>NC_068434.1:67505952-68135952 GCF_023373465.1 Oncorhynchus keta | reverse complement strand
ACGAAGGAGTGGCTTCGTAAGAAGCATTTCAAGGTCCTGGAGTGGCCAAGCCAGTCTCCAGATCTCAACCCCATAGAAAATCTTTGGAGGGAGTTGAAAGGCCGTGTTGCCCAGCAACAGCCCAAAATATCACTGCTCTAGAGGAGATCTGCATGGAGGAATGGGCCTAAATAGCAGCAACAGTGTGTGAAAACCTTGTGAAGACTTACAGAAAATATTTGACCTCTGTCATTGCCAACAAAGGGTATATAACAAAGTATTGAGATAAACTTTGTTAGTAGTGTGTTACTGATGGTAGGCTTTGTTACTTTGGTCCCAGCTCTCTGCAGGTCATTCACTAGGTCCCCCCGCGTGGTTCTGGGATTTTTTTCTCACCGTTCACCGTTCTTGTGATCATTTTGACCCCACGGGGTGAGATCTTGCGTGGAGCCCCAGATCGAGGGAGATTATCAGTGGTCTTGTTTGTCTTCCATTTATTTCCTAATAATTGCTCCCACAGTTGATTTCTTCAAACCAAGCTGCTTACCTATTGCAGATTCAGTCTTACCAGCCTGGTGCAGGTCTACAATTTTCTTTCTGGTGTCCTTTGACAGCTCTTTGGTCTTGGCCAAAGTGGAGTTTGGAGTGTGACTGTTTGAGGTTGTGGACAGGTGTCTTTTATACTATAACAAGTTCAAACAGGTGCCATTAATACAGGTAACGAGTGGAGGACAGAGGAGCCTCTTAAAGAAGAAGTTACAGGTCTGTGAGAGCCAGAAATCTTGCTTGTTTGTAGGTGACCAAATGCTTTTTTTTTCATCATAATTTGCAAATAAATTAATAAAAAAATCCTACAATGTGATTTTCTGGAATTTTTTCCCTCATTTTGTCTGTCATAGTTGAAGTGTTCTTAAGATGAAAATTACAGGCCTCTCTCCTCTTTTTAAGTGGGAGAATTTGCACAATTGGTGGCTGAATAAATACTTTTTTGCCCCACTGTACATACATACAAACAAACAAACAAACATACACACATACATACATATACACACACACACATACAAACACATACACACGCATACACACACGCACACACACAAACATACACATACACAAACACACACATTCTCCCTACACACTCCCTCACTGACACTCCCTTCTGTCTCCAGCGGGACAACCAGCAGGGGGCAGTGTGTGTTCTGCGCGGGGAGCTGCAGCGGTGGCAGGCGGAAGTCCGGTCTCAACAGGAGAGCAGTGAGGAGGTGTCGGGCCTGAGGGCTGAGCTACAGGAGACCCAGGGCAGGCTGCAGCAGTGTAGAGCAACCATGAAGCACCTCCGCTCTGACCTGGAGCACGCCCAGAGACAGACCAGGTAGGCAGAGGAGGAGGTGGGTGGGAGGAGTGAGAGGAGTACAGTACACAGAAAGACAGGAACATGGATTTCTCTTCACTTTAATAAGCAGTGAAGTACCCTCAGTACTGTCCTGTTGCACGTGTATGTAAGCCATTATACAGGCATATTGAAGTAGACTACAGTGTTCTGAGAATGTGTTGTCTAGGCTGAGGGCTGTGCTGCAGGAGGCTGAGAGCAGAGCAGTGGACACAGAGACAAGGCTGCAGCCCCTGACCAGGTCCCTGGAGCTGTACAGGGTCAAGTACCAGGCCTTCCTCACCAAGATCTCCCAGCAGGACAGCACTCTACAGGCCCAGGACGAGGACCTGAAGGAAGCCAGGGCTCAGGTCAGCTCCACGCCATCCTCACCCTGCAGGAAAACTAAGAGCTGATACTGGAGCTTTTTCTAGTTTTTCCAGAGCTTCTATTTGCTAGAGGTTCTGTCTACTAGAGGTTCTATCTGCTAGAGGTTCTGTCTGCTAGAGCTTCTGTCTGCTAGAGTTTCTGTCTGCTAGAGCTTCTGTCTGCTAGAGGTTCTATCTGCTAGAAGATGATTCTAAGATAATTGGCGTTAAAAGTTACTTACAAACCTTCATTGGTGTCAGTAATTTTTATTGAGTATTTTTTTGTTACACAACAACATGAGTTGGGGTATTTAGAGTAGTATATACAGTGGGGCAAAAAAGTATTTAGTCAGACACCAATTGTGCAAGTTCTCCCACTTAAAACGATGAGAGAGGCCTATAATTTTCATCATAGGTACACTTCAACTATGACAGACAAAATGAGAAAAACAATCCAGAAAATCACATTGTAGGATTTTTAATGAATTTATTTGCAAATTATGGTGTAAAATAAGTATTTGGTCAATAACAAAAGTTTATCTCAATACTTTGTTATATACCCTTTGTTGGCAATGACAGAGGTCAAACGTTTTCTGTAAGTCTTCACAAGGTTTTCACACACTGTTGCTGGTATCTCCTCTAGAGCAGTGATGTTTTGGGGCTGCTGCTGGGCAACACGGACTTTCAACTTCCTCCAAAGATTTTCTATGGAGTTGTGATCTGGAGACTCGCTAGGCCACTCCAGGACCTTGAAATGCTTCTTACGAAGCCACTCCTTCGTTGCCCGGGCGGTGTGTTTGGGATCATTGTCATGCTGAAAGACCCAGCCACGTTTCAACATCAATGCCCTTACTGATGGAAGGAGGTTTTCACTCAAAATCTCACGATATATGGCCCCATTCATTCTTTCCTTTACACGGATCAGTCCTCCTGGTCCCTTTGCAGAAAAACAGCCCCAAAGCATGATTTTTCCACCCCCATGCTTCACAGTAGGTATAGTGTTCTTTGGATGCAACTCAGCATTCTTTGTCCTCCAAACATGACGAGTTGAGTTTTTACCAAAAAGGTATATTTTGGTTTCATCTGACCATATGACATTCTCCCAATCTTCTTCTGGATCATCCAAATGCTCTCTAGCAAACTTCAGACATGTACTGGCTTAAGCAGGGGGACACGTCTGGCACTGCAGGAATTGAGTCCCTGGCGGCGTAGTGTGTTACTGATGGTAGGCGTTGTTACTTTGGTCCCAGCTCTCTGCAGGTCATTCACTAGGTCCCCCCGTGTGGTTCTGGGATTTCTGCTCACCGTTCTTGTGATCATTTTGACCCCACGGGGTGAGATCTTGCGTGGAGCCCCAGATCGAGGGAGATTATCAGTGGTCTTGTATGTCTTCCATTTCCTAATAATTGCTCCCACAGTTGATTTCTTCAAACCAAGCTGCTTACCTATTGCAGATTCAGTCTTCCCAGCCTGGTGCAGGTCTACAATTTTGTTTCTGGTGTCCTTTGACAGCTCTTTGGTCTTGGCCATAGTGGAGTTTGGAGTGTGACTGTTTGAGGTTGTGGACAGGTGTCTTTTATACTGATAACAAGTTCAAACAGGTGCCATTAATGCAGGTAACGAGCGGAGGACAGAGGAGCCTCTTAAAGAAGAAGTTACAGGTCTGTGAGAGCCAGAAATCTTGCTTGTTTGTAGGTGACCAAATATTTATTTTCCACCATAATTTGCAAATAAATTCATTAAAAATCCTACAATGTGATTTTCTGGATTTTGTCCCTCATTTTGTCTGTCATAGTTGAAGTGTACTTTTGATGAAAATTACAGGCCTCTCTCATCTTTTTAAGTGGGAGAACTTGCACAATGGGTGGCTGACTAAATACTTTTTTGCCCCACTGTAGGTAGAGAACATTGAACAGAACAAGGCTGTCATTAACTCCATTTAGACTAAAATGCAGATAGAACCTTCTAGCTCTCCAATTGTTGTGTTTTTCATCTCTGCTGCTTATACCCTTGCTGCCAGGAGTTGTTCTTGCATACATCACTAGGCCTGATTTATGAGTGTTAATAGCATGCCTTTTTATGTATATGTGTGTTTGTGTGCCTGCCTGCGTGTCCCCGTGTGTCTGTGTCCCAGGTGGTGGAGCGGGACGGGCATGTGCTGTGCTGCGTCTGTGTGCCCAGGCGGTGGTGTTGCAGGGGGGAGCTGAAGGCCCGCAGTGCCCAGCTGGAGAGCGGGGATGGTGCCCTGAGCCAGCACCTCCGAGACACCCAGAGAGACCTGGAGTCCAGCCGCAAACACAGCCAGGAGTGTGAGATGGTCATCAGCACTATGAGAGACAGCACTGCTGCACTGAGACGACAGGTCGGACAGTCAGTCAGTCAGTCAGACCAGTTAGGTCAGTCAGGCCGATCCTCATCTACAGGGATGTAGCTTCCCAATGACAGACTCGTCCAAAGACACAGACAAACCCGGTCACGCTGTGCTAATCACTCCCTTTCCACTACAAACATAGATTAACATACTAGTCCACTCAGTAGTTTCCCTCTACACAGTCAGGCCCACTCGTCCTGCTCACTACCCCTGCTACCTAGAACAGTGCCAGTCATGCGGTGAAGTCAAAGCCAGTCAAGTAGTACTAGCACTGTAGTATACCCAACTGGCCTCTCAGGTGAGTGAAGCTACATGCAGGTCAGTTGTCGTGCCACACCTCTGTAGGTAAGGCTCCATCTCTGCTGCTGATCTGTAAACGGGTGGAGTCAGACAGGGTACAACACACTGGGAGTCGGAGGCCTGGGGACCTCTGGAAGTGTTTTCACTGATTCCTATTGATCGGCTTCATGGCCCCCATACAGGAGGAAACACAATGAGAAAACACAGGCAGTGTGAGCTCCCTGGACAGCACAGAGCACAGCACAGAGCACCACCGTTAATGGCTGGCAGGAGGAAGCAGAGAGGAGGGGAAGACTGGATTACATGGGCAGAGCAGTGGAGAGGAAGGATTGATGTTTGGACTTGTTTGGGTGTGTGTGGTTGTGTGCATGCATGTGTGTGTGAGACACGGGGTGGTTGACAGCTCCATGCACGGAAGAAGCAAAGTGGAAAATCATGCTGGGGATGCGATATGTGGCTGAAATAATAGCGGCCGTGCCCAGTGGAGCTCAGCGTTTATGTGGTGTGGGGGTGGCTTGAGATGCAGTTGGGCATTTACCTCCTTCTGTGAGCCCACAATGGAGGCGCCGTTCCCATCACCTTCAGCTCTTACCCCCACACCCCACCACCTGGGTCCCTAACAACACCCCCTCCCACACAGCAGAGCTCCATTGGTAACACAGAGGCTCTCAATCACACACACAGTATTGATCTCTCCCATCCTCAGCTGTGTCCTTAGTGCACACAGCGCGACACACCACCTGCTCGGTTCAGACTTTTAAGTGATCACTTCCTGCCAAGTTATTTTTTCACACCAGTGTTTCTTTACCTCTTTCCTAAGTTTACATTTGTTGTCTGGAAACTGGGGTATGTGTATGTCTGTGTGAGAGAGGGAGGTAGAGAGAGGGAGAGAGAGTCTGATTTCATTTAATGAGCCGATCGCTCTGAGTCTGCTGTGAGACATCAATACAACCAGCTGATTTCACCACCTCTCACTCCATCTTCATCTTGCCTGTAACGGGCCCTGGCTTTATGAACACTACAGACAGGAGGTAGTGAAGGCTGTCTGGAAAACATAGACAACAAATAACAACAGTGGGTAACAGAGAGGAACACCATATTCAGATAGATATATTAGCCTCATAAACTTAGAGGCCATTTGGGAGTGTTTTATAAGTGCAGCAACACAAAGTAATCCTGACAAACCACCGACACACAATCGGACATTTTGACTGTGTGTGTGTGTGTGTGTGTGTGTGTGTGTGTGTGTGTGTGTGTGTGTGTGTGTGTGTGTGTGTGTGTGTGTGTGTGTGTGTGTGTGTGTGTGTGTGTGTGTGTGTGTGTGTGTGTGTGTGTGTGTGTGTGTGTGTGTGTGTGTGTGTGTGTGTGCCCCTCAGACAGGCCAACTCATCTGTGAGAAGCAGAATGTGCTCCAGTCACGAGCCATCAGGCCCAGCACATCGTGCAGACGGGGGAGACTGAGGGGAAACGTTCTGTTTGCCTGTCTCTGTTTCATTAGTGTGAACTCACCCAGCACCTCAGCCCCAAACTTAGTCTCATAGTGACCCCCGGCCTGCCTCACCCACAGTCAGACAGGAGGACCCCATGCAGTCTGCCCTTCAACCATAGTCTCACAGAGCTCCAGCCAGTCCTTCTGTCTCTACCTCGCAACACTCAACTACACAACACAGGAAAGAAATGGGAGGAGAGACCGACGAAAGTCAACCGCATGACAGTGGTTCTGTACCGGTCTGTCAACAGATATATCTGTGTACTATGTTTGTTCCTGTGTGCCTCTCTCAGGTGGAAGAACAGGAGGAGAGTGTGGTGAAGAGCCAAGCTGATTTCTCTGTCTACAGAGCCAGTCACATCCACTCTGACTCAGACTACGACTCCCAGCTCTGCCGCATCCAGGAACTACAACAGGTACAGTAGGGGCAGAACACTTCACCTCCTCATGCTGGAGTCCTGCTAACACAACCAGTCACTGTGGCCAGTGAAATCACAGTGACCAGAGAAAGTCATTGTCTTTAAAACTTCACTCTTCAACTATAGTTAGAAGTTTGGTCCTACTGTATGTTCAGTAAGTTCACTGTAGTTCTGTGTATTCCAACCCTGGCTTTAAACTGACCCTAGACGGAAGTCAGAGCAGCCATCGCCAAACAGACCCTGACCCACACCAACCAAGGTCCATAACGGCCACGGTGACTAATTGTTTGTTATGTCAGCATGCGTGTGCCCGTTTGCCATTAATGGAGTGTAGTGGGGCGATCCGTCAGGCTGTCAAACAGGCCCAGTGTCAGCTGGAGTGGCTGGCGTGTCAGAGGAGCGCCCGCGCTGCGCTGACGTGATTTACTGCCTTACTCCCAACGCACGCAGCCACCGTTCCCTGCTCCACTCCGACTCAGCCCAGATTGATTACCCAGCCCGGCTGGCCCACGATTCCCGCCATCTTCTGGCAACCTTTTAGCTGCGTTTTATAGATGGTTAGAGCACCTCGTTTGACTATTTATACATCTGTAAGTGGCCATGAAATCTAGATTTGTCTTGACGGGTGTCAGCGTCAGGGGGTAGTGAAAGCAGAGCCTGGTGACAACTCGTTATTTTAATGGTCTGAGATGAAGGGGGGAGATGGCAGGATCTTCCCTCCTCAACATGGCTGAATTATACTTTTATTATTTTCACTTAATGTTTACGTAGATATTTCACTCAAAGCTGTTGGCTTGTATTTTCTCCACCACGTTTGATAGGGTCTGAGAGCAGTGGGGAGATGGCTGACACACATACACACACACACTCTACCGGAGGAAGAGTGACAGTGACATGTTGACCTGTCAGCTGCCTGCGCTCACACACACACACACACACACACACACAACTTATCTTAGGTAAATATGTCATGGCAACCACACAGTGCAGTTGGCTGGTTAATTGAATAGTTAAAACATCAGTAGGTCTGTGCAGATTGGATGTGACACCTGTCAGATAGGTGCTCCCCTAACACAGGACACTTCCTCCACACACTGATACCCATGCCATCACGGTGGAAATGCCAAATTAGGGGCAGGCGCTTCACTGAACGCGCTAGAGCAGGTGTGGAGATGTCCTGGGGGGTGGAGGAGGGGTGAGGCATTGCTATGCTGGGTCTCTCAGGTGAGGATGTGGAAAGCCTTGGGCTTCGGTCCTCCCCTTCCCCTCAGGCATAGTCATAGGTGTGTGACAGGTGTGTGTGTGTGTCCGTGTGTGTGTGTCTAGGCATTCTCCCAGACCATGGAGCAGTGTTCCCAGGGTAGCCAGGACCTCAGTGTGTGCCAGTCAGAGGTTCCTCAGCTGAGAGAGGAGGTGTCCAGACTCACCCAGCTCAAGGACAACACTGTGGCAGGTGTGGTGGGCATGACACAACTCAACCAATAACTTTGTGTTTATGATAGAATACATAAAGGGTTAATTTTTTACTGCATAGTGTGGGTGTATTTGTGTGTGCCTCCTTGTATGTGTGTGTGTGCATCCATGTGTGTGTGCTGTAGAGGTGCTGTGACTGCAAGAGGCTGGGAGGCAGCTCCAGGCAGAGGCCATGATGGAGGGCCAGTGCAGGCTAGAGGAGGTGGGAGCTCAAGAGCAGAGGGCTGCCAGGCTGGAGCAGGACCTGCAGGCCGCCCACAGACAGTGTGCCAAGAGACAGCAGGTACACACTGCGGCACGATGCCAGGCCAGGCCCCATCACCTCCAACATGCCTGGAGGATAGGATAGAAAGACCTTACATACACCTACTCACTCAGAACTTCAGGAAGTGTAAAACATGCACACACACATAAATAGAACTCTCTGGATAAGAGGATACACACACAGGAGTATGCAATACCTTTCAAAAGTTTGGGGTCACTTAGAAATGTCCTTGTTTTTGAAAGAAAAGCTGCTTTTTTGTCCATTAAAAATAACATCAACTTGATCAGAAAAACAGTGTAGTCGTGGTTAATGTTGTAAATGACTACTGTAGCTGGAAACGGCTGATTTTTTAAATGGAATATCTACATAGGCGTACTGAGGCCCATTATCAGCAACCATCACTCCTGTGTTCCAATGGCACGTTGTGTTCCCTAATCCAAGTTTTTTGTTTTAAAAGGCTAATTGGTCATTAGAAAACCCTTTTGCAATTATGTTAGCACAGCTGAAACTGTTGTCCTGATTAAAGAAGCAATAAAACTGGCCTTCTTTAGACTAGTTGAGTATCTGGAGCATCAGCATCTGTGGGTTCGATTACAGGGTCAAAATGGCCAGAAACAAAGGACTTTCTTCTGAAACTCGTCAGCCTATTCTTGTTCTGAGAAATGAAGGTTATTCCATGCAAGAAATTGCCAAGAAACTGAAGATCTCGTACAATGCTGTGTACTACAGAACAGGGCAAACTGGCTCTAACCAGAATAGAAAGAGGAGTGGGAGGCCCCGGTGCACAACTGAGCAAGAGGACAAGTACATTAGAGTGTCTAGTTTGAGAAACAGATGCCTCACAAGTCTTCAACTGGCAGCTTCATTAAATAGTACCCGCAAAACACCCGTCTCAACGTCAACAGTGAAGAGGCGACCCCGGAATGCTGGCCTTCTACTGGCCAATAAAAAGAAAAGATTAAGATGGGCCAAAGAACACAGACACCTGACAGAGATATGGCTTTTTCTTTGCAACTCTGTCTAGAAGGCCAGCATTCCGGGGTCGCCTCTTCACTGTTGACGTTGAGACTGGTGTTTCTAAGTGGCCCCAAACTTTTTAACGGTAGTGTATGTTCACACACACGTACACTCACACTTTGACTGAGCCTTCCCTCTTTTCCCTCCCAGGCAGTGCAGATGCGGGATAACCTCCTGAGGCGTTCGAAGGCTGACCTGCTGGAAGCCCGAGAGACTCTGAGGAATCGGGCTGTGGAGGTGGAGCGGCAGGCAGCTGCAGTCAGGGGCCTGGAGGCTGACGTCCAGAGGGCTAGGAGGGAAGGACAGCAGAGAGAGGCCGAGTGTGGCTCTCTCAGGACCCAGCTGATGACCCTCAGGGAGGAACTAAAGGAGGCCCAAGGATGCTGCAGGGACACAGGTAGGAGGATTACACAGTCCTGGGGGGTGGGCTGGGAGACTGGTGTCTATAAAGCTGGACTCGTGCGTAGTCAGGTACCTTTGTAGCTCTCTCTCTCTCTCTATTTCTCTGTCTTGCTCTGTCTCTCTTTGTCTGACTGTTTGTCTCTCTCTCTCTCCTTCCCCCTTCCTTGATGGAGAAGAGGTTCTAAAAAACAGTTAAAAGCAGATGCATGAGGAAGAAGGAATGAGAGTAATGCTGATGGAAGGAGGGAAGGGGAGAAAGAGGAGAGTGACATGGTTGTAGTGGCAGCAGCAGTGCAGCCTCTAGGGCTGACTTTAATGATCAGTATGAGACAGTCACCTGTTTACGTCCTGCCTGCCCCAGAAGCCTCAGCAGCTAGCCAGCAATGAAACAGACCATCAATTCACAGCCTGGGGCCTTTTGTCTGACACACACACTCACACATACATACTAACATATGCATATGTACTCAGAGGGACCATCAAAATAAGAGACTACAGAACAGAAGAAGGGCAAATCAGCACACAAGATAACAGATAAGATATGTAATATAATAGTGTTGTTGATAGTAAATGATCAAAATATGTGTGGGGGGGGTGCAGCATCGGGCACAGGAACACCTGGCAGAGCGGGTGGCAGAGGTGGTGAGGGCAGAGCAGGCCCAGAGGAAGCTACAGGCAGAGCTACGCACCTTAAAGGAGAGACTCCGCACCACAGAACATGACCTGCAGGGCTACAGATACTCTACAGGGCTTTGGGTTCCCTAAAGCCCTCTGACTGTCTGCCACTATCTGGCTCCAAGTAGAGGTCTGCGCATGACTGATTTATTCATGCCATTCCCACCTGCACCCGCAGCTTTTCATACCACACCTACTCGCTCCCGCTGGCTTTCTGTCTAACTCCCACCTGCTCCCGCAGCTTTTCATACCACATCTACTCGCTCCCGCTGGCTTTCTGTCTAACTCCCACCTGCTCCCGCAGCTTTTCATACCACACCTACTCGCTCCCGCTGGCTTTCTGTCTAACTTCCACCTGCTCCCGCAGCTTTTCATACCACACCTACTCGCTCCCGCTGGCTTTCTGTCTAACTCCCACCCGCTCCCGCAGCTTTTCATACCACACCTACTCGCTCCCGCTGGCTTTCTGTCTAACTCCCACCCGCTCCCGCAGCTTTTCATACCACACCTACTCGCTCCCGCTGGCTTTCTGTCTAACTCCCACCCGCTCCCGCAGCTTTTCATACCACACCTACTCGCTCCCGCTGGCTTTCTGTCTAACTCCCACCTGCTCCCGCAGCTTTTCATACCACACCTACTCGCTCCCGCTGGCTTTCTGTCTAACTCCCACCCGCTCCCGCAGCTTTTCATACCACACCTACTCGCTCCCGCTGGCTTTCTGTCTAACTCCCACCCGCTCCCGCAGCTTTTCATACCACACCTACTCGCTCCCGCTGGCTTTCTGTCTAACTCCCACCTGCTCCCGCAGCTTTTCATACCACACCTACTCGCTCCCGCTGGCTTTCTGTCTAACTTCCACCCGCTCCCGCAGCTTTTCATACCACACCTACTCGCTCCCGCTGGCTTTCCGTCTAACTCCCACCCGCTCCCGCAGCTTTTCATACCACACCTACTCGCTCCCGCTGGCTTTCTGTCTAACTCCCACCCGCTCCCGCAGCTTTTCATACCACACCTACTCGCTCCCGCTGGCTTTCCGTCTAACTCCCACCCGCTCCCGCAGCTTTTCATACCACACCTACTCGCTCCCGCTGGCTTTCTGTCTAACTCCCACCCGCTCCCGCAGCTTTTCATACCACACCTACTCGCTCCCGCTGGCTTTCTGTCTAACTCCCACCCGCTCCCGCAGCTTTTCATACCACACCTACTCGCTCCCGCTGGCTTTCTGTCTAACTCCCACCTGCTCCCGCAGCTTTTCATACCACACCTACTCGCTCCCGCTGGCTTTCTGTCTAACTCCCACCTGCTCCTGCAGCTTTTCATACCACACCTACTCGCTCCCGCTGGCTTTCTGTCTAACTCCCACCTGCACCCGCAGCTTTTCATACCACACCTACTCGCTCCCGCTGGCTTTCTGTCTAACTCCCACCTGCACCCGCAGCTTTTCATACCACACCTACTCGCTCCCGCTGGCTTTCTGTCTAACTCCCACCTGCTCCCGCAGCTTTTCATACCACACCTACTCGCTCCCGCTGGCTTTCTGTCTAACTCCCACCCGCTCCCGCAGCTTTTCATACCACACCTACTCGCTCCCGTTGGCTTTCTGTCTAACTCCCACCCGCTCCCGCAGCTTTTCATACCACACCTACTCGCTCCCGCTGGCTTTCTGTCTAACTCCCACCTGCTCCCGCAAGAACTGGTCCTGAACCGCGGCCCCGCAATGTTATTTTAGGCGTATGTGATGCAGCTAGCTTGCTATTTTGTGCTCTATTGTCAATATCATAATGCCCAAAAATAACCTACGAAATAAGTAACATTTCCAGAGTCTCACATTCTCCATTATATTAGGCTATCTATATTACTGGGCTAGATCAGCCAATAGGCTAGACTTAGTTTGAAGAGAGCAGAGTTGGAGAGAGAGCGGACACTTGCATTTTCTCTTGAGCTACGTTTAATAGCCTACCTTTTAGGAGCGGGGCGATTTTCAGACGGTGATAAAATAATATGGGTGATTCATATGTATTACTAGGCAGTGTAGTAAACTATAACCTAATTATATTTATGAAGCTAATTCCCTTGGAAAGAGAACTGCCCCGTGCTTCTCCACCTATGCATAGGCTACAGCCTACTCTATTAAATTGAGACCAAACGCGCACCTGATCTCACACTTCCAACTAGGAAAGGTATGGCTACTGAACTTGAAGCAGCAAGAATGATGACAGCTGACACTTGCTCTTTCTCTTGAGCTACGTTTTGCATATAGGCTATAGCTATACTTTTTAGGAGCAGTACTATTTGTAGGCAGATACAAATAAACGAGTAATCAATATTTATTGAAAAAGAAAAGGGTAGAATGCTCACCATGGTATTTGCGCGTTTTGCCTTTTCCTTTTCAATGATGATCACATTTTTGGATTGCACCTCGACTCACTTTGGTTGAGCTCCCTCTTTATTTACAGACACATGTAGTAAACTACAGCCTAATCATATTTAAGTTAATTTCCTTGGAAAGGTTTGGCCACAGGATGAAAAATGCCGGACCGTGACTCAATGATCTCTGTCGGGACATGCAGCCCTCCACCGCCAAGCACACAGCATGACTTCATGTCATGAACCCTGTCTTTAACCACAATCCTTCACATTTCACTGAGCCATTAGTTCAACAGTGACTTGAGTATTTGCTGATTGCCATGAGTCTGTAAGACTGTCTTATTCCCATTTAGATCCAAACTGAACCTTTTGGCCAGTAAGGCCACAGTGTCTTTATGACTCATACAAGCCTCTCAAACAATCACTCTAAATAATGCCTGTGAAGAAAATGTGATCTGATGAAAATCTGATGTTAAATGTGTTTAGAAACCCACTGTGCCTCACACACACTCTCAACCTTGTCTGTATCTTAGTGGCTGAGAGAAAGAGAGAAAAGTGTTTTGGCTTTGTGACCCTTGGCACGCTGCCTCCCCCGCTCTCCTCCTCCTCCCCCCTGTCCATCTGGGCTGTGTGTGCTCCGGCCGCTCGATAGGCAGATCATTCCAGGTCGGGGCCCTCTTGTGAAATCATATGTTTAACTGGCCAGGAGAAGAGAGATGGGAGCGTCTTAACCAACACCTTGCCAAAGGTCTCCTGTTCAGTCAGCCGTCCTGCCGCTTGGAGTGCGCCCGCCGCCTGCCAATAGGCATTAGGGAGGATTTAGTAATTAAGTGATAGGCTGAGGACTAAATTGGGTGTTTGTGGGCTGGCGAGCCACCCAGAGGTCCCCACAGCCATGCAGATAGGGGATTCTAATTGCTAGGGATATTGATCAGCCTGGCGAGGGGGGGATGCAGGGGATTCACAAGCCATCGATTTGCTGTTACTGCGGCCGCCTTGTCAATGGGAGAGGGAGGTGAGCACTGAGAAGCCCCCCCCACACACACACTCTCAAACACTCACTCCCTTCTGGAAGGGCTTTACCCCTCAACCCCTGCCCACCTCCTCTCTATATCTCTCGTTCTCTCTTTGTCTTAGACTGTCTAAAGGTGTTGCTTATCGGATGGGTATTGGCAGAGAAGAGGGGCAGCTCTTTGGTAGAACATGTCCCTAGGGAACGCCTTCTTCACACTCTGCTCTCCATACAGTATAAGTTTCTCCTTCACACTCTGCTCTACGTACAGTATAGGTTTCTCCTTCACACTCTGCTCTACGTATAGTATAGGTTTCTCCTTCACACTCTGCTCTACGTACAGTATAAGTTTCTCCTTCACACTGCTCTACATACAGTATAAGTTTCTCCTTCACACTCTGCTCTATGTACAGTATAGGTTTCTCCTTCACACTCTGCTCTATGTACAGTATACGTTTCTCCTTCACACACTGCTCTACATACAGTATAAGTTTCTCCTTCACACTCTGCTCTACGTACAGTATAAGTTTCTCCTTCACACTGCTCTACATACAGTATAAGTTTCTCCTTCACACTCTGCTCTATGTACAGTATAAGTTTCTCCTTCACACTCTGCTCTATGTACAGTATAAGTTTCTCTTTCTCGCACTGCTCTACGTACAGTATAAGTTTCTTCTTCACACTGCTCTACATACAGTATAAGTTTCTCCTTCACACTCTGCTCTATGTACAGTATAAGTTTCTCCTTCACACTCTGCTCTACGTACAGTATAAGTTTCTCTTTCACACTCTGCTCTACGTACAGTATAAGTTTCTCCTTCACACTCTGCTCTACGTACAGTATAAGTTTCTCCTTCTCGCACTGTTCTATGTACAGTATAAGTTTCTCCTTCACACTCTGCTCTACGTACAGTATAAGTTTCTCCTTCACACACTGCTCTACGTACAGCATAAGTTTCTCCTTCACACTCTGCTCTACGTACAGTATAAGTTTCTCCTTCACACTCTGCTCTACATACAGTATAAGTTTCTCCATCACACTCTGCTCTACGTACAGTATAAGTTTCTCCTTCACACTCTGCTCTACGTACAGTATAAGTTTCTCCTTCACACTCTGCTCTACGTACAGTATAAGTTTCTCCTTCACACTCTGCTCTACGTACAGTATAAGTTTCTCCTTCACACTGCTCTACGTACAGTATAAGTTTCTCCTTCACACTTTGCTGGTGTGTCCCTTGTCCCCCTCCCTAACTCGGGGTATGTCCCTCCCTGGGCAGGCGAGGGCTTTGACGCTTTACTGTGGTCTGAGTTAATGTCTCAGGGAGAGAGGGCGCAAACTGGGATTTGATTAGCTGCTTCACCTGACGGTAAACAGGCCATGGCCACCCCTCACACACACAGCTCTGATCCCATCACTCACGCCCCAGCGCCCCATCAGCCCAACGCTCACCCCACTACACCATGCCACACCGCAAAGCACCGCACAGCCAGAATTAGTGCAACGGCCTCTCATTAAATGTTCAGGCTTGCCTGCTCAGATTAAATCTGACAGACACAAACACACACGCATTACTCTCAAATGAGCACATTTTTCACAAGATAAATGAAATTCCCTTTGATTTTGAAAATGTAGACAAGAGTGAAAACAAAGTTTACAGCATGTGGGGAGTAGCGTTGGCAGAGAGAGGTATCAAACATGCCAGTTTGAAAGTAGTGGTCGTTTAAAGACTGGGAGCCCCTGACTGATGGTGTGTCTGTGGCCGTGTGCATGCATCAGGACCCAGGTGGAGAGTCTGAAGAAGGAGGCAGGGGAGAGCAGGCAGGCCCAGCTCAGTGCTCAGCAGGAGGCCAACACACACCAGCAGAGGGCTCAGCAGCTGGAGGCAGAGCTGACCAACACCAAGGACACACTCAGGACTCTACGGAAACAGGTAAGACCTAACATTAACACATACAGCAAACCAACCAACAAGTTCCCCGTCGTGGGGTACACCCCCCAAAAAAAAAACTGTCCATTTTTATTTTACAACGGGGCTATACATTTGGGTGAGGTGTTTTTCTCGCCAAAAATACAATTAAACCATCTAGTGTTCAGCGAAATAACAACACAATGTCAAATACAGGTAGTCTAGTCAAATAATTAACATCCAATCACATTAACTGTTACTCTCTCGTGGGAATTTCACTAACGGTCCGTATGTAGCCAAACGTAGCTGCTGCACATGTTGGTCTCTGTACTGATGGAGCAAAAAACATGACAGGGAGACATAGTGGAGTGGTAATGCCCGCGCAAGCAATTGCTCCCGACACCACTTGGGTACACTGCAGCATCCACTGAGAGGCTCTTGCTGCCAAGGGAATGCCTGACAACTTCAAAGACGTTTTGGACACTACAGTGAAAATTGTTAACTTTATTAAAGCAAGGCCCCTGAACTCTCGTGTATTTTCTGCACTGTGCAATGATCTGGGCAGCGACTATGTAACACTTTTACAACATACAGAAGTGCGCTGGTTATCAAAGGGCAAAGTATTGACAAGTTTTTTTGACCTGAGAGACAAGCTTAAAGTGTTCTTTATTGACCATCATTTTCACTTCTCTGACCGCTTGATGACGTTTCTCACACGACTGACCTATCAGGGTGATGTTTTTTCTTGCCTGAATGATCTGAATCTAGGATTACAGGGACTCTCCGCAACTATCACCTCATCACCTGCTCATTTATCACTCCAGTGTTTATCTGCTAAATTGTAATTATTCGCTACTATGGCCTATTTATTGCCTACCTCCTCATGCCTTTTGCACACACTGTATATAGACTTTCTTTTTCTACTGTGTCATTGACTTGTTTATTGTGTTATTGGCTTGTTAATTGTTTACTCCATGTGTAACTCTGTGTTGTTGTCTGTGTCACACTGCTTTGCTTTATCTTGGCCAGGTCGCAGTTGCAAATGAGAACTTGTTCTCAACTAGCTTACCTGGTTAAATAAAGGTGAAATACATTTTTTATAAAAAAAATATATTCAATGTGCAGGACAAAATTGAGGCTATGATTAAGAAGTTGGAGCTCTTCTCTGTCTGCATAACAAGGACAACACACAGGTCTTTCTATCATTGTATGAGTTTTTTTGTGTGGAAATGAACTCAATCTTACGGACAATGTCAAATGTGATATAGCAAAGCACCTGAGTGAGTTGGGTGCGCAATTACGCAGGTACTTTCCCAAAACGGATGACACAAACAACTGGATTCGTTATCCCTTTCATGCCCTGCCTCCAGTCCACTTACCGATATCTGAACAAGAGAGCCTCATCGGAATTGCAACAAGCAGTTCTGTGAAGATTTTATTTAATCAGAAGCCACTGCCAGATTTCTGGATTGGGCTGCGCTCAGAGTATCCTGCCTTGGAAAATCACACTGTTAAGACACTGATGCCCTTTGCAAACACGTACCTATGTGAGAGTGGATTCTCAGCCCTCACTAGCATGAAAACTAAATACGGGCACAGACTGTGTGGGAAATGATTTAATACTGAGACTCTCTCCAATACAACCCAACATTGCAGAGTTATGTGCATCCTTTCAAGCACACCCTTCTAATTAACCTGTGGTGAGTTATTCACAATTTTCGATGAACAAATAAGGTTTTATATGCAAGATGGTTAAATAAAGAGCTAAATTATTGATTGTTATTATATTATTATTTGTGCCCTGGTCCAATAAGAGCTCTTTGTCACTTCCCACAAGTCGGGTTGTGACAAACTCACACTCATTCTTATGTTTAATAAATATATTGTATAGTGTGCATGTGTGGCAGGCTTAAAATGATGGCAAAAAAACAACATTTGAGAGTGGTGCTAAAAGGGGTACTCAGAAGGACGTTGAATGTTTGAAGGGGTACGGGACTATAAAAAGTTTGGGAACCACTGCACAAGAGGAACAGTCTTTTAACGCCACTTCGATACCAAAGTGAATTAGTCGTATCAGGTTAGGAGACTGAGGTTAAGGTTAGGAAAATGCTCTCCTAACCTGCCATAGAAATCACTTTGTATCGAAGTGGCGTGAAAAGAGGGTGTTGCATTACACTAGAACAATATATTGATTTGGGATAGCTAATGACCCAGTAGCCTTGCACTTGACTTTCCCTACTAGCAGTGACTTTGCTGATAACTTCTTTATTGAGAATTGTTTTGTTTTCCACTTTAATAATTTTATACAAATCATTTTTAATTAAAAAAATGTACCCCCTTTTTCTCCCCAATTTTTATCTTGTCTCATCGCTGCAACTCCCCAACGGGCTCGGGAGGTGAAGGTCGAGTCATGCGTCTTCCGAAACATGACCCGCCAAACCGCGCTTCCTAACACCCGCCTGCTTAACCCGGAAGCGAGCTGCACCAATGTGTCTGTAGAAACTTAGAGCTATTTATCACTTGTCAGAAATGTCCAGATCAACTAGCCCATGCCAGCTAACATTTTTTTTTCTTTTTTTTTTGCCGATATGTATTGTTGTAATTCTTTTAATTTTTAAAAATGTTAGAATTGCAAGAAAATATGCTTTGAAACTGCAAAATGCAAAATTTACACCCCATTACGAAATGTGTAGAATTGAATGAAATAAGCTTTGTCACACCCTGATCTGTTACACCTGTCGTCGTTATTCCACCCCCTCCAGGTGTCGCTTGTTTTCCCCAGTGTATTTATCCCTGTGTTTCCTGTCTCTCTGGGCCAGTGTATTTATCCCTGTGTTTCTTGTCTCTCTGTGCCAGTTTGTCTTGTATGTCCAAGCCTACCAGCGGTTTTCCCAGTTTCCTGCTTGGCCTTTTTCACCTTTTGCTAGTCCTCCCGGTTCTGACCCTTGCTTGTTTTCTGGACTCCATGCCCGCCTGCTTGACCATTCTGCCTGCCCTGACCTCGAGCTTGCCTGCCCTTCGGGAAACATCCTGAACACTGAACTGGTTTTGCCTGTCCACGACCATTCTCTTGCCTAAACCCTTTGGATTTATTAAACATCCTAAACTCCAACCATCTGCCTCCTGTTTCTGCATCTGGGTCTCGCCTTTACACCTGCAAAGTTCTCTCCACCAACAAGAGGGGTGTGAATCGTTTGTCATGAACAGTGCTTGGGCCCATAGAAATAGACGTTGCGCATGCGCAGGTGGGGAGTGGGATGTTCCCCAATGCTGGAAGGGGGGGCCCCCCGAGTGAGAATTTTTGGGAACCCCTGTGCTAAATGACTCAAATGTAAATGTAGCTTAACCTCAGAATATTGCCTGTAAACGTGTGGTCGGTTGGTTGACTGTGGTTGTTTCTGTGTTCCAGCTGCAGGAGCAGGCTGATGCCAGCCAGGCATTGCGGGCAGAGCTGTCCCAGGAGCAGGCCAGGCAGCAGTAGCTGCAGAAGAGGAACCAGGGGGCCAGGGAGAGAGAGGGTCGACTGGAGTCAGAGAGAAACCAGCTCAGAACCAGCATGGAAGCAGCTCACAGCCAGGTAGAGTCAAACACTATAATTAATCAATAAGGCACCTCAGGGGTTTGTGGAATATGGCCAATATACCACGGCTAAGGGCTGTTCTTATGCACGTCGCAGCGCAGAATGCCTGGATACAGCCCTTAGCCGTGGTATATTGGCCATAAACCACAAAGCCCAGAGGTGCCTCATTGCTATTATAAACTGGTTACCAATGTAATTAAATGTTTTGCTATACCCGTGGTATACGGTCTGATATACCACTGCTGTCAGACAATCTCCATTCAGGCTTGAACCAACCAGTTTACAATGTATATAAAACTAGCACTCAACTAGACATGTGCAGTCAACAACTCAGCACTCAACCAGGTGCTTTCACACACATACTAATGTATCTAAAAACTAGCGCTCAACTACAAATATGCAGTCAATAAATTCACACACATTGCAAATGCATGTCACACTCACACAACCAACAAATGTTAATTATACTGTAGTGTTTGTCTGTTGATTTATGACTAAAGGCAATATTCCAACAAAAATAATGTAGTGTCAGTGAACGTCATGAATTTAACCTGTGCTTGCTGACAGTTAAAAGTTTCAAGAGGCATTTTTTGGCTTTGCATGTTGTTTTTCCATTCGTCAGGAGTGTGTCTTCTCCTCACATAGTGTCTGACTAAAGCCTGGCTACACATCTACAAACCACTCAGATTCCCCCTCCAGCCATGCTCGCAAATTGAATTAGTTTCCGTCTCTGAATTTGTGTTTCAAAAATAGTAATTATTTTTTAACCCCAGAGGAAGCAAGAGAAACGAGTCAGATCTGCACACGTCATGAATTTTGTGAAATAATAGTTTTCCACCAGCCAAAGGGATACAAGCCTGAAGCGCGGCAATTTACCAACTGTTCAGCTGCTAGGAAATTAAATTGAAGCACATAATTCATATCTTTAGAAAGTTAAATCAATCTGATCAAAAAGTTTCCCACTCAATTACGGCCTGAAATGAATCTCCTTAATCCCAATTTTAAATCTGTCATGCATATAAGTGCAGATCTCTCATCTATCTGCCCATCCATGTGACTTAATCCTGGAACAGAGAGCTAAAATGGCGCTGCGATTGTCAGATTTAGTCCCATCTATCTTTGAGCCTGATATACACACAGTGACACACACACCTGATGGGAGCTCTGATAGGGGTGTGTCTGCTGTCTGTCCTACAGCTGAGGGAGCGGGAGAGGACTGTGGGGTGCCTGCAGGAGCGTGTGGTAGAGCTGCAGAGCACCACCCAGAGGCTGCAGGAGGAACAGACAGCCTGCCAGGCTCAGCTGCAGCAGTGAAGGAGGGAGCTGGAGAGCAGGGAGGGCCAGAGACACAGCCAAGAGGTCAGAGGTCACAATCACATACTGTCCATATTTTGAGTGTATTTTGTGTGTAGTTTGGGGCCCATGTTCCGTGTGTATTTTCTCCAGATGAGCGTCTTTCAGGAGACAGTGTGCAGGCTGAGGGAGTGTGTAGAGGAGGCCCAGGCCAGCAGCAGGCAGGGGACCAGGGACACAGCAGCAGCACAACACAGCCTCAGAGAGCTGAGACTGGAGCTGGCCTCCACCCAGGCTTCCCATAGAGAGAGCATGGAGCTGGTGGGTGCCCTGCTTACACACTGGTACTCTGTCAGGCATGTATTGAAAATACTGACGTTAAAACAATGACATTAACTCTCAACTTGTTTTAGGTTAATGACTGTGGAGGAAATAATGTGTAGTGGGACTAACAATGTATATTTTGTGTGGATGTTTGTTTTGTGGTGTGCGGCTGTGCGTGTGGTGGTACTGTTCAGCTGGCTGAGCAGAGTGGTGAGGCTGCAGGTCTACGTAGTGAACTGTCCCGCCTGCAGCAGAGGAGCTCCCAGCTGTCAGAGGAGAGAGGGGGCCAGGAGGAGAGGACCAGGCAGCTGGCTGCAGAGCTCCACAGACTACGCACTGCCAGCAGACACTGGACGAGGTGAGAGAGAAGGATCCACACATCAACATTTCCATTCATCCTCATGGCAATTAACCAATAACCATTCATTTCATTGTCAATAACCACTGATCTGGTTCTAGATCTGACACTGCCAACTGCCAACCATTAGGTCATGGACCAGATAGCCTCACATTAAATCCTAGACTGTTACAGCCTGTAGCCAACCACTTACACCATCACATGATTAGAAGTGTGATGGCTCAATCTTTCAACCTTATGTGTTGTATAATAGCAAAGGGGGTTATCTAGTGTAATATATACCCAGGGCTGGAAATGAACACTATGCCTGGTCATTAGTGTGGAGCACACAGCCCCTCTGAAGTAGAGACTTAACCTCCACAGGTTGCGCTGTACACTAATTGACCACTACAGGAGAGAGCAGGTTCTGTTGTAGAGAAAAGAGGTGTGACTTGTAGCAGTGCCCTTTCTGTGTGTGCGGGGCTATATTCCTAAAGCTGATTGGATAATGAGAGCTCTCTCTCAGACCCCCATAGATTCTGCATGTACAACACACACACACACACAGTTGAAGTCGGAAGTTTACATACACCTTAGCCAAATACATTTAAACTCAGTTTTTCCCAATTCCTGACATTTAATCCAAGTACAAATTCCCTGTTTTAGGTCAGTTAGGATCACCACTTTATTTTAAGAATGTGAAATGTCAGAATAATAGTAGAGAATGACGTATTTCAGCTTTGATTTCTTTCATCACATTCCCAGTGGGAATTAGTATTTGGTAGCATTGCCTTTAAATTGTTTAACTTGGGTCAAACGTTTCGGGTAGCCTTCCACAAGCTTCCCACAATAAGTTGGGTGAATTTTTGCCCATTCCTCCTGACAGAGTTGGTGTAACTGAGTCAGGTTTGTAGACCTTGCTCGTACACACTTTTTCTGTTCTGTAAGATTGAGGTCAGGGCTTTGTGATGGCCACTCCAATACCTTGACTTTGTTGTCCTTAAGCCATTTTGCCACAACTTTGGAAGTATGCTTGGGGTCATTTGGAAGACCCAAGCTTTAACTTCTTGACTGATGTCTTTAGCAGTTGCTTCAATATACCCACATCATTTTCCTTCCTCAAGATGCCATCTATTTTGTGAAGTCCACCAGTCCGTCCTGCAGCAAAGCACCCCCACAACATGATGCTGCCACCCCCGTGCTTCACGGTTGGGATGGTGTTCTTCGGCTTGCAAGAATCCCCCTTTGTCCTCCAAACATAACGATGGTCATTATGGCCAAACAGTTCTATTTTTGTTTCATCAGACCAGAGGACATTTCTCCAAAAAGTATGATCTTTGTCCCCATGTGCAGTTGCAGAACGTAGTCTGTTTTTTTAATGGCGGTTTTGGAGCAGCTTTCTTCCTCCTTTTCTTCCTTGCTGAGCAGCCTTTCAGTTTATGTTGATATAGGACTCGTTTTACTGTGGATATAGATACTTTTGTACCTGTTTCCTCCAGCATCTTCACAAGGCCCTTTGCTGTTGTTCTGGGATTGATTTGCACTTTTCGCACCAAAGTACGTTCATCTTCATGAGACAGAACGCGTACTATTGATTTGTATGACGGCTGCGTGGTCCCATGGTGTTTATAGTTGCGTACTATTGTTTGTACAGATGAACGTGGTACCTTCAGGAGTTTGGAAATTGCTCCCAAGGATGAACCAGGGGTCTAAAATAGAGAAATCTGAGGTCTTTGCTGATTTATTTTGATTTTTCCCATGATGTCAAGCAAAGAGGCACTGAGTTTGAAGGTAGGCCTTGAAATACATCCACAGGTACACCTCCAATTGACTCAAATTATGTCAAGCCTATCAGAAGCCTTTTATTTCATTTTTTATTTTACCTTTATTTAACCAGGCAAGTCAGTTAAGAACAAATTCTTATTTTCAATGACGGCCTAGTGGGTTAACTGCCTGTTCAGGGGCAGAACGACAGATTTGTACCTTGTCAGCTCGGGGATTTGAACTTGTAACCTTCTAGTTACTAGTCCAACGCTCTAACCACTAGGCTACCCTGCCGCCCCTATCAGAAGCCTCTAAAGCCATGTCATGATTTTCTGGAATTTTCCAAGCTGTTGAAAGGCAGTCAACTTCGTGTATGTAAACTTCTGACCCACTGGAATTGTGATCTAGTGAATTATTATTGAAATAATCTGTAAACAATTGTTGGAAAAATGACTTGTCATGCACAAAGTAGATGTCCTAACCGACTTGCCAGAACTATAGTTTGTTTACAAGAAATTTGTGGAGTGACTCCAACCTAAGTGTATGTAAACTTCTGATTTCAACTGTACATACAGAAAGAGTTTGCAAAGACGCAAATATTTAAACACACAGTTTTGCTTAGAGGAACTGCCTCACATAATAGTCAGTTTAACAGTTTAACTGAGATACTCATACAGTGCAGAAATGTAGTAACAGGTTTTCAAGTGAAAATGTCTGAGGCGTTATGGTTCAAATAGTCTAAGCATTGTGTTTGTATTGTGACAAATCCAAAGCACTTTGTTTGTGTACACAGGCACATAAGAGCTGTGTGTGCTTGCTCTGCAGTGCCAAACCTCTACAATGTGTTTGTATGTGTGTTTAGCCGAGGGCACATCTCTGTGGCTCATCGCTGTGGTCTCACGTCATCCTCCTTAAGTGCTGTCAATGTTGCATGGTAACAGCGGCGCTCTGCCCTCTTAATTGGTTTAGGAAGAGCATCCTTGTCATTTTGCGGTCAGCAAACTCCGCCAGAGAAAATGAAGTGTGAGTTGCACCCTCCCCACACAACCCATCCCACAAAATGATTATGTGCAGCTGTGTGTGTGTGTGTTTGTCAGTTTTTACTTTCCACTTTTAGAAATAATTGCTGGTTGCTCGATGGGATCAGAGGAAGGGTATAATGATTGTCTCTGGCTGTGTGGTATGGCTGGGTTCTGGGGAGGGCTCGGGGAGAGCAACTCATTTCACACACCTAAATGTGAGTGTGTGTGTGAATGTGTTAACATTAGTGTGTTTGTACAGCATGTAACCTGTTTGTGGTGTATGTGCTTGATGTGTATCTACATACTCTACGCGTGCACGGATTAGCAGGTGAACGCAGCAAGAGGATGACCAGACTGTGGTTGCGATACTGTCACACAGGGGTTAGGGGGAATACAGAGCTGCAGTACTGCAGTTTGGAGCCTCCAGTCCCCACACACACACCACTTTATTTGCCTTTGCTTCTTTCATTACATGTATTGCCTCTCCTCTGCATTGCGTGTTCCCTGGGCTTGTGGAAAGGTCATTGTAGTGGGGATGTGAACACTGCACGGCCTCAGTGTGTCCCAGCCAAGCAGGCAGAGTATAGAGCGGGGGATGAGGCTAGGGAGGACTGGTTACTGCTGTCCTTCACATTGTTCCTATAAAGAAAAACGTGTATTTTTATGGTGACCAGTTCTTTGATGTAGTGGCTCAACATGTACATGCATGTTAGCCTACGCAAGCACTGTTCAGAGTGATTTAGAGTCAGATGAATGTGACTATGACAGGACAATGTTACTAGAAGGAGATGTTTATGGAGGAGTTCACTACAATGTAATGAACTATCGTTTCCCAGTTTCCTACCTGGGCAGGGTTATAGGAAACCCCCATGAATATGTTGCTGTTCACCATTAATTTAAAAGGTTCATCAGTTTTCAGAAATGAGAACAAAAATGATATTAGGAAATGCCAATGACAGGTATCATCCCTCTCCCACCTAGACTCGGTCCTGTGAGGGCAGGCTGGCGGAGCTGAGTGCCCAGCTGGGGAGGTCTCGGTGCTGGGGCCGGGAGAAGCTGGTAGCCCTGGAGAAGGAGGTGGTGCTGATTAAGGTGGAGATGGCTTCTCTCAGGGAGAACTAGCATGCCAAGGTGGCCCAGGTCAGACACACACTTACACAATGGGTTCTGGGGACATTCTGGTAGGGTTTATGACTAAGGATAGGAGGTTTTGCTGACCATGTGACCTGATCAGGAAAAACTCTGGGCCGTTATAATACCCGGAAGCCTTACTGCCTAACTGTGTAACTAGGCCCAAAGTTTTCCTGATCAATTGATGTGCTCATGAAAACCTCTTGGCTCTAGTTATGACACATATCCTCACACTTTGCACTGGCACAGAAAGGCCAAACAGCATAGTTAGTAATCCCCTCTCAATGGAAAATGAGCTGTATAGCCATTAGGATGTGCAGCAGGGGTTTGTTCATGTGTCTCTGTTCAGGTGGAGGCCTTACACTCACAGCACGATTCCATGGAGCACAAGTACAGCACAGCAGCTAATGAGGTAGTGAACCCTTAAAACCTCCAGATATGTCAGATAGACACTGTTAGAGTTGTAGACTCTCATTACCTCCCTCCCCCCATCTCGTGTTGCACCAGTCTCTGGGTAATGCTCGTTCAGACAGTTCTCTTCTACACAGGGAGAGTGAGCTGGTGATAACCACCGTCAACCAGTGGGTGAAGGAGCAGAAGTAAGAGCATACCTAACTCCACACACACACTGATGCCCAGTCACATTCTACTCTACATTCACTATGCAGCATTAACCCGGTCTTAACCCTGTCGACAGGCAAGGGTCTGCAGGAGGAGATGAAGAGGCTGAAGGCTGAGCTGGAAGAGAGCAGGATTGAAGCCGAGAGGTTCAGAGTACGTACCATACACAGTTACACACACTGGATAACGCTGTTAGACCTCCACACATTTACAACCCTGATATACTATAAAAAACAACACCAATTGAAGAGCATTGTTCCTTTCTATTGAGTAATGTCACTTGTTTTTGTATCAGGCCTCAAGTCAGTGTGAGCGGCCAGCGCAGTGCCCTGACCAGACCTCCCATCCAGCTGCTCCACACAGAGTGAGTACTGTACTACTGGCACTGACCTGAGACACTGGATCTGTGGGCTTGGCTCTAGTCCATCCCCTGGCAACTTCCCAGTTCTCCAGGAACAAGCTGCAGCAGGTCCATACGAGGCAAATGACTACATGTCCTCTAACTCTTCACTAGTTTCTTTGCTGGGGCTCTAGAGACAGAATCAGTGACAAAGCAGTGACTTCCCGGACTGAGTGAATTCCTTTCTGTGTGTTTCCAGAGTAGAGCTGAGACATGGGTCAATAGCAACAATCACCAACACATCTCGGACAGTATTGGTTAAGAGCGGGAGCCCGTCTAACTCATAAGGGCTATTGGCAGCCATGTTGATTTCTGTTGTTCTGGGATTAGCATCTGTGTTTCTGGGGGCTAATGGTCCGTGTCGTCCGGCTGTGAAATCAGTGGCCTGAGAGCCTCTGAGAAGCCTGCAGATTGGTGTTTCAAATCCCCACCCCCCTCTAATGCAGCACAGCCTGTCTCAGCCACTCTCTCCATCTCCCAGAGTAGAACAGTTTCGCTGTTCCCGAGTTCTCCCTCCTCACCCTGGGTGACCCCCACTGCAGTCTCCCCACGCCTGGGCCCAGACGCCACCGGCCCTTCCTGCCCCACAGGACCACTGCAGCTTGTTAACACCGAAGATACATTTGTGCAGTCAGGCAGGAAATCCTAGAGGTGGCTATGGACGGTGGTAATCAAAGGCCAGGTGCTCTGACACTGAGGACTGGAAGAGGGCTTAGAGATGACCTCTAGTCTGGCCTCCTATCATGGCCGATCCGGACAGACAGAGCCATCCAAGGACACGGTCACCTCTCCTCTGGGCCAGACATGTCTTAGTCCTGTCTGTTTTCAGACACTCAGACAGACGTCACCCACACATTGCCATGGGACCGACTATATCTTTTTAAAATTGAACTTGCATTTTATATGTGATGCTGAGAAAAGGTGATTTATTGGTGAAATTGTGTTCCATATGGTTGTTTGACAGTTGAAGCCTTCTCATTTTGCGCTGCCTATACCTCCTCGCTTTAAAGTAAGCCAGTCCTGTGCTCACTGGCATTTCCCTGTAATGCGTTCCCGTCTGATTTCCTCCTAAATTGAAATGCGGTAAAGTTAGGACTGATTGGAGGGATTACTTTTGGTGAGTGTGAGATAGGAGGGAGAGAGAAAGAGACTAGACTGGTTGTGAACCCAATCAGAGCCCTGTGTTGACTGTGCTGATTAGAGGCTTGTAGTGTGTGGGATCCATTCTATCCCATCATTCCCTGTTTGCTCTGATAACGGAACCTCAACACTCATCATGTCCCTAACCTCATCCTCATGCTGTCACTTACAGCACACCACACTGATCTCTCTCAAACGTCTTATGCAAGGTGGGTAAATGTACCAAAAGACCCTTTAGAACTTTAAACCTGTTTTGAAAGAATAGTTGGCATGCTTTGGAAAAAATTCACTGGTTGGCTGAGTGTTAAAAAACATTTAAAAAGTTGCAATATGTAGTTGAGGAGCACTGAGGCATTGAGGATGGACATTACTCTGGAGAGAGTACCGTACCCTAATAAGTGTGTGCGTGCATTGTGCGTGTTGCCTTGCCTGATACCAATGGAGGGCAGATGCCAACTCAGCCCATAAAGGCCCACTGGATGACTGCGACTTCACTCAGCTAATGTTCCAGGACATCCAGGAAGCCTGTAGGGAGCTGGGAGAACACAGAGGAGCTCTAAAAGCAGCCAGAGAGAGTAAATACAAATAAATAGATAAATAAGTGAATGGCATGAGAGGAGCAGAGGGAACAGTCGTCCATTCTCGTGTACGCACCGCGTTTGTTTATTTATGGTGTCTGAGGGCCTGAGCAGGGCTGGTGGGGGGAGGAGGAGGGTGCTGGGGGAGGACACTGGGCCTCTCCTTCCTTACGCATGCCTGGCTCTGCTCCCCAGCTTTCATTAAGTGTCATTAGCAGGGCTTTCAGCGCTAGAGCCAAGCTGAGACCTGACATCCACTCCATAGATATGTGTGCATATGGATGGACTGCTGATCCTTCTTATCCGCCACTGAGGAGGGAGAATTAGGCCAGGGAGAGGAGAGGAGAGGGGGATGCAGCCATATCTGACTTTAATGGCCAGAATATAGCTATTACTTAAATGGAGGACAGTATTCATGCCTGATTGGTTGTCATGAATATGCCATACGGGTCAGGTTATCCACATGTAAAGTGTTTGTACACTGGTGATTGTAAGGGCTATGTACACTGCAGTGTGTTGTAGATCAGGATGACTAGGATGCATATCGATACAGTTACATATCAGGATATTCTAGTTGACTGTACCTGCACCAAAACACCAGTTTATTTCCTTCATCTTTTTAATGTGGGAGCCAAGACAAATTCAGCACTTTTTATTTCCATGAATGATCTTCATTTTCTCATGACTCTTGTCACTGCAGCAGACATATGGTGAGCAATATGATTGGAACATCAAATCACAATAAAATCGCAAATACCGAATCACAACACATATAGAATCGCAGTATATATCGTAATCGGCACCTAAGTATCACAATAATATTGTGTTGTGAGATGCCGGGCCATTCCCAGCCCTAATGGCCAGTAGCAGAAATAAAGGCATGCAGCTGATGTGAGATGTGCATTTCCTTCTACGCAAGGTGTTCATTATCAATGTCCCTTTCCAGTTCACTTCCTGTTAGAAGGCCGGCTGATTGATGGCTTGTGCTGTTTATTTGGATATCAGCGAATGAAATATTCATGTCGTACGCTTTCCCAAGCAGAAGTTATCTAGATGCAGCGTAAATGGTACTTGGGATTAGATTTTCACAGCAGATTGCAGTTATTACAGGAGAAAAAGGTGAAAAGAGACTGTGTGAGCAGTCGTTTTCCTGGGAGGCAATCTATTTCTCTTCCACTCAGAGCACCGGAGCGCTGGACCAGGCTCTTAATGCACGGGAGAGAAAGTGCTTTGGTCTGCAACCTTTCACACCTTCACCTCCCCTTCATGTGATTGAATAGTTAATAACTTTGACTTTCCTTTGAAAGCCTGTGACGTGGCTCCTACTGAACAGCCTGTTGTCTGGCTGACACACCTGCCTATTGCTCTGTCTGTCTGTCTGACTGACTGCCTGCCTACATGTCTACTTGGCCCAGATGCCAGATTGTCTGATAGCCCACCTCTCTCTTCTACAAGCCCTCTCACTTTCAAGCCTGTCCCTCGCATGAATTACCACCTAGCTTATCTGTCTTTCTTAAAGGAGCCTGTACATTATCAGAATTTTGATGGAAAGGGGTTTGGATTGCTTACTCTTCCTTCCTCCCTAAAGACACACACACACAGGGAGCTCATTAGCGCACCCCGTGCTCACAGCTCCAGCAGAATGTAACCTTGCCTAATTGTGCGCCATGCTCATTTGTTCTCCCTGCATGATGTGGCGATTGCTTATTTATTCTCCTCAGGGCTCCTCTCTCACATTAAAATTATTGACTTATTTCATTCACTGCACATTTGCCAAGCTTTATTTGATAAGCTCATTTCCCTTGGTGCCCAAAATCCCCCCTGTTCCCATGTTTTAAAAGTTCTAATGTTCCCAATGCAGATTATTATTCATACTTGTGATTGTTTCTTCGTCTAATTATCTGTGTTGGAATAATTTAGCATCTGTGAGCCTGTTTATCCCGGAGGACTGAAACGGCACAAAAGGGCACACATTAACGATGCGACTGGAATATCTGAGGAGCCAGTTGTGTACACAAAGCTGGCAGACGCGGTCAACAAGAAGCTTAACAGGGATTGGGACATCGTGGAAGGTTTACCAAAATAAGCAGACTGAATTTGCATTTGGTTAGAGGGCTGTTGACGAACAGAGCCATCAACATTTGGTCCATCAGGTAATGAGACAGGCTCTGTTTTGATGTGAATATATGCAGCGAGATGGAGCTAAACTATTTGTAGTCAATAGAGGTCATGGTTAAGGTGGGTAGTGCAGATCCATTCCACTCTGACCCATTGACCACCATCAGCCCTCTCCTCCCCTACAGTGGGGAGACCCTCCCTGCCCCACACCAAGAGGGGAGTTCTAGAGAGACTCAGCAGTTTAGAGAACAGAGCCAGTATCAGAGCAGAGACAAGCTAGCAGCAGGAGACCTGTTCAGTAGTGTACCAACTCACCAACAGAGGACACAGTGGGATAGTATTAGGTAGGGGAATGATTGGCATTATTTCTGCAGTGGGAGGTGAATGATACCTCATGAGTCATTTATTAACAGTAATTATATGGATAATATTCATGATGACAAATATGCAAACTTAAGGTCCATGGTGATGCCAACATACCAATAGTAACACTGAGCTCTGAGGCTGACTATTGAAGGTAACTTATTTGAATAATCTGTTTCTGTCTGCCTCTGCTCTGTCTCAGATCTGCTCTGACTGCGACAGGAGCCTTGAGTGGCCAGAGAGACAACCTGTGGAGGAGGAGCTCTGGCTGTCAACCTGCATCTGCGCTAGCCCCAGACTCAGCCTGTGTCTGCCTGGCAGGGAGGGGGGCCATGTTTGCTGCTGAGGTGGCCCTTAGGACCCTGGAGCGCAGACCCCTGCCATGTGGCCACCACCGCTGGAGCAGACCCGCTCTCTCAGCTGGGACAGGCCATGCCCTACACATCTCAGGGAGGGACACTGGTGGGGGCTATTATGAACCAGTGAGAAGGGAAGTACAGGTAGTTATGACTCAATAGAATACAGCACACAAATATTTATGATTTTGTAGCTTGATAGATATTAATAAATGATTGTATTATATTTAAGATTATTTAATGACAATACTAAACTTGAATAATTTAATTTCTTTGGTATTTTCAGTATATATTTTTTCAAAATCAAATCTTTGTGGCACAATATTGTAATCTCTTACCATTACTCCTTCAGACCAGTTCTACATTATGATTGTCTACTTATTCACAACAGGTTCTGTTGAACACAGATTCTGTGTTGTGAATCAGTAGACAATTACAATCTTACCTCTACAGTATCTGGGTCCTTCCACCAGTTCGGTGCCTTTTTAGAAGTGTAACTTGTGATTTCACAAAATGTTGACATTCTGTCCTAAAGAGCACATGTTCAACTTCATAAAAAACACGTTGCCATTCCAATAGGTTACATTTTTAAAAATACTATAGTTAGTGCCTATTAAGTGCCAAATAAAGTATCAGGGTTGACGGTATCAGGGTTGACGGTATCAGGGTTGACGGTATCAGGGTTGACGGTCATTTTTAAATCAGCCATAAATCCTCTCGTGACAGGGGGAATGGAAGCTTGTTCGTTTTCTATCACAAAACAGAAAATGGCCCAACAAGTTTTTACACTATGATTTGACTATTTGATGTTCAATGTTTCTTTTGAAAAATACATTTTAAATTAATAGTTTCACCATATTAAAACTAGAGGGTTGACCTTAAAATGAGGGACAGATGTGAATGAATCACTAATCAAATGAAATAAATATAATCTTCAGAACTGACGTAAAATAACTAGGTATGTACAATGGAGAAATGTTTGGATTACATGGGTTGAAGTCTTCCTAGAAGTGACACAGGGTTGGCAGAGGGACATGTCAAAATGATGAATTTAGCAAGCCTTTATTCATATTAAAAATCAGATTAATTGAATTCTCCATGCCGTCTATATTAAAGGGCACTTCATTGAGTAGAACGGGCTTTTAAAATTAATAATTTCTACTTAATATCAAAAGGCACTCTTCGTGGAACGACCCATCTGACAAATATTTGTATCTATCCATTCAGGGTTTTGATTTACATTTTTATAGAAACCTAGAAAGAATTAGAAAAAGTGTCCAGCCTTTTATTGTGGTTTGAGAAATAGTCCTGCTTATTTCTGAGGTTGTCAAATGATTGATTGATGTCTAGATCAAAGTACTAAAAATGTATTGGGGGGAGATTTCATGGTTTCAGTCACCTAGAGCAATACATCCTTGATTTCATGTAAATCCTAATGAATTGTGTAGGCAGAGAAGTCTTTGTGGCCAAATAAAAGTCTGGTAAAGGCAACTAAACCCATAACAAGTGTCCCTTTGTTCTAGCACTACTCTATTCATCATGGGTCGGCTGTGTGAATCCAGGCATTGCTGCAACTCTGAGTTCCATGCCCACCAGCTTTCAATAACTGGGGATGTCGGAGCTTGACAGTAGAAAGTATTTTCTTCTGACTAGAACAAAATAAGAGCCCTAAGCAATAGTAGATGAGCTGTTAGTAAGCACACAGTCCACTGGGAGAGAGACATGGCAGCATACTATACATAGTGCAGTGGTGAAGGCGAAACAAAAGCGAAATGTAATACTATTGTTTGCCGATATTAAAGATATCCAAACTATAGTGCCCCCCAATTACAGTAATAAACCATGACCATCATTGTAATGATCCACACCAGCATGCAGGGCGAACTTTAGAGGTGTGTTCACAGGGAAGGTTTGTGTCCTAAAGAGGCCCTAGTCACCCAATGGGATCGAGCAGTGGCTGTTGTTCACTGGCAGCCTGCTAGGATTAATCCCAGCCTTACAGGAAGACACCATCTTTTTCTGCCTTGGTCAGATCAATAGGCAACATTCTCTCCAGCACAGCAGTCAATACCCAACACTTAAGGTGTCTGTGGAAACTAAAGAATGCCAATAATTGTTATTAATGCCTAGGATTTCCCCAAGTACTGCATTTATAGGGTAATTCCAGTGTAACAGACATTCAACCAACATCACACACACAACACCAATGCCCTCCGGAGACGTAGTGTATACATTAAGAAACCTATACACAAATACAAAGATGGGGAAAAAATCTACAAAATGGAAGTGTATCCTTTTTTCAAATAAGTATTGTGTTTGTAACCTGATTTATAAATGGTATTGCTCTTTTGAGTCCGATACTCTAATGGTACTGAGTAGTGAGCTACTGCACCATGCTCTGGGTAAAACCTTGGCCCATTCAGGCCTTATGGAGAAATTGATCACTGAAATCCAATAATTTGTCCACGGTGCTAGTTTATTCAGTATGCCTGATATGCCTCTGGTATATTAATCAATACAGCCTGAGGTATGATATATAAGGCACAAGTGGGTGTGGTATATGGCCAATATACCATGGCTAAGAGATGTTCTTAGACACAATGCAATGCGGAGTGCCTGGATACAGCCCTGGGTGGTTCGAGCCCTGAATGCTGAGCGGTGGTATATCAGACCGTATACTACGGGAAGGACAAAACATTTATTTTTACTGCTCTAATTACATTGGTAACCAGTTTATAATAGCAATAAGGCACCTCGGGGGTTTGTAGTATATGGCCAATATACCATGGTAAAAGGCTGTATCCAGCCTAGAACAGCCCTTAGCCATGGTATATTGTCCATATACCACAAACCCAGAGATTCTTTATTGCTGTTATAAACCAGTTAACAACATAAATATAACAATTAACAATTAGTTTTTCGTTATACCTGTGGTATGTCTGATATATGCACCGATGGAATGCTGTTTCAGCCAATCAGCATCCAGGACCCAAACTGCCCGGTTTATAATGGCATTTAATAAAATGTTGAACATTGTGTGTGTGTGTGTCTAATAGCAGGTGTTATTCCGGCCACGTGCTGAGGAATGGATTTGTGTTGATTGTGGAGTGTTATGAAACATGACAGACATTAAAGAAATAGGACATTGTAATGCCTTTCTCCTTGCCTCTAAGATCAAGAGGATTTTTTCTGAGAGCCAAAGAAAGGCCTTGATTATTTTGTCTGATTGCTCAAGGATCATAATTATACCTCTGCCACTTTGAAGCTGCTCTGTCAGGAAGATAAAAAAAATAGAATTCTAGGCATTGCCTGCCATATGAATAAGATCACATTACATACATTGAAATATGTCAATTTGACCTTTCCCCCATCAACCCTACCTCCTGAAGTCCTTTTTTCATCTACTGCCTGTTAAGATTCCAGGAAGTAACAAAGAATACAACTTCAGAATTGACTTTGCCATGAGTATCTACTCCAGCATGGGGTGGGCTATCCTGTATGGATTTTGGAATTCCATCCAATTGTGTGTTAATTCATTCTGAAAGCACAGGGTCAGAGTTCACAGGTTTTAAATGTAAGCCATCGTCATTTCACAAGGCCTAAATACATACTGTACATAGGTATTACAAGGACAAGATCTCCCATTGGGTGGGCTGCAGCAGAAAGAGTAGGACCGCTTCAGGGAGAGGGGCCCTCGGAATTGCTTTTATTTCACTCAAGCACCACCACTCCACACGACACAACAACCGCTCTAGCAGTGGAAAGTGAAGGACAGTAAACTCCAAGCATACATTCCCTACCTCCTCTTTCCATTGAAAATCTGAATTCAATCAAGCGAAGTCCGTCCCCGGCAGGCAGGGACACAGAGAGAGCGAGGGGACGGATGAGAGAGATGAGGGAAAACTCAACTTAAGTTTCCACTGGGCCTGCTGGGCTCCTAATGCGGCCTTGGATGTAATTGGGTCCCAGAAGGCTGTTCATTATCGTGGCTGTTCATTATTGAGGCAACAAAACAGGGGTGGAAAGGAAATAAATGCCTCGCTCCACTCTGTGCCCTCCTCTCTGTCCCAGTGCCATTGTGGGATTGGAGTTAATTAAAAGAGCAGTTGATGCCACTGTTTTCCTCATCAATCTCACTTGTGCTCTTATTACGTTTGTAATGACAGTGGGGCTTGTCCTGGTCTGCCACACAGCAGGGGAGAGGGGGAAGAGAGTGGGTACGAGGTATGAGGGACAGATATTTCAACAAATCTCTCAGCGGTCAACAACATCTGTTGAGGATGTAGGTGGGGGGTGGGTGTAGATACTGCAGCGCTGTGAGAGGACGACATACCTCTTCTTCATTCAGGGGTGTTGAGGATGAGGACCAGTCTTTACCCCCTAATCCTGCAACTCCCTTGAAGGCTATTTTAATTCCTTTCATCATTACACAGATTTTCCCTGGAAACTTCTGGCAATCTCTGGTAAATAATGATGGACATTTCTGTGGCATGGTGTTTCTGGACCTCCAGAAAGCCTTAGATACAGTAGACCACCCTATTCTACTCTACAAGCTAATGGTCCTAGGTTTTAACAGCATGGCAGTAGACTGGCTCAGATCATATCTTTCAGGAAGGTATCAGAGGGTTGATGTCAATAGCACTTTTGTCTATTGCCAGGTTAATCAGCTGTGGAGTTCCACAAGGGAGTGTTTTAGGGCCCCTCTTCCTGTTATATATCAACTATATGAAATCATCTTGTTCCTGTCAGCTTTTTTTGTATGCAAACAATTGAGCTATTTTGGTCTCACACAAAGACAAGAGTATGGTAGCAACTCGGGAGCCAGCTTTTGCAGAACTGGAGGGTATCAGTAACTAGCTGTCAGATAACAAATTGTCTATCAATTTGGGGGAAACTGAGTCAATTTTATTGTCTCTAGATTAGGCTAGGTAGATCACCACGCTTCAGAGTCATGGTTGGTGACAGCTAAGAACTGTGTTAGGTACTTAGGCTGTGAACTTGACAGGTTTTTGACCAAGGAGGGCAGTGGACAGAACGTTATTGCCAAGGTGAACCAGAAAGTCACATTTCTTGCCAGAAAAGCCACATTTCTGGATAAGGGTACCTTGAAAGTACTTTCAACAGCATTAGTGCAGCCTCACTATGATTATGCTTGTACTACTGGTACAGTAGCGCCCCAAAGGTTTTAAAAACAAATTGCAAACGGCACAGAATAAAATGGTAAGGGTTATACTGAATCTTAGCTCTCGTTCTCAGGTTGGCTCTTCTCAACTCAGAGAACTCCAGTGTCTAACAGTTGTTAAAAGGGAATTGTTGGGATTGACTCACAAAATCCTGTATGGCACAGTCCCCGGTATCTAAAAAGCTATTTTACTTCAGTGAGGGACTCACACTCTTATGCCATGAGGCAGTGCCACAGACTTTGTGCCATATTTTTTTACTTTTGTTTATTTAGTAAATATTTTCTTAACTCTATTTCTTGAACTGCATTGTTGGTTAAGGGCTTGTAGTAAGCATTTCACAGAAAGGTCTACACCTGTTGTATTTGGCTCATGTGACAAATAAAATGTGATGTTATTTTAAGAGCTGTACTGGGGAAAACATGTTTTTATATATATATATATGGCATTGGTAGTGTGGAACAAAATCCCGGCTGCGATGAAAACAGTTCCTGACAGCCATAGGTTCAAACACCCCTGCAGGGCTTGGTTAATAATGTAAACCACCCTGCTCTATTGGAGGGATTCTCTATGCGTGTATATTTGCCTTTTTGTCTACAATGAGTGTACAAAACATTAGGAATTCATGCTCTTTCCAGGACATAGACTGACCAGGTGAATCCAGGTGAAAGCTATGATCCCTTATTGATGTCACTTGTTAAATCCACTTCAATCAGTGTAGATGAAGGAGAGGAGACGGGTTAAAGAAGGATTTTTAAGCCTTGAGACAATTGAGAAATTGATTGTATTTAAGTGCCTTTGAACGGGGTATGGTAGTAGTAGTTGTGATTGAATAGAATGTTGGGGTGTACAGTATGTCTTTTGCTGGGTGTTAATTGTTTGTATTTTAAATTGGCAAATCAACATTTTTTAAACGGTGACTGCTGACACTAACACACAAGGACTATTTCAAAATGTCAGCCTATAGTCTCATTAAAATTGGTGGAATCCATTATAGCCTCCCTCTCCTTCATTAGCCTACTCTCAATCAAGCAGACTTGGGGAATTGAGAGGTTGAAGGAAATGTTCACAATTATCTGCATTTGCATAAGGGTTACTGGGAGAGAGAACTAAATTGACCCAAGTAGAAATTAAAATTCAAGAGGGAGGCTGCCTCCACACAGCACAGGGGAACAGGCAGCAAGTTGTTGCACACCACTCAAGAAGGAATAATTCACAACAAAGCATCTATTTTTCATCTAGTCCTCCAAATGGTTGCCAAGGAGAATATAAGGTTTCAACTAGAAAACAAGGACATCAAGACATGTCACCAGAAACACGATGATGACACTGGCACATCATTAAGGCTGTTTGTTTCATACTGGGTATGACCTCAGAGGATTTACATATGGCTTCAGACTCAAGAGAGATGCGAAACACATCGACTTAGCTCCTCTCTTTACACTCAACATCTCACAGCTGAGAAAATCCAAAGCACTGGAATCATTCATGTAGAGCTGTTGCTGCATTATGGGAGGAATTCAGACCTGAGTTACGTGCACGTAAATGGAACTTATTTCCCTTTTTATGCACTCTCTCGAGACACATATTCTGACCTTGGGGAAACGCCTGTGCCAGACAGGTATTTGTTTGGGGTGTCAGAGGTGTGTCTACTCTAACAGTAGTGGTGTGTGGGTAAAATCACCAGGGGGAGAAAAGGCATATTTTAACCTGTGTTGTGATAATTGGGTTGTTTGCTCTATAACCTGCAAGTTCATATGCCTTGACACCGTGATATATAGGCCTATGGCAGAGACAATAAGAAGACACAGTGGCAGGATAAATTGAACCACACCTTTGTTTCATCACAATACCCGAGAGCAACATCTGTCCGGTGAAGTCCACAGAACATATTGCATGCAACAAACAGTTACATGACCTACAGCATGGTCAAGCAAGTTAATGTTTCCAACATTTTTGGACTACTGAACAACTATTGATTTAGAACCATGGAGAGCTGCCTCCACTATTATTCCAGCACCATTTCAACAGCAAATCAAATCAAACATCGTTAGCAGGTGTTATTGCGAGTGTAGCGAAATGCTTATGCTTCTAGATCCAACAGTGCAGCAGTATCTAACAGGTAATATCTAACAATTCCACAACAAAACCTAATACACACAATCTAGTAAAGAAATTAGATGAGAATATATAAGTATAAAATATATAGATTAGCAGTGACAGAGCGGCTAAGATACAATAGACAGTAAAGAATAGATAGTGAAGGATACAGTAGATACATCTGAGATGAGTAATGCGAGATATGTAAACATTCTTAAAGTGGCATTATTAAAGTGACTAGTGTTCCATTTATTAAAGTGGCCAATGATATCAAGTCTGTAGGTAGGCAGCCGCCTCTCTGTGGCTGTTTAACAATCACCTATGCTTAGTCTAATACTGTAACGAGTTTCCTCCTCTTCCTCCGAAGAGGAGAGGCGAAACGGATCAGAGGACCAATACGCGGCGTGGTAATTTTCCATGGTACTTTTTAATGCTTTCAGGTACACATGAACAAAACTAACAAAACAAGAAATGTGAAACTCAAATTACAGTCCTATCTGGTGCACACACAGAGACAGGAAACAATCACCCACAAACCCACAGTGAAACCCAGGCTACCTAAGTATGATTCTCAATCAGAGACAACCAATGACACCTGCCTCTGATTGAGAACCATACTAGGCCGAAACATAGAAATTCCCAAAACCTAGACAAACAAACATAGACTGCCCACCCAACTCACGCCCTGACCATACTAACTAAACACAAAACACAGAAAATAAAGGTCAGAACGTGACAGTACCCCCCCCCAAAGGTGCGGACTCCGGCCGCAAAACCTTGACCTATAGGGGAGGGTCTGGGTGGGCGTCTGTCCGCGGTGGCGGTTCTGGCGCGGGACGCGGACCCCACTTCACCCTTGTCTTTGTCCGCCTTATTTTCCGCCTCCGTGACTTTCTCACCATGGCAACCCCTCTCAATGACCCCACTGGACAGAGGGGCAGCTCGGGACAGAGGGGCAGGGGCTCTGGACAGAGGGACAGGGGCTCTGGACAGAAGGACAGGGGCTCTGGACAGAGGGACAGGGGCTCTGGCGCCTCTGGGCTGAGGGGCTCTGGCGCCTCTGGGCTGAGGGGCTCTGGCGCCTCTGGGCTGAGGGGCTCTGGCGCCTCTGGGCTGAGGGGCTCCGGCAGCGGCGCCGGACAGGCGGGACGCTCCGGCAGCGGCGCCGGACAGGCGGGACGCTCCGGCAGCAGCGCCGGACAGGCGGGAGGCTCCGGCAGCAGCGCCGGACAGGCGGGAGGCTCCGGCAGCGGCGCCGGACAGGCGGGAGGCTCCGGCAGCGGCGCCGGACAGGCGGGAGGCTCCGGCAGCGGCGCCGGACAGGCGGGACGCTCCGGCAGCAGCGCCGGACAGGCGGGAGGCTCCGGCAGCAGCGCCGGACAGGCGGGAGGCTCCGGCAGCGGCGCCGGACAGGCGGGAGGCTCCGGCAGCGGCGCCGGACAGGCGGGAGGCTCCGGACAGGCGGGAGGCTCCGGCAGCGGCGCCGGACAGGCGGGAGGCTCCGGCAGCGGCGCCGGACAGGCGGGAGGCTCCGGCAGTGGCGCCGGACAGGCGGGAGGCCCCGGCAGCGGCGCCGGACAGGCGGGAGCACCTGCAGAGAGGAGACAGAGAGACAGCCTGGTGCGTGGAGCTGCTACAGGAGGCAGCGGCGCCGGACAGGCGGGACGCTCCAGCAGCGGCGCCGGACAGGCGGGAGGCTCCGGACGCGGCGCCGGACAGGCGGGAGGCTCCGGCAGCGGCGCCGGACAGGCGGGAGGCTCCGGCAGCAGCGCCGAACAGGCGGGAGCACCTGCAGGGAGGAGACTGAGAGACAGCCTGGTGCGTGGGGCTGCCACAGGAACTACCAGGCTGGGGAGACTTTCAGGAGGCTTGATGTTAGGAGGAGCCTGAAAGACCGGGCTGTGGGGGAGCACTGGAGCTCTGGTGCGCAACCTTGGCACCACTTCCCCAGGCTGGACAACTACTCGAGCCCGGACCCTCAAGAGTGCAGGCACAGGTTGAACCGGGCTGTGGGTAAGCACGGGAGATCTAGTGCTTACTACACGCACCTCTCCCCTAGGCTCCACTCCCACAGTTGCCCGGTACGAGCGGAGCGCAGGCAGAGGACGCACTGCACCCTCCCAGCGCCCGGAGACACAGCACGCAGAGCCGGCGCAGGATAACCTGGACCCAGACTGCGTACCGGCGACCAGACCCGCTGAGCAGGCACCATACGCCCTGGCTCAATGCCCACACTCGCATGGCACTCTCGGGGGGCTGCCCTATAGCGCACCGGGCTATGGACACGCACTGGCGACACCGTGCGCTCAACCGCATAACACGGTGCCTGACCAGTAATGCGCTGCTCATAATAAGCACGAGGAGTGAGCTCAGGTCTGCTACCTGGCTTAGTACCACCCCTCGTGTGCCCCCAAAAAAAAATTTGGGGCTGCCTCTCGTACCTGTCGCACTGCCGTGCTGGCTCCTCATATTGCCGCCGATCAGCTTTCGCTGCCTCCAGCTCTGCTTTGGGGCTGCGATTTTCCCCAGCCCGTGCCCAGGGTCCCTCTCCGTTCAATATCTGCTCCCATGTCCAGGAGTCCTGTGATGGTGGCCTCTGTTGTTGATGCTGCTGCTGCTGTCGTCGCTGTCCTTTACCACGCCGCTTGGTCCGATTGTGGTGGGTGATTCTGTAACGAGTTTCCTCCTCTTCCTCCGAAGAGGAGAGGCGAAACGGATCAGAGGACCAATACGCGGCGTGGTAATTTTCCATGGTACTTTTTAATGCTTTCAGGTACACATGAACAAAACTAACAAAACAAGAAATGTGAAACTCAAATTACAGTCCTATCTGGTGCACACACAGAGACAGGAAACAATCACCCACAAACCCACAGTGAAACCCAGGCTACCTAAGTATGATTCTCAATCAGAGACAACCAATGACACCTGCCTCTGATTGAGAACCATACTAGGCCGAAACATAGAAATTCCCAAAACCTAGACAAACAAACATAGACTGCCCACCCAACTCACGCCCTGACCATACTAACTAAACACAAAACACAGAAAATAAAGGTCAGAACGTGACAAATACAGTGAAAACTAAAAGATACCAAAAATGATTTAGTCCAATTAACGTAAGCTAAATATGATGTGGCTGTCCATGGTACTGATGTGTGTGTGTGTGTGTGTGTGTGTGTGTGTGTGTGTGTGTGTGTGTGTGTGTGTGTGTGTGTGTGTGTGTGTGTGTGTGTGTGTGTGTGTGTGTGTGTGTGTGTGTGTGCGTGTGCGTGTGTGTGTAAGTAAATGATATACTTAGAGAAATGCCAATGCCATCCTCCTCTTTCAGGTTGCCTAAGCGGTCTATGACTGTCATATACACTTTTAGTTTTTGTTGTCCTACCTAGGCTACCTGGCTAAAATGCTTGCTCGCTAGCTTAGATTCCTTTCATGGTCAACGATGAGCCGTGTCCAGCTAGTGAACATTAGCCTAACGTTACTACATTTAGCTGCATGTTTAACTTCCATCCTCTCAGGCCAGGAGCAAGTGTATGAATTTATGGTTGGATCAGAATCACCGTTATAATCATTGGCCAGTACAGAGAATTAAGTTTAATAAAAGTCCAAATCTCTATCTCCATCCATGGCTAATTTAGAAAATTTAAAATTTTAGCTAGCTAGCCACTGGAGGACAATGACACAAGGAGATGGGACAATTCAAATCTTGTTAATGACATTTGGCTTCTAATGTGATGTGATTGGTGTGAAGACAAATCAAAACTGGCTTCCGTTAAGACTTCTTTGGAGGCGCCAGGACCATTCACAGCTGAGCTCACTCTGTTTAGCTCAAATATGATTTAATTTACAAAAATATCAAGAGGCCAAATGCTCGCTGGCTTCCCTTGTATTCAATGCTACAAGTGGCAACAATGTCATACTCTTTTTTTAATACTTTTACCTCTTTTTCTCCCCAATTTCATGGTATCCAATTGGTAGTTACAGTCTTGTCTCATCACTGCAACACCCGTATGGACTCGGGAGAGGCGAAGGTCGAGAGCCATGCGTCCCCCGAAACACTCAAACAACCCGTACTGCTTCTTGACACTTAACCCGGATGTGTCAGAGGAAACACTGTACACCTGGCGACCGTGTCAGCGTGCATGCGCCCGGCCAGCCACAGGAATCGCTAGAGCACGGCCAAACCTTCCCCATGGGTCTCCCGGCCGAACCAGGATCTCTAGTGACACAGCTAGCAACTGCAATGCAGTGCTTTAGATCACTGCGCCACTCGGGAGGCCTTGTCATACTCTTTTTGACCAGACAGCATAGATGGGATACACATGCAGAGATAGAGGAGAGCTGTTTCGTTTGCTTGGATGCTTTCTCCAGTGAGATACATTCAGCCTCATGTGAATTGAAGGAATTTTATGAAACACAGAGACAAAATAAATATTATTTGGTATATATTTTTTCCTTAGTCATTTTCTTTGCATGGCTTCCCTTGGTATCTATGAATACACACCACTGAGTGTCTACAGATATGCCGTATTCTGACCTTGACTTAATTCTCTCACAATATCACCACTTTTACGCACAAGGAAACCATGAATAAGGTCGGGCAAACCTCTCGGTTTGAAGAAATAACACCTTTCTCCATGCACTGTCATTTATAAATCGATAAGAGCTATTAATAAGCGCTAAGTAAATGAGTCATCCGTTTGGAGAAAGGGATTTTAAATACAATTAGCAATTGTTTTAGATAATTTAATTCATTCTCATCGCTGGAGATGAATGTCATGGACACAAAGTGAAAAGCATAAACATGACAAGCATTCCCGCCCCTTTCCACAGTGAAGTATAAAATTCAGTGACCTTATGCATCATTTTTATTGTATGACATTTGAAGAAACTTGGAGATGCAAGCCAAATGGGTAGGCCTGGAGCATGTGATGATGATGCAAGCCAAATGGGTAGGCCTGGAGCATGTGATGATGATGCAAGCCAAATGGGTAGGCCTGGAGCATGTGATGATGATGCAAGCCAAATGGGTAGGCCTGGAGCATGTGATGATGATGCAAGCATTGTGCAATGACAGTCACACCATATTTAACCTTTGGGCACTGTCGAATGTTTTAATTATATGCCCTGACTTTCTCTGTGTCCTACTATTTATTCATGTCAAATATTAGCCTCTATCAGTATGGACTGTCAGTAATAACCACACATATTTAACTGCCAATTTGGTTGGAATAATACTGTGAAATTGTAGAAATGATCATAATGCCCTTTTAGTGTTAGTTGAAAAGGCCGCCTGAAATTTCTGCATGTTTTGGCTTACCTGGTGACATCACCAGGCGATGAATTAGTTAATAGACTAATAAAAAGAGTTCCAAACCTCTCCCAATAACAGCTAGTTCCACCCTCCCCACTCAGACCACTCCCAGACAGTCCTAGCAAAGTTCTTACTTGAGAAAGTGCTCTTTCCTAAGAAGCTATTTTTATTTAAAACCATTTCAGTAAGGTACTTAATCGTTACCCAGAAATGATTTGACACTGAGATAAAAAATGCTGCATTGAAACTGATGCATGGTGCAAAACTTGGTGTGTCATCACACTGTTCCATGGTCAGTGTGGGCAATAGGCCAGGGTATACTGTTCTCCCTATTATAATTATATGTACATTCATATTCCAACATTACCATGGGTTGAAGAACTGAATGTGGCCATTTTCAGAATGATTTTTTTTGTGCTCCATAGGCTACATTATACTGTTGTGCCTTCTGGGACCCTAAAAGGTACACAGTATTTAAAGGGATTGCTTTAGATAAATGAAGAGAAAAACAAATTGAAGAAAAACTCCCTGACCAAATTGGTAGGCCACCCAGTGGGTGTGTTTTCTGGGATTTAATACAAATGTATTCAGTGCGTGGAAGGGAGCCACACCTGCAAACCTCGTTACGCACATGCATAGGGTAAGTCTGAATACCAAATACTGAAGTTCTTAAATCAAAATGCATAAAAAGGCATACATTTCTTATGTCTGAATTGGACCCTATGTGCTGGGGTTTAATTGGGAATTCAGAGGTTGGAGAGTTATGCCAAGATTAGGGGTAGGACTCGATTCAATCCGTATTGCGGAAGTTCAGCACTGTAGGGCACTTGAAATTTTTAGGCAATGTTCCTACGTTTGCGCAGACTGCATTCACGGTATACGCTGCGCATATGTCAGCTCAATTGTAAATTACCTTTACATTTTATCTTTAAATTGAGCTAAAGCACTGAACTTCCGCAATACGGATTGAATTGAAGCTAAGGTTAGGGTTGTGGTTGTGGCTAGGGTTAGGCTTGAACCTGGATGTGGACATAAAACTATGGTTAGGGTCACGGTTGGAGCTAGGGTTAGGGTTAAGCTAACATTCAAAGATAAGGCTTGGGACAACACTAGCCCAATCCCTATTCCTAGCTCAACACAACCCTAACCCTAGCTTCAAGTACACATCACGGTTCAACCCTAACCCTAGCTTCAAGTCCACATCACGGTTCAACCCTAGCTTCAACCACAACCCTAACCCTAGCTTCAAGTCCACATCACGGTAAACCTAGCCTCAAAAAAATCCTTAAATGTCCATCCCTAACTATAACATTTTCCGACAAGATAAAACTGCCAAAGGGGGCGGAGTTGCAATCTACTGCAGAGATAGCCTGCAGAGTTCTGTCATACTATTCAGGTCTGTGCCCAAACAATTCAAGCTTCTATTTTTTTTAAATCCACCTTTCCAGAAACAAGTCTCTCACCGTTGACGCTTGTTACAGACCCCATTCAGCCCCCAGATGTGAATTGATTGCCCCCCATCTATCTTCAAAGTTCATACTGTTAGGTGACCTAAACTGGGACATGCTTAACACCCCGGATGTCCTACAATCTAAGCTAGATGTCCTCAATCTCACACAAATTATCAAGGAACCTACTAGGTACAACTCTAAATCCATAACCACGGGCACCCTCTTAGATATCACCCTGACCAACTTGCCCTCTTAATACACCTCTACTGTCTTCAACCAGGATCTCAGTGACCACTGCCTAATTGCCTGCGTGCGTAATGGGTCTGTGGTCAAACAACCACCCCTCATCACTGTCAAACGTTCCCTAAAACACTTCAGAGAGCAGGCCTTTCTAATCGACCTGGCCCGGGTATCCTGGAAGGATAATATAATATAATAATAATATATGCCATTTAGCAGACGCTTTTATCCAAAGCGACTTACAGTCATGTGTGCATACATTCTATGTATGGGTGGTCCCGGGGATCGAACCCACTACCCTGGCGTTACAAGCGCCATGCTCTAACAACTGAGCTACAGAAGGACATTGACCTTATCCCGTCAGTAGAGGATGCCTGGTTGCACTTTAAAAGTGCTTTCCTCACCATCTTAAATAAGCATGCCCCATTCAAAAAATGTAGAACTAAGAACAGATATATCCCTTGGTTCACCCCAGACTTGACTGCGCTTGACCAGCACAAAAACATCCTGTGGCGTTCTGCGTTAACATCGAATAGCCCCCGCGACTTTTCAGGGAAGTCAGGAACCAATATACTTGGTCAGTTAGGAAAGCTAAGGCTTGCTTTTTCAAACAGAACTGTGCATCCTGTAGCACTAATTCCTAATGTTTTGGGACACTGTGAAGTCCATGGAGATTAAGAGCACCTCCTCCCAGCTGCCCACAGCACTGAGGCCAGGAAACACTGTCACCACCGATAAATCTACGATAATCATTTCAATAAGTATTTTTCTACGGCTGGCCATGCTTTACACCTGACTACCCCTACCCCGTCCAACATCTCAGCACCCCCTGCAGCAACTCTTGCAGCTGGTCACGGGTGCACCTCAGCCACACTCAAGGTACTAAACGACATCATAACTGCCATCGATAAAAGACAGTACTGTGCAGCCGTCTTCATCGACCTTGCCAAGGCTTTCGACTCTGTCAATCACCATATTCTTATCGGCAGACTCAGTAGCCTCGGTTTTTCGGATGACTGCCTTGCCTGGTTCACCAATTACTTTGCAGACAGAGTTCAGTGTGTCAAATCGGAGGGCATGTTGTCCGGTCCTCTGGCAGTCTCTATGGGGGTGCCACAGGGTTCAATTCTCGGGCCGACTCTTTTCTCTGTATATATCAATGATGTTGCTCTTGCTGCGGGCGATTCCCTGATCCACCTCTACGCAGACGACACCATTGTATACACTTTCGGCCCGTCACTGGACACTGTTATCTAACCTCCAATCGAGCTTCAATGCCATACAACACTCCTTCCGTGGCCTCCAACTGCTCTTAAACGCTAGTAAAACCAAATGCATGCTTTTCAACCGATCGCTGCCTGCACCCGCATGCCCGACTAGCATCACCACACTGGATGGTTCCGACCTTGAATATGTGGACACCTATAAGTACCTAGGTGTCTGGCTAGACTGCAAACTCTCCTTCCAGACCCATATCAAACATCTCCAATCGAAAATCAAATCAAGAATCGGCTTTCTATTCCGCAACAAAGCCTCCTTCACTCACGCTGCCAAGCTTACCCTAGTAAAATTGACTATCCTACCGATCCTCGACTTCGGCGACGTCATCTACAAAATTGCTTCCAACACTCTACTCAGTAAACTGGATGCAGTTTATCACAGTGCCATCCGTTTTGTCACTAAAGCACCTTATACTACCCACCACTGCGACTTGTATGCTCTAGTCGGCTGGCCCTCGCTACATATTCGTCGCCAGACCCACTGGCTCCAGGTCATCTACAAGGCCATGCTAGGCAAAGCTCCGCCTTATCTCAGCTCACTGGTCACGATGGCAACACCCATCCGTAGCACGCGCTCCAGCAGGTGTATCTCATTGATCATCCCTAAAGCCAACACCTCATTCGGCCGCCTTTCTTTCCAGTACTCTGCTGCCTGTGACTGGAACGAATTGCAAAAATCGCTGAAGTTGGAGACTTTTATCTCCCTCACCAACTTCAAACATCAGCTAGCTGAGCAGCTAACCGATCGCTGCAGCTGTACATAATCTATTGGTAAATAGCACACCCATTTTCACCTACCTCATCCCCACAGTTTTTATTTATTTACTTTTCTGCTCTTTTGCACACCAATATCTCTACCTGTACATGATCATCTGATCATTTATCACTCCAGTGTTAATCTGCAATATTGTAATTATTATAGACTCCCCTTTTTTTCTGTGTTATTGACTTGTTAATTGTTTACTCCATGTGTAACTCTGTGTTGTCTGTTCACACTGCTATGCTTTATCTTGGCCAGGTCGCAGTTGCAAATGAGAACCTGTTCTCAACTAGCCTACCTGGTTAAATAAAGGTGAAATAAAAATAAAATTAAAATTCTCTGATCCAACTCTACGCAGACGACACCATGCTGTATCCATCTGGCCCTTCTTTGGACACTGTGCTACCAAACCTCCAAACGAGCTTCAATGCCATACAACACTCCTTCCGTGGCCTCCAACTGCTTTTAAATGCAAATAAAACTAAGTGCATGCTCTTCGACCCATAGCAGCCCGCACCCTCCCGCCCGACTAGCATCACTACTCTGTACGGTTCTGACTTAGAATATGTGGACATCTACAAATACCTAGGTGTCTGGTTAGACTGTAAACTCTCCTTCCAGACTCACATTAAGCATCTCCAATCCAAAATGAAATCTAGAATCGTCTTCCTATTTCGCAACAAAGCCTCCTTCACTCATGCTGCCAAACATACCCTCGTAAAACTGACTATCCTACCGATCCTTGACTTCGGCGATGTCATTTACAAAATAGCCTCAGCAAACTGGATGTAGTCGATCACAGTGCCATCCGTTTTGTCACCAAAGCCCCATATACTAACCACCACTGTGACCTGTAGGCTCTCGTTGGCTGGCCCGCACTACATATTCATCGCCAAACCCACTGGCTCCAGGTCATCTATGTCTTTGCTAGGTAAAGCCCCGCCTTATCTCAGCTCACTGGTCACCATAGCAACAACCACTGTAGCATGTGCTCCAGCAGGTATATTTCACTAGTCATCCCCAAAGCCAACACTTCCTTTGGTCGCCTTTCTTCCAGTTCTCTACTGCCAATGACTAGAAAGAATTGCAAAAATCACTGAAGCTGGAGTCTCCCTCTCTAATTTTAAGCATCAGCTGTCAAAGCAGCTTACCGATCACTGTACCTGTACACAGCACACCCAACTACCTCATCCCCATACTGTTACTTATCCGCTTGCTGTTTTGCACACCAGTATCTCTACGTGCACATCATCATCTGCACATCTTTCACTCCAGTGTTAATGCTAAATTGTAATTATTTGGCCTCTATAGCCTATTTATTGACTTACTCCCCTACTCTTCTACATTTGCACACGATGTACATAGATTTTTCTATTGTGTTATTGACTATGTTTGTTTATGTGTAATTGTGTTGATTTACACACTGTATCTAGACTATTTTTTCTACTGTGTCATTGACTTGTTTGTGTTATTGGCTTGTTTATTGTTTACTCCATGTGTAACTCTGTGTTGTTGTCTGTGTCACACTGCTTTGCTTTATCTTGGCCAGGTCGCAGTTGTAAATGAGAACTTGTTCTCAACTGGCCTACCTGGTTAAATAAAGGTGAAATTAAAAATAATAATAACTAACCCCAAACCCTAGCTTCAAGTCCCAATCACGGTTCAACTCTTACCCTAGCCTCAACCACAACCCTATTTATCTTCAAGTCCACATCATGGTTCAACACTAACATCAACCACATCCCTAGCTTTAAGTCCAAACCATGGTTAAATCCTAACAATAGCTGCCTGCAACTCTAATTTTGGCTTAACCATAACCTTGGTTTATAATACTTTTATCCTACTTTTCTTTTTGGACCCGTAAGGTGCTGAAGCTCAGCATGGCACGCTCTCTAACAAGGTGCAGGAGTCTGGCTCTGGGTAGTCCAGCTCAATTTAACCACTGCATATCTGGAGGGAAAGGGGATAGCTAGTCAGTTGCACAACTGAATGCATTTAACCCAACCCCTCTGAATCAGAGAGGTGCGGTGGGCTGCCTTAAATCGACGTCCACAGAGCAGTTGTTGTTGTCTGGGGTTAATTACTTTGCTCAAGGGCAGAACAGCAGATTTTTCCACCGTGCCAGCTTGGGGATTCTAACCAGCGACCTTACGGTTACTGGCCCAACACTGTTAACCGACAGGCTACCTACCCGTGTTTTTGTGAGGGGGATGCACTGATTTATTTTGTTTTATCTGACAGGTTTACTCATCTAAGCTCAAGTTGTGTTCACTCTCTCCTATATCAATAGAACGTCACCGCAATTTGATCTTGTCAGAGCTAGGTGTTGAGCCATTTCTACTCTACTACACAGTGACATCAGTCATCATGACCTTTGCACTCCACCCCTATGGTCAAACATACGAGAAAAAAAGTACAAAATACCACAAATCCATGCTAGCTGGCTGGGAGAAACAGAGAGTAAAAAAGACACTGCTTTGTTTGGCCAAGGAGGGTCATCCATCATAATTAGAATTAGAAAGTGTCACCTCACCTTTCTGCCAGATCAGCGGCTGATTAAATATTCTCTGGCTGCGGCCAATAATTGAATTGTGTGTGTATGTGCGAGCATGTGTGTAAAACCCAAGGGCTGCTGGGAAAAGCTAAATTAATTACGGACAGGTCTGCCACCGCTAATGAGCGGGCCATGATTAGCTGCATATTTATTCAAATTGGGTTGTTGGGCAAGGTTCACCATTCCTCTGGCAGAAAAGCTGTTGGAACTGTAGTCACTCGTCAGATATTAGCAGGTTATATACATGAAAATCTATCCACCTGTCAATCATTAGCAGGTGATTACATACATGTAAAAGACTGGACTAAACTACATAAACATGGACTATGGGCTGGATAAAATCTGTATCACAGAAGATCCGTGTTGAAATGTAAGGGTTATTTCCAATTGAGCCGACATGGCTTATGCAGTGTTTACTGTGAATGCAGTCTCTGCGAACAGGGCCTTTAAAATGTCATTTGAGCTATAAAACGCAGATCTTCCGTGATACGGATTGAATCCAGCCCTTCAAGCATTGATCATTAGCTCAGACATGAGGTTTAGGAGATGGATTCAATCCGTAATCGCTGAAGAGTCCGCGGTATAGCATTGAAATGTAGGGCTGGATTCAATCCGTAATCGCTGAAGAGTCCGCGGTATAGCATTGAAATGTAGGGCTGGATTCAATCCGTAGCACTGAAGATTAGCGTTGTAGCGCGGTAGAAATGGTAAAATCATTTGATTTAGACATGCAGTCTGCGGATACATTGCCTTTAAATTTCCAATCACGCCATAATGCTGATCTTCGGCAGTACAGATTGATTACAGCCCTTAAAGGCAATGCTCCCACGTTCACGGAGACTGCATTCACAGTAAACGCTGCATGTCGGCTCAATCAGAAATGACCTTTACATTTCAATTGCGCTTTACTACAGCACTTCCGCAATGCAAATTCAATCGAGCCCTTAGGCTCTGACTGAGATAGCGTTTACTTTGTTTTACCTGTGGTGAGGGAATCAAGGACACATAAACCAACAGAGTAAAAAATAAGACCATTTATTTTCAGTTCCCAAACTGTAGTCAAGTTAAAAATTATATTCGCAAACCATGGGCTGGTGTTACCAGAGCCTAATTTCACATCACAAAACAGAATCACTGACCACCACAAGACAAGATACTGGTCTGTACAAAACTATACAAAGTCAATCTAGTACACAGAATGAATGACTTCAGAATCAAGTCCACCGCTTGGAACTTGCTGAAACACCTTGCTAAACCTGACTACTCAAGTGCAGGACATATCAGTCTGGTGAAGAGACATGATGTAAGACAGGGTTTCCGAAACTCAGTCCTGGGGCCCCCCAGGTGCACGTTTTGGTTTCTGCCCTAGGACTACACAGCTGAATCAAATAACCAACTAATCATTAAGCTTTGATTATTTGAGTCAGCTGTGTAGTGCAAGGACCAAAACATGCCCCTGGGACTGAGTTTGGGAAACCCTGATCTAAGAGACGTGCCACAGTTACACACACACACATATCAACTCCAACCATGTACCCTGCAAAATACATTTCTGGGATCATTCACCCACTTGACTTGGAGGGGAATCTCAAGATAAAATTGGTGGCCATTTTCAACACAAGGACCATGAGAGGCTGAGGCCATCATGAGTTTCATCCAGGTTCTGACATTCATGTGTAAACGGAGAGAAGCTGAGGAATATTACAGTGCTGTGGAGGGCTAATGGGGTTAGGAAAAGCTCAATTGCTAAAGCTTGTCCTCCAAACAGTTTGCATGAAGGGTGTTGTTAAGGTAGCTCCAGATATAAGGTCTGAGCCACTCATGCCACAAGCACAGTTTGGATAATGCTTCAGTCAGTGAAGGGGCACTTCACCATGGCACAGGCCATTTGCTACACACAACATACAAAAGGATACAGAGGTCAGCCAGTTGTACAAGGTGAAAATGATCTCTTGAAGGAGATTTGAGAGGGACATGATTCATGGACACACGACAGTACAACTTCTGCCTCCTCTCTCTACTCACACTGAATGTCATACAGCCCAATGAACACACTACGGGATCAGACTAGATTGGACCAGCCGCCCACTTATGACTGACAGCACAATGCAGCACTACTTAAACACTAGTAATGGGGGGGGTCTATACAGTTACATATCGGGATATCATTTGACGATATTTAATTGTTTTGACAATATCGCAATATTATTTTTGCGCTAGTTTCCTGTACCAAAACGCCAGTATTTTCCTTCCATTTCTTGTTCTCCATCTTTTGTATTCAGAACTTTTATTTCCATGACTGATCAAAACTCGTTTCTCATGGATCTCTCTCTTGTCCCTCTGCAGCAGATACATGGTGAGCAATATGTTCGGAACATCGACTCACAATAAAATCACAGTATCGAATCGCAATACATATCGTATCAGCACCAAAGTATCATGCTAATATGGTGAGGTCCCTGGCAATTCCCAGCCTTATTGAACATAGTTTATATTGATCGGGAGAGACTACCATCAAGAAAACAGCCCCTTGTAGGGTACAGTAGGAGATGGAACAACTAAAGGTTTCCTGCTTGGACACTGTAGCCTGTGAAGGATTATGATAAAGGCTTTGGCAGATTTTCAAAGTATATCACATACCCTTTAAAGACGATACCTTTTCAATGATGTTTCATCATTGTTTTTTTTTTTTTGTTCGTTTTTTTACTATCACAGAAATAGAAAATACTGCATTCTAACAGCCGTATACTGTATCTCTCTGCACGTAAAAATGGAGGGACACGATGTGGATTTGCTGACAGAAAAGGTCTGTTACGGGAGCCTCATGTCTTATACAAGTTCTACCTCTGCTGGCCTCTGTCTGAACTGCAGCTAGTACCGAACAATAGGAGGGGCAGTTATCCAAGCCCTCTCAGCAAAGCTCATCCAGTGATGGTATGGTACACATACAGGTGATATTTAGTGGTGAGTTCAAGTGTTTAAGTCTTAACAGAAGATCTAGAGCCCAAAACGAGCTGGGGTGCGCTTTGGGGTCATGGGTGCCTCTTCCTTCCTTCCCGGGGTGCAGATTTTCACAGCCCTATCGAGACAAAAGAATAGACAATTGGCAATAACAGAAGGCACATTTTTTTTTAAACTTGCCATGTCAGACATAATGGGACAGGCTAGCAGGGGGGGACAGGCTAGCAGATGGGGGACAGGCTAGCAGATGGGGGACAGGCTAGCAGATGGGGGACAGGCTAGCAGATGGGGGACAGGCTAACGGGAGAGAGACAGGCTAACAGGGGGGGGGACAGGCTAACAGGGGGGATAAGCGGACGCTGCTGACAGCAAAATCTATCATCTTTAATTACAGCAGCGTGACACTCTGACACTACCCAGCATTCCCTCCTCAGTCCTCACACACACACCAGCAGTTACAGCCATCAGGTCATAACCCAGTCCTTCCCTTCATCCCTCAGTTCTGTCCACCCCACCTCACCCCCAGCTAAAGTGACAACAATGTCCTCAGGCCTTCAACATTTATTTATTTATTAAATTAAACTTTAATTTAACAGGGTGATTTCTAGAGGCTAAGAAAGTCTTTCACCTTTATTTTCCAATGTCTTTCACACACACACACACACACACACACATCCTGAGAGGCCTGCTGGTAGGAGGATATGGAGAAGTGAGGAGGACAGCCTGGCTGAGATTAAAGCCAAATGCTAACTAATGTGCCTCCCTTTACATAATCCTCAGTAAAAGCAGAGTTTGGAAGCAGGATGGATCATTCTAGGTCTAGTAGACAGATATATTGTTGTCAAGTGCTTTAAGAGCTCTCTGTCTGAGGGCCACTCTTCTTTCCACACACAGGTGTTTGGTGAACACAGCAGAGGGAAGACGGCACCCTCATTCCTACCACCACTTTCACATACAAGGACAGAACACTTCTCATAGCCCTGCATTTACATTGAATAAAAGCTCCCATAAAATCACTGACTTAAAGCTTTGAGCCCACTTATCTGAGTACGGGTGGGGTTGCTGAATGACAGACAGGAACCAGATCAAAATGTGTCGTAGAAGTGTTTCATGGGGGCACGGTGAAGGGATGCTTGTGTTCACAGGCAGAGCCGGACAAAAGCAGCAGACAGCCCACGAGAGCCGGCCATGTTTATTATCATAATTCTGAGGCACTCGTTCTCTAATCTATTCCTTAATCCTCTGCGTTTTAATGTGATCATTTTGGAGACTGACAGACACTCTTATTGTTAATTAATCAGCAGATTTATTGCTAATATGAAAGTGTTATTTTTTACCCTCCCAAACACATCTCTTTTGTGAGCCTTATGGAACAGGTGCAAACTAAAAAGGTGTCCCTTCTCATTTGAAAATAAACGCTGTCTTCTTTCTCCCCTCTGCTGTGGCACCATTTAAATAGCAGCAGTAATGGGGGTCAGCCAGGAGTCAATATTATTTATTTTTGTCTCGTCTGGAAGGACTGGAGGTGAGAAAAGCTCATCATGGAAAATGAGGTAGGAAAGACAGAGGATAAGAGAGGAGAGGCAGAGAATTAGAGAGAGAGATGGTAGAGAAGACAAAGAGGATAAGAGAGAAGGAGAGACAGAGATAGAGAGAGAGATGGTAGAGAAGACAAAGAGGATAAGAGAGAAGGAGAGGCAGAGATAATTAGAGAGAGAGATGGTAGAGAAGACAAAGAGGATAAGAGATAAGGAGAGGCAGAGATAATTAGAGAGAGAGATGGTAGAGAAGACAAAGAGGATAAGAGAGAAGGAGAGGCAGAGATAATTAGAGAGAGAGAGATGGTAGAGAAGCAGCTAAATTAACCCGTTTCTACGACTCGGAAGGGGCCCATTCTGGAAAACAAACATTTCCCATTGACCCCCATTGTAAAAGAACAAACTTTGCGTCGATTTTTCTGTTATACAGAAATAACAAAACATACAGAAAAGCTGCAATGTTGTTCGATGTACATTTAACCAGGTCAAAAATCCCGACCTACGGTTCACAATGTTCCCACGTAGGGAAATGGAGCCTGCGAGAAGAGCCCTGTGGCTTCAGGCTATTCGGTGTGGGACAGTGGGAAATGTGGGGACGCGGTGTCCAAGTAGGCTACACGTAGCAATGTGTGTAAAAAACATTTAATCACAGGTAAGACATTTAACTTGTTAAGTACAGTCTGCTTGTTAATTCCACTCACTACTTGTAGCTTTATAGTGTGTTGTTGGTCTTGGCTAGCTTAATGTTCTGGTTGGTAGCTAGCTAGCACTCACATGGCTCAAGTTAGCGAGAGTTGCACCCCTTCTGAAAAAACCTACACTCGATCCCTCCGATGTCAACAACTACAGACCAGTATCCCTTCTTTCTTTTCTCTCCAAAACTCTTGAACGCGCCGTCCTTGGCCAGCTCTCCCGCTATCTCTCTCAGAATGACCTTCTTGATCCAAATCAGTCAGGTTTCAAGACTAGTCATTCAACTGAGACTGCTCTTCTCTGTATCACGGAGGCGCTCCGCACCGCTAAAGCTAACTCTCTCTCCTCTGCTCTCATCCTTCTAGACCTATCGGCTGCCTTCGATACTGTGAACCATCAGATCCTCCTCTCCACCCTCTCCGAGTTGGGCATCTCCGGCGCGGCCCACGCTTGGATTGCGTCCTACCTGACAGGTCGCTCCTACCAGGTGGCGTGGCGAGAATCTGTCTCGTCACCACGCGCTCTCACCACTGGTGTCCCCCAGGGCTCTGTTCTAGGCCCTCTCCTATTCTCGCTATACACCAAGTCACTTGGCTCTGTCATAACCTCACATGGTCTCTCCTATCATTGCTATGCAGACGACACACAATTAATCTTCTCCTTTCCCCCTTCTGATGACCAGGTGGCGAATCGCATCTCTGCATGTCTGGCAGACATATCAGTGTGGATGACGGATCACCACCTCAAGCTGAACCTCGGCAAGACGGAGCTGCTCTTCCTCCCGGGGAAGGACTGCCCGTTCCATGATCTCGCCATCACGGTTGACAACTCCATTGTGTCCTCCTCCCAGAGCACTAAGAACCTTGGCGTGATCCTGGACAACACCCTGTCGTTCTCAACTAACATCAAGGCGGTGGCCCGTTCCTGTAGGTTCATGCTCTACAACATCCGCAGAGTACGACCCTGCCTCACACAGGAAGCGGCGCAGGTCCTAATCCAGGCACTTGTCATCTCCCGTCTGGATTACTGCAACTCGCTGTTGGCTGGGCTCCCTGCCTGTGCCATTAAACCCCTACAACTCATCCAGAACGCCGCAGCCCGTCTGGTGTTCAACCTTCCCAAGTTCTCTCACGTCACCCCGCTCCTCCGCTCTCTCCACTGGCTTCCAGTTGAAGCTCGCATCCGCTACAAGACCATGGTGCTTGCCTACGGAGCTGTGAGGGGAACGGCACCTCAGTACCTCCAGGCTCTGATCAGGCCCTACACCCAAACAAGGGCACTGCGTTCATCCACCTCTGGCCTGCTCGCCTCCCTACCACTGAGGAAGTACAGTTCCCGCTCAGCCCAGTCAAAACTGTTCGCTGCTCTGGCCCCCCAATGGTGGAACAAACTCCCTCACGACGCCAGGACAGCGGAGTCCATCACCACCTTCCGGAGACACCTGAAACCCCACCTCTTTAAGGAATACCTAGGATAGGATAAGTAATCCTTCTCACCCCCCTAAAAGAGTTAGATGCACTATTGTAAAGTGGCTGTTCCACTGGATGTCATAAGGTGAATGCACCAATTTGTAAGTCGCTCTGGATAAGAGCGTCTGCTAAATGACTTAAATGTAAATGTAATGTAAATGGAAGCCTTTCAATATTACATTTTTCTGAGTAGCGGGAACGCTCAGCAATGTGGAAAAGTAATCTTTAGACGTGTACTTTTCTTAAATGTAGCTCTGTAAGAAACTTGAGTTTGAAAAAGGTAAAGCTGTTGCTGTGAGCCAATTGGGTAACCAAGGTAACCACAGGCGGGTGAGGCCGCGGCGGTCTATTTAATAGCGACTGGGACTATTGTCAGAGTGAAACCTCTCCATGAAGATAGATGAGTGTATACCTGACGCTGCCCACGTTACTCTTCCTGTCCTGATCCTCTCTCCTGCTCCTCAGTTGCTGCTCCGCCAGAGACATCTCCTCCTCCATGTTAGTGATCTCCTCCTTGGCCCGCCGCCGGTTCTCCTACACAGAGAGAGAGAAGAACAGAGGGGTGAGAGGAAAGAAAAGGACAGAGGGAGGAGGAACTAACCATGAGACGTAGGGAGGGAGGAAGTAAGGGCCGAAGAGCTTACCATCCTGCTCTTCCCTGCCTGTTTGACGCTGTAGAACATGGGCCCCAGCTCAGCCAGCCACTCCCCATCCACCGCAGTCACACACTGCATGTACTCCTACAGGAGGGACATCAAACAACACAGGTTACAACACATTAGAACACAGTAACAGAGCTAAAAGGCTGATATATATGACAGCTCTTTCTGGTGAGTCAAGGTGTAGAACATCATCTCTGAACAGTCCAGATCATAGCGTAGCTGTGTGGAGGCTGGGTCTGTTACCTTGGTGGTCATGACCAGCTCGTGGTAGGTGATGTAGTCTGGGGTGTAGCCCATACCAAACAGAGAGCTGGTGGGGTGGAGGTGGCAGGGCATGCCTGTCCTCACGTTCACATACTCCCCTATGCCTTTCAGCTTGGCTGCCTGGTGGAAGTAGGCAGCACAGATACACTTCCTGATGATGTCCCAGTCTGAGCCACAGGACACCAGGTTCATCCTCTGCTGCACCATGATGTCTTTGAGCTGCGAGCGCACCTCGCGCACCTGAAACACCCACCACACACAGAGACACGTTAGCTACCGGAGAACCAACACAAGAGGACATTGAATACACATTGCTCAGTGTGTGACTATTGTGATGCAAAGTGGTAATAAAGTGCATTTCGATCCTAAACCAGGGAGACTGGTCAGAGAGGGTAAAGGACAAGAGCGTGGTCTGACCTTTCGCATGGCCTTGGTGTGGATGAAGTGTTCGTTGCACCAGATGCTGGAGTAGTTGTTGTTCTTCCACTGCAGGTAGACGTTCAGGTAGGTCAGGTGGTCACTCTCTGGGACAGAGAACTTCTCCCTCACCTGGTCACTCTCCTCCTCACGACCCTGGAAAGGTCGGGACACAGAGGAAATACAGGGGTCATTTTTCTTAACAGTAAGATAAACAAACATTAGCAACACATTAAGACATTCATTGGTTGGCGATCTCAATGACATCTACCTTAGGCCTGTAGAAGATGGCCGGTACAGACAGCATGGAGACGATGATGAGGATGTCAGCACTGCAGCCCATGTCACATGATACGATCAGCATCTTGGACAGAGCCGGGTCCAGAGGGAACTCCACCATCAGCCTCCCAGTGGGGGTCAGGGAACCTGAGGGGGACACAAATATTAACACTTCCTGTCTACAGACAGAGGAGAGGGGAAATACAATAAAGGTGACACCTTCCTGTCTATAGCCCTGAGAGAGAGATAAAGTGCTGACATAGGAGGATGGTTACAAAATCATATTTAAATCTAACTTTGGCAGCTCTGATTTAAATGATTACATGACAGACTATAAAGGAGCTTAGAGGGAAAGTGCAGATGCAGAACAGGCTGTATTGGCCAGGTAAACCTTAAATCAGAGATAATCTGCTGTTAACACACCACACAGGCAAACGTCAAAAGTCCTCCACAGACACCAAATCCCCTAATCCCCAGGGATCTGGCTCAGATGAGACAGAGATGAGACTCAGCCAGTCAAATCTAACAGAGGATAAAGCACTATGCAATTACTCCACTACCTACACCACAGTGCTACCTAGCTCTATACTTTACGGTGTGCAGTGCATGTACATACCATTACAGCAACCTATTGACTAGTTCCATCATCCAAATCTCTCCTCGCACGTGTAGTTATTGTTAATCTGTAGTTATTGTTAATCTGTTGGCTGTATTGCTGGTGGGGAACACATACTTATCCCAACATATTTTAACCTTGTTTTCTGAGATAAATTATTATATTTGATCAATTTGTACATTTAGTGGCCTAATCTTGAGTGATGTGGTCCAGGCCATGGCAGAGACCCACCTGTGTTGTCCAGGGCCCCCAGGATCCACAGCTGGTACATGGAGTTCAGCATGTTGTCCTCAGGCGGGGGGTCCATGAAGTGGAAGAGCAGCAGGTCCTGGACCCCCAGGGATTTGAGCAGCAGCACCACGTTGGCCAGGTTGGTCCTCTGAATCTCTGGGATGGTGGTGGTCAACATCTCATTCTTGAAGGCGCTCTGGGTGTACAGCCTGGATGGACAGAGGAGGAGAGGAGGAGAGAAGGAAAGATTTGAGTGAGAGCGACACCAACGGGGGAGGTTATTGAATAATCTAGCAGACACATTTTTTTGTAAATGCACAAATGCTCCATGGAGTGACAGGTCTGGAGATGCTGTCTTCACCATCTGGTTAAACCCGCTCTGCATGGCACTGATGACTTCACACAGTGCTCTAACCCTGTAACAACGGCGCAGCGCTCTAACCCTGTAACAACGGCGCAGCGCTCTAACCCTGTAACAACGGCACAGCGCTCTAACCCTGTAACAACGGCGCAGCGCTCTAACCCTGTAACAACGGCACAGCGCTCTAACCCTGTAACAACGGCACAGCGCTCTAACCCTGTAACAACGGCACAGCGCTCTAACCCTGTAACAACGGCACAGCGCTCTAACCCTGTAACAATGGCGCAGCGCTCTAACCCTGTAACAACGGCGCAGCGCTCTACCCCTGTAACAACGGCGCAGCGCTCTAACCCTGTAACAACGGCGCAGCGCTCTACCCCTGTAACAACGGCGCAGCGCTCTAACCCTGTAACAACGGCGCAGCGCTCTACCCCTGTAACAACGGCGCAGCGCTCTAACCCTGTAACAACGGCGCAGCGCTCTAACCCTGTAACAACGGCACCGTGATTGAGAAGCCTCCGTTTCCATGAAAGCTGAACGCTCCCCAACTGACATTTAGAGAAGGGCAAAGAGACAGGCCTACTGCACATTATAAACATTTAACCAAGCTACTTATGAGGTATTTACTAACCAAACTATTTAGAGCAGCTCCCATTGCTGCTTCAGACTGATAGGTCTGGCTTAACAAAGCATCTCTCAACCATTTCAGATAGTGGCTAATCCCTCTGAAGTGTGTGCATTATGAGGGAATGATCTGTGTTTGTTTACGCCGGGTTGAGTGAATGTCCTCAGGGCTGGAGATGTGCTGTGTGTGTGTGTGTTGGGTGCAGTCACAGCTAAGAGGTGCTTTGAGTAGCAGATTCTCCACACAAGTCGAGTCACCCAGCACGGCCCGCACACGTCACCTCCCACCCCTCCAAACGCCTAGGCCCCACCCACTAAAGCCCAACTCCCAAATTGATTATTCATAGGGGGTAATCTTGGTAGAGGGGGCTTTTATAAAATTCCAAGCTCATTTACAAGGCAAAACAATCTTTTGTCTGGTGTGCGTGTCACCATCTCCCTCAACTTGGTGTAGTATGACAGATAGGTGAAAGGTCATGTTAAATCTCAGAGAGAACAGGCTTTTGTGTCACATTCTCCCTGCTGTAAACAGAGTTAAACTGCATGAAATCCTGTGGAGATTAGGATTCTCCCTCCTTCTCTCCCTCCCAGCCTCTGATGGCTTTGAAAGCAGCCCGGCCGCCTTGCAGATCCGAGGCCTGGACAGCCCATCTGAGGGGAGCTCTGATGTGCATCAGCCAGAGGATGAAACACCGGCGGCGGCATTTCACACAACAACACACACACAAGCTTCAGATAGACACCCGTTTCAGCACGGCTCACCATACAAATGGATGCTAATGTTGTTAGCTGGTGTTCTACCTTTTTGGTGGATAGGAGCGGTTGGAATGAGATAGCAGGCAGAGTGAGGAGAATTGTGTAATTCAGCCTGTTTATTCCTGTATCTAGGCCCAGATAGACATGAAAAGGGGAAGATATGGCTGATCTAATATTTTAGTTCCAGACTGCTTCAGTCAGATGTAGGAGTATTGAAGTATCTTTCTAGAAGCCAGGACAGTCTTGACATGTGAATACTCCCTTCCTGCTAGCCCTGACTGGAACTCTCAAACATCACACTAAGGTGACACCTTCAAATAACTGCCTTTCATTATGGCTCCATACTTCTCTACCACAACTGGAGGACAAGGGTAGCCCTCTGGAAACTGAGGAAGGTGGGAGGACTGCACATTTGGAGTGTGAGACTACGTGAGTGTGAGTAAGTGTGTGTGTGTGTGTGTGTGTGTGTGTGTAGACAGTGACTTACCTGTAACACTGGCCTGGCCCTGTACGTCCTGCTCTGCCCGCACGCTGATTGGCGTTAGCCTGGCTGATGGGGTACACCTGCAGGGCATCCATACCAATGCGAGGGTTGAACACCTGTCAAAGAGAACACATCAGCAACAAACACAGAGAAATACTATCCTAACATGGCTTGTCTATATCATTTGATAGTCTGGGGAAGATAGTGAGGGTGACAGGGTACCTTGAGTTTGCAGTATCCAGCATCCACAACAAACATGATACCATCCACAGTCAGGGAGGTCTCGGCAATGTTGGTGGCAACAATGCACTTCCTCACACCATCTGGAGCCTGGCGGTTAGAGAACACAACAAAGACATTACCCACACGTCACTTTACCAGTAAGAAGGACGTGTTCCTTTTTGTGTAATATACAGTCCCTTCGGAAAGTATTCAAACCCCTTGACTTTTTCACGTTACAGCCTAATTCTAAAATGGAATAAATTGCTGTTTCCCCCTCATCAATCTACACACAATACCCCATAATGACAAAAATAAATAATGTTTTACATAGGTATTCAGACCCTTTACTCAGTACTTTGTTGAAGCACCTTTGGCAGCGATTACAGCCTCTAGTCTTCTTGGGTATGAAGATACAAGCTTGGCACACCAGTATTTGGTGATTTTCTCCCATTCTTCTCTGCAGATCCTCTCAAACTGTCAAGTTGGATGGGGATGGTCACTGTATAGCTATTTTCAGGCCTCTCCAGATATGTTAAGAGATCGGTTTCAAGTCCAGGCTTTGTCTGGGCCACTCAAGGACATTTGTAAACTTCTCCCGAAGCCACTCCTGCATTGTCTTGGCTGTGTGCTTAGGATCGTTTTCCTGTTTGACGGTGAACCTTCACCCCAGTCTGAGGTCCTGAGCACTCTGGAGGAGGTTTTCATCAAGGATCTCTCTGTACTTTGCTCCGTTCATCTTTCCCTCGATCCTGACTAGTCTCCCAGTCCCTGCCGCTGAAAAACATCCCCACAGCATGATGCTGCCACCACCATGCTTCACCATAGGGATGGTGCCAGGTTTCTTCCAGACGTGACGCTTGGCATTCCGGCCAAAGAGTTCAATCTTGGTTTCATCAGACCAAATACTTTTTTAAATATTTTTTTTACTGGTTTTGCTTTGTCATTATGGGGTATTATGTGTAGATTGATGACGAAATGTTTTATTTAATCTTAGAATAAAGCTGTAACCTAACAAAATGTGGAAAAAGTCAAGGGATCTGAATACTTTCCGAATGCACTGTATGCACTGTATATGCATTCCGACTACCTAACAGCAAGTATGCTTGTGTACATAGGATACTGCAGTATGTTAAGAGTTCCAACTGTACATGTTAGTGTAACAGTAACTGGGTGTTATTGGTTACCTTCTGGAAGATCTTGGCCTGGAGGTCAGAGGGCAGCTGGGAGTAGATGGGCAGTACAGTCAGAGGAGGGGCGCTCTCCAGATCCTCCAGACGCTCCACAATCTGGTCTGACGTCACCTCGATGTCCTCCTGGCCAGGCATGAAGATGAGGATGTCTCCCCCCATACCACTAAGGTGGATCTGTAGGGCCTGCTTCACTGCTGCCTCCACATAGTCTTCCTGGGGAGTCTGCCCAAACACACAACACTGTTAGAATACACAGCAACCACGCACTACCTTGGTACAAATAACAGTAGTCTTACTCCATGACTTAACCAGCCCCCGTGGCTGAGTCCATTGTGCGCGTGATCATTTTCTCTATCCCCACCAGGCGTGACCATTACACGCAGGTTAAAATACCAAAACCATCTGTGAATCAATTCTATTCATTTCAGGAAAGGTGGAAACACATGAAACGTTCATGGACATTCAGCTAGATAGATGTTGCTCGCAGTTTCTCCAGGGATGCTTTTTTACCAGACATGCAAATGGTCCTCTTTTTAGCTGGTTCTTTGTCAATTTGACAAATGTGTGCGTTTCTCTACTATGACGATTAACCCACAGACAAAAGTGAAACCAAGTTAGTTCTAACTAAGTTAGTTCTTAGTTATCTTTGATTCATCTCTCCTTGTTAGTCTTTAAAAGCACCCACATGGGTTTGTATCTTCGTGAAAACCAATAAGGAGATGGAAGAGGCGGGACTTGCATTGCATCGAGCATCTGAAATACAACCAAGTAGTGTGGATGAAATGATTGAAAAACATGCATGTGTACATTTATTTTGCAACCCTCGCGCACGAAATGTGGCCGGTCTAGTCAGGGTATAAGTCATTATGCAAATTAAATGGCTGTGTTGACTCCCTGTAAAAACATATCCATAATAAGGAAGAGATGTTGAATGGAGAGTTGGACACAATACCTTGCTGAATAAGATGTCTACAGGGAATGTTCTTCCTGGAATGTGGAATATGGGAACGTTGCCGAAAAATGCAGCAAATTTGTCAGAGTCCATGGTGGCTGAGGTGACTATCAGCTTGAGGTCAGAACGCCTCGATACAACCTGGAAGAAGAGGACAGAGAGTTCTACTACTGCTTACAAAACAAACAAAGCCTCCGAATAAAACATATGCAAAAGATTCACAATTGAATAACATCCAGGGAGTTGTAAAAGTGTCTCCCTGGACTGGAAGTCTAAGCCAGCCCACTGCTCTTTCAGCACTCTCGATCCTACCTTCACCTCTTTACCACTCTATCCACTAAACATACAAACGACCTGGAGAAAAAGAAAGAAAAGGTGTCTCTCTGACCTCTCGTAGCAGGCCGAACAGCACGTCTGTGTTGAGGGAGCGTTCGTGGGCCTCGTCCATGATGACAGCACTGTAGTGGTCCAGATCTGACTCTCTGAGAGACTCTCGCAGCAGGATACCGTCTGTCATGTACTTTATCACAGTCTTCTCCGACGTACAGTCCTCAAAACGGATCGCATAACCCACCTGCAAAGCAACAAAAATGTAAATGAATGGTTTAGTAGTGAACTACATACATTTACATTCCACGTATGAATTACGGCCTTCAAACGACAGTGCTACGGGTCAACCAAAGAAACGAGCTGGCGAGGAGAGTTCCATGACAAGTTGCAGAATGGAAGCGGTGTACAATCTCCGAATCACCACTAGATGGCAGTGTTGCACAACATATGAATACAAGCGTCAAATCCATAAGGAAAAAACCAAGACAGCACCATGACTCAACATCAATTAACAGATAACCTCTACACACAGTGAACATTGATATCTGGTGGGACACACACACACACACACACACACACACACACACACACACACACACTTATTCTGTTCTGGGGTAGTTCCGTTTCTCGATAAACAAGTTCATTGCAGTTCAGAAACTCTTGTCAGGTCTGTTACACTGGGTTAACTGATAAGACTAGTTATCCACTGCTTTGACTGATCCATAGATCACTGTTTCTAAGATCTAGTTAATGTTTGTCTAGTGGCTCCTCCATAAGCCAGCTGAATGCTCACCTCCTCTCCCAGGTTGCTGCCCAGCTCCTCGCTGACTCTCTTGGCCACGCTCATGGCTGCCACTCTGCGGGGCTGGGTGCAGCCCACCATGCCGTAACTGGTGTAGCCGTCCTCGTGAAGGTACTGGGTCAGCTGGGTGGTCTTCCCACTGCCCGTCTCCCCCACCACAATCACAATGCTGTTGTCCCTGGACAGAATCACATCACAACCAATAACAATACAATCCTGATGGGACTTTCAACCTTACGAAACTGTGGAAACATGAATAATGGCTTACAAAAACAGATCTGGAAGTGTATTTGTCAATGATTTATAAACGCTGTTTAACATTACCTAAGTCATCTTTGATGTGGTCATTCTCTAACCAAAGGTAAATCACATATGAACATTCTGACTTCACAGCCCCCAACTCCCCCCTTCATTGCCATACATGTCTTTATCATACATCCTGAATGAAAGCCTGCATCTGGGGTAAGACCGGGGGTGATGTCCAAGGACAGCCAGGCCGGGTCCAGTAGAGTAGCTACCTGATGATGTTGAGCAGCTGCTGCCTCACAGCGAAGATGGGCAGATACTGCCTCTGCTCCAGCAGGGTCTTCTTCTTAGCAAACTCACTGCTGGCCTCACTCTTATCTTTCATGTGGTCTGCAAACTTCTGATCCGTTCTGGAGGGAGGAAGGAGAGGAGAGGGAGGCCATTAATGAGGTTGTTCTTGTCGCACATTCTTGTCACAACAGATGTTTAATAAACATTCAGAATGGAAAAAATAAATAAGTCTTTAGTAAAAGGCTTGTTACCTGTAGTCCACCCTGCCATCCTCACCCACTGGCTTGCCCCCAGAGCTATCCCCGTCCTCGGTCTTCTTGATGCCCATAATGTCACCCAGCTTGGTGCCTGCCAGCTCCCAGTGTTTCTGTTGAGCCTGGAGAAACAATCAAAATGACAGTCAGATATTCAGCCAGTAACCATACCATCAAGTACTGTATAGCTGTTTTAATTAAACATCGCCTACCTTCTTGCGTTCCTTCTGCTCGCGGTGCTTGCGGACCAGCTGGCTGCCCTTGCGGGAGATGATGGCCATGTCAGAGGTGGCGTCTTTCACAGGGATGACAGGCTCCGGCTACAGCACAGAGAGACATCAGCAACCGTACGCATTCAGTACACAGCAACTCTGATAGTAAGTCCACTAGTTATTACTCAGCCAGTTCCAAATACTTATCAGCAGACTGTCACAATCCCTCAACAAGCCTGCAACAGCTCTCCGCCAATGGCTCAGACCTTAAAAGTATATACACTCCCCAAAATATTTGGAAAGTGAAGAAAAAAATCATATTTGTCTCTATACTCCAGCATTTTGAATTTGAGATCAAATGTTTTATACGAGGCGACAGAACAGAATGTCACCTTATTTTCATAAGTATTCCGACGCTTTCCTAAGAACCTCAAAATTGAACTCAGGTGCATCCTGTTTCCATTGATCATCCTTGAGATACAACTTGGAGTCCACCTGTGGTAAATTAAATTGATTGGACATGGTTTGGAAAGGTATACACCTGTCTACAGTTGAAGTTGGAAGTTTACATACACTTAGTTTGGAGTCAATCAAACTCGTTTTTCAACCACTCCACAAATTTCTTGTTAACAAACTATAGTTTTGGCAAGTAGGTTAGGACATCTACTTTGTGCATGACACAAGTCATTTTTCCAACAAATGTTTACAGACGGATTATTTCACTTATAATTCACTGTATCACAATTCCAGTGGGTCTGAAGTTTACATACACTAAGTTGACTGTGCCTTGAAACATCTTGGAAAATTCCAGAAAATGATTTCATGGCTTTAGAAGCTTCTGATAGGCTAATTGACATAATTTGACATAATTTGAGTCAATTGGAGTTGTACCTGTGGATATATTTCAAGGCCTACCTTCAAACCCAGTGCCTCTTTGCTTGACATCATGGGAAAATCAAACGAAATCAGCCAATACCTCAAAAATTTTTGACCTCCACAAGTCTGGTTCATCCTTGGGAGCAATTTCCAAATGCCTGAAGGTACCAGGTCTGTACAAACAATAGTACGCAAGTATAAACACCATGGGACCACGCAGCCATCATACCGCTCAGGAAGGAGACACGTTCTGTCTCCTAGAGATGAACGTACTTTGGTGTGGAAAGTGCAAATCAATCCCAGAACAACAGCAAAGGACCTTGAAGATGCTGGAGGAAACTGGTACAAAAGTATCTATATCCACAGTAAAAACGAGTCCTATATCGACATAACCTGAAAGGCCGCTCAGCAAGGAAGAAGCCACTGCTCCAAAACCACTATAAAAAAGCCAGCCTACAGTTTGCAACTACACATGGGGACAAAGATCGTACTTTTTGGAGAAATGTCCTATGGTCTGATGAAACAAAAATAGAACTGTTTGGCCATAATGACTATCGTTATGTTTGGAGGGAAAAAGGGGAGGCTTGCAAGCCAAAGAACACCATCCCAACTGTGAAGCACAGGGGTGGCAGCATCATGTTGTGGGGGTGCTTTGCTGCAGGAGGGACTGGTGAACTTCACAAAATAGTGGCATCATGTGGAAGGAAAATTATGTGGATATATTGAAGCAACATCTCAAGACATAAGTCAGGAAGTTAAAGCTTGGTTGCAAATGGGTCTTCCAAATGGACAATGACCCCAAGCATACTTCCAAAGTTGTGGCAAAATGGCTTAAAGACAACAAAATCAAGGCATTGGAGTGGCCATCACAAAGCCCTGACCTGAATTCCATAGAAAAGTTGGGCAGAACTGAAAAAGTGTGTGCGAGCAAGGAGGCCTTACATACCTGACTCAGTTACACCAGCTCTGTCAGGAAGAATGGGCCAAAATTCACCCAATGTATTGTGGTAAGCTTGTGAAAGGCTACCCCAAAAGTTTGACCCATGTTAAACAATTTAACGGCAATGCTACCAAATACTAATTCAGTGTATGTAAACGTCTGACCCACTGGGAATGTGATAAAATAAATAAAAGCTGAAATAAATAATTCTCTACTATTATTCTGACATTTCACATTATTAAAATAAAGTGGTGATCCTAACTGACCTAAGACAGGACATTTTTACTATGATTAAATGTCAGAAATTGTGAAAAACTGAGTTTAAATGTATTTGGCTACGGTGTATGTAAACTTCCGACTTCCCACAGTTAACAGCGCACATCAGAGCAAAACGATTTGGAGAAGGGTCCACAAAATGTCTGCAGCATTGAAGGTCCCCAAGAACACAGTGGCCTCCATTATTCTTAAATGGAAGAAGATTGGAACCACCAAGACTCTTCCAAGAGCTGGCTACCCGGCCAAACTGAACAATCGGGGGAGAAGGGCCTTCGTCAGGGAGGTGACTAAGAACCCGATGGTTACTCTGACAAAGCTCCAGGGTTCCTCTGTGGAGATGGGATAACCATCCAGAAGGACAACCATCTCTGAAGCGCTCTACCAAATCAGGCCATTGTAGAGTGGCCAGACGGAAGCCACTCCTCAGTAAAAGGCACATGACAGGACTCACAGACCATGAGAAACAAGATTCTTTGGTCTGATGAAACCAGATTGATCTCTTTGGCCTGACTGCCAAGCGTCACGTATGGAGGAAACCTGGCACCATCCCTACGCTGAAGCATGGTGGTGGCAGCATCATGCTTTGGGGATGTTTTTCAGCGGCAGGGACTGGAAGAATAGTCAGAATCGAGGGAAAGATGATCAGAGCAAAGTACAGAGAGATCTTTGATGAAAACCTGCTCCAGAGCGCTCAGGACCTGAGACTGGGGCTAAGGTTCACCTTCCAACAGGACAACGACCTGTTGGAAGGTGAGGACACAGCCAAGACACGTAAGCACACAGCCAAGGGACAACGCAGGAGTGGCTTCGGGACAAGTTTCCGAATGTCCTTGAGTGGCCCAGCCAGATCCAGGAGTTGAACCCAATCGAATATCTCTGGGGAGACCTGAAAAAAGCTGTGCAGTTACGCTCCCCATCCAACCTGACAGAGCTTGAGAGGATCTGCAGAGAAGAATGGGAGAAACTCCCCAAATACAGGTGTGCCAAGCTTGTAGCGTCAAACCCAAGAAGACTAGAGGCTGTAATCGCTGCCAAAGATGCTTCAAAAGAGTCTAAATAGTTATGTAAATGTGATTTCATTTGTTATTTGGAATAAATTTGCAAACATTTCTAAAAACCTGTTTTTGCTTTGTCATTATGGGGTATTGTGTGTAGATTGTGGGGGGGGGGACGATCGAATCAATTTTAGAACAAGGCTGTAACATAACAAAATGTGGAAAAAGTCAAGGGGTCTGAATACTTTCTGAATGCACTGTATATTTGGCCTTGTGTTGTGCTGCTGAAAGGTGAATTTATCTCCCAGTGTCTGGTGGAAAGCAGACAACCAGGTTTCATTCTAGGATTTTGTCTGCGCTTAACTCAATTCCTTTTCTTTTTATCCTAAAAAAAACCATCCTATTCCTCACCATAACATGATGCAGCCACCACCATGCTTGAAAATATGAAGAGCTATACTCCATGATGTGTTGTGCTGAATTTTCCCCAAATATTTCTTTGCCACATTTTTTGCAGTTTTACTTTAGTGCCTTACTGCAAACAGGATGCATGTTTTGGAATATGTTTTATTGTGCACAGACTTCCTGCTTTTCACTCTGTAGTTACTCCACAATACTAACTTAATTGACAATGTTGATCCATCCTCAGTATTCTCCCATCATAGCCATTGAACTCTGTAACTGTTTTAAAGTTACCATTGGTCTCATCGTGAAATCCCTGAGTGGTTTCCTTCCTCACTGGCAACTGAAGGACGCCTGTACCTTGGTATTGCCTGGGTGTATTGACATGCCATCCAAAGTGTAATTAATAGCTTTACCTTGCTCAAAGGGATATTCAATGTCTTCCTTTGAAAAACAATTACCAGTCTACCAATAGGTGCCCTACTTTACAAGGCATTTGAATACCTCCCTGGTCTTTGTGGTTGAATCTGTGTTTGAATGTCACTGCTCGACTGAGGGACCTTACCGAAATAATTGTGTGTGTGAGGTACAGAGGTATTCATAAAAAGATCCTGTAGAACACTACTATTGCACACAGTGAGTGAGTCCATGCAACTTATTGAGCACATGTTTACTCCTGAACTTATTTAGGCTTGCCATAACAAAGGGGTTGAATACTTATTGACTCAAGACATTTCAGATATCTATTTTTAATTCATTTGTAAACCTTTCTAAAAGGATAATTCCACTTTTAAATTAAGGGGTATTATTGTGTATAGGCCAGTGACCTAAAAATCTCAGATTAGATTTAATTCAAGGTGCAACAACAAAATGTGGAAAAGTAAAGGGGTGTGAATACTTTCTGAAGAAACTGTATTTGGACAAATTCACTAATAATGTATTAAATTCTGTGAACGTTTAGTATTTGGTTCCATATTCCTAGCAAGCAATGACTGCATTAAGCTTTTGAGCCTAGAAATGTATTGGATGCATGTGCGGTTTGTTTTGGTTGTGTTTCAGATGTTGTTGTGCCCAATAGAAATGAATGGTAAATTGTGTCATTTTGGACTTACTTTCATTGTAAATAAGAATAGAATATGTTTCTGAAGACTTCTACTTTAATGTGGATGCTAGCATGATTACAGATAATCATGAATGAATTGTGAATAATTATGAGTGAGAAAGTTAGAGGCATAAATATCATACCCCCCAAAAATGCTACCCTCCCCTGTTATTGGTAATGGAAACAAAACCCGAAGCACATTTAACTTATTTAGGAAAACTGCCCTAATGTTGGAAACAAACATAGTTATGCTATCACCTAGAGTCCCCAAAAAATTCCAAACTATAGTACAGAATATTTTACATACAGCAGGTTTTTAAAGGACCAAAGAGAGTGGTCTGCTTTGCATTTTCATTTTTGTAATTGGAAAAGAATATTGCGACCCTGGTATGGTCAGAGCCAAAGTGTCGCCTCACAAAACATTTGATCTCAAATCCAAAATGCTGGAGTATAGAGACAAATTAAAAGTTTTAGCTTCCCTGTCCAAATAAACAGGTAGCGGCGGAGTGTTGGTAATTTAATTGGCCCATAATGTGCTGTAATGATTTATTACCTGCTTGGTGAAGACTATCCTCCCGTCCAGGAAGGGAGGGACCAGGTTGTGAACCAGCAGGTGGACCTTGGCAGCGTTGTCCTCCTCAAAGTCATCATCCACCTCCAGCCTCTGGACCACTCCACTGGTCAGCATACGGTTAGTCTCCCAGCGCTCATTATCCTGGCAGGAGGAACACAACACGAATCGTTAAACACAGTCAACACACACACACAAAATTAAAATCCATGGGTGGTATTAACGATAACTAAACGGGCTACATACACCCAGGGCTGGAGGTGGTTATAGAGTAGCAACACAGTGCCATACCTCATTGATCTGTCGTCTCTGGGCAGAGATGCGTTTCTGTGTCTGCTTCTGCAGGATCTGCTCTCTTTTCTTCACATAATCCTCAGAGGTGGAGGTCAGTGGGTTGTGGAACTCGTCATAGCCTTCGTCCATCATGTACCAGTCTCTGTCTGCTTGCTGCAACACCGCAGGGCAATAGTCAATACATAGAAATGTGCATTTATGAAAGTTGGGAAAGCTATTCATTTGTGTTACTGCCAAGACTCCACATGTCCACTGACCTTCTGGTCCTCCTCCCACTGCTGCTTCTCATCATCATTATCAAAGGCGATGCCATCCTCTCCTTCATTCTTACCTGGGGCACAGAGACACAATCCACAAACATCAGCAAGCCTTATCAGAGCATTAATAAGAGCTCAAATGTGACTGGGGGAAGAGGGAGAGGGGAAAGAGGGGCTTACCTTTCCCACGGGACAGACGAGGAGTGGAGCCTAAGTGCTTCCTGTCATTGGCCCATTCGTTGTACTTGTATGATGGGGTGGGAAGGGGCGTGTCATCAGGATACCGGCCTCTGACTGACCTGGGAACAGAAACAACAAAAGTTCATTTAAAAGCTGAAAATAACATTTCTAATAGCCACTGAAAAGGAGTCTTTTAATAATACTATTAAACCCAGTTAAATTAACATACAACTGTTGAGCTGCAGTTGCTTACTTGTCCTTCCTCTCACTCTCCCGTCCAGAGCGGGGGCTGCGCTCCGACCGTTCAGACTTGTCAGAATCCTTGTGTGAAGGGGCAGGAGAGGGAGATTCCCAGTGGGAACGGCGTGAGCTGGCATAGCCGCTGTCATCCTCATCCCAGCTGGTGCGCGAGGGAGTGCCATCTGATTCAAAGGGTATGAGGAATGAAGGGAGAGAGAGTAGTTTGTGTATTGTAAGCGTGACCTAAGGACCTTAAAGAACTGCCTGTCCGGGGGTGTGGCAGGGTTACTGACCTTTGGGGCGTGTCTGGGGCGTTGAAGGCTCCTCTCTCTTGCTCCCCCGGCTGATGCGCTCGGAGGACCAGCCTTCTCTCTGTGAGCGCTCACTCCTCTCACTGCGGTCTCCACGCTCCGACCGGCAGCTGCCGCCGCCGCGGCTGTGACTGCGTTCCCGCTCATCTGCCATCAAAACAGTTAGTAATTACTTCAGTCAGAAATACACAATAGATAGAAAAGACCGCTATTGCCAGAATATTAACAATGTGCATGCAGATGTATACATTTTTTTGCTCACCTCTTTCACCCCTTCGATCTCTGTCCGTATCTCTGATCCTCTCTCTGTCCTTCTCCCTCTCTCTGTTCTTGTCCTCTTTGGAGGAGGCGTACATTCCATGCTCACGCCGGTCTTTCTCCCTCTGCTGGTGTTTGCGACGGAACTCTTCACTGACCCCTCCAGGGTTAGAGGGTGTCTCTGAGCCAGTCACACGGTACTTCCTGCTACTTTATGAAACATAGAATAAAGTGTCAATTAGACAACACTGCATGCATCAGTTTAGATCTCTTGATAGGGAGAGTTTGTATTCTGTGCCAGTACGAAAAGAGGCTACAGTAACTCAAACCAAATAACAAATCACATAACATACCTCTCTTTTTTACCACCTTGATCCTCCTCGTCTTTGTCTTCTTCATCAGACCCAGAATCACTCTTCCCTTCCTCCCAATCCTTGTAGGAGGATACCTTGGATTTCTTGTTATTCCTGTCATCACTGTCAGCCTCAGCCTGCTCCTTGCCCTCACGCTCTTTTCTCTTTTGAGCTGCCAGCAGATCCAGGCCCAGGAGAGAGGTGCGTGGAGTGGGTGCACGAAAGACATGAGGCTCTACTGCTGCACTCTTCTTCTTCACAATCAGCCCGCCAACCTGCGCAGTGGGGTCACTGCCCTCCAGTCGATGCAGTGACGCATCATCATCCATGGTCTCAAACAACTGTCTGGATTGGATACCACATTTTTGGGGAGATTAGCCAACTACTAATTACGTAACGTTAAGGATGTGTCAGATAATTTAGACCGAAACACTTAACCAAAAGCACTTTGCATACGGAAATTTGACCGACTTGAGATTAATACATTAAACTAATCGATCAAAAGTATAAAATCGCTTGAATAATTCACGGAATGTATTTTATATTGCTACAGTAGCTAGCTACGTAGGTATTTAGTCAGTACTGTAGCTACACTAGCTACTTATATTATATTTGTTACTACTACATTAACGCCAATGAACGACCGATTATAATTTAGTGACAGACGTGACTTCAAATAAAACACGTTAAAGTAGATAACGTTACCTAGCTAGATAACTGGATATCGCTCAGCCAATTAATTAAATAGCGAGCTAGCTATTATACAAAAAGGAAATTAAACTAATAGGTACGACTATACACCCGATATTACAGTACAATTGTAAAATCCCATTTAATAAAACACGGGCTTGCTTACCTTTAACAATATAGGTGGTGAGTCTATCAAGACGCTTACACTTGCTAGTCTTTTTTTAGCGAGCTAGCTAAACCTGCCACATGTATTTATTGTAAATCAAAAAACGATCTTCAATAACATTAACAACCCGAGTTATTGGGAAAATAACATTAATGTAAGTACGAAAACTGTGCCACCCACTTGAAATGATTCAAACCATTAGCTATTATCTTTTGTAAATTGTGCGTTTTTTGTTTACAAAGACAGAAGCCGCCATTGCTATCCCACAATTCCACGGGATATTCCTAAAAAAAAACTTTATTAAAATGATGTACCAGAACACTGGACAATCGAGTTTCTTCTTTGTGTGGCTTTTTCCGGCAGACTAGTTGCATATTGCTGCGTTTCGCAGGTTGGAGTGCGAATTGCACATTTTGGTCACCAAAAAAAAAGGGAAAAGGAGATTAGGATCTCCATCTAACCCTGCACCTATACACTTGAATCGTACTACACTGGCATTGACGCTAGTCGGATGTGGCAAGGCTTGCAAACTATTACAGACTATAAAGGGAAGCACAGCCGCGAGCTGCCCAGTGACGCGAGCCTACCATACGCTTCGAGGCAAGTAACACTGAAACATGCATGAGAGCATCAGCTGATCCGGACGGCTGTGTGATCACTCTCTCCGTAGTCGATGTGAGTAAGACCTTTAAACAGGTCAACATTCACAAGGCCGCAGGGCCAGGCGTATTACCAGGACGTGTACTCCGAGCATGAGCTGATCAAATGGCAAGTGTCTTCACTGACATTTTCAACCTGTCCCTGACTGAGTCTGTAATACCAACATGTTTCAAGCAGACCACCATAGTCCCTGTGCCCAAGAACACTAAGGCTTTATTTGATGTATTTAACCTTTATTTAACTATGCAAGTCAGTTAAGAACAAATTCTTATTTACAATGACGGTTGACCGAAAGGCAAACATGCCTCCTGCGGGGACAGACAAAACACACATCACGACAAGAGACACAACACTACAAAAAGACAGACCTAAGACAACAACATATCAAGGCAGCAACACGTGACAATACAACAGGGTAGCAGCGCAAAACATGGTACAAACATTATTGGGCACAGACAACAACACAAAGGGCAAGAAAGTAGAGACAACAATACATCACGCAAAGCAGCCACAACTGTCAGAGTGTACATGATTGAGTCTTTGCATGAAGAGATTGAGATAAAAGGTCATCTATAAATCTATGATAGGTAAAGCTCCGACCTTATCTCAGTTCACTGGTCACGATAACAACACCCACCCGTAGCACGCGTTCCAGCAGGTATATCTCACTGATCATCCCCAAAGCCAACACCTCATTTGGCCGCCTTTCCTTCCAGTTCTCTGCTGCCAGTGACTGGAACGAATTGCAAAAATCGCTGACGTTGGAGACTTTTATTTCCGTCACCAACTTTAAACATCAACTATCAGCAGCTAACCGATCGCTGCAGCTGTACATAGTCCATCTGTAAATAGCCCACCCAATCTACCTTCCTCATCCCCATACTATTTATATTTTATTTACTTTTCTGCTCTTTTTCACACCAGTATCGCTACTTGCACATCATCATTTGCTCAATTATCACTCCAGTGTTAATCTGCTAAATTGTAATTATTCGCTCCTATGGCCTATTTATTGCCTACCTCCTCATGCCTTTTGCACACACTGTATATAGACTTTCTTTTTTCTACTGTGTCATTGACTTGTTTATTGTGTTATTGGCTTGTTTATTGTTTACTCCATGTGTAACTCTGTGTTGTTGTCTGTGTCACACTGCTTTGCTTTATCTTGGCCAGGTTGCAGTTGTAAATGAGAACGTGTTCTCAACTAGCCTACCTGGTTAAATAAAGGTGAAATAAAAAAAATGACTGTCCAGTTTGAGTGTTTGTTGCAGTTCGTTTCAGTTGCAGCTGCAGTGAACTGAAAAGAGGAGCGACCGAGGGTTGTGTGTGCTTTGGGGACATTTACAAGAATGTGACTGGCAGAATGGGTGTTGTATGTGTAGGATGAGGGCTGTAGTAGATATCTCCGATAGGGCGGAGTGAAGCCTGAGAGGGTTTTATAAATAAGCACTAACCAGTGGGTCTTGCGACGGGTATACAGAGATGACCAGTTTACAGAGGAGTATAGAGTGCAGTGATGTGTCCCATAAGGAGCATTGGTGGCAAATCTGATGGCGAATGGTAACGAACATCTAGCCGCTTGAAGGCACCCGTGCCTTTCGATCTATAAATTATGTCTCCGTAATCTAGCATGGGTAGGATGGTCATCTGAATCAGGGTTAGTTTGGCAGCTGTGGTAAAAGAGGAGCGATTACAATAGAGGAAACCAAGCCTAAATGTAGCTTTAGCCTGCAGCTTTGATATGTCTTGAGAGATGGACAAGCTATGAGCTATGTTGTTGATGTACATTGAAAAGAGCATGGGGCCTACGATTGAGCCTTACTCCCTTGGTGACAGGCAGTGGCTGACACAGCAGATTGTCTGACTTTATATACTGCACTCAAATTCAGACTTAGTGTAAGGAGCCAGGAGAGATCTTAGGGCAGGTAGGGTACAGGCCGGTGCTGATGGAGGACAATAGCACCCAGCAACAGTCAACAAAGAGCCATTTAAAAGTGTAATGCTTAAAACCAGCAAATCAAATTGTATGGGAACAGACTTGGTGGAAACAACCGAGCACTGAAGTTGATCCTTGGTAAAGATTGCCACTCCTCCACCTTTGGAAGATCTGTCTTGCCCGAAAAAGGTTATAACCAGAAAGGTTAACATCAGTATTGAAAACACTCTTCCTTAACCCCTGCTAGTGTTATTTTACTGCTGCTGTTTAATTATTTGTTACTTTTATTTTCTATTTTTTAGAAAAACAGTTATTTTTCTTAAACCTTCTTAACGCCCTGTTGGTTAAGGGCTTGTAAGTAAGCATTTCACTGTAGTATTCGGCGCATGTGACAAATACAATTTTATTTTATCCCCCACCCAATCCTACTACTTTGGCCCTAAATGATCCTACACCAGGCCGTCGGCCTGGGAGGATGGAACCCCTTTTCTCAAAACTTCCTATAACTCTTCTGCACTAAAATCTCTCACACCCAAATATTCCACTGCAACTATCTATCTTCTGAGATTTCTGCTCCATCATTGCAGTGCAGTTGGCTATAAACGCAAGAAATTCAACCATACTAAAAAACTATTCCTTTCTAGTTCTCTTTCTTCGGGCTACCTCACTGGGGGCCTCCCAGTCAACTCACTGACCCTTGGGCTATCCTCTACTCTCTTCACTGCCTCAGCATAAGAATCGTTCTACCCCACTCAAACTCTGGCAATCTCAACCGGTCTCTCACAGGGCATGTAGGATCTCCAGCTGAATGGACACCCCCACAGTTGACACATAGTGCTTTCTTTATCCCAACTGTACACTCCCTCTGACTATACCCTTCTGTACATTTCTCACATCTTTGGATCTCCCTTCTACACACTGCTGCAACATGTCTGAATCCTTGGCACCTAAAGCACCGAAGCAGGTTTGAAAGATAGGCCTTCACAGAATGCAAATATCACCTAACCTGACCTTATCAGGTAGAAGCTCTGTGTCATAGCTCAACAAGACAGACAGGGTATTCTCAGTCTCGCCATTGCCATCTGGGTCTACCTCTCACCAAACGGCAGGCGTCACAAACACAAGGAATATTCCTTTCAATTTTATTGACCTCTACACTCAATGCTACCCCATTGATCACCCCTTTTAACTGCACTCTGCACCGGAGAGCAAAACACACACAGGTTGAGCCCAAACCGCATGACTCGAAGCGCCCGCTTCCTCTGGGAGGAATCCACTTTCCAAAAATCTCACTCCTAGCAGTCCAAAATCATCTCTGGTAGAATTCTCAAGGTGAATGTTGGAAGACTCTACCACACCAGTCGCCGCAGGTAGGCCCACTACATCCCGGACTGCACGGAAGGCTGCTCCAAATATTGGCCAGATGGGGCAAATGGAATGGCATCAAACACATGGAAACCATAGCACTTATTCTGCTCCAGCCATTACCACGAGCCTGTTCCCCCCAGTTAAGGTGCCACCAACCTCTTGTGCTGGACTGACACAACATCGGAGCTCACATCTGCTTACTGACTCCATTTCGAGATCATCAAAGTTCTCAAGAAAGCATGAAGACCTATAAGTAAGACTACTTGGTTTGTAATTTGGAGATGTACTGTGGGACTAAAAAAGTATTTAGTCAGCCACCAATTGTGCAAGTTCTCCCACTTAAAAAGATGAGAGTGGCCTGTAATTTTCATCATAGGTACACTTCAACTATGACAGACAAAATGAGAAAAAAAATCCAGAAAATCACATTGTAGGATTTTTAATAAATGTATTTGCAAATTGTGGAAAATAAGTATTTGGTCAATAACAAAAGTTTATGTCGGACTCAACGGGAATTTTCATTTCAACCGAGACTGGTCTTTGAAGTATGATGAATTTGAAAGTGTCTAAATGGAATTTGTTGGTTATCATATGTACAAATCAGTATTATGTCTTGGGCAGGTTGTTTTCAGGTGCTCCACAAGTTGTGAATAGCAACATTTAAAGGAAACATATGACTGAAATATTAAATATATGGTTGACATATACCAATTAAAATTGGTACTGCAATTGAATATCCACATATGCTTTCAAGTACAGCTGTTTATCCACAATTCCCAGATACAGATTTACACTTAAAAATGTCACAGTGGCACCAACACTAATAAACAGACAGCTAACACAATACGAATATAAAAGTGTTTTATGCCTTCAAGAGTACAATTTTAGTCCAATCATTAGAATTCAACAACACTCACAACATAGGGCAGTATTTTTTAATTGCTAATGGATGTGCATAGGAAGAGACAAAAATATATCCTGCACAATGTGTGTAATGCAATAGAATTAATCCAGGTTATAATATATATAACACACACCAATGATGTCATACGTAATGTTTTTTAAAGCATAGTATCACCAAAATAAATGCTTAAATAAATGCTTAAAAGTAACTAGAAAAGGGGGAGTTGGGGATAAGAAAATTTCACTTTTAAATAATATCAATTTAACTTATCAATACCACATCAAGAGAATATACATGGCGTGGAGCCTTTGTAAGGCAAAATATAGATATTCCGAGAACGAGGCCTACTCAATCAGTCAATGCATGCATGCAATGCAATTAATGGCTGAACATAAATGATGTACTTTAACTATGAGGCATACTGTTCAATCAAGTCATTGGTTCAAATCAATTATAATTTTAAAGTTTGAAATGACAAATTGCATGACAATCTATTCTCAAGCAAACAGATAGCTTTTCCTATGTTATTCAGTCACCAGATATGAAATACTAGGCAGCAGTCTGAAGACTCACGACTCAACTTAACCTAAAAAACATGCTAATCAGATTTCTCAGTGTAAGAAAACAGCATTCATTCTTATAGATATGACCCCATAGGTTGCCATGCTCTACTACACACAAATATATTTATACTTCCTAGACCTAGAGCATAGAGACGGTGGGGTTAGCCACTAAACATGTCTGAACAAACAGAGAGAAATACAGAGAGCTCTAAAAGTTTTGGGACAGAAAAGTCCCAATTTTTCTGTTCTTTTGAAATGCTAAGGACTATGAGGTTAAAGTGTAGACTTTTGTTATACATAGTCTCCCCCCCATTTTAGGGGACTAAAAGTATTGGGACAAATGTGTTGGGTGCATTTGCTGTTTGTTTTGGTTGTGTTTCAGATTATTTTGTGCCCATGGTAGCATCCATTAATGTGGATGCTATCATGACTATGGATAATCCTGAATGAATTGTGAATAATGATGAGAAAGTAAGATGCACAAATATATCACCCCCCCCAAAATACTAACCTCCTGTTATTCTAATGGTGAGAGGTTAGCATGTCTTGGGGGTAAAATGTGTATTTCTCACTCATTCACGATTCAATGAGAATTATTTGTAATCATGGTAGCATTCACATTAATGTAGAAGTGTTTAGAAACATATTATATTCTTATTTACAATAAAAGTGACTCCGAAATTGCACAATAATACACTATATACCATTCATCCCTATTGGGTACAAAATAATCTGATACACAACCAAAACAAATGCATCCAACAAATTTGTAGAATCACAAGCTTAATGTAGTCATTGTGTGCTATGAATATGGGACCAAATACTTCACTTTTTGCAACTTTAATACACAAGTGAATTTGTCCCATTTGGTCTCCTAAAATGGGGGGACTATGTACAAAAAGTGTTTTAATTTCTAAACAGTTCACCCGATATGGATGAAAATACCCTGACAGTCTGCACCTTAACCACATACTCATTGTATCATCTAAAATCTAAAGTGCTGGAGTAGAGCCAAAACAACAACAAAAATCACTGTCCCAATACTTTTGGAGCTCACTGTAAAAGTCCCACAAAGCAGATAGCGACAAGAGTTTGCAGATATACATTACAGTTGAGATCACTTGCATATGAATAACTAACTTAAGACACCACACAATAAGTATCAAAAGGCAGAGTGGGTAAACAATATGAATAGATTAGAAAACAATTTAGCGAGACTGAGGGCAGAAAGTTTCCAGATGCATCTCACCCCACAGCCTGTTGGGTGAGGTCTTGAAAAGAAAGCCGAGGGGCAAGGGGATTGTTTGATCCTTTCCCTCCCTTTCCTTCAAGGTGAGGGCACTGTGTGAGTTGAGTGGGACGCACCTCTGAAAAGTTGTGTACGTTCAATGCAAGGGGGGTTTGGTCAAACATGTCAAGGCCTCCAGACAGAAAGAATGAGAAGCGACGACAGCGTCAGGGCTCAGGAAGACTTGCGCTCCAGCATGTAGTATCGATACATGATACCCACAACAACTGCAGCTATGGCAGGTATCAACCATGTGGTCCACGAGCTGGAGAAAGACAGAGAGCACTTAAACATTCAGCCAGGGAACAAACACAGCTCAGTGAAGAATGATTAGGAGACAGAATACTCCGTCAATGCAAATGGAATAATCAAATTCTTATCGCTTATGACTGACCTCGAGCCATCTCCTGTTGTAATGAATTCTTCCTGTGGGATAATTTTTGTTGTTGTTGATAAAACAAAGTTCAAGAGTTAGCATTAGTAAAATAGGTGTTACATTATTATAAAACATTTTTACAGAACATTTACTTGAATACTTTACCTTTGTGCCGCCCTTCTTCCGGTCATCCTAAAAGACAGGGTGAAATAATCATTTACACACTTTCACGATCAGAATAAATCATGGCACAGATTATTTTTTTGTTCCATCATTAATGGAAAACTATGTTTCAATGATTGAGAGTTCAACAGTTGAGAGAAAGCAATCTCTGTACCATATGGAGCTCCCCAATGTAGTACTGGATAAGCAACTCTCTGGCATCTGTAGAGTGACCAACATCCTCGAAGCTCTCTGTGGCATCTGCACCTGCCTGCTCCACCAGAACCTCCTCTCCTCCTGGATGCTGGAAACACAGAAACAAGTGGTAGACTTAATTTCATCATGATCTGTCACTACCGACAGTTACTGCATGGTCGGAACTAGAAGCATTTCGCTACACATCTACACAAGTATTTCGCTACACATCTTCTAACCATGTGTATGTGACAAATAAAATTTGATTTGAATGTAATCACAGACTACACAATTACAGTATAATGTCCTACATGACATAGATGGCTGGCTTATGTCAACCTAAATGTCAATATGATAAATGTGTTAAATAAAGCTATGGCCTCTTAATTATCTGATATCCTGAAATGATTATGTATTGGCATATTATAGGGATAGATTGCTTCATTAAAAATGGTTAAAGCTCCAATGTCAACTTTTTTGTTGGCAGGCTCACTCTTTGAAGGTAAACATATCTTACAGTGTGGTGTTTCTTCACAAATACAGCCCTGATAATAACACATGAAAGAGGTCATGCCAAAGATACTTGTAACTAACCCCTTTAATCTTAACCTGAAATCCAGAACCTGTACCATTAGCAAAAATGGTTTAGCATGACATGGAGTGGAACGATAGCTAAACAGACTGGTACCCCATGCTACTTTCATTGTGGTCATGCTGTGCCATTGGCATTGTATTTCGACCTTTTTTCCCCATTATACCTTTAATAGATGGTTGGTTGCGCAACTTCCGGCGACTGTCCTCGCCCTAGCTTCTTTTGTAACCTTTGCCAAGTGGACTAAAGTCTCACTGTGGTAGTTATAGCTACAGTAAGAGGATCAGACAAGTGTGAACTACCTATCGAACAATTAAGAGTGGTCGTGACAAAATGTTACAAAATTATTTTGGGCCAATTAAGCTAGCAAACTAGTTACGTGAGCTAGCTAACGATACGCTAGGTATGTTCCATAATAATGCATACCCAGGCCAGGTGCAACATTACACAGTCTCTGTTAATATTATTGGGAATATGCAGGTAGACACAGATATCATACACAGTTAAATTAGCCACATTAACTAGCTAGTTAAACACACACTAGCCAAAATAGCAAATGCTATTGCTGGCAAGCTGCCTCCATCAGCATGTGTTGACTGAGCGTTAGATAAATAACGTTCGGATATGGTAGCTAGCTAGAAAGACCCAGACCTTCACATATGTGCATTGTTACGTAGATAAACAACTAACTATCTAGCTCGACGTTTGGTTGGCGAGAACCTAAATTAATTTGAAACCAGGCAACGGAGACCAATATTCCAGCTGACGTTAGCTAGTAACGTTAGTGTCGTAGCTAATGCTATTCAGCTAACGTTAGCAAGGGTGGTATTTTGATCATACCTCCGCCAGGAAACTGGTGATGTCATACACTTTATCGTGGATGATAAGCCATGCGTCCTTGCTCATATTATGAGCTTTTATTTCTTCCAATGTGTAGTATATCACATCGCTATCTGTTGTCTTTTCTGCGGTGTGATTCACATCCCCCATGCTGTTAGCAGTACCATTTGTGTTGATCGTGTTCTCGTTCATTTCCTCGCCCATTATCTATTTTAACACTATTTGCCTAGCTAGCTAAGTCCCTCAGTTACACTTTGATTATCCAACGTTGAATCGTATGCTGTAGAGTTTAAGACAGCATGAAGGTTCGTGTATCCAATGTGGACTGCCTTAGCAATGCATAAGCCCGAGTTTCCCCTTTGCAACCGGCATATCGTTACATCAGCAGACGTGCGGAAAGAACCAATGATTTCATTCCAGTGTCACCTTCCAATGAACATGTATGGGCTTTTAGACAAGTAACCAATGAAAGGCAACATTGTAGAATTGTAACCAATCACAGGTGACCTTTAGATGATCATGAGACCTCGTCAATTAGCATGTTCATGGAAGAGTTAGATAAAGTATTTTACATTACTCACATATCAAATCAGTTTTATTGCTCCTTTGAAATGTCATTGGATTTGGCTAATGATCAATGCAATTCCATCCTGCATACTGTCAGTAGTGTTGTTTTTGAGTAGGTTACACTTCCAACCTCACCCACTGAAGTGATGTCTATGTACACTGAACAAAAGTATAAACACAACATGAAACAATTTCTAAGATTTGACTGAGTTACAGTTCATATAAGGAAATCAGTCAATGGAAATACATTCATTAGTCCCTAATCCATGGATTTCTCATGACTGGGAATACATACAGCATGCATCTGTTGGTAAAAAAATACATTAAAAATGTACAAAAATAGGGGTGTTGATCAGAAATCCTTTGCATACACTTAATCAGGCTGTTGATTGTGGCCTGTGGAATGTTGTCCCACTCCTCTTCAATGGCTGTGCAAAGTTGCTGGATATTGGTGGAAACTGGAACCAGCTGTCATATACATTGATCCAGAGCAACCCAAACAGGCTCAATGAGTGACATGTCTGGTGAGTATACAGGCCATGGAAGAACTGGGACATTTTCAGTTTCCAGGAATTTTGTACAGATCCTTGTGAAATTGGGCTGTCCACTATTATGCTGAAACATGAGGCGATTGCTGCGGATGAATGGCATGACAATGTTAAGAACGACAAGCTCGCAGATGAACTTCCCTGAGACGGTTTCTGACAGTTTGTGCAGACATTCTGTGCAAACTCACAGTTTCATCAGCTGTCCGGGTGGCTGATCTCAGACGATCCTGCAGGTGAAGAAGCCGGATGTGGAGGTCCTGGGCTGGCGTGGTTACATGTGGTCTGCGGTTGTGAGGCCGATTGGACGTATTGCCAAATTCTCTAAAACGACATTGGATGCTTATGTTAGATAAATGAACAATAAATTCTCTAACAACAGCTCTGGTGGACGTTCCTGTAGTCAGCATGCTAATTGCATTCTCCCTCAAAACTTGAAACATCTGTGGCATTGTGTTGTATGACAAAACTGCACATGGATTACCTTGGCAAAGGAGAAATACTCACTAACAGGGATGTAAAACAAATTTGTGCCCAACATTTTTGTGCTTATGGAAAATTTATGGGATCTTTTATTTCAGCTCATTAAACATTTTTTTAATTTTTTTTATTTATTTAACCTTTATTTAAATAGGCAAGTCAGTTAAGAACATTTTTTTTTACAATGACAGCCTATGGAAACAACACTTTACATGTGTTTATATTTTTGTTCAATGTAGTATGTTTCTCTGCATCCAGTGATAAGGAGGCAGAGGGAGGCTACATGTGCAACATTGACATGCTGGTTAAGGGGGGCACTGACAGGAGTGTAGCAGAGTTTTTATCAGGCCTGCCTGATAACATACACAGAGATGTCATGCATTACTGTCATCTCATCACCAATGTAGACCACACCATGCAAACATTGCTCTGAGTTTGAACTAATAGCACCTGATAATGTAGTAACCTGAATAGGAATTCAAAAAACATAATGTAATTTTCAAGAAAACACTAAATACTTCCACTTATATCATGCATTTCATCCTATAAATATATTGTAGCAATACTTGCTATATGAGCCACGTTACAATTCCCACCTAGTTGGTTAAACCTATTTGCGTGATGTGTAAAATGTTTTCCTTTCACGCCAGTGACCCAGGTTTGCTTCCCTGCCATTCACTACACTGGTGTCAGAAGTGGGATGGCGTCATTAGGCTATCGGAACGCACGGGCAGATGTGTGAAGGGGTTTGAAAGAAAGTCGAAGCACCGGGTCGTGCCTTCCTGTTCGAAAGGAGGCAGTGTAGCAATCCATGTTATATGAGCTAAGTTACAATTCCCATCAAGTGTGTTTACCCTATTGGCACAATGTGTAGGGTGTTTGCCTTCCACGCCAGTGACCCTGGTTTGCTTCCCTGCTTCATTGCTAAGAAAAATCATGATCTTCACATGCTACACAAGATGGCAGTAAGCTAATACCCTTTGGCACCTGTGTCTAAACTAAAGACCAAACACCTTGAACTTGTGGATTTATTTTGCTTTGTTCACAGAGGTCCTTCTTGGGTCATCATTTGCACTATTCAATATGTGTACAGATGTAGGATCTTAATTTTAGCTAGTTTGCTACAGCAGGAAAATAATCCTGCAGCAAAAGGAAATGTGAATTATGTGGTTTACAATTAATTGTATTTATTGTAGGGGTTGATACATTTTCAATTAGGGCAAATCAAGTCTGACATTTTAAAGTGGGAATTACAAACTTTAGAAAACTTTTAAACCTTGAATACACCACAAGTTTGCAATTCCTGCTGTACAGGAAAATTCTCAACAACAAAAGTGATCAAATTAAGATCCTACATCTGTATGGCATGATATGAAGTGTGTAAGAATGGCAGTGCCAAACCATACATACAGAATATCAACCAATAACAGAAACATGGGTCAGTCTCGTCAACCTCTTGTATGAAATATCTCCCGTGAAAATATCTACTCTAATGTTGAGTAAAATTAAGCCTCCCATAAACTGGAGGACATTCTTTCAGTCCTTCAAATGCACTTATTTCAAAATAACACATTCACCTAATCTCCAGCAGATAGGCTGTTTGCATCTACAACCAGGGAATATCTTGGGCAGGGGTCTAAGTTCTCTCTTAAGCTGTATCCACATCCCAGGGGGCCCCGTGTTAGACACCTCGATAACAGAAGGAACATTGGTGGGAGCGGAGCAACAGCAGAGTGAGCAACATTTGGAGCCAGCCAGCAGCTGTCTTGTCATAGCCCTCACAGAATAATTGTTCTCACTAGGGGGAACAAGGCATTCCTATGTCACCAAAGACCACACCCTGAGACATAATCTGTGCAATTAGGCCTGCCCTCGGGCAGGTAGATACTGGTCTAGAGGTTGACTGGCTGCCAGCAGAATCATAAGACAAGACATTTCATATTCTTCTAGAGTTTGTCACGAACCAGCTCGAAGTTCGTAACAAAATGGAGACAATGTGGAGCCAAGGAACAACAAAGTATATTTATTAAATAAAGTAAACTAAATACAATTAACAATGGTGTGTGTGTAATCTGTAGTGTTTTTTATTTATTTATTTACTACCCATTTTTCTCCCCAATTTCGTGGTATCCAATTGTTAGTAGCTACTATCTTGTCTCATCGCTACAACTCCCATACGGGCTCGGGAGAGATGAAGGTTGAAAGTCATGCGTCCTCCGATACACAACCCAACCAAGCCACTATGCCTCTTAACACAGCGTGCATCCAACCCGGGAAGCCAGCCGCACCAACACTGTGCACCTGGCAACCTTGGTTAGCATACACTGCGCCCGGCCCGCCACAGGAGTCGCTGGTGAACGATGAGACAAGGATATCCCTACCGGCCAACCCTCCCTAACCCGGACGACGCTAGGCCAATTGTGCGTCGCCCCACGGACCTCCCAGTCGTGGCCGGTTACGACAGAGCCTGGGCGCGAACCCAGAGTCTCTGGTGGCACAGCTGGCGCTGCAGTACAGCGCCCTTAACCACTGGTTCAAAATTTTGGGGTAGCCTTCCACAAGCTTACCACAATAAGTTGGGTGCATTTTGGCCCATTCCTACTGTCAGAGTTGGTGTAACTGAGTCAGGTTTGTAGGCCTCCTTGCTCGCACAAGCTTTTTCAGTTCTGCACACAAATTTGCTATAGAATTGAGGTCAGGGCTTTGTGATGGCCACTCCAATTCCTTGACTTTGTTGTCCTTAAGCCATTTTGTCACATATTTGAAATACTGTCATTGTCTATTTGGAAGACCCATTTGCAACCAAGCATTAACTTCCTGACTGATGTCTTGAGATGTTGCTTCAATATATCCACATAATTTTCCTGCCTCATGACGCCATTTATTTTGTGAAGTGCACCAGTCCCTCCTGCAGCAAAGCACCCCCACAATATGATTCTGCCACCCCCATGCTTCACGGTTGGGATGGTGTTCTTCGGCATGCAAGCCTCCCCCTTTTTCCTCCAAACATAACGATGCTCAATATGGCCAAACAGTTCTATTTTTGTTTTATCAGACCAGAGGACATTTCTCCAAAAAGTATGATATTTGTCCCCATGTGCAGTTGCAAACTGTAGTCTGGCTTTTTTTTATGGCGGTTTTGGAGCAGTGGCTTCTTCCTTGCTGAGCGGCCTTTCAGGTTATGTCGATATAGGACTCGTTTTACTGTGGATATAGATACTTTTGTACCTGTTTCCTCCAGCATCTTCAAGGTTCTTTGCTGTTGTTCTGGGACTGGTTTGCACTTTTCTACAAAAACATTTCTGATGTCTTGGCTGATTTCTTTTGATATCAAGCAAAGAGGCACTGAGTTTGAAGGTAGGCCTTGAAATACATCCACAGGCACAACTCCAATTGACTCAAATGATGTCAATTAGTCTATCAGAAGCTTCTAAAGCCATGACATCCTTTTCTGGAATTTTCCAAGATGTTTCAAGGCACAGTCAACTTAGTGTATGTAAACTTCTGACCCACTGGAATTATGATACAGTGAATTATAAATGAAATAATCTGTCTGTAAACAATTACGTTAAGAAGCAGTGCGGCTAGGTTGGGTTGGCATGGCTTTCAAACTTTGTCTCTCCCGAGCCCGTACGGGATTTGTAGCGATGAGACAAGATAGTAGCTACTACAACAATTGGATACCACGAAAATTGGGGAGAAAAAGGGGTAAAAATTCAACAACAACAAAAAAAATCACAAAAAGTATCATAATCAGGTGTGGCACAAACATAAAACATGATGACCACACTACAGAATGTGACAAGTAGACAAAGAGAAACGATGACATGGACATGGACATAACTCCAGCTACATTGAGTTTACATGTTAACTGGAAGGCTGGATACCAGATTAGTCATTTTTCTGTGCATAAATCTGTACATTGTTGTTTCAGTTTACCTTCAGTTCTTACAACCGACTGTCACCATAAAGGTGTTGAGAGAGAGCCATATGATCACGTCACACATTGTGGAACCTACTGTATATATCGGTAGGCCAATATGCATGAACACTAGATGGCACTACAAGGTCAAGCTGATGCTGCCAACTTTTCTCCCAGTCGCATCAATCAATTATTCCTATTTATAATATATTAATCAAAGGAACACCACTCAGCTTGTCCAGGGGGCACGGTATGTGAACACAGTGGGTGGTGTCACATGATGGGAGAGACATTAAACACCAAACCAAAACAGCAATAACAAACAACAACCAACAAGGACTATCATGATGGATAATTGGCGGAAACATTTGCATGAAAAGGTTTTCGATGCCACGAGAAATCCTCTTTGCCATCTCATGACAAAATTGCTATGTGCCCCATTGACAATAGCCTATTCCTTAAAGCAGGTCATTTGATGACAACATTCTATCTGTTAGCTCCTTTATCTTGCCTTTCCATGGATTTACACTAGGCACATAGCAGATTCTTTGGACCAGACAGATGGTGGTGTTTATACACAGAAAATTGGACAGCGATTTCCCTGCTCTGTGCCTCTCTGTGTCTATCTGCCATGTGGAGTGGGCATTTAGATCATTTATTCTGGTCAGACTGACTGGGACTTAAGAGCAACCACAGTTGCATCCACGACCCTTGCATAATCTTCCCTTTGGTTACACAGCTGTCGACACTGTCAATCATTGCACTATATCTCAACCCAACCTGTTGTATGTCAACAACTTATTTGCATTATAGTTCTGTATTCAATATGTGTATTTATAGAGGAACAATATACAGTATCTAGACTGGAGCGCTGATGCCCCATACATTGCCCATGAGACAGACATACTATATTTTTCTGACAGGTTTTCAAAGTCAACATTGCAAAGAAGAACAAAAACAGTATTCCCCTAGCTATGAGACATGCTCAATAGCCACATGCTGCATAAAGGGAGTGACTGTCAGCCTGATATTAATTGTATGGTAAGTCAATAGATTGGTCTGAATAAACATGTGGAAAAAGCAATAGGAAAGTCGCAGAAGCAGCTCTAATATTAAAATCGAAATACTTGATTTTTGTATACCAGCATTAACTTTCTTACTGACTCAGCTATGTAAGGTGCACTTGGCCACAGACCATTTTGTCGGCTACATTTATTCTCTGGGTTGTGGCAAAGGCAATGGGCAGGCAGTAATGTTATTGGAGATCGCAGTGCAGACTGTAGTACTATATATTTGCGGCCCTGTTGGGAGCAGATGAAGACATCAGTCCCCATGGCTGAGGCAGCTGTCACATCCATCACAGCCACTCTTCAAGGAGAGCCTCGGCTGCCAATGCAAAACATCACAATGACCACAGTCTCCGTACTATGCCAAATCCTCACCGGCTTGGAATGACCTTTTTGGCTATAAATGGAGTATTCAATATATGAATAATATGTCTAGCTGTACTGAATCTGTACTGAATCTAGCTGTATTCAATACCCAGATCCAGATGAAAATTAATTTTGGGACTATGATCAACAGATTGGACCAAAGCATGTCTATACATGTGCACGTCAAACAAACACCTGACGCATATGTTGGTATTAGTAACACTGACAGTTCAGTCGTTTTAGTATTTCCACATCAGTGTTATCGACTATGACAGGCAGTAGTTAGAGACAATCAGCTCTTCCTGGTAAATTACACACCTTTATCAAGGCCTTCTGTTGCTTTCACTATTAATCAATTCTCTTCAGACTCAGAATAATGCCGAAGAGCAAAAAACTGTAATTTATCAATAAAAACATTCCAGCGTTATGTGATGCTATTCCTTCTATATCATAGAGATACAGACTTAGAACTACTGCTTTTTCCGATACTTTCATTCAGAGCAGAATGAATGAGCGATTCATCCCACTTCATTTGAGTGGCCAAAGGACCTTCAGGGGAAAATCAAGCTTTACACTCATGTCAGATGCACACAAGATATTTCAAGGAGTGTCAAGGCTTTCTTCCTGGGAAGGAGAGGCGGACCAAAACGCAGCGTGGTTATAGTTCATGGTTCTTTAATAAGAAACACTTAACATGAACACAACGTGAAAACCCAAAACAGTCCCGTGTGCCACAAACACTGACACAGGAAACAATCACCCACAAAATACCCAAAGAATATGGCTGCCTAAATATGGCTCCCAATCAGAGACAACGATTAGCACCTGCCTCTGATTGAGAACCAATCCAGGCAACCATAGACTTACCCAGACACCTAAAAGAACACAACCCCATAAATCTACAAAAAAAACCTAGACAAGACAAAAACACATAAATCACCCATGTCACACCCTGGCCTAACCAAAATAATAAAGAAAACAAAGATAACTAAGGCCAGGGCGTGACAAGGAGAGGAACTCAAATAGCAGCCCTTGTATGAAAGGTCTACCAACACATTTCTATACTGTGTATGGAGCGAACATTTAATCAAACTGAGTAAAAGGATGAAAACACAGCATGCATACTCTCTTGCAATGGAGAGGAGCTTTAGGTGGGAGGAGCTTTAGGAGGATGGGCTCATTGTAATGACTGGAATGGAATCAATGGAACGGAGTCAAGCATGTGGTTTCCATGTGTAATGGAACGGAGTCAAGCATGTGGTTTCCATGTGTTTGATACCATTCCAATTATTCAATTTCAGCTATTACAATGAGCCCATCCTATTATAGCCCCTTCCAGCATCAGCCACTGCTCTCTAGCCCAATATTTTGCCCAAACCCAAGCCTGAGCCCATATCAGATATGGTGAATTTAAAATAGGTCATTGTACAGTGTCAATTTGCCAGTCTTTGTCTCATATGATGCTGATACTTGGTGAATTGTCAGATTGGAAAGGAAGTTTCCTAAGGACTATTATTCTATTATATTCTCAAATGACTGAAAACTTTTGTATTCCGGCTATGACTGCAGCTGAAAAGATGTATTGTGTAACTTTTGTGGGATAATGAGGATCCTGCTCTACTTTTCACTGGATAAATTAGATACATTCCTGAACTTGCTTATTCAAGAGGTAGTCCAGAGCTATTTCTGCCAAGTCAGAACCATGGCTGAATAACTGCATATCACCCACTACCGTGTAAGCTAGAACTACCAATGTAATTGCATTGTGAAAAATAATTTTTAATTACAGATGTCAAACAGTTTTTCATAGCTTGTTTTACATTTTTTCAAAGCTTCATTTTCAACAGTGTTTGGATTCAGTCATATTGAACTAAAATCCTCCAGAAGGGCACACAATATTGGGATGTCAGATTCATGGAGTGGTTTCAGAAATGCAATATGCGGTGTTCTTATAATACAAAGTACAATCTTACCAGTCTAACTTTGTGGTGTGTTGCCATGTCCTCAGGGTCTGCTTGTAGGCCAAGTAAAGTGTTCCTTGTTCTAAAGTGTGACATATCTGCCTTGATGTCAGCATATCAATGACAATGCACTCTGCCATGAGAGCATAGACACAGAGAGAGGAGATAAAATAACAAAAACAAACCTCCAAACACTCATGAGATGAAACCAATTGTTTTGAGAGCTGAAACGGAACTATCCTGAAGTGCTTCCTTCCTATCAAGAATTCCTTCATAATATCTGATTAATTCAGGATGTGAACAACAGCTAAGTAATTAGCAAAGTCATAGTCTCTGGTGATGAGCTGAGCCATAGACAGACCTGTGACTGTTTACCTTTTCATTGGGATTGGAGGGATTGATGTTGTACCCAGTCATTACCCTATTCAATCATTATTACAACGTGAGAGCATGGCTAATGAGAGTTATCTCTGTCAGTTCAGCAAAACCCAGCTCAGCTTTAGCATCAAATTATCTGCTGAATCCATTAAGCTACTATACACAACTTGCTCAAAAATTGCTGGAGAGACTGATAATCAGATTTAGATAATACTAATTTGATGCTGAGATGATGATGATGCATGATAATGGTTCCAATCCCCTGGCAGGGCTGCTATAGTCCCACAGTTACTGGATATCACTTTGATGGGCCTTTCCTGCATCCAGAGGTCCTCTATAACCGTTCTCCTGAAGAGGACTTCACTTTAGTTTTATTGAGCCTTAAAGAAAATCAATGTCTTCAATCTATATACACGTATAACCCAATATGACCACCTTGACGTATAGTCCATGACAAAGTAGCAGTCTGAAGGGCCTGTAAGGATGATCACCGGAGGGTAACCCTGAGTGGTGTGGGAGCCGTCCTGTGAAATAGATCTAATCTTACTACAGTAAGAGCATTATGTTCAGGCCCTGCTGCTTTATCTGCTCTTCCTTTGCCCATTTCAGAAGCAGTGAAATGGCTGTAGTTTTAATCTGCCAGCTTTGATGCACTGCTTTGATGGTGCTCCCCTTCACATCCCATAATAAGCGGAGCGTGCACTGTGCTGAACAGCACAGCAGGTGCACAGGGAGGGATCATCATCAGGATGTGTGGGGTTGCTTAAGAATTACTCCTAAAGTAAATCCATGTTACTGGCAGCTGCTACTTTCTTATCTGCTTAATCAAAATGTTCTACTTACTTACAGTATACCCAGGGCTTGATTTAATCTTTCAACACTGTGCAATGTCAGTACTGCATGCAACCATATGCAACATTTTGCAATTAATTAACATTAGCCCAATTCTGTGACAGAACTAGCACGCGACTGTTCAATAAAACTGAATAGTTTGAATTCAGAAGTGGTGAAACATTTCATATCCATGGATGCTAGCTGGAGGAAAAATGTATCTGTAAATGGTTGTTCTTTGTTGAGAACATCAGAACTTTCCCTGACAAAATAGCCCCCCGCTGTATGTCTGAGTGCCCGTGTGTCCTCCATAACATCAGAGACCCAACCACACTGTCTGACAAGCTGGCACCTCCTACCCTGCCGTCAGCAGCCTGAACGTCTTTACGACAAAAGGCGTTATAAGCATGCAGCTGTGCTCTCCTCCACAGCTCTGACAGACAACAGGCTCATGCCACAGCCGTGTGAAGCTTATCAAAGAGGAAATTAGAGGGGGAGGATAGTGTTTGCACGAGCTGTCCCTGCTAAGTAAACTGATGTTTTTAATTTCAATGTTTCTGACACCACTCTTTGTGAATATATAGAATAAGCACAAAAGTGCAGGCAGAGGTGATGTCTGGCTGCATTTAGACAGGCAGCCCAATTCTGATATACCTTTCACTAATTGGTCTTTGAAAAAGCTCTGAAAAATATCTGATGCCAAACAGATCTATTGGGATTGGTCAAAAGACCAATTAGTGGAAAAAATATAAAATTGGGCTGCCTGTCTAAATGCAGCCTTTGTAGACTGAGAGGGTAATGGACTAAAGAGTCTAGACTGATGGGTCGAAGCTGAAAAATGTGAAGTTGATCAATTCTTGTCGAGGAAAGCGATAATTTTTGTATATCACAAACCACGTTTCCATCCACAGTTTTTATGCGAGTAGTCATACAGCTGTGATGGAAACAGGAAGTTTCTGTACATTTAATACATGTCGACATGGCTTGTGCTCCTCCCACTACGGCCCTGCAGTTTATTAGGCTACAGATTAAATCAATTATGATGAACTTCACAGGGTGGTGAAAGTGCACGGTATGAGCTTGATGCTCCTTTGCAATAAATGTTGATGGTCTTATTCTGGTGGCATGATGATTATTCTCTCACTTATCCCTAATAATCTCATCGTGTACTATAGGCGAACCTACCCACAGAGCCTAGCTGCACTGTATCTGTGAGTTGTTGGCTAGAGCGCCAGTGTTGCCAACTCCTCAGTAAGGAAAGTAGCTATTGGCTGTCCTAAAAGTCGCTAAATGATGTCATCGCCTAATTTGCATAATTGGCCAATGTGCATGTAATTGTGATGGACGCTGTAGGAGAGCGGAATAATGTCATGGGAGAGACAAAAAGTGAGTAAAAAAACACCCTAAATATGTTTCGAACTACAAATGAGCAAGCTGCAGAGAGTGGCACACACAGCGAATGAGAACCAGATATTTGAGACCATACTCCTCCTTCAGCACTTTATGGACCCCATTGTTAATCCCAGTCATAACAGAGGCATCGTCAGTCCCTATCCCCAGGAGTTTCTCTTTTTTAAGACAACACTTCTCGAGGAAAGCCACAACAGCACAGGCTATATAGATTTGTCATCTCCACCCTCCAACTCAACAAGCCCCAGAAATGTCAATACAATTGTCTGCTTGGTGTCACTAAAGTACCTTATCACAACCCCCAGGTACTTAGAAACACGTACATCTGTGGACTCATGGAGGAGGCTGAAACGCTGGTCACCCACATCTGCAACCAACTTTTTCAGAAAGTATGGTGCTAGAACACCATTAATCATTTCTGTGCACTTTGAAGTGGGTAGCAGCAGTGGAGTCTGAGAAAGCAGCTCTACATGCTTCTCCAATGTGATCACATGCCAGCATGGAACAGTGTTCAGCGATAGCTAATGCCATTGTGGCCACAGCCTTTTTTGAGTCCATTTTTTTAACCATAAATGCCAGCTTGTTTTGGGTGGAACTGTTATAAGGCTTTGCCTTTTGAGTATGTTTTTGATTTGTCATGTGTTTTTTTACATCACTAAGTTTGGCGTAGAAATCAGCCTTACAATACAGGCAGTATGCCCGTGTATCATCTCCAACAAACGGCTTCAACCAGCCTTTGAATTCAGGGTTTGATTCTTACTCCTTTCTGTATTTTTGAGTGTACAGTTTAGACTGAGACATGAGCTAGCCAGCTAGATGTTTAGCTTATGTCACAGAGGCACACACACAGTGGACAAGGTGAGTATGTGACTGAGGCTGTTTGAGTCAAATGCAGTGATTTCTTTTTGTGCAGTGATTTATTTTAGACAAAGAACATTTTACATTTACATCCCGCCCTGAATGTAAGCCAGGGTGGGATCAGCCAGCGGCGGCTTCCCGCATGCACGATTAATTTGCAGTCTGGACGCGGAGGGGTGAACATCTCCTGCTCTGACTGCAGCTGGGAGGGACTGCTGCTCGAGGATTGGGCCACCTGTGAGTGCTTTGGGACGATGGTGGGGCCCACGGCAGCACCCGTTGCTTGTTGAGAAGAGTAAGAACGATACATGTTTTCACGTCAGAGTCTCCAAAAGTCTGCAATAAGACCAGAAAAAGTTGCCAGATTTGTGTTAGATTTGTCGCTAGTTGCTTTTTTGAAAATGTGTCGCTAGAAGGTCTGAATACTCACTAAATATAGTGACAAAGTCGCTAAGTTGGCAACACTGCAGAGCGCATGTGCCAAGACCAGACTAGGCATATTTACAATTTAACGCAGTTGAAAATGCGATGGAAACAGACTGAACATTAGATTTTTTATATGGTACATGAAAATATAAGCAAAAAATAACCATTTGTGTGCACTACGTCATCACACACTGATTTTTATCTGCAACAAGCACATTTGGTAGAAACACACCACTGGTGGGAAAATGTGCATATTTTCTTCATGCAGATTTTTAAATATTCGCATGAAAATCTGTCGACAATTGGATGGAAACCTCGCTAGTCCTCTCTCCACTGGGATTTTCTGCTTTAAACCCTAATACAGGGGCTGAGTCACTGGCTTACTGGTGCTCTTCCATGCCGTCCCTAGGAGGGGTGCGTCACTTGAGTGGGTTGAGTTACTGACGTGATCTTCCTGTCTGGGTTGGCGCCCCCCCTTGGGTTTGTGCCGTGGGGGAGATCTTTGTGGGCTATACTCGGCTTTGTCTCAGGATAGTAAGTTGGTGGTTGAAGTTATCCCTCTAGTATGGGGGCTGTGCTTTGGCAAAGTGGGTGGGGTTACAGTTGAAGTCGGAAGTTTACATACATACACCTTAGCCAAATACATTTAGCCAAATACAGCTTAGCCAAATACAAACTCAGTTTTTCACAATTCCTGATATTTAATCCTAGTAAAAATGCCCTGTTTTAGGTCAATTAGGATCACAACTTTATTTTAAGAATGTGAAATGTCAGGATAAGAGCAGAGATAATTATTTATTTAATATTTTATTTCTTTCCTCACATTCTCAGTGGGTCAGAACTCAATTAGCATTTGGTAGCATTGACTTTAAATTGTTTAACTTGGGTCAAATGTTTCGGGTAGCCTTCCTCAAATGAAGTATCTGTATGGCATGATATTAAGAAGTATGTAAGAATGGCAGTCTCATCAACCTTTTATATGAAAGATCTCCCCTGAAAATATCTTCTCTAATATTGAGTCAAATTAAGCCTCCCATAAATGGGAGGACATTCTTTCAACCCTTCAAATGCACTTATTTCAAAATAACACGTTCACCTAATCTCCAGCAGATAGGCTGTTTGCATCTACAACCAGGGAATATCTTTGGAGGGGTCTGAGTTATCTCTCGAGCTGTAACCACATCCCAGGGGGCCCCGTGTTAGACACCTCAATAACAGAAGGAACATTGGTGGAAGTGGAGAAACAGCAGAGTGAGCAACATTTGGAGCCAGCCAGCAGCAGAGCAGTGTGTCATTAATACCCCTGTCTTGTTCTAGCCCTCACAGACTAATTGCTCTCACTAGGGGGAAACAAGGTATTCCGGTGTCGCCAAAGGCCACACTCCCTGTGACATAATTTGTGCAATTAGGCCTGCCCTCAGGTAGGTAGATACTGGTCTAGTGGTTGACTGGCTGCCAGCAGAATCATGTTAAGTCATTTTATATTCTTCTAGAGTTCCTGCTCCTCTTGGGATTTGTATATGGGAGACCGCACTTCACCTGACCTATCTTTCCATCAAGTATATTTTCATAGTTTAATAATCCCTGTGTTATGACTACACAGTACATACAGTTGAAGTCGGAAGTTTACATACATTTAAACACAGTTTTTCACAATTCCTGACAATATTTTAAGAATGTGAAATGTCTGAATAATAGTAGAGAGAATGATTTATTTCAGCTTTTATTTCTTTCATCACATTCCCAATGGTTCAGAAGTTTACATACACTCAATTAGTATTTGGTAGCATTGCCTTTAAATTGTTTAACTTGGGTAAAACGTTACGGGTAGCCTTCCACAAGCTTCCCACAATAAGATAGGTGAATTTTGTCCCATTCCTGCCGACAGAGCTGGTGTAACTGAGTCAGGTTTGTAGGCCTCCTTGCTCGCACACACTTCTTCAGTTCTGCCCACACATTGTCTATAGAATTGAGGTCAGGGCTTTGTGATGGCTTGACTTTGCTGTTCCTAAGCCATTTTGCCACAACTTTGGAAGTATGCTTGGTGTAACTGTCCATTTGGAATACCCATTTGCAACCAAGCTTGAACTTCCCGACTGATGTCTTGAGATGTTGCTTCAATATATCCACATAATTTTCCTTCCACATGATGCCATCTACTTTGTGAAGTGCACCAGTCCCTCCTGCAGCAAAGCATCCCCACAACATGATGCTGCCACCCCCGTGCTTCACGGTTGGGATGGTGTTCTTTGGCTTGCAAGCCTCCCCCTTATTCCTCCAAACATAATGATGGTCATTATGGCCAAACAGTTCTATTTTTGTTTCATCAGACCAAAGGACATTTCCCTGGAAAGTACGATCTTTGTCCTATGTGCAGTTGCAAACTGTAGTCTGGCTTTTTTATAGCGATTTTGGAGCAGTGGCTTCTTCCTTGCTGAGCGGCCTTTCAGGTTTTGTTGATATAGGACACATTTTACTGTGGCTATAGATACTTCTGTACCTGTTTCCTCCAGCATCTTCACAAGGTCCTTTGCTGTTGTTCTGGGATTGATTTGCACTTTTCGCACCAAAGTACATTAATCTCTAGGAGACAGAACACATCTCCTTCCTGAGCAGTATGACGGCTGCGTGGTCCCATGGTGTTTATACTTGTGTACTATTGTTAGTACAAATGAACATGGCACCTTTAGGCATTTGGAAATTGCTCCCAAGGATGAACTAGGCTTGTGGAGGTCTACATTTTTTTCTGAGGTCTTGGCTGATTTCTTTTGATTTTCCCATGATGTCAAGCAAAGAGGCATTGAGTTTGAAGGTAGGCCTTGAAATACATCCACAAGTACAACTCCAATTGACTCAAATGATGTCAATTAGCCTATCAGAAGCTTCTAAAGCCATGACATAATTTTCTGGAATTTTCCAAGCTGTTGATAGACACAGTCAACTTAGTGTATGTAAACTTCTGATAAACTGGAATTGTGATACAGTGAACTATAAGTGAAGTAATCTGTCTGTAAACATTTTATGGAAAAATTAATTGTGTCATGCACAAGGTAGATGTCCTAACCAACTTGCCAAAACTATAGTTTGATAACAAGACATTTGTGGAGTGGTTGAAAAACACATTTTAATGACTCCAACCTCAGTGTATGTAAACTTCCGACTTCAACTGTATATCCTGCCTGTTTGGCCCTGTCCAGGGGTATCCCCGGACAGGGCAACAGTGTCTCACGACCCCACCTTTCTCGGCTTCCAGTATTTATGCTGCAATAGTTTGTGTCGGGGGGCTGGGGTCATATCTGGAGTATTTCTCCTGTTTTATCCGGTGTCCTGTGTGAATTTAAGTATGCTCTTTCTAATTCTCTCTCTCTTTCTCTCAGAGGACCTGAGCCCTAGGACCACCTGGCCTGATGACTCCTTACTGTCCCCAGTCCACCTGCTCGTGCTGCAGCTCCAGTTTCAACTTCTGCCTGCAGACATGCTGCCTTGTAACAGAACTGCTGTTTTAAAATCTCTAGAGACAGCAGGAGCGGGGATACTCTTAATGATCAGCTATGAAAAGCCAACTGACATTTACTCCTGAGGTGCTAACCTGTTGTACCCACTACAGCCACTGTGATTATTATTATTTGACCCTGCTAGTCATCTATGAACATTTGAACATCTTGGCCATGTTGTTTTAATCTCCACCCAGCACAGCCAGAAGAAGACTGGCCACCCCTCATAGCCTGGTTCGTCTCTAGGTTTCTTCGTAGGTTCCGGTCTTTCTAGGGAGTTTTTCATAGCCACCATGCTTCTACACCTGCATTGCTTGCTGTTTGGGGTTTTAGGCTGGGTTTCTGTAAAGCACTTTGTGACATCAGCTGATGTAAGAAGGGCTTTATAATTAAATTTGAATGCTTGATTGATGAGTGAGGCTGTAATAGGATCTTAGCAGACATGATGTCGGAAAAACAGGAGAGAAAAGGAATAGATAAAGAACCTTTAATCCACATATTTGCCATTATTTTATTAATGGTCCTAATTGTTCATTCAAGATAATTGGAGAAATATGAAAGGGTGACATAAATAGTATGGCCTTCACAGCAGAGCACAACTACAGAAGTTCAACTTCTAGATTTCAGATTCTGAAATAGTGCCAATAAATGAAAACATCTGTGGGTAGTGCACAGTTATTCTGACTTGGTCTAGTCCACCATTATTATTGACAAGAAAAAGCTTGCCAGGTTTTTGGTTCAAACAAACTGATCCTTCCCATTAAACATCACTCCATATTACAGTTCTGAGAAATAGGCTACAACATCGTCGTCCTTGGAACGACACAGTGCTGCTTCTCTGAAATGAAACAGATGTCCAGATTTCCAGGAAGCTATTGGTTCATTAGCACTCTCTCTGTCAGTGAATTCAAATGTTTAATCATGTGTTGGCATGGTTATGTGTCTCATGTCAAGTAAGTAGCTGCAGGATTAAAGAAACATATCATATAATTTGCATATCAACCTAAATAAAAGCATGTTGATAGAAAAATGTGTCTCGTGTACAGTCCCTATAGAGTCTACACCCCTTCAACTTTCTTTTCACATTTGGTGGGATTGAAATATATTTCATTGTATTTTTTTGTCATTGATCTACACAAAATATTCCGTCATGTCAAAGTGAAAATGTTTTTTTTAAATCACAACATTTAAATAGCTAAAATATAATTGTTGCATAGGTTTTCACACTCTTGTTTAGGCAAACCTAAATGAGTTAGGAAGTACAATTTGGCTTAACAAATCACGTTAAATAATATGGGTTCCCTTCCTCTGTCCCCCATACGTACAAAGGGCAGTGATTGGTTGGTTGGGTAACAATACAAAATGACATTGAATATATCTTTAGCATGGTCAAGTTAATAATTATGCTGTGGGTGATGTATTAAACCACCCAGACACATCAAAGACGCAGTCGTCGTTCTGAATTGACAGCATGACAAGAAGGAAACTGCTTAGGGATGTCAGCATGAGGCCATTAGTGATTTTAAAACAGCTACAGAGTTCAATTGCTGTGATGGGAGAAAACAGAGGATGGACCAACAACATTGTAATGACTCCACAATAAATGACAGAGTGAAAAGAAGAATACAAATATACAGAATACAAATATTCCAAAACATGCAGATGTATGCAACAAGGCACTAAAGTAATACTGCAGAAAAACACAGCAAAGGAATATACTTTTTGGCCTAAATGCAAAGCCTTATGTTTGTGGCAAATCCAGCACAACACATCACTGAGTAACTGCCTCCTTATTTTCAAGCACCGTGCATCATGGTATGGAAATGCTTGACATTGGCAAAGACTGGGGAGTTTTTCAGGATGAAAAGAAACAGAATGGAGCTAAGCAAAGGCAATCCTAGAGGAAAACCTGCTTCAGTCTGCTTTACACAGACACTGAGTGAGGAATTCACCTTTAAGCAGGACAATAACCTACAATACAAGGTCAAATCTACACTGGAGTTGCTTACCAAAAAGACAGTGATTGTACCTCCTGAGTGGCCAAGTTTTGACTTAAAATCTGCTTAAAATCCATGCCAAGACTAGAAAATGTTTGTCTACCCATGATCCCCAACACCTTGACAGAGATTAAAGAATTTGCAAAATAACAAAAATGGGCAAATATTGCACAATACAGGTGTGCAAAGCTCATCTGATACTTACCAAAGAAGACTCACAGCTGTAATCGCTGCCAAAGGGGTTTCTAACTTGTATTGACTCATGTATTGTATTGACTTAATGTTATTTTTCATTCATCTTTAAAAAAAAAAAAAGTAAAATGAATTTTTCTTCCACAGAGTATTTTGTGTACATAGTTGACAAAAAACGACATTGAAATCCATTTGAATCATACTTTGTAAAACAATACAATTTGAAGAAATCCAAAAGGGATGTAGACTTTCTGTAGGCACCGTATTAAAAAAATGGAGGTTTAAATAATACAGCTGCATATTCATATTAGCCAACACGGTATATCCGGCACATATACCTTGCAATACAATCTCTAAAAACAGCTGAGCAAAATGTATACAATGTGCTCTGTAATAAAATGACCAGTTTGATTCCTTAACAATGCGTTCTCAAATGTCATGTTGGATGCATTAGAATATAAGGTATGGAGAATGATAGTCTGCAGAACTATAGAAAAAGCAGTTGGGATATGAATCTTTGAGTTTCCAAATACTAAACGTTCAGTGAATGTAAATAGATTTAGGTGGTTTAAATTATTAACCTAACTTTCCTACTAACCTTCTAAATGTTCACAGTGCCAAATTCTTGCCAAACCATTATTCTACTACTAAGCTATGACTTAGTGAGGCGTACATTTCACGTGTAACAGTATAACTTTAGACCGTCCCCTCGCACATACCCGGGCGCGAACCAGGGACCCTCTGCACTTCATCAACAACAGTCACCCACGAAGCATCGTTACCCATCGCTCCACAAAAGCCTTGCAGAGCAAGGGGAACTACTACTTCAAGGTCTCAGAGCAAGTGGCGTCACCAATTGAAACGCTATTTAGCGCACACCACCGCTAACTAAGCTAGCCGCTTCACATCCGTTACACACGCATATACATTCAAACATCACATTGTGTTTCACCATTGTTGAGTACGGAGACAAACAGCAAAGGTGTCTCAGGCAGTATTTGAAGTATCTAAATAAAATGTAACCTTCCAATATACAGTATATCACAAAAGTGAGTACACCCCTCACATTTTTGTAAATATTTGAGTATATCTTTTCATGTGACAACACTGAAGAAATGACACTTTGCCACAATGTGAAGTAGTGAGTGTACAGCTTGTATAACAGTGTAAATTTGCTGTCCACTCAAAATAACTCAACACACAGCCATTCATGTCTAAACCGCTGGCAACAAAAGTGAGTACACCCCTAAGTGAAAATGTCAATATTTTGTGTGGCCACCATCATTTCCCAGCACTGCCTAACCCTCTTGGGCATGGAGTTCACCAGAGCTTCACAGGTTGCCACTGGAGTCCTCATCCACTCCTCCATGACCACATCACAGAACTGGTGGATGTTAGAGACCTTGCACTTCTCCACCTTCCATTTGAGGATGCCCCACAGATGCTCAATAGGGTTTACGTCTGGATACATGCTTGGCCAGTCCATCACCTTTACCCTCAACTTCTTTAGCAAGGCAGTGGTCGTCTTGGAGGTATGTTTGGGGTCGTTATCATGTTGGAATACTGCCCTGCGGCCCAGTCTCCGAAAGGAGGGGGATCATGCTCTGCTTCAGTATGCCCCAGTACATGTTGGCATTTATGGTTCCCTCAATGAACTGTAGCTCCTCAGTGCTGGCAGCACTCATGCAGCCCCAGACCATGACACTCCCACCACCATGCTTGACTGTAGGCAAGACACACTTGTCTTTGTACTCCTCACCTGGTTGCCGCCACACACACTTGACACCATCTGAACCAAATAAGTTTTATCTTGGTCTCATCAGACCACAGGACATGGTTCCAGTAATCCATGTCCTTAGTCTGCTTGTCTTCAGCAAACTGTTTGCGGGCTTTCTTGTGCATCATCTTTAGAAGAGGCTTCCTTCTGGGACGACAGCCGTGCAGACCAATTTGATGCAGTGTGCGGCGTATGGTCTGAGCACTGACAGGCTGACCCCCGACCCCTTCAACCTCTGCAGCAATGCTGGCAGCACTCATACATCTATTTCCCAAAGATAACCTCTGGATATGACGCTGAGCACGTGCACTCAACTTCTTTGGTCAACATTACATTACATTTAAGTCATTTAGCAGACACTCTTATCCAGAGCGACTTACAAATTGGTGCATACACCTTATGACATCCAGTGGAACAGCCACTTTACAATAGTGCATCTAAATCTTTTAGGGGGGTGAGAAGGATTACTTACCCTATCCTAGGTATTCCTTGAAGAGGTGGGGTTTCAGGTGTCTCCGGAAGGTGGTGATTGACTCCGCTGTCCTGGCGTCGTGAGGGAGTTTGTTCCACCATTGGGGGCCAGAGCAGCGAACAGTTTTGACTGGGCTGAGCGGGAACTGTACTTCCTCAGTGGTAGGGAGGCGAGCAGGCCAGAGGTGGATGAACGCAGTGCCCTTGTTTGGGTGTAGGGCCTGATCAGAGCCTGGAGGTACTGAGGTGCCGTTCCCCTCACAGCTCCGTAGGCAAGCACCATGGTCTTGTAGCGGATGCGAGCTTCAACTGGAAGCCAGTGGAGAGAGCGGAGGAGCGGGGTGACGTGAGAGAACTTGGGAAGGTTGAACACCAGACGGGCTGCGGCGTTCTGGATGAGTTGTAGGGGTTTAATGGCACAGGCAGGGAGCCCAGCCAACAGCGAGTTGCAGTAATCAAGACGGGAGATGACAAGTGCCTGGATTAGGACCTGCGCCGCTTCCTGTGTGAGGCAGGGTCGTACTCTGCGGATGTTGTAGAGCATGAACCTACAGGAACGGGACACCGCCTTGATGTTAGTTGAGAACGACAGGGTGTTGTCCAGGATCACGCCAAGGTTCTTAGCGCTCTGGGAGGAGGACACAATGGAGTTGTCAACCGTGATGGCGAGATCATGGAACGGGCAGTCCTTCCCGGGAGGAAGAGGAGCTCCGTCTTGCTGAGGTTCAGCTTGAGGTGGTGATCCATCATCCACACTGATATGTCTGCCAGACATGCAGAGATGCGATTCGCCACCTGGTCATCAGAAGGGGGAAAGGAGAAGATTAATTGTGTGTCGTCTGCATAGCAATGATAGGAGAGACCATGTGAGGTTATGACAGAGCCAAGTGACTTGGTGTATAGCGAGAATAGGAGAGGGCCTAGAACAGAGCCCTGGGGGACACCAGTGGTGAGAGCGCGTGGTGAGGAGACAGATTCTCGCCACGCCACCTGGTAGGAGCGACCTGTCAGGTAGGACGCAATCCAAGCGTGGGCCGCGCCGGAGATGCCCAACTCGGAGAGGGTGGAGAGGAGGATCTGATGGTTCACAGTATCGAAGGCAGCCGATAGGTCTAGAAGGATGAGAGCAGAGGAGAGAGAGTTAGCTTTAGCAGTGCGGAGCGCCTCCTTGATACAGAGAAGAGCAGTCTCAGTTGAATGACTAGTCTTGAAACCTGACTGATTTGGATCAAGAAGGTCATTCTGAGAGAGATAGCGGTAGAGCTGGCCAAGGACGGCACGCTCAAGAGTTTTGGAGAGAAAAGAGAGAAGGGATACTGGTCTGTAGTTGTTGACATTGGAGGGATCGAGTGTAGGTTTTTTCAGAAGGGGTGCAACTCTCGCTCTCTTGAAGACGGAAGGGACGTAGCCAGCGGTCAGGGATGAGTTGATGAGCGAGGTGAGGTAAGGGAGAAGGTCTCCGGAAATGGTCTGGAGAAGAGAGGAGGGGATAGGGTCAAGCGGGCAGGTTGTTGGGCGGCCGGCCGTCACAAGACGTGAGATTTCATCTGGAGAGAGAGGGGAGAAAGAGGTCAGAGCATAGGGTAGGGCAGTGTGAGCAGAACCAGCGGTGTCGTTTGACTTAGCAAACGAGGATCGGATGTCGTCGACCTTCTTTTCAAAATGGTTGACGAAGTCATCTGCAGAAAGGGAGGAGGGGGGGATTCAGGAGGGAGGAGAAGGTGGCAAAGAGCTTCCTAGGGTTAGAGGCAGATGCTTGGAATTTAGAATGGTAGAAAGTGGCTTTAGCAGCAGAGACAGAGGAGGAAAATGTAGAGAGGAGGGAGTGAAAGGATGCCAGGTCCGCAGGGAGGCGAGTTTTCCTCCATTTCCGCTCGGCTGCCCGGAGCCCTGTTCTGTGAGCTCGCAATGAGTCGTCGAGCCACGGAGCGGGAGGGGAGGACCGAGCCGGCCTGGAGGATAGGGGACATAGAGAGTCAAAGGATGCAGAAAGGGAGGAGAGGAGGGTTGAGGAGGCAGAATCAGGAGGTAGGTTGGAGAAAGTTTGAGCAGAGGGAAGAGATGATAGGATGGAAGAGGAGAGAGTAGCGGGGGAGAGAGAGCGAAGGTTGGGACGGCGCGATACCATCCGAGTAGGGGCAGTGTGGGAAGTGTTGGATGAGAGCGAGAGGGAAAAGGATACAAGGTAGTGGTCGGAGACTTGGAGGGGAGTTGCAATGAGGTTAGTGGAAGAACAGCATCTAGTAAAGATGAGGTCAAGCGTATTGCCTGCCTTGTGAGTAGGGGGAAGGTGAGAGGGTGAGGTCAAAAGAGGAGAGGAGTGGAAAGAAGGAGGCAGAGAGGAATGAGTCAAAGGTAGACGTGGGGAGGTTAAAGTCGCCCAGAACTGTGAGAGGTGAGCCGTCCTCAGGAAAGGAGCTTATCAAGGCATCAAGCTCATTGATGAACTCTCCAAGGGAACCTGGAGGGCGATAAATGATAAGGATGTTAAGCTTGAAAGGGCTGGTAACTGTGACAGCATGGAATTCAAAGGGCGAGGCCTGTTCTGAGTGGAACCTGTCCAGTTAAACCGCTGTATGGTCTTGGCCACCGTGCTGCAGCTCAGTTTCAGGGTCTTGGCAGTCTTCTTATAGCCCAGGACATCTTTATATAGAGCAACAATGATTTTTTTCAGATCCTCAGAGAGTTCTTTGCCATGAGGTGCCATGTTGAACTTCCAGTGACCAGTCAGTATGACGGAGTGTGAGAGTGATTACACCAAATTTAACACACCTGCTCCCCATTCACACCTGAGACCTTGTAACACTAACGAGTCACATGACACCGGGGAGGGAAAATGGCTAATTGGGCCCAATTTGGACATTTTCACTTAGGGGTGTACTCACTTTTGTTGCCAGCAGTTTAGACATTAATGGCTGTGTGTTGAGTTATTTTGAGGGGACAGTAAATTCACACTATTATACAAGCTGTACACTCACTACTTTACATTGTAACAAAGTGTCATTTCTTCAGTGTTGTCACATGAAAAGATATACTCAAATATTTACAAAAATGTGAGGGGTGTACTCACTTTTGTGATATACTGTATATATATATATATAGAGAGAGAGAGAGAGGAGAGAGAGGGAGAGAGAGAATTGTGTGTGTGTGTGCGTGGGGGTACACTCTTACAATGTTGCAGTCCAGAAACGAGAGTTTTTCCCATCTATGCCTGAGCCTCTGATGGAAACAGTAGAACTCAACAAACACATGCTTCAGTATTCCCCTCTCTCTCTAGGAGCAATTGTCTGCCCAGACCCCATAGATGTATCAAAAGAATCACACCCTGGTCACCACTGTAGAGAAGTGCTTTAGCACAATGCAATCTTAAGATCATGTGGTTCAGAGATGAGAACTCAACCATCTAGGGCAAAAGTCTGGGCTCCTGACAGGGACAATAGAATTCTCCCCACTGCATGTTACAATAGTAAAATATGTTATCTATTATCACCTCAACAAAACTGATTCTATATTGAATTTATTCTAACAAGCATGTGTATCTGTAGTTGGTGCTTGTCAACTCTAAAATACACTAGACTGTGTAGCCTTAACAAAATCCACAAACAAATGCATATGGGGTCTCAATGTTTAATAGTGACAGCAGGGATAGTTCAAACTGCAGTAGGATGGTTCTCCACACAGGTAAGTGAATCAGCTGAGCAGCACTTAGTTGATCTCTAAGAGCATGGCACAGGAGAGGAGAGGAGAGCTGAATAGATTGTGGGAGATAAATGTGAGCAAGATTGAATCAAATAAATCACAGCAGCAAAGGATTGTAGAAATGAACATCTTGACAGTCTTAAATGACAACAACTAGGCTACGAGGATAAAGGCAGGGTGCTCTGCATCCTACTCCAACTAGGTCTATTGACAGGGATAATGTGGCAGTTCTTATTTGTCAGCATGAATGAAATTAGTGAGTTCTGTCTTTATGACTGTATTAGCTTTACAATACTTGGAATAGTTATAGCTAAAGCTCCCTGTCGCAGAATGACATGCTAGTGATGAAGCCATCTGCTCCTGCCAGCTAGCAAAAGGTCTACTTGTATCTAGCTAGCTACATTTATAAGGTTCCTATGTTTTAAGTAAAATTGGGAGTTATTTTACAGATTTCATTGATTGTATCACGTTTCTATAACTAAGTAGATACCAAAAATAAATAAATACTTTACCTTTTGTCGGCCTGCGTTCCCTCTCTCGAGGTGTCACCAAAGCTTATGCTTTTTTATTTCACCTTTATTTAACCAGGTAGGCCAGTTGAGAACAAGTTGTCATTTACAACTGTAACCTGGACAAAGATAAAGCAAAGCAGTGCAACAAAAACAAGAACAGAGTTACACATAAACAAACTATAACACAAAAGAAAATAAAGATGTTTCTAGTTTTGTACAGTGTGTGCAAATATAGTAGAGTAAAGAGGTAGGCAATAAATAAGGCCTAGAGGTGAAAATAATTACAATTTAGCATTAACACTGGAGTGATAGATGTGCAGATGATGATGTGCAAGTAGAGATACTGGGGTGCAAAAGAGCAAGAGGGTAAGTAATAATATGGGGATGAGGTAGTTGGGTGTGCTATTTACAGATTGGCTGTGTACAGGTACAGTGATTGGTAAGCTGCTCAGACAGCTGATGCTTTAAGTTAGAGAGGGAGATATAAGACTCCAGCTTCAGAGATTTTTGCAATTCATTCAATAGGACATTGCCAACAAACAAATATATGTTCAGAAAAAATAAATATATACTATGTAAAAAAAACAGCTCCTCCCTCAGCAGAGACCAATCATCTCAAACTAAAGTAGATACAATGTATCAGCCCACAATGTATCAGCCCACCACCTATGACTGGATCTCCTGAGCCAAGGCCCAGAAACCTGTCTGAAACCATGGGGGGTCAGACTTGGCCTCAAATTGGAATAAATACAGTGTGGGAAATAAGTGATATTCAGTAAAGCCTCTTGCAGAGTTTAATTCCCATGTAGGCAGCTTCTCAAATCTGCCTCTCCTTTTCCATGCCACACAAAATGACTAATTATTTTCATTTATTTAGCAAGTTTCATAATATGGACTATATTTTCAGATTTTGGTCAAACAGCATACATTCCATGTCATAAATCTCAAGAGATCACAACCAACAGGTTTCAGCCTCAACATTTACCATAATAACAAGTCTAAAGGAAGTTGGAAATTGAATAAGAGAGCTGCCCAGTATCATACAATGTAGTGCGGACAGTAGCACAGTGATGGCTTTGCATAGTCTTAACCACTTTCTTTTAAAAAAGGGACCATGAATTGGGAGGTGACCCTGGTGATATGAGAAGTCAAAGGGAGGGAAAGGGTAACGCCGACAGACATGAGTGTGGTGGTGACCTTTATACACTGGAGCCGTTTAATGACCTTTCTCAGGAGATGAAATTCAATGACTTAAAGGTTTACCTTGCAAGGCTGCTACGTAGACGCCGGGCCTTTGATATACAAGATATAGGTGTACAGAGTAGATGGCCTGAAGCCCATCAAAGCACTTGTAAACATTTCCTTCTGAAGTTCACCTAACACATTTTATTGTTTGATGGCTAAATATCCATTTAAATCAATCAAAATGTGTTTATTTTGACATTTAAGTGCAATATATTGACGGGCTGTAGACAACATGCAGATCAAATTGTAGCACCATGTAAAATACTGGTAATGCAAATACAAACAAGGTGGCGGGAGACATGGCTGGTTGAGGGCTACATTCAGATGGATTTACCAACTCAAACAAAACTCAACTAAACATGTGGTGCATGGAATTCTGACAGCATGGTGTGACAGTAAAATGTAAAACAAAAAATACATCTATAACAAAAAAAGAAACATTCCAGCATGGACCAAATACTGTCAATTGGGGATTCAAAAAATGTCAAAGAATTGTATGAGTTCCACAAAAAATAAGATTCAAAATAACTTGAAATGCATAGTGATGGTGAGGAAGATTGGTGTTTGACAGGGCTTTGAAGCATCTAACTATGGCCTGACAGCACTCTCATGTCTCCTTGCCACACTTTGTTTTTAAATATAATCTGATACCACAATCTCAATACAAGCAGCTCTCCTAAATGCCCTTCAGGTGTTTGGCGTTGAAATTTACCAGATGTATCATTGAATAATGTGAGTGAGTACCATGTCAATGACAAGCCTAATCCCTCAGAAGGGGGTGTCACTGGACAGGGTGAGGTGATCAGGGTGTTGGTTGACGACACACTGAAGCAGCGCTCCTGGAGGGTGTTGTTATTGTCCCAGACTACCGGCTGTGAGCTGGCTGTGCAGCCCAGGGCCTTGGCCAAATCCTGGCAGAACTTTCTACGGAAACTGCGGTTAATCTGGATTAGAAGTAGAAGATGCAGTTGGGGAAAACGTTGGCGGTTGGCAGCCACACCACCACAAACTCAATCCACTCCATAACTATAATGCCTGAGATGGCAGGTGGAAGAGAGAACGGAGAAAAATACATAAAAAGGGACAGCATAGGCTATGAAATAAAACCGACTATGCACAAGCATAGTCAGTCGAAGTCTACGCCCCTTCAGTGATTGTCAACAGTACTACTTGTAGCAGGAGTGGGAACTCTTCAATCAAGTGTTTGTTGTCATTCAACGCGAGACGATTACTTGTCATGCACATTTTTTCACTTGAGAAATACGGCACCAAACATAGTTATATGTGAAATTGCACGACTAAGATCTCATAGCCGAGTTAGGGTTAGCAAACAGAACCTAGGATGCGGGGCCTTTAGGTAAACACATTTACAAAGAATCAAACGGCCATTGTCTATCACGAAGGTTGAATAAAATGTGAACTTACTCTGCCGATTGTCCGTAGTGTTAGTTCTTCAGTGAGTCGAAATTTGAGAAACTATCCACAGACAAGTATTATTAGACTTAAAACTATGGGACAATCAAGATGTGTTTGCTCCTGTCCTGACCCAAGTCACGTGCACAAGAATATGCACGTCGATGCACGCATACTAACCAAAGTCTTGCAGGTGTTTACATGGTTTTCCGCATGTGCCAGGTGACATACATTTCAGCAGCAATACCAGCGGTCTAAAAAGTCAGGTAAATAACACTTTCCGGTGTATAATTTGTCTCGGAAGTTCACCCACTGAATGACCAACTATACCGACAACCAGTGTGGTTAACTGTCATTTTATTCAAGATTCTTGCTTGTAAGGAAACGTTTCCCGTTTACACTGCTAAGTTTCAGGCTGTATACCAGAAGCTGCCGGTATCAGTCTGATTCAGCAGCCTACCCCAGTCACCTTACACCCAGCACATTGGCATTTCAACTTTACAGCCTTGTAGCCAACATTTGTTACGGGCATTTTGCTGAGCTCGTTTAGAAAGGTGGTGAGTGACTTTGGGAAAAACATGCAACCTGGTTATTTCTATAGGCCTACTCACCATTATAGATAATTGCCGCCATGCACGCCGTCCAACATGTGTGGTACTGAGTCATCACAGGGACAAGCACCCTGGATGCTACAGGTCTGTTGCGCTCACAACACCTGGGGTCGTCACATCTTTACTCGCTGTCTCATTGCAGCAAACCAACCAAAGGCGCAAGTCAAGATGAGGCGTGTTAATGTACGATGGATTGCAAACCAGTGACGCTGTAGTAAAGTGGACCTCAATTATCCCGTTAGGAAAAGATATGGGCACAAGTAAAAATGGAGGAAAACACCATGCAAAGGCGATCAGCGTTCTTCTCCTTGTCATCAGTGATGAGTATTTCAGCAGGTAAAACACTGCAATGTATCTTTCTAAACTTATAGATCATTGCGTTGAAGAAAGCCACAATGTGACAGAGGGAGTCTGGGCCTTCACTGTAGTCGCACAGATTCAAGGGCGTGATGATCAGTCCAAACGCCAAATCAGCACCGGTGAGGGAAAGTAAAACGTAGCGAGAGTTCCTTGACCAGCCGGACACCGGTGAAGGAATCACCATAACAACTGTAATATTCCCCCAACGTGATCATTGCTGCTAAAACTGACATTATGCCAATGTTGATGGTCCGGTTCCATTCTAAAAGCATTTGCGTATCTGTGCTGGTTAGATTGGTGTCATCGGACAAATTGAGTTTTGCAAACAATGTCCTCAACTCTGGCATTAGTTTGTCACTTCCTCTGTAACCCCCCATTTCTATTTTTTATTTCAGGTGAATTTACATGATAAAGTAAATTTACCAAGCCGTGGTAAACACAACAACAAATACCACTACCACACGTGTTGCACGGTAGGTGGTAGTCACGTGCCCCAATCAAATAATGCCAGGTAAATATATCAACCAAGAGACACATTATTCTTCCTTGGCCATAAATAAATAGACACGTTTTCATCACATTTTGGAGTTGGTGTCCATTGTTTTGTTGTATAATGTAGTCAACATTGTATTGATACACTCATTTATTCTGTTGTGGCCTAGTTGTATGAGCAATGGCTCCATCGCCGCTCAATTCTTCTACAGGTGGAATCAGGTGAGGACCACCTAAGTGTAACAGTATAGCTTCCGTCCCTCTCCTCGCCCCGAACCAGAGACCCTCTGCACGTATTCGACAACAGCCACCCTTGAAGCATCGTTACCCATCGCGCCACAAAAGCCACTGCCCTTGCAGAGCAAGGGGAACAACTACTTCAATGTCTCAGAGCGAGTGACGTCACCAATTGAAACACTATTAGCTAGCACCATCGCTAACTAGCTAGCCATTTCACATCGGTTACATAAGCACAGGCAGAGATGAGCTACATGGGGGACTGGACTGGGGAGGAAGAGAGAGAGGACATGAACCTAAATAATTGAAATATGAGCCCATCTCCTCCTCCAATCCCTGCGCTAGACTCCGCACAGATGGATTCGTCATTAGGACAGTGACAAGTGCATATATCAAGGCGTATTCCAGGCCATCCTCCTTCCACAGAGGGACATGTTCATGGCTAGCTGACACTACTAGCCTACCTGCTGGGGAAGCAGCCCTCTGGTGGTCCTCCATAGCAGCTGGACCTCACTAATCAAACATTGATACTGTACAGATAGCTCACATTCTCTCATTAGTGGCTCAGGCAGAAATGTTATTTCATCAATCCAAGGGCCTTTATGAGAAATATCAGTCGGAGATCAATAATATTTAGATTTGTCACCAAATACAAGGTTATTTCATTTGATTTGACAGGATATACTTCACATTGTATGAAAAAGATGTAACAAGTTTAGTTGGAATCCATTTCTTTGTTATTACCAGAAGGGTTATTTGTAGGCTTTCCTTAGCTCTTCTAAATGTGACAAGTTGATAGAGTAAATGTATCTTTCCACTGAAACATTGAGCCCAGACAAATAATATTCCATTATTTTCTAATGTCTGCAAAATGAATCATGCTGTTGAGGTGAATAAGCATGAATCATCAAGAACAAATGAAGACACAAGCTGCCGTGAGATTTTAAAAGCAATACAAATACATATTGGCCATTGAAAAGCACCATCATGATCTCATGCTACATAAATGTTTTATGCAAATTAAAGGATGTAAAGGAAATGCATGTGTAGATAGGCACTGCTATGCTTCAGAGACGGGGCATCGTACAAGTCTGAAGATAAAAGTACGGGGCCAATTTGTTCCTTTCTGTAATCACTCAATTAATCAATTTTCTATTTTGAGCCACAGGAGAGTGGGGCTGATGCACATCTCGGTTTGACATTGGTTACCTGAAGCTTGGTGATAAGTGTCCTCGTTCTTTTTTAGATTGTCTGTGATGATTTATGACTGTTTTCTCTCTGTTAGAAAGGCTGCTCTGTGCTTGTGGGTTTTACATTGCAACAACTAAACTTCTACCCCAGTGAAGACGAATATCTCATAAACCAGGGTTCAAGTCAGATCATTAGCCTACTGTACGTTGAGTCAGTAATATATGGGGCAGGATAATGATTCTTTAGGTTTTTGTGACACATTCAATCAGAATTCAAGCACCCTTTCATAATATAATCAAAAATGACACAGGAAACATAATTAGTCTAATTAGTCAGAATATGATCTCAAATGTGATTTTTTTTAATAGTGCAGGGACAATATGATTGGATGCTTTGATAAATCTGACTTTAATGTATATTGTGATCCAGGCAGAGGTAGTGTTGCACGGCAGCAATCATCCCATACTGGACAACTAAACCTCTGAATTACCTCATGTGCCTCCTCAGAACAGCAGAACTAACAGGATTAGAATCTTTAGGAAGTTCACAGAAAAGAGGGTGGCTCATCCCTGCAGAAGGTCAAATGGTTCTGGCATCGAAGCAAAACAACCAGGGTTATCTTCTTAAACCCCTCTGTAATTTTTCCCTAATCTTTTATGTGCTATAGTTTGGTTCATTTTCTATCTGTAGCTTCTGTAGCTCAGTTGGTAGAGCATGGCGCTTGTAACGCCAGGGTAGTGGGTTCGATTCCCGGGACCACCCATACGTATGCACACATGACTGTAAGTCGCTTTGGATAAAAGCGTCTGCTAAATGGCATATATTATATTTATTATATTTATCTCTTTTCAATAATATTTTGAATTCCCATTAAGAAATAGGGATTTGACAAATAGAATGTCCCATTGTTTTATGGGAGTCTTTATATGTACAGTTTAAATATGGATGGTGTGAATACTTTAAATGAGTAGCTGTTAGGGAAAGATAGAAGTGTGTGTGTCCGTGTACACATGTAGGTTTCTGTGTGTGTGTATGTGTGTGTACACATGTAGGTTTCTGTTTTGTGTATGTGTGTGTACACATGTAGGTTTCTGTTTTGTGGATGTCTATCTGCACCTGCAAGATAGGGAAAGATGTGTTATGTTTTTTGTGTGAGTGGGTGGACTTCGATTGTTTTGCGTGGGCTGCATCAATGTCAAGTGGTAAATGGTAAAATGTGCAGCACGATAGCAGTAATATTACCACAACAGAAATGAGTAATTCGCAACTGCTCTCAGCTCACTTGTACTTGAGCAATATGCTTTCAAAGTATGTTCGATTTTAGGAATTTCCCCCAACCACACAGCATAATGTATGATTTGGCTAGGTAGTGACAATGGAGGAATCATGCGTAAAGTTTCCTTTACTTTATGATGCAGATAAGCTTGCTAAAATAAAAGATTAATAATTGGACTAAGTGCATAAATATGAGTTTACAGGCACTCTAAAGCTATCATTTGATTTGAACAGGGCATAGTTTCTTTAAAATTAGACACAAAAAAACAAGGCCTTTCGTAGGAGAGGATTCATTAAGATATAAGAACCATTTTTTTCTCATGTAAATTAGATGCCGTATATTATTATTTCCATGTACAATATTCAAATATGTACCCTTTATAAAGAAGAAGAAAGAATTCCCAATATTTGTACTGATAATGACAATTTTACATTTGTTTTTGTTCAAATTTAAACCAAATTTCTATGACTTGCCTAAATGCTTATTTAATTTAATTCACATTAGTTGACAATGGTAGCTATCAATTATCAATAAAAACTGGACAATGGAACTGATGTCTGTGCCCAGTGAGAATGTATCCAGAGGAATAACGTGTCCCCTCTCTTATGTGAATATTATAATTGAGGAAAGCTATTCACAGAATTACATTGGCTCTTATCAGTCCAAACCCCAAGTCAAGGCCCAAGGACACTGATATTCACCCAGAGAAATTCACTACCTTACTCATTTTTCTTTACTTGGACATTGTCATCAGAGCAGTTAAATCTTATGCAGATGATTCTGGTTGTCTTTCAAGATACGATCCAAATCGGGAAAAGTTTTCTCACTGACACTGACGGGAAGTGGTCTATGCAACACTCCATTATTTGAAGATTTGCCCTTTTACCTTGTCATAATGATTCATTGGAACATTAAAGGACACCATAGTGAGCCATGTGCACAATCCCCACAGCAATCTGACAGACATCTCACCGAGATTTAAAATGATCAAGGCACAAGTGAGTCCATTAGTAAGCGCAGGCAGCGTTTTATTTTACCAAGGCAACAATAAAGGCATAAAGTCAGTCATTTAATAGATGTCCGGTTGTCTGAGACCATCCAGAGTCTTTCATTGTGAAATCCACAGCTCAGAATCATGCATTGTAGCTTGGTAGGGGTTGAGTGTTAGAGCCCTATAGATTTTCTTGTTGTTGATTTATTGATTTCACCTAAATTTAACCAGGTAGGCTAGTTGAAAACAAGTTCTCATTTACAACTGCGACCTGGCCAAGATAAAGCAAAGCAGTGCGACAAAAACAACAACACAGAGTTACACATGGGATAAACAAACATACAGTCAATAACACAATATAAAAATCTGTATACAGTGTGTGCAAATGAAGTAAGGAGGTAAGACAATAAATAGGCCATAGTGGCGAAGTAATTACAATTTAGCAATTAACACTGGAGTGATAGATGTGCAGATGAGGATGTGCAAGTAGAAAGACTGGTGTGCGAAAGAGCAGAAAACAAAAACAAATATGGGGATGAAGTAGGTAGTTGGTTTGTTGGGCTATTTACAGATGGGCTGTGTACAGCTGCAGAGATCGGTAAGCTGCTCTGACAGCTGACGCTTAAAGTTAGAGAGGGAGTTATGTCTCCAACTTCAGTGATTTTTGCAATTCGTTCCAGTCATTGGCAGCAAAGAACTGGAAGGAAAGATGGCAAAGTAGGTGTTGGCTTTGGGGATGACCAGTGAAATATACCTGCTGGAGCGTGTGCTACGGGCAGGTGTTGCTATGGTGACCAGTGAGCTGAGATAAGGCGGAGCTTATGGAGCCAGTGGGTTTGGTGATGAATATGTAGCGAGGACCAGCCAACGAGAGCATACAGGTCGCAGTGGTGGGTAGTATATGGGGCTTTGGTGACACAACAGATGGCACTGTGATAGACTGCATATAATTTGCTGAGTAGAGTGTTGGAGGCTATTTTGTTAATGACATCACCGAAGTCAAGGATCGGTAGGATAGTCAGTTTTATGAGAGAATGTTTGGCAGCATGAGTGAAGTAGACTTTGTTGCGAAATAGGAAGCAAATTCTAGATTTAATTTTGGATTGGAGATGCTTAATGTGAGTCTGGAAGGAGAGTTTATAGTCTAGCCAGACACCAAGGTATTTATAGTTGTCCACATATTCTAAGTCAGAACCGTCCAGAGTAGTGATGTTAGTCGGGCGAGCGGTTGCCTACAGCAACCGCACACTGAACTCTATCTGAGAAGTAGTTAGTGAACCAGGCGAGGCAGTCATTAGAGAAACCAAGGCTGTTGAGTCTGCCGATAAGAATATAGTGATTGACAGAGTCGAAAGCCTTAGCCAGGTCGATGTAGACGGCTGCACAGTACTGTCTTTTATCGATGGTGGTTATGATACTGTTTAGGACCTTGAGCGTGGCTGAGGTGCACCCGTGACCAGCTCGGAAACCGGATTGCATAGCGGAGAAAGTACGGTTGGATTCTAAATGGTCGGTGATCTGTTTGTTAACTTGGCTTTCGAAGACTTTAGGAAGGCAGGGCAGGATGGATATAGGCCTGTAACAGTTTGGGTCTAGAGTCTTACCCCCTTTGAAGAGGGGGATGACCACAGCCACTTTCCAATCTTTAGGAATCTCAGACGATACAAAAGAGAGGTTGAACAGACTAGTAATAGGAGTTGCAACAATGGTGCCGGATAATTTTAGAAAGACAGGATCCAGATTGTCTAGCCCAGCTGATTTGTTGGGATCCAGATTTTGCAGCTCTTTCAGAACATCAGCTGTCTGGATTTGGGTGAAGGATAAGCGGGGGTGGCTTGGGCCAGTTGCTGCAGGGGGTGCAGTGCTGTTGACCGGGGTTGGGGTAGCCAGGTGGAAAGCATGGCCAGCCGTAGAGAAATGCTTATTGAAATTCTCTATTATTGTGGATTTATTGGTGGTGACAGTGTTTCCTATCTTCAGTGCAGTGGGCAGCTGGGAGGAGGTGTTCTTATTCTCCATGGACTTTACAGTGTCCCAAAACCTTTTGGAATTAGTGCTGCAGGATGCAAATTTCTGTTTGAAAAAGCTAGACTTTGCTTTCCTAACTGACTGGTTCCTGACTTAACTGAAAAGTTGCATATCGCTGGGACTATTTGATGCTAGTGCAGTATGCCACATAATGTTTTTGTGCTGGGCAAGGGCAGTCAAATCTGTTCTACATTTAGTTCTACATTTTTTGAAAGGAGCATGTTTATTTAAGATGGTGAGGAAAGCACTTTTAAAGAACCACCGGGCATCCATTACTGACGGGATCAATATCAATATCCTTCCAGGATACTCGGGCCAGGTTGATTAGAAAGGCCTGCTCGCAGAAGTGTTTTAGGGGGTGTTTGACAGTGATGAGGGGTGATTGTTTGACTGCGGACCCATAACGGACGCAGGCAGTGATCGCTGAGATCCTGGTTAAAAACAGCAGAAGTGTATTTAGAGGGCAAGTTGGTCAGGATGATATCTATGAGGGTGCCCATGTTTACGGATTTAGGGTTGTACCTGGTAGGTTCCTTGATAATTTAGATTGTAGAATGGCTAGGGTGTTAAGCATATCCCAGTTTAGGTCACCTAACAGTACGAACTCTGATGATAGATCAATTCACATACAGTGGGGCAAAAAAGTATTTAGTCAGCCACCAATTGTGCAAGTTCTCCCACTTAAAAAGATGAGAGGCCTGTAATTTTCATCATAGGTACACTTCAACTATGACAGACAAAATTAGGGATTTTTTTTATATTTATTTGCAAATTATGTTGGAAAATAAGTATTTGGTCAATAACAAAAGTTTATCTCAATACTTTGTTATATACCCCTTTGTTGGCAATACAGAGGTCAAACGTTTTCTGTAAGTCTTCACAAGGTTTTCACACACTGTTGCTGGTATTTTGGTCCATTCCTCCATGCAGATCTCCTCTAGAGCAGTGATGTTTTGGGGCTGTTGCTGGGCAACATGGACTTTCAACTCCCTCCAAAGAATTTCTATGGGGTTGAGATCTGGAGACTGGCTAGGCCACTCCAGGACCTTGAAATGCTTCTTACGAAGCCACTCCTTCGTTGCCCGGGCGGTTTGTTTGGGATCATTGTCATGCTGAAAGACCCAGCCACGTTTCATCTTCAATGCCCTTGCTGATGGAATGAGGTTTTCACTCAAAATCTCACGATACATGGCCCCATTCATTCTTTCCTTTACACGGATCAGTCGTCCTGGTCCCTTTGCAGAAAAACAGCCCCAAAGCATGATGTTTCCACCCCTATTCTTCACAGTAGGTATGGTGTTCTTTGGATGCAACTCAGCATTCTGGGTCATCCAAATGCTCTCTAGCAAACTTCAGACGGGCCTGGACATGTACTGGCTTAAGCAGGGGGACACGTCTGGCACTGCAGGATTTGAGTCACTGGCGGCGTAGTGTGTTACTGATGGTAGGCTTTGTTACTTTGGTCCCAGATCTCTGCAGGTCATTCACTAGGTCCCCCCGTGTGGTTCTGGGATTTTGCTCACCGTTCTTGTGATCATTTTGACTCCACGCGTGAGATCTTGCGTGGAGCCCCAGATCGAGGGAGATTATCAGTGGTCTTGTATGTCTTCCACTTCCTAATAATTGCTCCCACAGTTGATTTCTTCAAACCAAGCTGCTTACCTATTGCAGATTCAGTCTTCCCAGCCTGGTGCAGGTCTACAATTGTGTTTCTGGTGTCCTTTGGCAGCTCTTTGGTCTTGGCCATAATGGAGTTTGAAGTGTGACTGTTTGAGGTTGTGGACAGATGTCTTTTATACTGATAACAAGTTCAAACGGGTGCCATTTAATACAGGTAACGAGTGGAGGACAGAGGAGCCTCTTAAAGAAGTAGTTACAGGTCTGTGAGAGCCAGAAATCTTGCTTGTTTGTAGGTGACCAAACACTTATTTTCCACCATAATTTGCAAATAAATTCATTAAAAATCCTACAATGTGATTTTCTGGATTTTTCTTCTTCTCATTTTGTCTGTCATCTTTTTAAGTGGGAGAACATGCACAATTGGTGGCTGACTAAATACTTTTTTGCCCCACTGTATGGTATCCAGGGCACAGCTGGGAGCTGAGGGGGGTCTATAACAAGCGGCAACAGTGAGAGACTTGTTTCTGGAGAGATGGATTTTTAAAAGTAGAAGCTCGAACTGTTTGGGCATATACCTGGATAGTATGACAGAACTCTGCAGGCTATCTCTGCAGTAGATTGCAACTCTGCCCCCTTAGCAGTTCTATCTTGACAGAAAATGTTGTAGTTGGGGATGTAAATTTCAGAATTTTTGGTGGCCTTCCTAAACCAGGATTCAGACACGGCTAGGACATCAGGGTTGGCGGAGTGTGCTAAAGCAGTGGAGGTAAACCTAGGCATTGAGTGATGATGAGAGAGGTTGCATCTCTGGAGGCGCCAGATAAGCTAGGTGAGGTCTCCGCATATGTGGGCGGTGGGACAAGAAGCTATCTAAGGCATGTTGAGTGGGACTAGGGGCTCTGCAGTAAAACAAAACAATGAGAGCTACCCTAAACAACAGTATACAAGGCATATTGACATTAGAGAGAGGCATAAAGCAATCACAGGTGTTGATTGGGAGAGCTAAGACAACTACGGGTAAACAGCTAAGACAACAACAATGGGTAAATGGCGATGAATGGGCAGAGAGGGTCAGTTAGCTACACACAGGGCCTGAGTTCGAGGCTAGGGCCGACAGATGAACAAAATGAAGTACCGTGTTAATGAACAGTACAGCAGGTATCAGCTGTGTAGCCGAGTGATCATAAGGTTCAATGAGCAGCAATAGATGAAACAGGGAGCCTTTCGGTAGTCATTACTACGCTAGGCGAGTGGGAGACACAGCGTTCAGAAAGCTAGCGGGCCGGGGATAGCAGATGGGTCTTCACCGACATCCATGACGCAGAGGCCGGTTGAGAGCACATCGGCCGAATTACGTCAGCACACTAGTCGTGATGGATTGGCGGGGCTCTGTGTCGACAAAGGGTCCAAGCCAATTGGCAAGAGAGGTATTGTAGTTGGTGTACTTCGTTGGCTAGCTGGGGGATGAGCCTAGCTAGAGGCTAGCTCGAGGCTAACTGGTGCTTGCTTCTGGACAAGGGCGTTAGCCACAATAGCCACCTGGTATCAGCTTGCTGGCTGAGATGATCTGGTGTAATGGTCCAGAGCTTGCTGCAGGAATCCGGTGATGTAGTGGAAAAAAGCAGTCCGATATGCCCAGGGCTGATATCGCGCTATGCAGACTGGCAGGTATTATCCGGCTAAAGCGGCTGGTGTCTGAGCTAAAGGTAAAGACCGCTAGCAGTGGCTAACAATTATTAAATAGCTAGTAGCTAATTAGCTGGCTAGCTTCTGATGGAGGTTCCAGTTATAAGGTCTAAAAAATAGCAGATCCGTACCACATTGGGTGAGGTGGGTTGCAGGAAGGTATGTTTAATTAGAAAATGGAAAAAAGAGATGAAATATATACAAAAAAACAGAATATTTACACTGGACAAAACAATACTGTTAGAGCCCTATAGGTATTGGAATATACATAGACAAGGACCTTCTTTGTTGCAACATTTTGACCAAATAATAATGCTTTATCTCAATCTCTTCATTCAAAGACTCAATCATGGGGCGGCAGGGTAACCTAGTGGTTAGAGCCTTGGACTTGTAACCAAAAGGTTGCAAGTGGAAATCCCTGAGCTGACAAGGTACAAATCTGTCATTGAAAATAAGAATGTGTTCTTAACTGACTTGCCTAGTTAATTAAAGGTTAAATAAAATCACGAACACCCTTACTGACAGTTGTGGTTGCTTTGTGTGATGTGTTGTTGTCTCTATCTTTTTGTGCTGTTGTCTGTGTCCAATAATGTTTGTACCCTGTTTTATTCTGCTACCATGTTGTGCTGCTACAATGTTGTTGTCATGTTGTGTTACTACCATGCTGTGTTGTCATGTGTTGTTGTCTTGTGTTGTTGTCTCTCTCTTTATGTAGTGTTGTGCTGTCTCTGTTGTCGTGATGTGTGTTTTGTTCTATATTTTTATTTAATACATTTTTTATTTTAATCCCAGCCCCCAGCCCCCATCCCCGCAGGAGGCCTTTTGCATTTTGGTCGGCCGTCATTGTAAATATGAATTTGTTCTTAACTGACTTGACAAGTTAAATAAAGGTTAAATATATATATATTTTTAAATACAGGTAAAAAGTATTTTTCAATGATGTGTGTGGTGGGTATGAATGATGACCATTAACTGTTTTTCCTCCTGGGTAAGCCTGCTGCACTGGTTCATATATTTACAGACTTATGCAATACTTATGTCACTGTGTTTCTGCCTCCCACCCTCACACAGAAATTCCAATCCTGAGGCTGGAGCATTTGAGCATTACATAATCACTCCTCCCCTCTCACTCAAAAAGAGCTCTGCTATGGCATAAGCTATTGACATTCATTAAATGTCTTCCCTCTTCTGCTGTTTTTCTGTGCACAGCATTCATTTTTAACCCTTAACCTTTCCTCTCTGCTCTTGGGAGTGTTAGAGGCTGGTTGCTAGATGCAGGGAAGCTGTGCACTGCATAATGTTTAGGCTGCTTTGTTTTCTGCTCTCCCCACAGACTGAGCTCTCGGTGTGGGGAGGAAACGGAGGGGAGAGGGCCCGGGCAGGTTTCCAGAACACTGCCTTCCACAGTTTGTCTACAAAGCAGGAAGATGCGGTGGTGGATACAGTCCGCATCCCCAGTCTATTGGCACCTCGCCTTCGGGAGCATGACCTCTCTTTGCTATGAATAAATAAATTAAGCATAAAGAATGAATTAATAAATGAAAGTGTGGTAATGGTAATCAGCCTCTTGGAGAGCCTGCAGATTCTCTTCATTAAAGTTTCATAACCAATCATTAAAATGCAGGCAAGGAGGAAGAGAACCAACCCCCTTTTCACGAGGGAACTAAGTTTTGTATAAATGTATTCATTCATCATGAAATGTGAAGATGATGTGGCTCAGAAATATTCGGCAGTTGGAACTGCTCAATGAACTTCCCCTCTAACTTACTGTACTGTAGGGCTAATCATCTTGAATCATCTTACTTCATAGACAAGGTGTTTACTTAGCAATCAAAACAGCACATCCCTCTGGTGGCCTAGCTTACTGAGCAGCTCCCAACAGTTGTTTGTTGATTGGCCTTTCAGACACTTGTTATTTCTATCAGGGAGAGCAGACCTTTCCACCAGTGGTGATGACAGAGCGACAGGGACAGAGCCTCTTGCTTTTCTTTAACAGATGGAGGTGCCTGCTCCTCCGTATCCCCTTTGACATGGTGTGGAGGAAATCTATCATGGAGTTTTCAAGAGACCTCATACTGTAACTTTTTTTCCTGTGTAATTTGCAATGCATGTCTTCTCCCCGAGGGCTACTAATTCATTAGCAGTCTGCATGACTGACGGAGCATGGAGGTGCCTTACAGAGTCTACTTAACCCTGTTTTCCTCTGGAGACGGGAGCCATGAAGACATCCAGCACACCACCCAGACAGTATAATAACTTTAAGTTGTTTAGGCAAAAAAAGCCTCTCCTTAGTGAAACACTGCTGTAAACTATAGGATCAAAGAGAGAACTATGGCCGTGGATATAATATATACCATGAGAGTGATACAACCCCAAGCTTAGCAATTGATGCTATAGCTTCGATTGGACTCAAATACATGCAAAACAATTCCAAAAGGGTGTTCGAGCCTTGAATGTTTTATAGTGTAATGCAATTTTAAAGCCTGTCATAGTTATGACTCCACACAATTATCACGTCATACAGAAAAGGAAATTATAAAAACGTCACATTCCTTTTTAAAGCATAGCTAGTAATCTCTCAAAAAGTAGTATTTCTCCTTTAAAGGACAATAAAAGGATGATCAAAACTGACTGCTGTTTCTTGTTTCCTTCTCTGTGGTATTTGTCTTGTCCTCTCAAATGGGACTGCTAAATCACAATGAGGACATAGATTCAGGGAGAGCTGCTTGCAACTGCATACATTGTTGAAGCTGTAATTTGTATTTCCAGACAGTATGGGAAAGAAACAGATACTGAGTTAATGATACATAAAACACAAGAAATGCAGCTACATTAGGTGAAGAAACTGGCAACATCATCAAAATGCAATATAAGAGACATATGGGTCTGTTAAAAGACACTAGACAGAGGAAGATTGGAAAAAAGTGTTATGGACAGACAAATCTAAGTTTGAGGTGTTCAGATCACAAAGAAGAACATTCATGAGATGCAGAAAAAATTGAAAGATGCTGGCTGCTTGACGCCATCTGTCAAGCATGGTGGAGGCAATGTGATGGTCTGGGGGTGCTTTGGTGGTGGTAAAGTGGGAGATTTGTACAGGGTAAAAGGGATCTTGAAGAAGGAAAGCTATCACTCCATTTTGCAACGCCATGCTATACGCCATGCACCCTGTGGACGGTGCTTAATTGGAGACAATTTCCTCCTACAACAGGACAATGACCCAAAGCACAGCTCCAAACTATGCAATAACTATTTACGTAAGCGCAGTCTGCTGGTATTCTGTCTATAATGGAGTGGCCAGCACAGTCACCGGATCTCAACCCTATTGAGCTGTTGTGGGAGCAGCTTGACCGTATGATACATAAGAAGTGCCCATCAAGCCAATCCAACTTGTGGGAGGTGCTTCAGGAATGTCTGCAAGGCTGTAATTGCTGCAAATGGAGGATTCTTTGACGAAAGCAAAGTTTGAAGGACACAATTATTATTTCAATTAAAAATCATTATTTATAACCTCGTCAACATCTTGACTATATTTCCTATTCATTTTGCAACTCATTTCATGTATGTTTTCATGGAAAACAAGGACATTATTAAGTGACTCCAATCTTTTGAACGGTAGTGTATATCCCAGCCCTTTCCTTCAGTTTAACTGGACAGCCGTTTGCCTTTCCCTGTTACCACCTTGACACATTCGATAAACACCATGATTCCATCTCAGCAAAGATAAAGCCGAGATGAGGACGGACCTACTCCAGTCAACACAGAAAGCCACGAAATCATCTGTGTTCACTGATAGCAACCAATTTAGTTGTGTATGCATTGCTATTGTGATTCTATTGAAATGGTTTGAAAGTAAATGTTTCAAGTTAATTAAGAAAATGTTAAGTGAAGGTTACGTGGGTGTGTCAGTTCTGAAAGCAGATCCTTAAACCCTTGTGCTGATGTGAAGAACGAGGCTTTGACAGGCTTTGACCAAACTGATGCTATTTGCTTTACTCATGGTCAGCAGTGTCAATTAAACCTACATTTCCCGAAGTAGATTAATGGGAGCATTTGAACAGGGAACAATTAGGTGAGGAAAATGTATTTAAATATGTGTTAGTCATTACCATTAATAAGGAATGAGGGTTAAACTCCCAAATGGTAATATTGGACATATGGTAGTGGATAAGAGTCTCTCATTGGACCACACAGTATGGTATGGGCCAGGGGAAACCTGCAAATGCGCAGCTCCTCAAATCCATGCCCCTCAAATTCTTATTGGTATGGGTCCTATTTTGTGGCTTTGATAGGATGGCGGTCCAAGCTACGAAATATACAGTACCTGCCAGATTCATAATACCTGATCTCCCCATCATAACATAGCCTCTGATATCAATAAACCCACCAATCAATTACTGTAGATTCTTCTTTATCAGGGGACTACTTCAGATAAGAAAACAGACATCATGCCTTAAACACCTTTTATCGATTTGCAAACAGTCAGATTTATTCAAATCATGAGCTCAGTCAAACTGGAACTTAACTGGATAACGTTTGAATAACATATCACTACATCAGAACATAGCTCTAGGTGCATGTGAGATTAAGTGTGACATTTGTTCTCAGCGAAAACTCTGAATTCATCATCCACCTCAATTCCCTTATCACATGATTGATTTTCAGTGACTGTTGTATAATAATATTGTATCTGAGACTTTGAAATGTTATTTTTAGGATGTATTCTTAAATGAATGCATTCCCGTTTTGAATACACACACACGCGTGTCCGTTGCTGGCTGATTGAACATTACAGAGTCCCCTGTCAGCTCTGGGCTTGGAGTTGAAAGTGAGGCACAGTTACAGTGTGGTTTATCCCATGTTCTGAGGAAAGATCAAAAACAGAATCACTATAATGCGCAACGCCACAACTTTTCATCTCCGGGCTCGGGATCGCTGCCAAGGCCGATAATGAGGTACTATTAAGCGCCTCTACCTGCAGAGAATTACTGTGTCCTCACGGCTTACAGGAAGTTAGATTTTCAACAACCACTGATGAAATCTCTTTGCAAATCAACAGGTTAAAATGCAACTAAATAAACTCAATACTAATCATCTCCCAACTGAACTCACAGAACCAAACAGTAGTAAACAACTTGAGCATCAGATCTTTTATTTACCTGATGTCATCCCCTGTTGTCAGAACTAACTGCGGCAGTGTCAGGCCATTTAAAATGCAGCCTCTTGAATATTTATTCCGGTATATATAGTCCCTTTATGGAAGTTATTATATTTGCAGTGGATAATGACAGAGCTCATTTGCACCTCATTAATGTAATTGTATTGGGAAATGTTGAAACAGCCTCCCTCACCAATTTTGTCTGTGAAGAGCAAAAATTATTGGAAAATAATGAAGGTCTCTGCGGCAAACAGAAGGGATTTCAGGACGAGATAGAGGAAACCAAATTGTTGGATGTCATCATGCTTTGAATGTTGAAAAGGAGCTCTGTCTGCTTGGTGATCGAAATAGATAAAGACGAAAGTAAAACTTTCCTCATTGTCTAGTCTACAGACTTTGCTAACTATATTTTATGAATAACTGCTGGTGAATTACAATAACTCCAATTGCTGTTGTTAAAACCATACGCTGCATAAAAAAGGTACCCAAATAACTAGACCCACTTTACATTGAGTTGTACTGGTACCATGTTACAAAGAAACTGCATTTACTCACTAATATGAAACAGAGTTCGGCCTCTGTACTTCCATTGCAATTCACTTACTGTTTCAAATCTGCAATTAGAAAGTTTATCAGTCATTACATTCTGGTTGTCAAAGTACTAACTGAACTGCACAAAGGCCACTGTAGGTAAAGTGTAAACTCAATAGCATTGAAAAGGATTCCATCAATAGTTCTTGTCAATATGACCCCTCCATTAAGAAGTGACGATTTCAATGCAGATAACTTCGATTCCTTGAATAAACCCAGCTATATTGTCAAATCTGTTCGTCTTCAGAAGGGCACATTTAAGCACAATGAGTCCAGATACGGCATAGACAGTCAGACAAAAGGAGACGTCAGTAGAGTGATGTATGACGGATATCATCGCACTCACCAAGGTTTTAACTGTGGCTCGGTTGCTAGGAGAAGAGATTAGTGTCACCCGTCTCCAGAGTTTCATTTTGAGAATATGACGTTGGAGGTCAGAGAAACAGAGCCGTTATGTACTTATATTTGACCTTCATCTGTCACTGTGTCCCGCTCTACATATTATTCATGCCATCGAACAGATGGGCTATGTTTATATGACCACTGTAATACATGGCCATTACTGTTCATCATGGTGTTTTTCAGTAGCCAGGCAAAGCCATCCAATGTTTTTTTTCCATCAGCAGGCAGGTTTTTGGGTAATGGCAGGCTGCTCTTATTTTTGGATGGAGCTGACAGACAGAAGTTGCGTTAATGCGTGTGTGTGTGTGTGTGTGTGTGCCTACGTGCATGTGTGTGTGTGCGTGTGTGTAATAGAGTTGTCCTTTTTTCTTCTTTTAATGCCTTTTAAATGGAAAGTAATCCAAAAGTAACGAAAAGTAATCCAATTACATTACTGAGTTTAGGTAATCCAAAAGTTACCTTACTGATTACAATTTTGGATAGGTAACTAGTAACTGTAACCGACTACATTTAAAGTTTTTTTTTGTTGGTATTGTCAGGATAGGTGCAGTGAAATGTGTTGTTTTACAGGGTCACCCATAGTAGTACAGTGCCCCAGGAACAAATTAGGGTTAAGTACCTTGCTCAAGGGCACATCAACAGATCTTTCACTTTGTCGGCTTGGGTATTCAAACCAGCAATCTTTCGGTTACAGGCCCAACACTAACCGCTAGGCTAGGCTACCTGCCACCCAAAAACCTGCCCAACCCTAGTAACCTAGTAACCTACCTAACCATGCGTTTAGTGTGATATATGACACAATATCATTTTGTGGAAATTAGAAATGGTGTCTTAATTGTAATCAATGTCACTTTTATATCAGATTGCAGAAATGTTGAATATGTTGTGAGGAATTGTCTGTGTGGTTAGAATTTGATTCACGAGCCAACAGCCATCAACCAAGAGGCTCTTGTTAATCATTGCATGTAGCAGTAGCACAAAGTGCAGCCAATCAGGACATAATCAAAGCATGGTAATCATTTCATATTTTGTTTTATCCTTGTGAGACAATAGCACTGCTTCTTTAATGACTAAGTGAGAGCACACTGTTATTCTGGAGACCATTCAGCACTCCAAATATCTGCTGCCATCCAAATATCCATAACCCCCCCCATCTCTCTCTCTTTCTCTCTCTCTCTTTCTCTCACCTCCAGTTCTTGCCTGAAGCCGGCGCTAGGTCTCCATCTCCCCTTGTTCTGGCTTTGCTGCTGTTGATCTAAGTGGGAGCCAGGGCTTGCAGAATAATACCCCAGGATTTCGTTTTTATATTGCGCTTCCAACACCTCTGCAGGTTCCAGTGCTGTACTCACATTTAGTTTGACACCAGTGAGAGAGAACTGTTGACTGAGAGGTGGAGTCTCATTGTCCAAAATGACATAATGCAACATGTAGAATCGCTGAGAAGGATAACACAGAGACTCAAAATAGATCCAGTGGACCAGCTCCTTATGCCGGCTGACATGAATGAATCTGTCTCATATCTTTCTTAAAGAAAGTGGGAATTGCTGTGAACATCTCCTGAAACATGATACTGTGTAGTAATATAGCTTAATCTAGTAATATAAATTAATCGCAAATTCCTTGTAATTGTTTTTAATGGTTTTCTTGACTCCTAATGAAACCTGTTAGTTGTCGATCTGTGCAAGAATAGTCATATGGTATGGTGCAGAAACAATGGAGGGGTTTATTTTATTCCCTGCCCTTCCCCTCCCAGGTTTCTAGGCTTCTTTCTGGTTAGGCCTACTTCCCAGGAGGCTTTCCTGTGACACTGAACTTTGGACGCCGGATACAATCGCTGTCCACTCTCCAGTGGTGCTGAACTTCAGACGCCGGATACGATTGCGGTCTACTTTCCCGTGATGCTGTTGTTCAGTAGCGCTGAAACTCTGACATTCTGATTCCATCATTGTCTATATCAGTGGTGCTGTTAGCTTCTTTGTTTACTTTAGCATCTGACCTTTCTCTCTTGTGACCCTATCAGAATGGTTGTAACTTTAAAGCGGATCTCTTTGATTTGAAGAGGAACTCCCTGCCTGTCAGTGTGATAGGAGGAGAGGTGATAGAAGACTGAGCAGAGTGATAGAGAGTAGAGACCAAGTTGTTATCCTGTCAGACTGACAACACTCAGGGGATCCTGGGTAACAATGAAGCTGACAAGACTAGCACAGCGGAAGACTGAGTGGAGTTCAGTGTGGAGGCCTGGAGTGTGTCTTGCCTGTGTGTATAATACACATCTGGCTGTCAGCATCAGTGTCTTTTATCCTCCATCCCTCTATCCCACTGCTGTAGGCATGAGCACCTGTGTGCAAATCTACCTCGCTCCTTTCATCCACGTCTGGTCAGCTGGTAGGTGAGAGCACATGTGAGAGCCGAGTCTGTTTGTTCTAAATGAAGGAAAACATTTTAAAAATCTCTTATTCTGTATACAGTGAAGCACAGCAAAACTTCAATAGTTTCTAGCTAGTCCCAGAGGTTCCACGGAGGTAGTTTCTCTTTGAATCAATACACACATCTCTGTGCCAAAACTGGATAATTACCCCCATGAGTTGTATGAGTTCCACGTTTCAGGTTTCAAGTTGTATTTCTCACATGCTCAAGTACAGTGAAATGCTTAACTTGCAAGCCCCTCCTAGCAGTTTATTATTCAATACCATAACAGTATAACTAAAAAACATGAGGAATAAAACGTATATATATACAGTTGAAGTCGGAAGATAACATCCACCTTAGCCAAATACATTTAAACTCCGTTTTTCACAATTCCTGACATTTAATCCAAGTAAAAATTCCCTGTCTTAGGTCAGTTAGGATCACTACTTTATTTTAAGAATGTGAAATATCAGAATAATAGTAGAGAGAATAATTTATTTCAGCATCTATTTCTTTCATCACATTCCCAGTGGGTCAGAAGTTTACATACACTCAAGTAGTATTTGGTAGCATTGCCTTTAAATAGTTTAACTTGGGTAAAACGTTTCAGGTAGCCTTCCACAAGCTTCCCACAATAAGTTGGGTGAATTTTGGCCCATTCCTCCTGACAGAGCTTGTGTAACTGAGTCAGGTTTGTAGGCCTCCTTGCTCACACACACCTTAAGCCATTTTGCCACAACTTTGGAAGTATGCTTGGGGTCATTGTCCATTTGGAAGACCCATTTGCAACCAAACTTTAACTTCCTGACTGATGTCTTGAGATGTTGCTTCAATATATCCACATGATTTTCCTCCCTCATGAAGTCATCTATTAAGTGCACCAGTCCCTCCTGCAGCAAAGCACCCCCACAACATGATGCTGCCACCCCCGTGCTTCACGGTTGGGATGGTGGTCTTCGGCTTTCCCTCCAAACATAATGATGCTCATTATGGCCAAACAGTTCTATTCTTGTTTCATCAGACCAGAAGACACAATCTTTGTCCCCGTGTGCAGTTGCAAACCGTAGTCTGGCTTCTTTATGGTGGTTTTGGAGCAGTGGCTTCTTCCTTTCTGAGCAGCCTTTCAGGTTATGTCAATATAGGACTCGTTTTACTGTGGATGTAGATACTTTTGTACCTGTTTCCTCCAGCATCTTCACAAGGTCCTTTGCTGTTGTTCTGGGATTGATTTGCACTTTTCGCACCAAAATATGTTCATCTCTAGGAGACAGAACACATCTCCTTCCTGAGCGGTATGACTGCTGCGTTGTCCCATGGTGTTTATACTTGCATACTATTGTTTGTACAATAGTGGTAACAATGTGGTAACTTCTGGCGTTTGTAAATTGCTCCCAAGGATGAACCAGACTACAAAAAGAAATCTGAGGTCTTGGCTGATTTCGTTTGACTTTCCCATGATGTCAAGCAAAGAGGCACTGAGTTTGAAGGTCGGCCTTGAAATACATCCAAGGAGGGCCTCACGGGTGGCGCAGTGGTCTAAGGCACTGCATCGCCCAGTGCCAGAGCCCAGGCTCTGTCGCAGCTGGCCGCGACCGGGAGGTCCATGGCCTAGCGTCGTCCGGGTTAGGGCCTGGCCGGTAGGGATATCCTTGTCTCATCGCGCACTAGCGACTCCTGTGGGGCACGGTGTTTCCTCCGACACATTGGTGTGGTTGTATGCACGCTGTGTTTAGAAGCAGTGCGGCTTGGTTGGGTTGTGTTTCGGAGGATGCATGACTCTCGACCTTCGTCTCTCTCGAGCCCATACGGGAGTTGTAGCGATGAGACAAAATAGTAACTAATAAAAGCAATTGGATACTATGAAATTGGGGTGAAAAAAGGGGGTAATATTTAAAAATTAAAAAAATACATCCACAGGTACACCTCCAATTAACTCAAATGATGTCAATTAGTCATTCAGAAGCTTCTAAAACCATTACATAATTTTCTGGAATTTTCCAAGCTGTTTAAAGGCACAGTCAACTTAGTGTATGTAAGCTTCTGACCCATTGGAATTGTGATGCAATGAATTCTTAGTGAAATAATCTGTCTGTGAACAATTGTTGGAAACATTACTTGTGTAATGCAGAAAGTAGATGTCCTACCCGACTTGCCAAAACTTCAGTTTGTTAACAAGAAATTTGTGGAGTGGTTTAAACATTTGTTTTAATGGCTCCAACCTAAGTGTATGTAAACTTCTGAATTCAACTGAATATATATATATATATTATTATTATTATTATTATTATTGTCACATACACCAGATAGGTGCAGTGAAAGGTGTTGTTTAAGGGAGGAAAACAAATGTAAGAAGAATGTAAGCTACATATACAGGGTGAGTGCCAGTACCATTTGTACAATGTACAATGCAGGGATACTGGAGTAGTTGAAGTATATATACATAAAGACAGGGATGAGGAGAAAGTGACTTGTAACAGGAATAATAATAATAATATTAAATAGTTTGGCAGCAAAGGTTCCTGAGGATCTAAGGGACCATGCCATATACTGTTTCAGCCTCCTGAGGAGAAGAGGTGCTGCCGTGCCTTCTTAACAACTGTGCTGGTGTGAGGGGACCATGTTAAGACCCCAGTGATGTTGACACCGAGGAACTTGAAGCTCTTGACCCTCACCGCTGCAGCCCCCTGTTTCCTATAGTCCACGATCAGATCCTTGGTCTTGCTGACGTTAAGGGAAAGTTTTTTGTCCTGGCACCACACTGCTAGGTCTCCTGTAGGCTGTCTCAGCGTCATAGGTGATCAGGCCTACCACCGTTGTGTCGTCAGCAAACTTTATAATGGAGTTGGAGTCATGCATGGCCACCCAGTTGTGGATAAACAGGGAGAACAAGAGGGGGCCAAGCACACACCCCTAGAAGGCCCCCGTGTTGAGGGTCAGCGTGGCGGAGGTGTTGTTGCCTATCCTTACCACCTGGGTTCGGCCTGTCAGGAAGTCCAGGATCCATTTGCAGAGGGAGGTGTTCAGTCCCAGTGTCCTGAGCTTGGTGTTTAACTCTGAACTGTAGTTACTGAACAGTATTCTCTCATAGGTATTCCTCTTGTCCAGGCGGGAGAGGGCAGTGTGGAGTGCAATTGAGTTTGCATCGTCTGTAGATCTGTTGGGACGGTATGCAAATTGGAGTGGGTCTAGTATGTCTGGAATGATAGAGTTGATGTGTGCCATGGCGGAGGTGTTGTTGCCTATACCTGCAGCCTATCCAACCAGCCTTTTAAAGCGCTTCATGATTACAGATTTGAGTGTTACAGGGCAGTTGTCATTGTGGCAGGTAGCCTTAGAATTCTTGGGAACACAAATTATGGTGGTCAGCATGAGACATGCGGAGATGATTCCTCTCCACCCTACTAGCTACCTCAAGGTGCATACACACCATTGGTGAGCTAACCCTACAAGTACAGTAAGGTCTTCAGCTGTCCTTGAACAGAAGGTACTGTAAGTCATCGTCATTACCTCCTTTGCTACGAGCAATGTCAGGAGTAGTAAGGAAGCACAGTAAAAGTAATAATTAAGTTCCAATCACAGCAGATAAAACATGACCCTCGCTCTGAGGCATATATAAGGAGAGAGAGAGAGACAGAGAGACAGAGAGAGAGAGAGAGAGAGAGAGAGAGAGAGAGAGAAAGAGAGAGAGAGAGAGAGAGAGAGAGAGAGAGAGAGAGAGAGAGAGAGAGAGAGAGAGAGAGAGAGAGAGAGAGAAAAAATACTGTACCCAGTCGAGTGGAAATAAATTGTCTACCCTTGTCAATGTTCTGACCTGTTTAGCAGTCTAAATGGTACACTTTGTAGATAAAGTCAGGCCTCCTCTTCTCTCCTCTCCCCTCAGTGAGGAGACCCTCCAGTGACCGTGAGGTGTGAAATCCAAGCTGTTGCTCCATGAGGTGACTTCCTGTGATGGGATGGACGAGCCCACAGAGGACTAAAGACCTCCACCACCACCCCATCCCCTCGCCTTCCTGGCCTGTCTCTGACCCCACCCTCTCCTGCTGTTCCTCTCACCCTGCCAAGCCTGCTCTCATCCAGAGAGGAAGAGGTGACGTGAGAGTCATAACTGCGCCCAAAATCTGTTTTCTAATTTTTCTTTCCACTCACCAAGCAAGGATTTTTTGTATGGAGGTCAATGAGAGTGTCCAATTTGGTTATTTGCTACTTGTGGCTTATTTTATTGAATATAAGTTTCATAATGATTAGGTTTTTACAAATGTACTGATCTAAGTAGGACATGTGACATCCTGGCAACTTTGAGAAAAAACACTATATAAGCGTTGTGCCTGGCCATCACTAATTACCACAAAGTCATAAACCCTGCCTATTTCTACAATTTCTGTAATTTAAATATTTTTAGACCTAACTCTAACCACACTTATAACATTATGCCTAACCCTAACCTTAATTTAAGACAAAAAAGCAATAGTTTGTTTTCATGATCTCGGCAATTTTGACTTTGTGGTTGTGGTGACGAGTGGAAACCGTTGTGGCTATTGTTCACAAGCATATCTGCCCTTTCACTGGCTAGAATGGTCCCAACTGATCTTGCCACCTCCCGACTGCCTTCCGTTTATTAAGACATTTGTTTTCATTGTTAATGCGGCCACTAGAGTATCTGGGGCGGCAGCGTAGCCTAGTGGTTAGAGCGTTGGACTAGTAAGGTTGCGAGTTCAAACCCCCGAGCTGACAAGGTACAAATCTGTTGTTCTGCCCCTGAACAGGCAGTTAACCCACTGTTCCCAGGCCGTCATTGAAAATAAGAATGTGTTCTTAACTGACTTGCCTGGTTAAATAAAGGTAAAAAAAAAAAAAAATGTTTAAAAAATCTGTGTCACGACTTCTGCCAAAGTCGGTTTCTCTCCTTATTTGGGCGGTGTTCGGCGGTCGACGTCACCCGTCTTCTAGCCATCGCTGATTGATTTTTCATTTTTCATTTGTTTTGTCTTTTTTCCCCACACACCTGGTTTTCATTCCCTCATTATGTGTTGTGTATTTAACCCTCTGTTCCCCCCCATGTCTTTGTGTGGTAATGTTTATTGTAAGTGCTTGTGCACATGCTGACTGGTGGGCGAGGGGTTTTGTACCCATGTCATGTTATTCTTGATGACGTTGGTTTTGCTATTAAACTGCTCCGGCTATTACCTAGTTCTGCTCTCCTACGTCTGACTTCCCTGCCACAGGTTACGCACCCCTTACAATCTGGTCAATATAATGGATAATCTGTGTCTCATCACACTCCCATAAGGACTGACACATTTTCCCATGAGTTAGTAATGGGTGAGAAACACATATCCACAAACTCCTGTGGTTCTGAGAGAGGAGGTCAATTACCTGCTCCACCTCGTCAGCTTAGGTTTAGATGCATGTAATCAGAGGTCCTAAACACTGATGGTCTCAACGATATGTGATGTGTTACCTCTACATGTCCACAGAAGCTGCAATGTGTGGGCATTTTAGCTCCGGCAGTAAGTGAAAGGTGAGTGCCTGACTTTAGTCATATATTTGTCAGTGTCTTGACAGCTCTCTTTCATCTCCTCCTATAGGTTATTTTCATTTTCACCAGCCAGATGGTTTGTACATAAAAACTGTCGCAGCCAAAGAGAATATCAGATTAAAATAAAAGAGCACGGATACATAATTTACTAAAATACATACTGCATGATACTTTCACAGTCAGTGTGAAGTGATGGAATGACTATGATTATTCAAATGAACAAGAATGTGACAGTCAAATACAGTAGGCTGTCCTTAACAGGGGAACCCTCAAATTGTTAAATTACTGTAATATTACGACAGCAACCCAATATTTACTGAACGTGTGTTATGATATAGGGGGTAGTTAGTGTTGGCACATAGTTAGGCACAACACTACTAGGATAATTTTCGGCCAATCTCCATTCTAAAGCAAAATTCTGGAGAAATTGGTGATCAAACAGGTAAATTATTATTATTATTATATATATTTTTTACCCCTTTTTCTCCCCAATTTCGTGGTATCCAATTGTTTTAGTAGCTACTATCTACTATCTTGTCTTCCGATACACAACCCAACCAAGCCGCACTGCTTCTTAACACAGCGCGCATCCAACCCTGAAGCCAGCCGCACCAATGTGTCGGAGGAAACACCGTGCACCTGGCAACCTTGGTTAGCGTGCACTGCGCCCGGCCCGCCACAGGAGTCGCTGGTGCGCTGCCCACCCCCACACAGAAACAACCTTAGTTAAAGTGTTAAATGATCTTAGAGCCAACACAGATGCCAAACAGCTCTCTGTCCTTGTATTCTTAGATTTAAGTGCTGCATTCGACACTGTTGACCATGATGTCCTTCTGGACAGACTGGAGAGGTGGGTTGGCCTCTCCAGTCCAGTTCTAAATTTAGGACCTACAGTTGAATTTGGAAGTTTACATACACTTAGGTTGGAGTCATTAAAACTTGTTTTTCAACCACTCCACAAATTTCTTGTTAAAGAAATATAGCTTTTGCAAGTCGGTTAGGACAGCTACTTTGTGCATGACACAAGTCATTTTTCCAACAATTGTTTACAGAAAGATTATTTCACTTATAATTCACTGTATCACAATTCCAGTGGGTCAGAAATGTACATACACTAAGTTGACTGTGCCTGCTTGGAAAATTCCAGAAAATGATGTCATGGCTTTAGAAGCATCCGATAGGCTAATTGACATAATTTGAGTCAATTGCATTTCAAGGCATACCTTCAAACTCAGTGCCTCTTTGCTTGACATCATGGGAAAATCAAAAGAAATCAGCCAAGACCTCCACAAGTCTGGTTCATCGTTGGAAGCAATTTCCAAATGCCTGAAGGTACCACGTTCATCTGTACAATCAATAGCACGCAAGTATAAACACCATGGGACCGCGCAGCCGTCATACCGCTCAGGAAGGATACACGTTCTGTCTCCTAGAAATTAATGTACTTTGGTGAGAAAAGTGCAAATCAATCCCAGAACAACAGCAAAGGACCTTGTGAAGATGCTGGAGGAAACAGGTACAGAAGTATCTAACTCTAAAACCGCCATAAAGAAACCAGACTATGGGTTGCAACTTCACATGGGGACAAAGATCATACTTTTTGGAGAAATGTCCTCTGGTCTGATGAAACAAAAATATAACTTTTTGTCCATAATGACCATCGTTATGTTTGGAGGACAAAGGGGGAGGCTTTCAAGCCGAAGGACACCATCCCAACCATGAAGCACGGGGGTGGCAGCATCATGTTGTGGGGGTGCTTTGCTGCAGGAGGGACTGGTGCACTTCACAAAATAGATGGCACCATGAGGGAGGAAAATGATGTGGATATATTGAAGCAACATCTCAAGACATCAGTCAGAAAGTTAAAGCTTGGTTGCAAAATGGGTCTTCCAAATGGACAATGACCCCAAGCATACTTCCAAAGTTGTAGCAACATGGCTTAAGGACAGCAAAGTCAAGGTATTGGAGTGGCCATCACAAAGCCCTGACCTCAATCCTATAAAAAAAATTGAAAAAGCATGTGCGAGCAAGGAGGCCTACAAACCTGACCCAGTTACACCAGCTCTGTTAGGAAGAATGGGCCAAAATCCACCCAACTTATTGTGGGAAGCTTGTGGAAGGCTACCCGAAAAACATTTAACCCAAGTTAAACAATTTAAAGGCAATGCTACCAAATACTACTTGAGTGTATGTAAACTTCTGACCCACTGGGAATGTGATGACAAAAATAAAAGCTGAAATAAATCATTGTCTCTACTATTCTTCTGACATTTCACATTCTTAAAATAAAGTGGTGATCCTAACTGATCCTAATTTTTACTCTGATTAAATGTCAGGAATTGTAAAAACATTTAAATGTATTTGGCTAAGGTGTATGTAAACTTCTGACTTCAACTGTATTTAACCGGTTGAGAGTTTGTCACCCTTGGTGAACATCTCAGAGAAAATATATATCACTTGTTGCGTTCCACAAGGTTAGTTTTTGGGTCCGTTACTGTTCACCTCCTCCAGCTAAAAAAAAGATATGACCGAGGTACTTATTGTTGGAGCCAAAGCTCGGACAAAGAATCTAGCATGGACCTCTACTGCCTAATATTCACCCTAACTCCCTCCCTCAGGCTTGGTAGTGGTGGCTCTGTTAGGGCTCAGAGAGCATGGAGAACCTTCAGGTCCAGTCTGGAGCACAGAAGCTCAGGGTGGGATGCTGGACAGGGAGCATAATGGGAGCACGTGACAGAGTAAGAACTAATAGCAAACTAACAGGTCAAACCCTAACACCAATTTGAGAAGTCTGAACATTGAGCTGGCCTTTGCTCCAGTGTCGGTCGTTATCCAATGGCGCCATTCACAAGTCCCTCTGAAGTAATTCCAATGTCTGAAACAGGCAGTTAGAAATTTAATGGGATTTAGTTATTTCACCTTTCATTTGATTGGAGTGTGCCAGTTTCGAATCCAAACACCTCAACACAGAAATTAAAGTTATTCTTGTCTTGCCTCCCAGGTAAATGATCCCAGATTGGATTTAAATTGATTTGTTTTATAGAGCTGCTCGCCAGAAGAAAGTAGACATTACACACACAGACCTTTGATGATCTGCTTCACTTTATTTCCTCTCTAATTTGTTTCCTGATAGTGATCAGCTGGGAGTGTAAGCTGGGGAGGCTCTGGCAGAAACTAGGGTACATAATGAATGGATGGGAGAAATAGATGTGTCTGGCGGGCGCTGAGCAAGGACTGATGGGAATGATGATGAATTTACCCCCTCATTAGGCCAAGAGAACACACGCTGAAAGAATGATTCATAATCTCATGAAAATACCTACTGTATCAGCCAAGTTCCCCAGCACCAACTCCACTGTCTGGTGAAACTAGGGCATCCAGTCTTTTACTATGTTGGATTGCAATAAAGCTGAGGTGTCCAGCCTATCAGCACTGTGACAGTCAAAACCATCAGTTCTGGCTTAGCTGCCCATGCCAAGAGGTGGGGCTCAGTGGGTTTAGCTAATGTATTTTCAGCAGCAGAGAAACACTCGCATTCAGATAATCAGTAATGGTTAGTCAAGCACAGTATCGTCAGTCCCAGAGCCAATCATCTCTCTTCAGTCTGGTAAATCACCAAACCAGAGCTTATTACTCACCAGAGAGCAGCCTTCCGTCACCTTGCCAGAGCCCATTTCCTACCACGCAGGGCTTCTGTTCTGTGCAATTCCACAAAGCGCTTTATTTACCCATGTCCTTCTGGACTGGAGAATATTTGGTCATTTCTATATCATGGATTACTGGGTATATATTTTTGGTAATTTGATGTACATGTTTAAGTTCATGTAATGTGATGATACTCCAAATTATTACATAGAGGCACTCAACAATTTCCCAATGTAGAAACAAACACGTTAGGTTGCTCTGATATTTTCAGTTTGTTTAAAATAATAGTTTTGCATTCGTGCATGTGGATGCATGTGGATTTTTGTCTGCTCCTCTTATGCAAATCGGTGTGCGTGATTTCATTTTCACGCCCCTCTTGCTGCAATATCTTTAAACTCCCCCACTCAACTTCAACCTCCAGTGCACATTGTCAGTCATCTGAAATGCCACCACATCACACTCCAGAGAAATGAATTGAAAATATTTTGACAATGTTTTCTCTCTCTATAGGTAAAAAAGTATGCAGGCCACATCTGGGCATATTTACAAGAAAGGTGTCAACAGTATATTTAACCAGGGAATGTGAAATTGAGGTGAGAGAGTAATGTAGTAGTGGTTTCAGCAGTATATCTCTCTGTCTGAGGCCAATTTTCATTCCACCATGACAGGCAGAAGTTCCTGTAGAGATGGTGGTGGTTGGAATCAGGGTGTTCACGGTCGTAATTGAACATTTCTATTATGAGCTTAGGTTGGGGAACTTCATTATACTGCTGACCTGTGCAGTGAAAAGTGCAGTTCAAAAGGCTTCCATTTTCCAGCTTTTACTCGAAATCATTAGCCTTTTGTGTTGCAGTCAGTTTGTCTGTACTGTTGGAAAATGGTATCTTTAATGGGCCCAGCAGGCTGGTTCTGAGACGGTTGTATAGCAGAGATGTCTTTAGGAATGTATGGGATGTACAGTGCATTTGGAAAGTATTCAGACCTTATTCTAAAATTGATTCAATTATTTATTTCCCTCATCAATCTACAAACAATACCCCATAATGACAAGTTAAAACAGTTCTTTGAAGTTTTAGCAAATGTATTACAAATAAAACCTGAAATAGCTTATTTACATCAGTATTCAGACCTTTAGCTATGAGTGTAACGGCTTTCTAGGTGTGGTGAAGGAGAGTCGGACCAAACTGCAGCGTGTCGATTGCGATCCATGTTTATTTAAACAAACGTAAACACGACTAAACACGAACACTACAAAACAATAAACGAAACGAAAACCGAAAACAGCCTATACATGTGTCAACTAACATCAAACAAGGACATCAAGACACTCAGTACAATCACCCACGACAAACTCAAAGAATATGGCTGCCTAAATATGGTTCCCAATCAGAGACAACAATAAGCACCTGCCTCTGATTGAGAACCACTCCATACAGCCATAGACTTTGCTAGATAACCCCATTAGCTACAATCCCAAATACATACACACCAAAACCCCAAGACAAGACAAAACACACCACAATACAAAAACTCCATGCCACACCCTGGCCTGACCCAATACATGAAGAAAAACACAAAATACTTAGACCAGGGCGTGACAATGAGACTCGAAATTGAGCTCAGGTACATCCTGTTTCCATGGATCATCCTTGAGATGCTTCTATAACTTGATTGGAGTCCATCTGTGGTACCTTCAAATAATTGGACATGATTTGGAAAGGCACACACTTGTCTACAGCATAACACAAAAGTGAGTACACCCCTCACATTTTTGTAAATATTTGAGTATATCTTTTCATGTGACAACACTGAAGAAAGGACACTTTGTTACAATGTAAAGTAATGAGTGTACAGCTTGTATAACAGTGTAAAGTTTCTGTCCCCTCAAAATAACTCAACACACAGCCATTAATGTCTAAACCGCTGGCAACAAAAGTGAGTACACCCCTAAGTGAAAATGTCCAAATTGGGCCCAATTAGCCATTTTCCCTCCCCGGTGTCATGTGACTCGTTAGTGTTACAAGGTCTCAGGTGTGAATGGGGAACAGGTGTGTTAAATTTGGTGTCATCGCTCTCACACTCCCTCAAACTGACTGGTCACTGGAAGTTCAACATGGCACCTCATGGCAAAGAACTCTCTGAGGATCTGAAAAAAATCATTGTTGCTCTACATAAAGATGGCCTGGGCTATAAGAAGATTGCCAAGACCCTGAAACTGAGCTGCAGCACGGTGGCCAAGACCATACAGCGGTTTAACTGGACAGGTTCCACTCAGAACAGGCCTCGCCATGGTCGACCAAAGAAGTTGAGTGCACAAGCTCAGCGGCATATCCAGACGTTGTCTTTGGGAAATAGACGTATGAGTGAGCAGAGGTTGAAGGGGTGGGGGGTCAGCCTGTCAGTGCTCAGACCATACGCCGTACACTGCATCAAATTGGTCTGCATGGCTGTCGTCCCAGAAGGAAGCCTCTTCTGAAGATGATGCACAAGAAAGCCCGCAAACAGTTTGCTGAGGACAAGCAGACTAAGGACATGGATTACTGGAACCATGTGTGGTGGCAACCAGGTGAGGAGTACAAAGACAAGTGTGTCTTGCCTACAGTCAAGCATGGTAGTGGAGTGTCATGGTCTGGGGCTGCATGAGTACTGCCGGCACTGGGGAGCTACAGTTCATTGAGGGAACCATGAATGCCAACATGTACTGTGACATACTGAAGCAGAGCATGATCCCTTCCATTCGGAGACTGGGCAGTATTCCAACATGATAACGACCTCAAACTCGCCTCCAAGACGACCACTGCCTTGGTTAAGAAGCTGAGGATAAAGGTGATGGACTGGCCAAGCATGTCTCCAGACCTAAACCCTATTGAGCATCTGTGGGGCATCCTCAAATGGAAGGTGGAGGAGTGCAAGGTCTCTAACATCCACCAGCTCCGTGATGTTGTCATGGAGGAGTGGAAGATGACTCCAGTGGCAACCTGTGAAGCTCTGGTGAACTCCATGCCCAAGAGGGTTAAGGCAATGCTGGAAAATGATGGTGGCCACACAAAATATCGACACTTTGGGCCCAATTTGGACATTTTCACTTAGGGGTGTACTCAGTTTTGTTGTCAGCGGTTTAGACATGCATGGCTGTGTGTTGAGTTATTTTGAGCGGGCAGAAAATGTACACTGTTATACAAGCTGTACACTCACTACTTTTACTTTACATTGTAGCAAACTGTCATTTCTTCAGTGTTGTCACATGAAAAGATGTACTCAAATATTTACAAAAATGTGAGGGGTGTACTCACTTTTGTGATATAATGTATATAAGGTCCCACAGTTGACAGTGCATGTCAGAGCAAAAACCAAGCCATGGGGTCGAAGGAACTCTCCGTGGAGCTCCAAGTCAGGATTGTGTCGATGCACAGATCTAGGGAAGGTTACCAAACCATTTCTGCAGCATTGAAGGTCCCCAACAACACAGTGGCCTCCATTACTCTTCAATTGACGAAGTTTGGAACCACCAGTTTGGCCGGACTGTCCGTCCGGCCAAACTGAGCAATCGGAGGAGAAGGCCATTGTGGTGCGTTCGTAAATTCACTCTGGAGTGCCAGAGAACAGTCAGAGTGCACTCTGGGCGTTCATAAATTCAGAGCGCTGCCAGATTGTCCATTTGTAAATTCAGAGCGTCTCGCTCTCGGAGCATTTAGAGAGCACAATGGATGCTCTGGTCGAGGAGTACGGTTCATCCGAGCGTTTGCTAGCTACTTCCAGACATAAATGAGAGAACAGCTCACTCTGACCATTTTACTTGCCTTGCAGCGCTGGTTAGGCTGTTTTCATGTTATCCAGAGTGTTTGTGACTGTAATTGTGCAGCTGGCAACAATTTAAGTAAGCTTTTTTACTGACACTGGCCATATTCAACAGGTGTTGAGTGTTCGTTAACTCATCAGTTATCCTGCACTCTAGCACACTCAGGTGAGAGTGCTCTGAAATCGGAGTAGATGGCGTGTTCATAAATTCACTCTCTTGGTCAGGGAGGTGACCAAGAACCCAATGGTCACTCTGACAGAGCTCCAGATTTCCTCTGTGGAAGCTTCCAGAAGGACAACTATCTCTGCAGCATCCTCCAATTAGGCCTTTATGGTAGAGGGGCCAGACGGAAGCCACTCTTCAATAAAAGGCACATGACAGCCCGCTTGGAGTTTGCCAAAAGGCACCTAAAGGACTCTCAGAATATGAGAAACAAGAATCTCTGGTCTGATGAAACCAAGATTGAACTCTTTAGCCTGAATACCAAGCATCACGTCTGGAGGAAACTTGGCACCCTCCCTATGGTGAAGCATGGTGGTGGCAGCATCATGCTGTGGTGGATGTTTTTCAGTGGCAGGGACTGGGAGACTAGTCAGGATCGAGGGACAGATGAATGGAGCAAAGTACAGAGAGATCCTTGATGAAAACCTGCTCCAGAGCGCTCATGACCTCAGCCTTGGGCGAAGGTTCAACTTCCAACAGGACAATGACCCTAGCACACAGCCAAGACAACGCAGGAGTGGCTTCGGGACAAGTCTCAATTTCCTTGAGTGGCCCAGTCAGAGCCCAGACTTGAACGTGATCAAACATTTCTGGAGACACCTGAAAATAGCTGTGCAGTGATGCTCCCCATCCATCCTGACAGAGCTTGACAGGATCTGCAGAGAAGGAATTTGAGAAACTCCCCAAATTCAGGTGGGTCAAGCTTTTAGCGTCCCCAAGAAGACTATGTGGAAGACTATGTGGAAAATGATGTGGATATATTGAAGCAACATCTCAAGACATCAGTCAGGAAGTTAAAACTCGGTTGCAAATGGGTCTTCCAAGTGGACAATGACCCCAAGCATACTTCCAAAGTTGTGGCAGAATGGCTTAAGGACAACAAAGTCAAGGTATTGGAGTGACAATAAAAAAGCACAAAGCCCTGACCTCAATCCTATAGAATATTTGTGGGTAGAACTGAAAAGCGTGTGCGAGCAACGAGGCCTACAAACCTGACTCAGTTGCTCTGTCAGGAGGAATCGGCATATCTATTTATTATTGCCATCGAAATGTTAGCTGTTAAAATTAGATCCAACAATAATATTAAGAGATTGGCTTAAAAACAAAGGTGTCATTGTACGCTGATGATTCATGTTTTCTTTTAAAACCACAATTAGAATCCCTCCACGGCCTCATAGAGGATCTAGATACTTTTGCTAACCTCTCTGGATTAAAACCGAATTAAAACCAAGTGTACTATATTACATATTGGATCACAAAAAAATGCCAATTTTACATTAGTTTACCAATAAAATGGTCTGACGGGGATGTGGACAACAATAGATATGATCTTGCTACCATGGAAAGGAAAATACCTGTCAATTTGTGGAAAAATCATCCTGATTAACTCTTTAGTCAAATCACAGTTGACCTATTTGGTTATGGTTTTGCCTACACCTAGTGACCTGCTTTTTAAATTATATGAACAAAAAATATTCAATTTTATTTGGAATGGAAAGCCATACAAAATTAAATGAGCCTATTTATATAAATGGGCTATTTATATTTATATAAAATGTATATGAATTCGGAGGGCAGAAATTATTAAATATTAAAGCATTAGACCTCTCACTAAAGGCATCAGTCATACAAAAGTTATACTTAAATCCAAACTGGTTCTCTAGTAAATTGGAATGTCTAATGTGGAATGTCTCACCCCATGTTCAAGATTAGCTTTTTTCCCTTTATTCAGATTACAACTGCTCACTTTTGTTTTTTTGAAAAGGAAATAATCTCCAAATTATCGTTCTTTTTAAACAAGCCTTAGAAAGTTGGTTGCAATTTCAGTTTAATCCCCCTAAAAAGACAGAACAAATAATACAACAAATATTGTGGTTAAACTAACGCTGCAGATAGGATTACTAGGTGATTTGAAAAGCCATAGTCAATCAATCAATAATATAATAATTATTTTAGCAAACATTTTTATCTTTAATTTACTATCTGTAGAAACTATGAGAATAGAAAGGTTCAGCACTTTTGTGCATTATCACAGCACAGTTGAAAAATATATGACAAATAGAAATCCAAAATGGATGGTGTTAAGAGATAGATGGGAGGGGTTGAATGGAGCTGAAGGGTGGGACTAATAACAACATAACCAATGTAAAACATACGGGGTCTGTAAAATGTATACAGGCTCAGAAATGTTGTGAAATAGCACAGTTACAAATTGAAATCAAACATCAGAAATAGAGGAAGGACTAAAACCCAACAAAATATAACTATTATAAAATAGATTGTGTCTGTAAAATGTGTATAATATGTATAAACTGAAGGTAGAAGCCTCCGTGTTATTGTTTATTAGTTTAATCAATTGGAGGAGGGGAGGTAGGGTTTGCTGGGAATAATAAAGGTGTATTCTAAAAAAGTATGAACATGTATGTATGTATGTATGTATGTATGTATGTATGTTTATGTATGCATATGTATATATACGTGTATGTACGTGTATGTACAGTGGGGCAAAAAAGTATTTAGTCAGCCACCAATTGTGCAAGTTCTCCCACTTAAAAAGATGAGAGAGGCCTGTAATTTTCATCATAGGTACACTTCAACTATGACAGACAAAATGAGAGAAAGAAATCCAGAAAATCACATTGTAGGATTTTTAATGAATTTATTTGCAAATTATGGTGTAAAATAAGTATTTGGTCACCAACAAACAAGCAAGATTTCTGGCTCTCACAGACCTGTAACTTCTTCTTTAAGAGGCTCTTCTGTCCTCCACTCGTTACCTGTATTAATGGCACCTGTTTGAACTTGTTATCAGTATAAAATACACCTGTCCACAACCTCAAACAGTCACACTCCAAACTCCACTATGGCCAAGACCAAAGAGCTGTCAAAGGACACCAGAAACAAAATTGTAGACCTGCACCAGGTTGGGAAGACTGAATCTGCAATAGGTAAGCAGCTTGGTTTGAAGAAATCAACTGTGGGAGCAATTATTAGGAAATGGAAGACATACAAGACCACTGATAATCTCCCTCGATCTGGGGCTCCACGCAAGATCTCACCCCGTGGGGTTAAAATGATCACAAGAACGGTGAGCAAAAATCTCAGAACCACACGGGGGGACCTAGTGAATGACCTGCAGAGAGCTGGGACCAAAGTAACAAAGCCTACCATCAATAACACACTACGCCGCCAGGGACTCAAATCCTGCAGTGCCAGACATGTCCCCCTGCTTAAGCCAGTACATGTCCAGGCCCGTCTGAAGTTTGCTAGAGAGCATTTGGATGATCCAGAAGAAGATTGGGAGAATGTCATATGGTCAGATGAAACCAAAATATAACTTAACTTAATATAACTCAACTCGTCGTGTTTGGAGGACAAAGAATGCTGAGTTGCATCCAAAGAACACCATACCTACTGTGAAGTTTGGAGATTTGAAACATCATGCTTTGGGGCTGTTTTTCTGCAAAGGGACCAGGACGACTGATCCGTGTAAAGGAAAGAATGAATGGGGCCATGTATCGTGACATTTTGAGTGAAAACTTCCTTCCATCAGCCAGGGCATTGAAGATGAAATGTGGCTGGGTCTTTCAGCATGACAATGATCCCAAACACACCGCCCGGGCAACGAAGGAGTGGCTTCGTAAGAAGCATTTCAAGGTCCTGGAGTGGCCTAGCCAGTCTCCAGATCTCAACTCCATAGAAAATCTTTGGAGGGAGTTGAAAGTCTGTGTTGCCTAGCAACAGCCCCAAAACATCACTGCTCTAGAGGAGATCTGCATGGAGGAATGGGACAAAATACCAGCAACAGTGTGTGAAAACCTTGTGAAGACTTACAGAAAACATTTGATCTCTGTCATTGCCAACAAAGGGTATATAACAAAGTATTGAGATAAACTTTTGTTGTTGACCAAATACTTATTTTCCACCATAATTTGCAAATAAATTCATTAAAAAATCCTACAATGTGATTTTCTGGATTTTTCCCCCTAATTTTGTCTGTCATAGTTGAAGTGTACCTATGATGAAAATTACAGGCCTCTCTCATCTTTTTAAGTGGGAGAACTTGCACAATTGGTGGCTGACTAAATACGTACTTTTTTGCCCCACTGTATATGCACTCCCCTTTCTCTAATCACCATTACTATTTTTTTACTGTTATTGTTGTCATTATCTCACTTCGCTATAGCAACAGTGGCCTTGTCATTCATGCTTATAAAGCTTCTCGGAATCTGAGAGAGAGCGAGAGAACAGGAGAGACAGACAAAGAGAGAGGAAACAAGGACCATTGATGAATCTCTGAACGTCATTGGACTCTATGAACACTCTTGCTCTGCCTTACAAACTGCTCTGAATGACATGTCTAATGGAAGCTGTTGTAATGTTCAGCAGACAAAATGTCCCTACTAGAACTGTGAGGGTAATTACTCAGCTCTTGCTCAGCAAGATAGGAAGCACTGTCATTGCCTAGCCCCTTCAATATAGATGGGATTTTGTATACCAAACATATTTATCACTGTTTCTCCCTGCAATGCTTGATGGCAGTATGCAACAAAATACATTTTGGGTTAATGGCTGCTCATTTGGTGTCTGTCACAAGCCGGGGTTCCATGACATTGAAACTACATCATAGCATCAGTCTCTGGCACAGTAAGCCTAACAGATTGCCTATGAAAAATACAATTTCCTGCTTACGGATTTCACGTCCACATTTCACATTAATCTATAGTGGCCACTTATCATTCATGAAAGAGAAGGTTTGAACATGAGATTAAATGTGTTATCTGAACCCCAAACAACACAAAAGAAAAAGTGTGGTCAACAAAACCAATATGTTTGACTTTTTGCAGGTATCCACTTTCTGTAGATGTATGAAACATTTACGTATGTCTCAGTCAATGGAGGGGTGTTTAAGCTGTAGAAGCTACTGACCTGTCCATCAGTGGATGAGATCGTGTGTTTCAGTCATTGACTGAAGCAGTAGAGGTAATATCAACTTCCAACGTGCAGAGCCTGGCTCTTGTCCTTTCTATTTTCTGAAGGAGAGTATTTCCATGGGAAAGGTACGTACACTGAACAAAAATAGAAACACAACTTGTAAATTGTTGGTCCAATGTTTCATGAGCTGAAATAAAAGATCCCAGAAATGTTCCATACCCACAAAAAAAACGTATTTCTCTAAAATGTTGTGCACAAATTTGTTTTGGAATATCAAGAAGATGATTAAACAGCATGATCATTACACAGGTGCACCTTGTGCTGGAGACAATGAAAGTCCACTCTAAAATGTGCACTTTTGTCACACAACACAATGTCACAGATGTCTCAAGTTTTGAGGGGGTGTGCAATGGGTATGCTGACTGCAGGGATGTCCACCAGAGCTGTTGTTAGATAATTTAATGTTAATTTCTCTACCATAGGCCGCCTCCAATGTCATTTTAGAGAGTTTGGTAGTACGTCCAACTGGCCTCACAACCGCAGACCGAGAGTAACCACACCAGCCCAAAACCTCCACATCTCCATATACTTGTAGGATCATCTGAGACCAACCACCTGGACAGCTGATGAAACTGTGAGTTTGCACAACTAAAGAATTTCTCCACAAACTGTCAGAACCAGTCTCGGGGAAGCTCATCTGCGTGCTCGTTGTCCTCACCAGGGTCTTGACATGACAGCAATATGGCCTTGTAACCGTCATCAGTGGGCAAATGCTCACCTTCCATGTCCACTGGCACGCTGGAGAAGTGTGCACTTCACGGATGTCAACGTTGTGAACAGAGTGCCCCATGGTGGTGGTGGGGTTATGGTATGGGCAGGCAAAAGCTATGGAAAGTGAACCAATTGCATTTTATTGATGGTAATTTGAATGCACAGAGATACCGTGATGAGATCCTGAGCCCATTGTCGTGCCATTCATCAGCCTCCATCACCTCATGTTTCAGCATGATAATGAAATGTCCCATGTCGCAAGGATCTGTGCACAATTCCTGGATGCTGAAATTGTCCAAGTTCCATGGCCTGCATACTCACCAGACATGTCACCCACTGAGTATGTTTGGGATGCTTTGGATCGACGTGAACGACAGCATGTTCCAGTTCCCGCCAACATCCAGCAACTTCGTACAGCCATTGAACAGGAGTGGGACAACATTCCACAGGCCACAATCAACAGCCTCATCAACTGATGTGTCGAGCTGCATGAGGCAAATGGTGGGCACACCAGATATTGACTGGTTTCCTGATCCACACCCCTAGTTATTTGTTTTAAGATATCTGTGACCAACAGATGCATGACTTTACTCCCAGTCATGTGTGAAGTCCATAGATTAGGGCCAAATGTATTTATTTCAATTGACTGATTTCCTTATATGAAGTGTAACTCAGTAAAATCTTTGAAATTGTTGCATGTTGCGCTTATATGATATTTCAGTGTAGATTCTCAGCAATTACAGTTGAAGTCGGAAGATTAGATACACCTTAGCCAAATACATTTAAACTCAGTTTTTCACAATTCATGACATTTAATCCTAGTAAAAAGATCAGTTAGGATCACCACTTTACTTTAAGAATGTGAAATGTCAGAATAATAGCAGAGAGAATTATTTATTTAAACTTTTCTTTCATCACATTCCCAGTGGGTCAGAAGTTTACATACACTCAATTAGTATTTGGTAGCATTGCCTTTAAATTGTTTGGATCAAGCATTTTGGGTAGCCTTCCACAAGCTTCCCACAATAAGTTGGGTGAATTTTGGCCCACTCCTCCTGACAGAGCTGGTGTAACTGAGCCAGGTTTGTAGGCCTCTCTGCTCGCACACACTTTTTCAGTACTGCCCACAAATACTCTATAGGATTGAGGTCAGGGCTTTGTGATGGCCACTCCAATACCTTGACTTTGCTGTCCTTAAGCCATTTTGCCACAACTTTGGAAGTATGCTTGGTGTCATTGTTCATTTGGAAGACCCATTTGCAACCAAGCTTTAACTTCCTGACTGATGTCTTGAGATGTTACTTCAATATATCCACATGATTTTCCTCCATCATGATGCCATCTATTTTGTGAAGTGCACCAGTCCCTCTTGCAGCAAACCACCCCCGTGCTTCATGTTTGGAATGGTGTTCTTCGGCTTGTAAGCCTCCCCCTTTTTCCTCCAAACATAACAATGGTAATTATGGCCAAACAGTCCTATTTTTGTTTCATCAGACCAGAGCACATTTCTCCAAAAAGTACAATCTTTGACCCTTTTACTTTTGTACCTGTTTCTACCAGCATCTTCAAGGTCCTTTGCTGTTGTTCTCGGATTGATTTGCACTTTCGCACCAAAGTACGTTCATCTCTACGAGACAGAACGCGTCTCCTTTCTAAGCGGTATGACTGCTGCATGGTCCCATGGTGTTTATACTTGCGTGCTATTGATTGTACAGATGAATGTGGTACCTTCAGGCATTTGGAAATTGCTTCCAACGATGAACCAGACTTGTGGAGGTCTACAATTTTTTTTCTGAGGTCTTGGCTGATTTCTTTAGATTTTCCCATGATGTCAAGCAAAGAGGCACTGAGTTTGAAGGTATGCCTTGAAATACATCCACGGGTACACCTCCAATTGACTGAAATTACGTCAATTAGCCTATCAGAAGCTTCTAAAGCTGATGCCCGGGTGGGCACTCGCCTGGGCCACGGTGGTGTGGGAGCAACAGTCCGCCGTCTGCCTCAGTTTGGAGGTGTTCGTGGAGGAAGTTTGGAAGGTGTTTTATCCTCATTTGTCCAGCCGAGTGGCCGCTCGCAAGCTGCTCCAGCTACGCCAAGACTCCCGTAGTGTGGTAGACTACGCGGTGGATTTCTGCACTTCAGCAGCTGAGAGTGCTTGGAACCTGGAGGCGCTGTATGACACGTTCCTACACGGAGTATCAGAGGAAGTTAAAGACAAGCTTGCAGCCCAGGAACTACCGATAGATTTCAACTCGCTCATCGCCTTGACCACTCAGATCGATGGACGACTACGGGAAGGAAGAAAGGAGAGGAGAGTTGATTCCACTACCCCCCGGGGTATCCCGGAAGTTCCTGATGTCTCCGTTGCTGAGAGAACACGAGGCTACCCGTGTTCTCAGGAGAGCCTCTGAAGACTGATGAAGCACCTCTTCCGGAGCCCATGCAACCAGGCAGAGCTAGACTGTCTCCTCTGAACGGCTGTACAGGCTTCACACTAAGAGTTTCCTGTATTGCTGGACTACTGGTCATTTGGTCTCTACCTGTCCATCAAAAGACCAGGGTCACCAGTAGGAGCGAATAGTCTGGTGGGCCATATGGATAACTTTTCCTCTCCCTTTACTCACATTCCATGTTGCTGTGGGGGAACCAGTCAAAATCTCTCCAGGTACTCGTCGACTCTGGGGCTGATGAGAGCTTTATGGACGCTACCCTGGCTTCTGATCTGGATATCCCCACTCAGCCCCTCTCCATTCCCATGGATGTTAGAGCACTGGACGGGCACTCTATTGGCCGGGTCACCCACAATACCATCCCCATCAACCTACTTGTGTCAGGGAACCACAGTGAGATGATCCAGTTCCTGCTCATTAAGTCTCCTCAGGTTCCCGTGTTTCTCCTGGCTCCAGCAACACAATCGCCTCATTGACTGGTCTGCCAGTGCCATCATGGGCTGGAGCCCGTTATGCCACGCCCACTGCCCGAAGTCAGCACAGCCTGTTCCAGGACGTTGCAGCAAAGAAAGGTTTAAGATGGGCAAAAGGACACAGACACTGGACAGAGGAAGATTGGAAAAAAGTGTTATGGACAGACAAATCTAAGTTTGAGGTGTTCAGATCACAAAGAAGAACATTTGTGAGACACAGAAAAAAGTGAAAAGATGCTGGAGGAATGTTTGAAGCCATCTGTCAAGCATGGTGGAGGCATTGTGATGGTCTGGGGGTGCTTTGGTGGTGGTAAAGTGGGAGATTTGTACTAGGTAAAATGGATCTTAAAGAAGGAAGGCTGTTACTCCATTTTGCAACACCATGCCATACCCTGTGGACGGCCCTTAATTGGAGACAATGTCTTCCTACAACAGGACAACGACCCAAAGCACAGCTCCAAACTATGCAATAACTATTTAGGGAAGAAGAAGTCAGCTGGTATTCTGCCTATAATGGAGTGGCCTGCACAGTCACCGGATCTCAACCCTATTGGGCTGTTGTGGGAACAGCTTGACCTTATGGTACGTTAAAAGTGCCCATCAAGCCAATCTAACTTGTTGGAGGTGCTTCAGGAAGAATAGGTAGAAATTGCTTCAGATTACCTAAACAAATTGACAACTAGAACGCCAAAGGTCTGCAAGGCTGTAATTGCTGCAAATTGAGGATTCTTTGACGAAAGCTAAGTTTAAAGGACACAATTATTATTTAAATTAAAAATAATTATTTATAACAATGTCAACATCTTGACTATATTTCCTTTTCATTTTGCAACTCATTTCATACATGTTTTCTTGGAAAACAAGGACATTTCTAAGTGACCCCAAACTTTTGAACTGTTGTGTACATTGTGGACTCCCTAGCCACCGGGTTCATCCGTCCTTCTGCCTCTCCCGCCTGCGCAGGGTCATCTTTGTGGAGAAGAAGGACAAAGCTGGACCTACGGAACACCTGCCACCTGGTGCGGATACAGGAGGGGACAAGTGGCAGACAGCCTTCAACATGGCCAGCGGCCACTATGAGTACCTGGTCATGCCCTTTGTCCTTACCAACACCCCTGGTGTGTTCCAGGCTCTAGTTAATGCAAGCCTGACAGGCCGGCCAAGGCATGGGCGCTGGACAAGCTGGCTGAGGCGTAAAAGCCCAATGAGCCGGCTGAGGCATGAAAACCTGATGATCCCGCTGAGGCGTGCGAGCCTGACGAACAAGCTGAGGCGTGGGAGCCTGATGGGCCGGCTGAAGCATGACGTGGGGTGGGTGCCTGCCGAGCTTATCGAGGCAAGAAGACCTCTCGAGCCAGCTACAGTGTGGAAGCCCAATGAACTAGCTGAGGCACCCGCTGTTCCATCAGCGACAGCACCCGGACCTGATGTCACCAACCAAAACAAAACACCAAAACACCCTGATGCTTCCTTTAGTGGTTGTCAGCATTCCGTGAGGTTTGACACTGGAGACGAGAAGCAAGTACACGTTTAATCAACAACGGACATGAAACAGAACAGGAACAGCGTCTGGACAGGGGAAAAATAACGATATCATTGCTGACACAGGGAACAAACTGAGGAGCAGACAAATAGAGGGGGTAATGGAGTCCAAAGTAATGGAGTCCAGGTGAGTCCAATATTGCTCAGCTGCGCGTAATGATGGTGGCAAGTGTGCGTAATGAAGGGCAGCCTGTCATCCTCGAGCTTCAGAGAGGAGAGCGGGAGCAGGTGTGACAGAAAGGCCTGTTTAGGCTGCATGCTGTTCACTGACAGATTGCCACGCGTTCCCGACTGTAGGCTGTACCTTGTGATTAGGCTACAAACATTTTTTTAAATATAAACTATTGATCCTCTGGAGCTAAATTATAGGCCTACTCCATGGTGTAGCATTCTGAATGATGTACTGTAATTTCAGTGAATCTCACTCTAGTTATGTGAAAGATTCAGGTGCTCTTTTCTCTCTCACCACCGCAATTGCCACACATTGGTCTCTAGGCTACAATGTTGTGCAAATTATAAACCCGGGCCGGCCCAACACAAATAATTTCTTAGAATATTGGGCACATTTTCACATTACGTTTTTTAAGGGGCACATTGATCGCTTTTATTGGCATTTTTACATTGCAAACAGTGAACATTTTGATTCATGCCAGGAGATTTATCAGATCTGGGAAAATAGGTTCCAGAACAAAACAGTCCTAAACTGAGAGGTTCTGGATCCTGTTCCAGCACTGGTGTTCCAGCTGAGTTCTGTGTGTCGTGTAATAGATTTGGTCTGATTACAGGCCTGTAATTCCCAATCTCCCCATCAGCCCTGGGCACTCTGTATTGTTTACTTTACTGTTTGTTTCCGTTTCACTTGAGACTGTGATTCAATATCTCTGTCATCCACGCATCTGCCTGTCTACACTGCTCATCGCTAAGTCCTCCTGGCCATTTGATTTACTAACATTTTCAACTTATGCTTGTTTTACAAATAGGAAATGATGCCCTTGATTTTATGAGGAAAATGTCATTTTAATGACAGTTTTAACCTCACTAATGGAGCGAGAACGCAATATGCTGTGCGCTGGATAACAATACTACTTTCTCATTACCTCTTTGTGATGGAGTGTGCAATGAATCTTGATTTATAATTATTATCGTTGTGCTGTTGCCACAAGGGGTGTGTCAGTCTGGTCAGGAGGGAACACACAAACGCACAAACACAAACACGCTCATTTGCACACACGCACGCACAAACACAAACGAGTGTAGACACAAACACACACACACACATTGTCTGAGCTGACAATAGGACCTGTGAGAGCATCTGTTTTTTTGACCACAGTGAAAAACTATAAACCCCAGACCAAAAACTGCCCATATAGTCAGAGACAGCAGCATTACGTAGGCCTACTCAGAGAGAGTACTGAATGGGCCAGGGAGGTAGTCCATAGGGATAGCTAAGAGACTGGGGAACCAGGGGAGACAGATTTGACCAGGCGGGGATTGTTGGCAGGGAAAGGAGAACTAGTCTAATCTGTGTACAAACACCTGGTGTACAAACACCTGGCAGATGTTGATAGGGGTTCTGCCATCCAAACTGTTTTAATCAAAATCCAATGAGCACATTATAGCCAGCAGTCTTCCAGCTACTCTCACTTAAGCCTACTTCCCCCATGGTCTGTTCCAAATGTTTCTTAATCTTTCACACTCTCACATGTTTTAAACAGGAAATAATTAGCCGCACGCCCGATTAGCATCACCACCCTGGATGGTTCCGACCTAGAATATGTGGACACCTATAAGTACCTAGGTGTCTGGCTAGACTGTAAACTCTCCTTCCAGACTCCTATCAAACATCTCCAATCTAAAATAAAATCTCGAGTCGGCTTTCTATTCCGCAACAAAGCATCCTTCACTCACGCCGCCAAACTTACCCTAGTAAAACTGACTATCATACCGATCCTCGACTTCGCCGATGTCATCTACAAAATAGCTTCCAATACTCTACTCAGCAAACTGGATGCAGTTTATCACAGTGCCATCCGTTTTGTTACTAAAGCACCTTATACCACCCACCACTGCGACCTGTATGCTCTAGTCGGCTGGCCCTCGCTACATATTCGTCACCAGACCCACTGGCTCCAGGTCATCTACAAGTCCATGCTAGGTAAATCTCTGCCTTATCTCAGTTCACTGGTCACGATGGCAACACCCACCCGTATCACGTGCTCCAGCAGGTGTATCTCACTGATCATCCCTAAAGCCAACACCTCATTTGGCCGCCTTTCGTTCCAGTTCTCTGCTGCCTGTGACTGGAACGAATTGCAAAAATCGCTGAAGTTGGAGACTTTTATCTCCCTCACCAACTTCAAACATCTGCTATCTGAGCAGCTAACCGATCGCTGCAGCTGTACATAGTCCATCGGTAAATAGCCCACCCAATTTACCTACCTCATCCCCATACTTTTCTGCTCTTTTGCACACCAGTATCTCTACCTGTACATGACCATCTGATCATTTATCACTCCAGTGTTAATCTGCAAAATTGTAATTATTCGCCTACCTCTTCATGCCTTTTGCACACAATGTATATAGACTATTTTTTTCTACTGTGTTATTGACTTGTTTATTGTTTACTCCATGTGTAACTCGATGTTGTTGTCTGTTCACACTGCTATGCTTTATCTTGGCCAGGTCGCAGTTGTAAATGAGAACTTGTTCTCAACTGGCCTACCTGGTTAAATACAGGTGAAATAAAAATACATAAAAAACTGACAACAAAATCATAAACAACTGAGTAGGGCTGGCGAATAAGTTCTTCGTTTTTGGGTTATGCTCATGTTAAACAATTTGGCTAATCTATACTTCCATATTTCCAAGTCCTATTCTTGAAGATCAACGGGTATAACATTTATTGGAATGACTGGAATACTGATAGACTTTGGTTTTTAATGTAAAGCTGGGGCGGCAGGTAGCCTAGTGGTTAGAGCGCTGGGCCAGTTTCTGAAAATTTGCTGGATCGAATCCCTGAGCTGACAAGGATCAAAACTGTCGTTTTGCCCTTGATTAAGTCAGTTAGCCCACTTTTTCCCGGGCCCCGAAGATATGGATGTCGACTATGGCAGACCGCCTCACCTCTCTGATTCAGAGGGGTTGGGTTACATGCGGAAAAATAATTTCTGTTGAATGCATTCAGTTGTACAACTGACTAGGTATCCCCCTTTCCCTTTCCCCAAATATATAATTTAATCATATTATTATATGTAGTGGAAAGTGATGGGTTAGAAGAAGCCTACATAACCAACCCATAGAGTAAATTAACATCCATATATGGCCAGCTATGTAAACTTTAACATTGATTTATCCTGCAATAGATGTCGTTCAATTGGTAACATACATTTTTGTCTTCTAATGCTTCTTAAGGGGAAAGTAATCTAAATGTAATATGTAATCAGATTAGGTTACTGAGTTTGAGTAATCCAAAAGTTACATTACTGATTACAATTTTGGACAGGTAACTAGTAACTGAAATGGATTACATTTATGAAGTAACCCACCCAACCCTGCTGTCTGAATATCAAATGAGGGAATTAAAGTTGGTGAGAGTATTACCGCTGACACTGCAGCTCTAGTGTAATGCAACCTCAGCTCATGGACCAGGGCCATATGCTGTCATGGGAGGGAAGCTTTCACATAAACTATACAGAGGAGTCTTACTCCAGGGAAGCTTAAGAAGCGAACAAACATAAATAAGAACAAGTGTTCCTGTCATTTTATAGATCTTCTGGTGGAACTCCAGTGGGACGGAGGTTGACTCGGATGCAGATCTTCAGACTGTAGTAATCTGAGGTCTCAGTTAGGTGTAATCATTACTTTCTGATTTTGGCCGGAGGACAGAGAAATACGTCACGACAGGCAGTCTACATCATTGAGATACGTATGTCTACACCTTGTGTGACTAGTCTGATGCAGAATCTTAAGATATTTTCGGTTATGGTATCAACATCGATAAACTCCATAACCCTGCAAAGGTACCACCCATCACAGTGAACACTAAGGACAGCCCACTACTGGAAATGAAGAGCCATGTTGAGCCTAAGTGGCATGCTGATGATGTTTTTTGATGTCCTTGAAAAAAACGAACAAAAAATGTCATTATAGCCACTGATTGGATGATGCTCCATTGTTGACGCCCATCCAGAATCTCTTGCCTATACTACAATGTAGGCTGTAATTAATAACCATTGATTCTCTACAGGTCCACTGTGGTGTGGAGGAGATCAGATGTGGACCCGGCTCTAACGCCTCTTCCTGCCTGTCTGCGTCATCACTGGTGTCCCTATCGGCCTGCTACATAGACCACAGGCCTGCAGATTGTTTCAAGGTTAGTGGACAAACAGCCTTGAAATTCCTGGCTCCTGTGAAAGTGAGGCAAAACCACAGCCAAATGGAGTTGTCTGGTAAGATATTGTACCATACATTCAGTCAGCTTTGTAATATTGTTCAGATATTTGCAAACATGTCAACATTAGTCTGAAACACAAAATCACAGAATGGGGAGGGGGGCAATTGTCAATGAGCAACACTTGGGAAGCAAAGCATTTACCTTTATTTTAGACAAACACAAACACGTTCGTGCGCACATACCCACACGTGCATACATAGATACACAGGCAGAAAATTAGAGCGAATTATGGCTTTCATCGTTGGTCATTGGATGGCTTTTCTACACTGTCAGTCTCTAAGTACCTTCTGGGCTGCTGGGGGAATATTCAGCACAGGGGTAAAGCCAATGATTGTGACTCCAGTGGACCGGCCTGCAGGTCATACAGCTTCACCACGGTAACAAGACAAAACAAGTGATTTGGAGCAGGAGCATTGTGATTGCTCTGGCAGGAGAACATGATTTCTATGCCAGTGCTTATGTAGCCCAGTTACCTCCACGGTCTCAGTGAGTCAATTGCCTCCCTCCACAGCTCACTGCCTAGGGGTCATTTTTGAAAACAAGGGCCAGCTTGGGAGTACATTCTACACATAGCTTGGGCTTGAAGCCACTTCGTCACGCAGAACACAACATAATAGCAGTGTTAATTGTTTTGCAGGGTCAAATTGACTCCTGAATAGTTTGCTTGTGTCCCGGTACCCGAGGGTATGTCTGCCGTTTGACAGCAACCACTTGAGGACAATGTAATGATGCGTTAAAGGTGAATCCTGAATCTGACCTGTGTGTATAAGTGTCTGGGGTGAGTCATGAATACTGAACACAAGATAAAGGACAACTGTGTCATCAAAAACAACAATGTAGAACAGTGGCAGAAATACAGCATGTGAATAAACAACTGCAGAAATAAAACATTTATGCCATCAGTACTGTAAGTAACTCTGGATAAGAGTGTCTGCTTAATGACAACCTAAAAAGAAACAAACCTGACCCAAGCATTAGAACGTAGTTCTGTTTAGTAGGCAAAGTGGTTAAAACAAGACAGGAAAAAGAGGAGTGGTTCAGGGGTAACAGGAGAAGACAGTGTCATAACAGGAAAATAAGTCTTATTTGGGACATGAAGCCAGCAGGACCTATTATCTTGTATGCTCAATTGTATACCTCTGTGCAGTTTGTGTTCTGGCAGGTAGCCTGTCTGGAGGTCAAGGAAGGGGTCAGGAGTGGCATGGAGGCAGCCAGCTGGGGACTGTTGGGCGATTGTCAAGATATCACAAAACGCTCACACTGTTGCTACCTCTCTTTGTGAATAATAAGGCTTTTCACTTTGGGAAGTTTCTCAAAGACTTCCTTTTCAGACAAAGAGATTTCAAGATCTTTAGAACTGTTTTAAATTACATAAGAAAGTAAATAGATGTAATATTACTTGATGTAATATTATTGATAACTCCTGTCAGGTGACAATTGAAAGACAGATTGAACACGTCAAGTGTACAGTAGGCACACAAAAGGTGTCCTTGCCTGCATGTTGCCATTTATTTGAATCGCTCTACTACTTATAAAAATCAATAAAGGCCATGCAGAATGATACCACACATCATTTGAATGTAAACCATCATCAGCAGTACAGACGTTAATGAGATTTGTGGAGAATGAATATAACACTTGAAAATGGTCTCAATATCAAACAATACAGGAATTGTAACTCCTACAGCATATCCCTCTGAAATGCTAAGGAATACTTTTACTAATACTAATACGTTACTAAATTCTAATTGTACCTCTCTACAGTCCACTCTGTCTCCTTTTATGAGAAGCCAGGCCAAGCCTGAGTGTTAAAAGGCAGTTTGATGTCCCTCACAGTAGTGAGAATGGCAGCCCCTCAGGCTTACCGCAGCAAGGCTGCCTCCCTCTGGTTCCAACAGACCTCCACCCACGCGTCTCGTGATGTGCCTGACATTTTGGGATATTCGCCTGACGCTTTATCACTATCACAGGATCTGTTTGCTGTAATAACCATGACTATTCCCCACTTCTTCCCTTTGCCACAAAACACATTTGACCATGAGAAAAATATCACATTGAATGCTGTCATGTGGACACAATGGATTCTGGGACTACCTACATTTGCTCAATACTCTCATCAGTTGATTATGATAGGATTGTTCAACAAAAAATATGTAATACCTCTTCCCAACTAAGCATAGTGAAACTGTGGCTTATTCTGGGATGAATTACTACACATACTGCAGCATATTGTAACCAACCAGAAATGCTAATTTAATGTGAGTGCAGTACCTTCATTTAAAATTCTTTCACAGGTCAGGATTGGCCTTCATTTAGGTCACAGCAAGAGCTGATGGAGGGGGATGAGGCTAGTCTAAGGGCAGAGGTGAGACTGTAATTGGCTAAGGTTATATGGTCATTGATTAATGTTGTCTCTTCAGGGAGGGATCTGCTACTGGTCAGGGCTTTTCTGCAATCCAAGGGAGATGCACACTGACAATACTGGTCTACACATCACATGTAGCCTTCCACAGCATACTGTAAATGAACCAATTCCAGTAGGACTATAACCATGCGCTGTATACTCAGCAGATAGAATGCATAATCATTGTTAATAATTTAAATGTATGTAGTTCTGCCCTTGAGCTGTTCTTGTCTATTGATTTCTTTATTATGCCATATTTCATGTTTTGTGTGGACCCCGTGAAGAGTAGCTGCTGTACTGCAGCGCCAGCTGTGCCACCAGAGACTCTGGGTTCCCGCCCAGGCTCTGTCGTAACCGGCAGTGACCGGGAGGTCCGTGGGGCGACGCACAATTGGCCTAGTGTCGTCCGGGTTAGGGAGGGCTTGGTCGGTAGGGATATCCTTGTCTCATCGCGCACCAGCGACTCCTGTGGCGGGACGGGCGCAGTGCGTGCTAGCCAAGGTTGCCAGGTGCACGGTGTTTCCTCCGACACATTGGTGCGGCTGGCTTCCGGGTTGGATGCACGCTGTGTTAAGAAGCAGTGCGGCTTGGTTGGGTTGTGTATCGGAGAACGCATGACTTTCAACCTTCATCTCTCCCGAGCCCGTACGGGAGTTGTAGAGATGAGACAAGATAGTAGCTACTAAACAATTGGATACCATGAAATTGGGGAGAAAACGGGGTAAAATTCAACAACAAAAAAACACACACACAAAAAAAGACAAGGTGAACATCCATTTATTGAAAACAGGGAGCATTGTGCTGCAGTTGCAAATCAATGAATATCAGAGGCATGTTGTGAGTCAACTGAGAGAAAGATGTATCCTATATGTCCATCACACAAGTCAAGGCCCAATTACTATAGTTCTAAAAATCAGATCAGTCCAATCATACATACAACAAGCCTACATGCATACTCTACATACAGTTACTGTAGACTATAAATCCACCTTAAAGTGGCTTTCTTTTTCTGATTGTAAATTGCTTCTATGTAACAAACCTACAGCAGCAGCAACCTTGAATTACATTCATTTATTTGATTGAAAGGTGAGTTTTTCTCCTACTATTTACAACACTATGACAACTATCTGTGCTGAGGGACCAACAAGAAGCTCAGAACATTGGTTCTCAAGTTACCTATGGGAATACTGTTGTTTATTGTTGATTACAACAAATCATTTCTCCAATGCCTGCCCACGTTATGCATCCAGTAGTGTTAGTCATCTGGTGAGAGAATAGGACCAGGACAGACAAAATTAAACCCATTTATAAGCAACAGAGACAGAAAACCATTGGAGGTGAATCTCATTTGGTACCTCAATTAGATTATTTATTCACAAAAAGACAGAATGGCCGCGTTACAACACATTAGTACTTTCTTGTGACCGGTTCATCTCTCTCCCTTATGCACTGTGTGCTGTGGGAAAAGTATTACCCTCAATTTCTCTTCTCAATATCCACTATTTACAGCCACACGAATGCAATAGCTGTAATGACTAGCCCAAAAAGTCCCTCTGTCTAACCCACGACCAGCCCTCAATCCCACCTAACTGCAGAACACAGAAAGGTCTATATTTGCTTCTGAACAAATATACTGAACAAACATATAAATCCAACGTGCAACAATTTCAACCATTTCTACTGAGTTACAGTTCATATAAAGAAATAATTCAATTAAAATAAATAAATGAGGCCCTAATCTATGGATTTTACATGACTGGGCAGAGGTGCAGCCATGAGTGGGCCTGGGAGGGCATAGGCCCACTCATTAGGGAGCCAGACCCACCCGCTGGGGAGCCAGGCCCAGCCAATCAGAATGACTTTTTCCCCACTAAAGGGCTTTATTACAGACAGAAATACTCCTCAGTTTCATCAGCTGTCTAGGTGGCTGGTCTCAGACGGTCCCATAGGTGAAGAAGCTGGATGTGGACATTCTGTGCTGGCATGGTTACACGTGGTATGCAGTTGTGAGTTGGACGTACTTCCAAATTCTCTAAAACAACACTGGAGGCGGTTTATGGTAGAGAAATGAACATTCAATTATCTGGCAACAGCTCTGGTGGACAGTCCTGCAGTCAGCATGCCAATTGCATGCTCCTTCAAAACTTGAGACATCTGTGGCATTGTGCTTTGTGACAAAACTTCACATTTTAGAGTGACCTTTTATTGTCTCCAGCCCAAGGTCCACCTGTGCAATGATCATTCTGTTTAATCATCTTCTTGATATGCCACATCTGTCAGATAGATGGATTATCTTGGCAAAGGAGAAATGCTCACTAACAGGGATGTAAACAAATTGTGCATTAAATGAAACATTTCAGAGATATTTTATTCAGCTCATGAAACATGGGACCAGCACTTTACATGTTGCGTTTATATTTTTGTTCAGTACATAATGATTGCCAGTATTGAGCTGCCAACAGGAAAGAGATCGATGGAGAGAGTTTAGACAAGTGTACTGTATTTACAACATTATGAATTCAGGTTGTGCTTTACTTATTGGAATAGAGCCAATCTTTCTCTCTTTGAACACTGCTATCTAGTGATGGTCTAATAACCAACCTCCACGGCACTGTAGTAATTTCTATTGAAGCCATAGCTAGTTGGCTTGGTTAATAGAGCTAATTATATGTCCCGGGATTCAGCCCCCTGATTAAGAAATGAATACCCTGAACTTTTAAGATGGGAAAGAAAATGAACCTTTCAAAGCGCTTATCTAAGACCCCACATTAATATGTCTTTCTATCTTGTCCATGGCTGATTGCTGCTCTGGCATTTGAAAGGGAAGGTTAAGTCAGTTCAGAAGATGAAGCAACAAAGATGCACCACCATTTTATTTTTTATGGTCAAATACGCCTGCTCCTGAAATGTCAAATGAGGTTTGTCTTTCAAATATGAATTTAAATTGGTTTTAATATTGGGAGTTTATCAGACCTTATCAGATTTTTTGTAAAACATCCCCAATGACGCAATAGCCAACAGAATACCATTTTGTGATAAGACAACCCGCATTAGTGAAACATGATCCATATCTGAATAATTCCCCCAACACATCAGAGATTACAGGAGGGGAATGAGTACACCCTCTTGAGGGGCCCCCATGTTGATGGTCAGCATGGAGGATGTGTTGTTGCCTACCCTCAACGCCTGGGGCGGCCCGTCAGGAAGTCTAGGATCCAGAGGGAGGTGTTCAGTCCCAGGGTCTATGCTGTTGGATGCTGAGCTATAGTCAATGAACAGCATTCTTACATACAGAGCAATTGGAAAGTTTTCAGACTGCTTGACTTTTTCCACATTTTGTTACATTACAGCCTTACTCTAAAATGAATTGAATAGGTTTTTCCCTCATCAATTTACACACAATACCCCATAATGAACAAATCAAAAACAGTTTTTTATAAATATATATACATTATCACAAGAGTACACCCATCACATTTTTGTAAATATTTGAGTACATCTTTTCATGTGACAACACTGAAGAAATGTAAAGTAGTGAGTGTATAGTTTGTATAGTTTGTATAACAGTGTAAATTTGCTGTCCCCTCAAAATAGCTCAACACACAGCCATTAATGTCTAAACCGCTGGCAACAAAAGTGAGTAAACCCCTAAGTGAAAATGTCCAATTTGGGCCCAAAGTGTCAATATTTTGTGTGGCCACCATAATTTTCCAGCACTGCCTTAACCCTCTTGGGCATGGAGTTCACCAGAGCTTCACAGGTTGCCACTGGAGTCCTCTTCCACTCCTCCATGACAACATCACGGAGCTGGTGGATGTTAGAGAACTTGCACTCCTCCACCTTCCGTTTGAGGATGCCCCACAGATGCTCAATAGGGTTTAGGTCTGGAGACATGCTTGGCCAGTCCATCACCTTTATCCTCAGCTTCTTAACCAAGGCAGTGGTCGTCTTGGAGGCGAGTTTGAGGTCGTTATCATGTTGGAATACTGCCCTGCGGCCCAGTCTCCGAAGGGAGGGGATCATGCTCTGCTTCAGTATGTCAGAGTACATGTTGGTATTCATGGTTCCCTCAATGAACTGTCGCTCCCCAGTGCCGGCAGCACTCATGCAGCCCCAGACCATGACACTCCCACCACCATGCTTGACTGTAGGCAAGACACACTTGTCTTTGTACTCCTCACCTGGTTGCCGCCACACACGCTTGACACCATCTGAACCAAATAAGTTTATCTTGGTCTCATCAGACCACAGGACATGGTTCCAGTAATCCATGTCCTTAGTCTGCTTGTCTTCAGCAAACTGTTTGCGGGCTTTCTTGTGCATCGTCTTCAGAAGAGGCTTCCTTCTGGGACGACAGCCATGCAGACCAATTTGATGCAGTGTACGGCGTATGGTCTGAGCACTGACAGGCTGACCCCCCAACCCTTCAACCTCTGCAGCAATGCTGGCAGCACTCATACATCTATTTCCCAAAGACAACCTCTGGATATGACGCTGAGCACGTGCACTCAACTTCTTCGGTCGACCATGGCGAGGCCTGTTCTGAGTGGAACCTGTCCAGTTAAACCGCTGTATGGTCTTGGCCACCGTGCTGCAGCTCAGTTTCAGGGTCTTGGTCTTCTTATAGCCCAGGCCATCCTTATGTAGCAGGTCCTGCCGTGTAGTTCTGGGCTGATCCCTCACCTTCCTCATGATCATTGATGCCCCACGAGGTGAGATCTTGCATGGAGCCCAAGACCGAGGGTGATTGACCGTCATCTTGAACTTCTTCCATTTTCAAATAATTGCACCAACAGTTCTTGCCTTCTCACCAAGCTGCTTGCCTATTGTCCTGTAGCCCATCCCAGCCTTGTGCAGATCTACAATTTTATCCCCGATGTCCTTACACAACTCTCTGGTCTTGGCCATTGTGGAGAGGTTGGAGTCTGTTTGATTGAGTGTGTGGACAGGTGTCTTTTATACAGGTAATGAGTTCAAACAGGTGCAGTTAATACAGGTAATGAGTGGAGAACATGGGGCTTCTTAAAGAAAATCTAACAGGTCTGTGAGAGCTGGAATTTTTACTGATTGGTAGGTGATCAAATACTTATGTCATTCAATAAAATGAAAATGAATTTCTTAAAAATCATACAATGTGATTTTCTGGATTTTTGATTTTTAGATTCCGTCTTTCACAGTTGAAGTGTACCTATGATAAAAATTACAGACTTCTACATGCTTTGTAAGTAGGAAAACCTGCAAAATCGGCAAAATCGGCAGTGTATCAAATACTTGTTCTCCCCACTGTGTGTGTATATATATATATAAACAATGGAAATATTACATGTACATAAGTATTCAGACCCTTTACTCAGTACTTTGTTGAAGCACCTTTGGCAGCGATTACAACCTCAAGTGTTCTTGGGTATGACGCTACAAGCTTGGCACACCCGTATTTGGGGAGTTTCTCGCATTCTTCTCTGCAGATCATCTCAAGCTCTGTCAGGTTGGATGAGGAGTGTTGCTGCACAGCTATTTTCAGGTATCTCCAGAGATGTTCAATCGGGTTCAAGTGCAGGCTCTGGCTGAGCCATTCAAGGACATTCAGAGACTTGTCCCAAAGCCACTTCTGCGTTGTCTTGGCTGTGTGCTTAGGGTTGTTGTCCTGTTGGAAGGTGAACCTTCGTATCAGTCTGAGGTCCTGAGCGCTCTGGAGCAGATTTTCATCAATGATCTCTCTGTACTTTGCTCCGTTCATCTTTCCCTTGATCCTGACTAATCTCCCAGTCCCTACCTCTGAAAAACATCCCCATAGCATGATGCTTCCACCACCATGCTCCACCGTAAGGATGAAGCCAAATTTCCTCCAGAGAGTTCAATCTTAGTTTCATAAGACCAGAGAATCTTGTTTCTCGTGGTCTGAGAGTCTGTAGGTGCATTTGAGAAAACTCCAAGCAGGCTGTCATGTGCCTTTTACTGAGGTGTGGCTTCCGTCTAGCAACTCTACCATAAAGGCCTGATTGGTGGAGTGCTTGATTGGTGGAGTGCTTATCCTTCTGGAAGGTTCTCCCGTCTCCACAGCGGAACACAAGGGCTCTGTCAGAGTGACCATTGGGTCCTTGGTCACCTCCCTGACCAAGGCCCTTCTCCCCCGATTGCTCAGCTTGGCTGAGCGGCCAGCTATAGGAAGAGTCTTGGTGGTTCCAAACGTCTTCCATTTAAGAATGATGGAGGCCAATGTGTTCTTGGTGACCTTCAATGCTACAGAAATGTTTTGGTACCCTTCCCTAGATCTGAGCCTCAACACTATCCTGTCTCTGAGCTCTACGCACAATTCCTTTGACCTCATGACTGTTTTTGCTCTGACATGCACTGTCAACTGTGGGACCTTATATAGACAGGTGTGTGCCTTTCCAAATCACATCCAATCAATTGAATTTTAAGCTATAAAAATAAAGAGAGTCGCACACTCCATATATAAACTCCCAGTAATTTACTGGGTAAACGTTTAGGCATCCTTCTGCCTCCTTCAGGATAGCATCACAGGTGGATTCCAATAAAGTTGTAGAAATGGAAACAGAACGCACCTGAGCTCAATTTCGAGTCTCATAGCAAAGGGTCTGAATACTTATGTAAATAAGGTATTTCTGTTTTTGATTTTATTTTTAATAAATTAGCAAACAGTTCTAAAACCCTGTTTACGCTTAGTCATTATGGGGTATTGTGTGTAGATTGCTGAGGAAAATGTTCTATTTTATCAATTTTAGAATAAGCCTGTAACGTAACAAAATGTGGAAAAAGTCAAGGGGTCTTACCTTCCGAAGGCACTGAGGTATTCCTTTTGTCCAGATGGTTGAGGGAGGTGTCTAGTGCAATAGAGATAGCATCATCTGTAGATCTGGTATTCTAATTGGAGTGGGTCCAGAATGATATAATATTTGCCGTTCAGCAGACACTTTTATACAAAGCGACTTACGGTCATGCGTCCGAACATTTTACTTATTGGTGCTCCCAGGAATCAAACACACTATCCTGGCGTTACAAGCGCCACGCTCTACCAACTGAGCTACAAAGGATATGAGCCATGACCAGCCTTTCAAAGCCTTTTATGGCTATAGATGTGAGTGCATCAGGGCCATAGTCATTTTGGCAGGTTACCTTGGAAATCTTGGGCACGGGTCGTGGACTATGGTGGTCTGCTTGAAAAGAGAGTGAGTGAGAGAGGGAGATAGGGAGAGGATTCAGACAGTATACAGTGCCTTGCGAAAGTATTCGGCCCCCTTGAACTTTGCAACCTTTTGCCACATTTCAGGCTTCAAACATAAAGATATAAAACTGTATTTTTTGTGTGAAGAATCAACAACACGTGGGACACAATCATGAAGTGGAACAACATTTATTGGATATTTCAAACTTTTTTAACAAATCAAAAACTGTAAAATTGGGCGTGCAAAATTATTCAGCCCCCTTAAGTTAATACTTTGTAGCGCCACCTTTTGCTGTGATTACAGCTGTAAGTCGCTTGGGGTATGTCTCTATCAGTTTTGCACATCGAGAGAATGAAATGTTTTCCCATTCCTCCTTGCAAAACAGCTCGAGCTCAGTGAGGTTGGATGGAGAGCATTTGTGAACAGCAGTTTTCAGTTCTTTCCACAGATTCTCGATTGGATTCAGGTCTGGACTTTGACTTGGCCATTCTAACACCTGGATATGTTTATTTTTGAACCATTCCATTGTAGATTTTGCTTTATGTTTTGGATCATTGTCTTGTTGGAAGACAAATCTCCATCCCAGTCTCAGGTCTTTTGCAGACTCCATCAGGTTTTCTTCCAGAATGGTCCTGTATTTGGCTCCATCCATCTTCCCATCAATTTGAACCATCTTCCATGTCCCTGCTGAAGAAAAGCAGGCCCAAACCATGATGCTGCCACCACCATGTTTGACAGTGGGGATGGTGTGTTCAGGGTGATGCGCTGTGTTGCTTTTACGCCAAACATAACATTTTGCATTGTTGCCAAAAAGTTAAATTTTGGTTTCATCTGACCAGAGCACCTTCTTCCACATGTTTGGTGTGTCTCCCATGTGGCTTGTGGCAAACTTTAAACAACACTTTTTATGGATATCTTTAAGAAATGGCTTTCTTCTTGCCACTCTTCCATAAAGGCCAGATTTGTGCAATATACGACTGATTGTTGTCCTATGGACAGAGTGTCCCACCTCAGCTGTAGATCTCTGCAGTTCATTCAGAGTGATCATTCAGTCTTCTCCTTGTATGAGCTGAAAGTTTAGAGGGACGGCCAGGTCTTGGTAGATTTGCAGTGGTCTGATACTCCTTCCATTTCAATATTATCGCTTGCACAGTGCTCCTTGGGATGTTTAAAGCTTGGGAAATCTTTTTATATCCAAATCCGGCTTTAAACTTCTTCACAACAGTATCTCGGACCTGCCTGGTGTGTTCCTTGTTCTTCATGATGCTCTCTGCGCTTTTAACGGACCTCTGAGACGATCACAGTGCAGGTGCATTTATACGGAGACTTGATTACACACAGGTGGATTGTATTTATCATCATTAGTCATTTAGGTCAACATTGGATCATTCAGAGATCCTCACTGAACTTCTGGAGAGGGTTTGCTGCACTGAAAGTAAAGGGGCTGAATAATTTTGCACGCCCAATTTTTCAGTTTTTGATTTGTTAAAAAAGTTTGAAATATCCAATAAATGTCGTTCCACTTCATGATTGTGTCCCACTTGTTGTTGATTCTTAACAAAAAAATACAGTTTTATATCTTTATGTTTGAAGCCTGAAATGTGGCAAAAGGTCGCAAAGTTCAAGGGGGCCGAATACTTTCGCAAGGCACTGTATGTTGATAATGCTTTATATTCCTGTGGGTTTATTTGCCTCAAGTAAAAATAAAGATTTCAGACAGTATATGTTGATAATGCTTTATATTCATGTGGGTCTATTTGCCTCAATTAAAAATAAAGATTTCAGAGAGTTTATGTTGATAATGCTTTATATTCCTGTGGGTCTATTTGCCTCAAGTAAAAATAAAGATTTCAGACAGTATGTTGATAATGCTTTATATTCCTGTGGGTCTATTTGCCTCAAGTAAAAAGAAAGATTTCAGACAGTATATGTTGATCATGCTTTATATTCCTGTAGGTCTATTTGCCTCAAGTAAAAATAAACATTTCAGACAGTATATGTTGATAATGCTTTATATTCCTGTGGGTTTATTTGCCTCAACTAAAAGTCTATGCGCCACATAGCCATCCGTTAGATAGGAGACAAACTGATGTCTCCTGTCGTCAGGGTTGTTCCCGCGGAGCTGTCTTCACTCTGTAAACTACAGGGTTGTTCCCACGGAGCTGTCTTCGCTCTGTAAACTACAGGGTTGTTCCCACGGAGCTGTCTTCAGTCTGTAGTTGTTCCGGCAGAGCTGTCTTCGCTCTGTAAACTACAGGGTTGTTCCCACGGAGCTGTCTTCGCTCTGTAAACTACAGGGTTGTTCCCACGGAGCTGTCTTCGCTCTGTAAACTACAGGGTTGTTCCCACGGACCTGTCTTCGCTCTGTAAACTACAGGGTTGTTCCCATGGAGCTGTCTTCACTCTGTAAACTACAGGATTGTTCCCACGGAGCTGTCTTCACTCTGTAAACTACAGGGTTGTTCCCACGGAGCTGTCTTCGCTCTGTAAACTACAGGGTTGTTCCCATGGAGCTGTCTTCACTCTGTAAACTACAGGGTTGTTCCCACGGAGCTGTCTTCGCTCTGTAAACTACAGGGTTGTTCCCATGGAGCTGTCTTCACTCTGTAAACCCAGGGTTGGAGCTGTCTTCGCTCTGTAAACTACAGGGTTGTTCCCACGGAGCTGTCTTCGCTCTGTAAACTACAGGGTTGTTCCCACGGAGCTGTCTTCGCTCTGTAAACTACAGGGTTGTTCCCACGGAGCTGTCTTCGCTCTGTAAACTACAGGGTTGTTCCCGCGGAGCTGTCTTCACTCTGTAAACTACAGAGTTGGTCCCACGGAGCTGTCTTCACTCTGTAAACTACAGGGTTGTTCCCGCGGACCTGTCTTCGCTCTGTAAACTACAGGGTTGTTCCCATGGAGCTGTCTTCACTCTGTAAACTACAGGGTTGTTCCCACGGAGCTGTCTTCGCTCTGTAAACTACAGGGTTGTTCCCACGGAGCTGTCTTCACTCTGTAAACTACAGGGTTGTTCCCACGGAGCTGTCTTCGCTCTGTAAACTATACTCTCTCATCACTCTACTTTGATGACTGCCAACTGACTCTAACAGAAATTGTCTGCCAAAGACTGGTGGCAGTCAAAGTTATATAGCATGCAATTGCTGCTCCTTTCAGATCACGGATAACGTTTTGGAATAATGCCAGGACCATTTGTCACTAGAATATAAAATAACTACAGTATGCATTGGAATGAGAAAATAAAACATAGGGCCTACATTATAGAGATTCTGTATATCTTCACTCCCATCATATTCAAACTACTATACATTTGAGTTGCAATCTCAGCAAGTCTTGATAGCCAAGGGATGCTAGTGGAGGTGTGTGTGTGTGCGTGCGTCTGTGTGTAAGAGATAGGGAGAGAGTGATGTTATAAGTTCTCTGTACGTACGGTGTGCTCCAAAAGTATTGGGACAGTGAAAATGTTGTTGTTGTTTTGACTCTGTACTCTAGCCCTTTAGATTTAAATGATACAATGAGTATAAGGTTAAAGTGCAGACTCTCAGCTTGTCAACTTTAATCTATATCGGCTGGACCATTAATAAATTACTGCACTTTTTGTGCATACTGTAGTCCCCACATTTTAGGGGACCAAAGGTATTGGTACAAATTAATTGATATGTGTATTAAAGTAATCAAAAGTTTAGTATGATTACATCAAGTTTGTCACTCTGGAAACTTGTTGGATGCATTTGCTGTTTGTTTCGGTTGTGAAACAAAATGTTGTGAGTGTTTTTGGTGACAAGCCAAATTTCTTCAGCTTCCTGAGGTTGAAGAGATGCTGCTGCACCTTGCACAGGGCGGGGTCGAGACCCAAGGTCTCGAGCTAAGTGACACGCTAAGTTAAATGCTGAGCCGGCAGCCTTACGAGGGTTAACATGTTTAAATGTTTTACTCACATTGGCTGCAGTGAAGGAGAGCCCGAAGGTTTTGGTAGCGGGCCGTGTCAGTGGCACTGTATTGTCCTCAAAGCGAGCAAAGAAGTTGTTTAGTTTGTCTGGGAGCAAGACATCGTGGTCCGCGACGGGGCTGGTTTTCCTTTTGTAGTCCGTGATTTGACTGTAGACCCTGCCACATTCCTCTCGTGTCTGAACCGTTCGTTGTATTGCGTCTCTATTTTGCCTCTCTACTTTGCCTCTATACTGACGCTTAGCTTGTTTGATTGCCTTGCGGAGGGAATAGCTACACTGTTTGTATTGGGTCATGTTCCGGTCACCTTGCCTTGATTAAAAGCAGTGGTTCACGCTTTCAGTTTTGCGCGAATGCTGCCATCAATCCACAGATTCTGGTTGGGGAATGTTTTAATAGACGCTGTGGGTAAAACATCACCGATGCACTTGCTAATGAACTCGTTCACCGAATCAGCGTATTCATCAATGTTATTGTCCAACGCTATAAGGAAAATATCCCAGTCCACGTAAACGAAGCAATCTTGAAGTGTGGAATCCGATTGGTCGGACCAGCGTTGAACAGCCCTGAGCATGGGCGCTTCCTGTTTTAGTTTCTGTCTATAGGCTGAGAGCAACAAAAGAGTTGTGGTCAGATTTTTATGCGTCGTGGAAGTTAGAATAACAATGATCCAGGGTTTTGCCAGCCCGGGTCACGCATTCGATATGCTGATAAAATTTAAGGAGCCTTGTTTTCAGATTAGCCTTGTTAAAATCCCCAGTTACAATAAATGCATCCTCAGGATATGTGGTTTCCAGTTTACATAGAGTCAAATGAAGTTCTTTCAGGGCCGTCGATGGGTTTGCTTGGAGGAGGATTTACACGACTGTGATTATGATCGAAGAGAATTCTCTTGGTAGTTAATGCAGTCGGCATTTGATTGTAAGGAATTCTAGGTCAGGTGAACAAAAGGAGTTGAGTTCCTGTATGAGTTCCTGTATGTTGTTATGATCACATCATGTCTCGTTAATCATAATCCATTCACCCTCGTCCGTCTTCTTACCAGAGAGATGTTAGTTTCTGTCGGTGCGATGCGTGAAGAAGCTAGGTGGCTGTACCGAGTCTGATGACATATCCCGAGTGAGCCATGTTTCTGTGAAACAAAGAACGTTACAATCTCTGATGTCTCTTTGGAAGGCAACCCTTGCTCAGATTTCGTCTACCTTGATATTAAGAGACTAGACATTGGCGAGTAGTATGCTCAGCGGTGCGTGATGTGCCCGTCTATGAAGTCTGACCAGAAGACCGCTCCGTCTGCCCCTTCTGCGGTGCCATTGTTTTGGGTCGCCGGCTGGGATCCGATCCATTGTCCTGGGTGGTGGACCAAACAGGGGATCCGCTTCGGGAAAGTCATATTCCTGGTCGTAATGTTGGTGGGTTGACGTTGCTCTTATATCCAATAAAACCAAATATTTCCTGGGGTAACAATGTAAGAAATAACACATAAAAAAACAAAATACTGCATAGTTTCCTAGGAACACGAAGCGAAGCGGCCATCTCTGTCGGCGCCGGAATTTCTGATTTCTGAGTCGGGTAACTCTAATGAACTTATCCTCTGCAGCAGAGGTAACTCTGGGTTTTCCTTTCCTGTGGCGGTCCTCACGAGAGAAAGTTTGGAATGTCATTTCTTTTTGATTATTTGAGCTGTTCTTGCCATAATATGGACTTGATATTTTATCTTCTGTAAACCTACCTTTTCACAACACAACTGATTGGATCGAACACATTAGAAGGAAATAAATTCCTCAAAATAACAAGGCACACCTGTTAATTTAAATGCATTCCAGGTGACTACCTCATGAAGCTGGTTGAGAGAATGCCAAGATTGTGCAAAGCTGTCATCAAGGCAAAGCCTCAGGGCACAAAGGGTCTGCAGAGAGAAGAGAGTGTTTCCCCATTACAGAGGAATGGGTCCATTCAGTTTCATTATCCATGCTAATATAGACAGGAGAACAGTACGGGAGAGTGGGGTAAGTTGAGCCAAAGGGGTAAGTTCAGCCACCGTTGTTTCTAGGAAGCCATACACAAAATGTATCATTTGACCAGATATTTAGGAAGAGCTCATCATTTCATGGAGTCCGAGACGGTAGAAACCAAATGGGAAAAGTGGTAATCAAGTTAGGTATATATATATATATATATATATATATATATATCTATATCTATATCTATCTATATATATATATATATATATATATATATATATATATATATATATATATATATATACATTTTAAAAAGATTTTAACCAATTCAAATTAATTTATTGTGTTAGAGGTATCATGATGCTTGTATCTAAACCAAATATATAATTTTAAGATTGTTCTATACATAAGGTTGAGTCTCTATAAGCTTCAATATGAGGTCCTAAACTTAGCATGAAAGTATATCCTAGTAGCTGTCTGAGCTAATATAGTCAAATTGTTTGCCTTGGTGTAAGTTGAGCCAATGGCAAGTTGAGCAAATGTAACTGTAATGCAAGGCAGTATCGCTGATATATGAGGTAATGTTAAAAGTGTAAAAAAAAGAACAAAGTGTTTGTTAGGTAGGCAGCTCATACACCCCATACACTCAGTAACTTTCAATGTGGCACTGTCATAGGATGCCACCTTTCCAACAAGTGTTTGGTTTTTGTGTGTAGATTGATGAGGGAAAAAAAGCTTGTAACGTAACAAAATGTGGAAAATATCAAGGGGTCTGAATACTTTCCGAATGCACTGTATTACTTTCTGTATAGGAACACAGGATCCTGAAATATATTTATATATCTTTGTGGGAAAGAATGTTATATTTCCCTTGACGGAGTGATGCAGAATATAAAATATTGCTCAACTTACCCCACTCTTCCCTACAGCCATGCTTGCTGGAGGAATCCAATACCTCTCAAATGGTGGGCAGAGCAGCATCAGGATTGTGGGATATTCGTTTTCCAGGATATCACATCAACCCCAACATTATGTTTTAACAATGTTACCACTACTTTGCCCGGCAGTTATGAGGTTTAAAATAAACTTCTTTACAACCATGTGATGGAAGGAGCAGGGTTTTTACAGTAAGACTTTAAGAAGCATCTTTAGCCAGCAAAGCCTTATCCTCGAGCATAGAGCTCAGCTGGGGTGGCTTGTGGATTCTATCTGGCCTTGTGAGGGCACTGAACAACAGTCAGTCAAGGCTTCTGTTTAAAAAAATAAAAGTCTTTAAAGGAAAACTTCACTCTATTCCGGACCGAGCAGTCGACCCCCCCTCTGTCCCTGGTTTTCTCCAAACATAGGTATTCTCACAAATCCCTGTCACCATGGAAACAGCCGCTATGCAGCGCTCTTGCACAATAGCCGTTGAATGAAAGGAACTGTCTGAAGGAGCAGTCTTCACCCCCATTACATGTACTGACGCTATACAGCCTCATCCTCACTGACCCGGCCACGGTGAGCATGTGCATGGAGTATCCCGTCCAAAGCTTCCGCCCCACCGGGGAAATCATACGAGAGCAGAGATTGCGTCTCTCAAAAGACTGCTGCATTCCTCTCTCAATTGTATTCCTCTTTCCCATTTAAATTGAACCACAAGGCAAAAAGCATGTTATAGGTCCCAGAAAATGAACAGGGGATGTCACTCCATCTCTCTGGTGGTTTAATAATATAATAATAATAATAATATATGCCATTTAGCAGACGCTTTTATCCAAAGCGAATTACAGTCATGTGTGCATACATTCTACGTATGGGTGGTCCTGGGAATCGAACCCACTACCCTGGCGTTACAAGCGCCATGCTCTACCAACTGAGCTACAGAAGGACCACTATTAATGGCATCAGTAAGTGCTTTGAGTCAGATGTGGGACTCACAGGGGCCGATGTAATGGAAATCTGTGATAAATTCCTATTGTAGCAACATATTATCCGATATTGTCTTACCAGCCCCAAATGGTACGCTGTCATTTCACACAACCTGATAACCTGAATCGAATGAAAGAATAACGATCAAATCAAATGGCAATAAATACTAAAGCTTTATTTAGTTTTTCCACTTCTAAAACATGGAAGAAGAATAGGGGCGAATATTTCCACTTTTTTTTCCACAAGGATGCGACATCACAGACACTATCATGCAGTTGACTGGATTTATTGGCCTAAATGCAAGATAAAGAGAGCATCCACAACATGAACAGAGGTTTGTGCAAATGCAGGCTTGCCTATCAGCATATCGTACTCCAAAGGAATGTACAACACATCTTAACAACAGAAGTAAGCATGCAATGAATTCTCTTTTTAGAAATAAAATATATCTATGACCTCAAAATCATCCAGTGGTTTAGGGAATACACAGCAGGGTAATAGACTAGCCTGTATTACCTTCCACCCATTGTACAGTAGTGTTCAGAGCCTATGTTTGTCAGTGGTGAATGTAAAATAAATACCTCAGATTATGCACTCTTCGCAGTGCTCATTTAAAACCAGTCATTCTCCCTGCATAATTACTTTAAAGGAGACATCCACCATTGAAATCAATACCGCTAGATACAGTATGCATCAGGGTTAGCAATACCTGCAACTGACTGTGCATTTGGTCTAAAGGGTTTATTCTGAAAATGAACTAAGCAAAGGATGATTTGAGTTGATGGAGAGTGCTTTGGCTTGTGCCTGAGAGCAACATTAAATCATGAGCCATGTTGTCCAGGGCCATGTTGTCCAGGGCCATGTTGTCCAGGGCCATGTTCTCCAGGGCCATGTTCTCCAGGGCCATGTTCTCCAGGGCCATGTTGTCCAGGGCCATGTTCTCCAGGGCCATGTTCTCCAGGGCCATGTTGTCCAGGGCCATGTTCTCCAGGGCCATGTTCTCCAGGGCCATGTTCTCCAGGGCCATGTTCTTCAGGGCCATGTTCTCCAGGGCCATGTTCTCCAGGGCCATGTTCTCCAGGGCCATGATGTCCAGGGTGGGAACAACAGTACAGCACAGCAAAGAAACAACAGGAAGGTGCTGATACTTGTGACTTGAGCATATGGTGTTCAAATCCCGTTCCCCCTCAGGAACAGGAATACTGATTCATATCAGCATGATATCACTTGCTGTTGCTCGGAGTGTGTAATGTATGTATGGTCTTAGTGTGAGCATATGTTGGGCTGCACACAAGCCAATTCTATGAAAATGCACACTGTTTTAGCTTGTGCAATAAAGATATGGACCAAGGGGCTGGAACGGTAACAGTGTACCCCATCATCTTGCCAATGATTCATACATTTCTCAATATAGATCTGATAGATAAGGTCTCTTGCCATTGCACAACAGTAATCCTAACAATGAGATATCCATTCATGTGATGAATAAATCCACGGCATTATGCCACCTTGAGAAATGGTGTCATCATATTCAAACAAACACATAGTAGATATCCAAACAAAAACAAACAAAACATTAATTTAATAAATATAAAGTACTTCAATATATTACCATTGATGTCAGAACTCAGCCAAAGTGAACTTGTTAATTACAAAGTCGCATCAACAAAGGAGACAGAGGCAATGGCACGGACTGGCATCAAAATCTAAAAACCCATATTATGCTCATTGACCATCTATGGCGGGTTCAACTGAATTCCAGCCTACATGTGGTTGTCACTGTCCAGAGAAAGGTATTGATACGGATTAGAGCCAGTTTTACAATATCCCAGACAACTGTGATGTAATCTTCCTCGTATTTATCCATTATGAGCAAACATTTGCAATCTTTATACTGAATGCAACCTGTTTTTAGGTGTTATTCTTAGTGTATGTAAAAAATATGGGCAGACAAAATAATACGATTTCAGTGATTCAGGTTACCTCTGTTTGCATCATATCTGACGTAGATACCTGATGCACCTAAACTACATCAGTAGAATCTTTAGCAGAAGAAGTTTATGGAACTACGTGCAAGACTTCTTACCCATGAGTTATACAATGAACAAGTCAACGTGTCAACAGAGAGAACAAAATAGTTCCTAGAGGGGAAAATAATGGTTACGGGACATATTCATCATGGAGGGATGTGCATGTAAAGCTGCTTACCATAAGTCAGCAGCATCTCATCCAAACAAGTCAATATGAATACAAGGCCATGATCCCACTCTCTGGTTTCTCATTAATATCAGTGTACTCCTGTGACATTTGCACTCGTCAAACAATAGAAATCATATCAATTCCACCGTATTTAGATGCTTTACTAGACAGTGCAGTGAGGTCTTTCACACGAGTGATGTGATGCAGGGTTATCGCATTGGAATAAGATTTTGGTTTTGAAAGACCTACAATATCGTGACACAAACACCACGAAGAGCCCCATTTTAAAATGGTCCTCGTTAATTCAGTTAAGAAAAGTAACTGGCTAAGGCTCCAGATAGGTCAAGTTGAGATAAAGATATATATCCCAAAGGTATGCTTCATATGGAGGTAACGGGCATAACAGTTGATAAAGATCTGATTTATCTTCATGTCAAACCTTATCATTCATTTACACTGTACATATATTTGTTTGTATTTGTTGCCTTATTTATCATGTATACACTTCTGTAACATTTCATTTGAATGCTCTGCCATCATAAGGGCACTATAAACCTGAGATTGACATAACATGTATGTACGTCACATTGCTTCATCTGTAATAAATCACTAAGCTTTAAAATGTTGTACTGTAAAGTAATATTAGTGTGAATCATGTTACAAAATGTCAAGTTGGCTTGTACAATACCCGTCAAAACTTTGGACACACCTACTCATTCAAGTGTTTTTCATCAAAACTATGAAATAACACATATGGGGATCATGTAGTAACCCAAAAAGTATTAAACAAATCAAAATAGATTTGAGATTTTTCAAAGTAGCCACCCTTTGCCTTGATGACAGCTTAGCTGTCACGAGGAATGATTTTGAAGGAGTTTCCACACATGCTGAGCACTTGTTGGCAGCTTTTGCCTTGACTCTGCAGTCCAACTCATCCCAAACCATCTCAATTAGGTTGAGGTCGGGTGATTGTGGATGCCAGGTCATCTGATGCAGCACTCCATCACTCTCCTTTGTCAAATAGTCCTTACACAACCTGGAGGTGTGTTTTGGGTCATTCTCCGGTTGAAAAAAAAATTATAGTCCCCCTAAGCGCAACACAGATAGGATGGCGTATCACTGAAGAATGCTGTGGTCGCCACACTGCCAGTGTCAACAGCAAAGCACCCCCACACCATCACACCTCCTCCTCCATGCTTCATGGTGGGAACCACACATGCAGAGATCATCGGTTCACCTACTCTGCTTCTCACAAATACAGAGCGGTTGGAACCAAAAATTTCAAATGCCAGATTCTGATATCCATAGCTAGTGTTTCTTGGCCCAAGCAAGTCTCTTCTTCTTATTGGTGTCCTGTTGTAGTGGTTTCTTTACAGCAATTCGACCATGAAGGCCTGATTTACACCGTCTCCTCTGAACAGTGGTTTTTGAGATGTCTGTTACTTGAACTCAGTGAAGCATTTATTTGGGCTACAATCTGAAGTGCAGTTAACTCTGGATGGTTTTTGCGACTGCAATTTTACCAGATTGACTGACCTTCATGTCTTAAATTAATGATGGAATGTCATTTCTATTTGATTATTTGAGTTGTTCTTGTAATAATATGCACTTGGTCTTTTACCAAATAGGGCTATCTCCTGTATACCCCCTACCTTGTCACAACACAACTTATTGACTCAAACGCATTAAGAAGGAAAGAAATTCCACAAATTAACAAGGCACACCTGTTAATTGAAATGCATTCCAGGTGACTACCTCATGAAGCTGGTTGAGATAATGCCAAGAGTGTGCTAAGCTATCATCAAGGCAAAGGGTGGCTACTTTGAACAATATAACATATTAAATATATTTTGATTTGATTGTTTAACCCTTTTTTGGTTATTTCATGATTCCATGTGTTATTTCATAGTTTTGATGTCTTCGCTATTATTCTACAATGTAGAAAATAGTAAAAATAAAGAAAAACCCTTGAATGAGCAGGTGTGTCCAAACTTTTGACCCGTACTGTATATGACTACCTTTTCTGTGCAGGCATCATTTAGGAAAAGTCAAATAAAGTGTTACCTAAATCTCTTTCCTCATAATTGAAAGACTCATGTGGTTTGATATGTTTAGATTCCCCCTCCCCCAATCCTTCAGTTGACAGGCTCTTCAGACAATACCAGTGATGGGCAGTAAGACAGAGAGACACAGCAGAGCAAAATGGACACAGAAGAGAAGCAGACTGAAGCCTTGGAGAGCCTTGAAAGTCATAAAAAAATCAGCTGAGGGCCAAGATGCCAGTATCAGGTCAGAAGGGGACAGAGAGCCTGTGACCATAGTTGATCAACTTTGGGAGGGATTCACCTGCATGCATCCTCCAGCATCATGCTGAACAGGCAGATGGATGCACAGCCAGGCAGAGGGACATGATCCGAACGGAGAGAGAAAACAATCCAAAGGTTTCAGTTTCCAGTCTGTGTGTGAACACTGTACGAATGAAAAAGGAATGATAACAACACTAATATTAATGACCATGGTTCTTGGTCCAGAGCAGCGATCTGCACCCTCTCTCTCTCTGGACTGAGATGTGGTCAGGCCGTGGTCCCCACTGCTGGCAGTGATTCTGTAGGGGTGTTGGCAAGGGAGGTGGGAGAGTCACATGATGGGACGGGCGGCATGGGGCAGATGGCCTTGTGACTGTAGTACTCCACCACCTGGTTGGGCACCTCCGCAAGGACACATTTGGCCAAGGCAGCAGGCGAGGCCTGTGAAAAAATAGAACACAGCTTTAGTCTGGACAGTTCTGGCACAAGACCCCAAAGGGTTAAAGCAATCATTTTCAGTGGCACCTAAATCCAATGAAACTCTGGGCAAATTGTTTTTTAACCTAACAAAGGAAGAAAGGAAAGAGTGATTTGTGTTTTCCGTTGTTTGGGCAGAGGTCAAAAGGAAAGAGGGCTTTGTGTTTTCCGTTGTTTGGGCAGCGGTCAAAAGCAAAGAGGGCTTTGTGTTTTCCGTTGTTTGGGCAGCAGTCAAAAGCAAAGAGGGCTTTGTGTTTTCCGTTGTTTGGGCAGCGGTCAAAAGCAAAGAGGGCTTTGTGTTTTCCGTTGTTTGGGCAGCGGTCAAAAGGAAAGAGGGCTTTGTCAAAAGGGAAAGAGTGGTCAAAAAGCAAAGGGGCTTTGTGTTTTCCGTTGTTTGGGCAGCGGTCAAAAGCAAAGAGGGCTTTGTGTTTTCCGTTGTTTGGGCAGCGGTCAAAAGGAAAGAGTGATTTGTGTTTTCTGTTGTTTGGGCAGCGGTCAAAAGGAAAGAGTGATTTGTGTTTTCTGTTGTTTGGGCAGCGGTCAAAAGGAAAGAGGGCTTTGTGTTTTCCGTTGTTTGGGCAGCGGTCAAAAGGAAAGAGTGATTTGTGTTTTCTATTGTTTGGGCAGCGGTCAAAAGGAAAGAGGGCTTTGTGTTTTCCGTTGTTTGGGCAGCGGTCAAAAGGAAAGAGTGATTTGTGTTTTCCGTTGTTTGGGCAGCGGTCAAAAGGAAAGAGGGATTTGTGTTTTCTGTTGTTTGGGCAGCGGTCAAAAGCAAAGAGGGCTTTGTGTTTTCCGTTGTTTGGGCAGCGGTCAAAAGGAAAGAGGGCTTTGTGTTTTCCGTTGTTTGGGCAGCGGTCAAAAGCAAAGAGGGCTTTGTGTTTTCCGTTGTTTGGGCAGCGGTCAAAAGGAAAGAGTGATTTGTGTTTTCTGTTGTTTGGGCAGCGGTCAAAAGGAAAGAGTGATTTGTGTTTTCTGTTGTTTGGGCAGCGGTCAAAAGGAAAGAGGGCTTTGTGTTTTCCGTTGTTTGGGCAGCGGTCAAAAGGAAAGAGTGATTTGTGTTTTCTGTTGTTTGGGCAGCGGTCAAAAGGAAAGAGGGCTTTGTGTTTTCCGTTGTTTGGGCAGCGGTCAAAAGGAAAGAGTGATTTGTGTTTTCCGTTGTTTGGGCAGCGGTCAAAAGGAAAGAGGGATTTGTGTTTTCTGTTGTTTGGGCAGCGGTCAAAAGCAAAGAGGGCTTTGTGTTTTCCGTTGTTTGGGCAGCGGTCAAAAGGAAAGAGTGATTTGTGTTTTCTGTTGTTTGGGCAGCGGTCAAAAGGAAAGAGGGCTTTGTGTTTTCCGTTGTTTGGGCAGCGGTCAAAAGGAAAGAGTGATTTGTGTTTTCTGTTGTTTGGGCAGCGGTCAAAAGGAAAGAGGGCTTTGTGTTTTCTGTTGTTTGGGCAGTGGTCAAAAGGAAAGAGGGCTTTGTGTTTTCTGTTGTTTGGGCAGCGGTCAAAAGGAAAGAGGGCTTTGTGTTTTCTGTTGTTTGGGCAGCGGTCAAAAGGAAAGAGGGCTTTGTGTTTTCCGTTGTTTGGGCAGCGGTCAAAAGGAAAGAGGGCTTTGTGTTTTCCGTTGTTTGGGCAGCGGTCAAAAGGAAAGAGGGCTTTGTGTTTTCCGTTGTTTGGGCAGCGGTCAAAAGGAAAGAGGGCTTTGTGTTTTCCGTTGTTTGGGCAGCGGTCAAAAGGAAAGAGGGCTTTGTGTTTTCTGTTGTTTGGGCAGCGGTCAAAAGGAAAGAGGGCTTTGTGTTTTCCATTGTTTGGGCAGCGGTCAAAAGGAAAGAGGGATTTGGAGAGCACACAGACAAATCTCATCAAAGCATTTTAGCATTTTTCATCATTACTTTTCTAAATTAATGGATTTTCTTTCCTGGTGACGAAAAAAAATTTTTTTTTAGGAGGTTTTTCTGCAGCTCCTCCATCTGTAGCACTGGCAAGGCCAGCAGAGGAGAGGCTGCCTGGCTGTTAGCATGTCTTCAAAGCCCCATTGGAGGGTAATGCTATTACTGAAGGGGCTTTGGAGGTCACACTGTGAGACTTAATGGCCGCCAGCATCGCTATTATAAAAAGTACTGCAGTTTCTGAGAACTTGGAGACCCACACCTCTCTGTTCTTTTGGCTTGGTTGGGATATGACTGCGGCATAGCAGAGTAGAGGGAGGTAGGGAAGGTGGAGGGATGGAGGTATAGAATGAGGAAGGGAAGGAAGGCAATACTGACCGTTTTGAAGTCTCTGAAGGGCACAAACTGCACAATGTCCCTGAGGACGGGCTCTCCTTTGGGTGAGCGCAGCACCCCGTCATCCCCGTCCAGGATCTGCATGTCTGTGAAGTCTGCATTGCCCACGCCAACGATGATGATGGACAGGGGCTGGTAGGAGGCGCGCACGATGGCCTCGCGTGTGTCTGCCATGTCTGTCACCACGCCGTCCGTGAGGATCAGCAGGATGTGGTAACGCTGGAGGAGAGAGGAAAGAGGAGAGGGTTGCGGTTGCCTGTTGACCTTTTGTCACCACACACTTCAGTGCCCTTGGTTTGTCTGTGTGTAACACGTCATCCTCTGAAATCTGACTGCTCCCACTGAGAAAAGTAATAATGCATTCATCTCTAGTCCCATCAACACCTCTCTCTCTCCCTGCAGGATATCAATACGAATGAGAAAATCCTCAACATCTACAGATATCCTACATTTGCCTAAGAATTTTACATATGAGGTCGATAAGTGTATTTTTTATTTATTTGTATTTTTTATTTCACCTTTATTTAACCAGGTAGGCTAGTTGAGAACATGTTCTCATTTACAACTGCGACCTGGCCAAGATAAAGCAAAGCAGTGTGACAAAAACAACAACACAGAGTTACAAACAAACAAACGTACAGTCAATAACACAATAGAAAAAAATATTAAAAATCTATGTACAGTGTGTGAAAATGTAGAAGAGTAGGGAGTTAGGCAATAAATAGGTCATAGAGGTGAAATAATTACAATTTAGCATTAACACTGGAGTGATAGATGTGCAGATGATGATGTGCAAGTAGAGATACTGGGGTGCAAAAGAGCAAGAGGGTAAGTAGTAATATGGGGATGAGAAAGTTGGGTGTGCTTTTTACAGATTGGCTGTGTACAGGTACAGTGATCGGTAAGCTGCTCTGACAGCTGATGCTTAAAGTTAGAGAGGGAGATATAAGACTCCACCTTCAGTGACTTTTGCAATTCGTTTCAGTCACTGGTAGCAGAGAACTGGAAGGAAAGGTGGCCAAAGTAAGTGTTGCCTTTGGGGATGACCAGTGAAATATACCTGCTGGAGCGCGTGCTACGGGTGGGTGTTGCTATGGTGACCAGTGAGCTGATATAAGGCGGGGCTTCACCTAGCAAAGACTTATAGATGACCTGGAGCCAGTGGGATTGGCGATGAATATGTAGTGCGTGCCAGCCAACGAGAGCATACAGGTCGAAGTGGTGGGTAGTATATGGGGCTTTGGTGACAAAACGGATGGCACTGTGATAGACTGCATCCAGTTTGCTGAGTAGAGTGTTGGGGGCTATTTTGTAAATTACATTGCCGAAGTCAAGGATCGGTAGGATAGTCAATATTACGAGGGTGTATTTGGCAGCATGAGTGAAGGAGGCTTTGTTGCAAAATAGGAAGCCGATTCTAGATTTTATTTTGGATTGTAGATGCTTAATGTGAGTCTGGAAGGAGAGTTTACAGTCTAACCAGACACCTAGGTATTTGTAATTGTCCACATATTCTAAGTCAGAACCATACAGAGTAGTGATGCTAGTCGGGCGGGCAGTTGCGGGCAGCAATCGGTTGAAGAGCATGCACTTAGTTTTACTAGCATTTAAAAGCAGTTGGAGGCCAAGGAAGGAGTGTTGTATGGCATTGAAGCTCTTTTGAAGGTTTGTTAGCACAGTGTCCAAAGAAGGGCCAGATGTATGCAGAATGGTGTCGTCTGCATAGAGGTGGATCAGATAATCACCAGCAGCAAGAGCGACATCATTGATGTATACAGAGATAAGAGTCAGCCCGGGAATTGAACCCTGTGGCACCCCAATAGAGACAGACAACATGCCATCCGATTTGACACACTGAACTCTGAGAAGTAGTTGGTGAACCAGTCATTTGAGAAGCCAAGGCTATTGAGTCTGCCGATAAAAATGCGGGTGATTGACAGAGTCGAAGGCCTTGGCCAGGTCGATGAAGACGATGTCGGTTATGATATCGTTTCGGACCATGAGCGTGTCTGAGGTGCACCTCTGACCAGCTTGGAAACCAGATTGGATAGTGGAGAAGGTACGATGGGATTCTAAATGTTCAGTGATCTGTTTGTTAACTTGGCTTTCGAAGATTTTAGAAAGGCAGGGCAGGGTGGATATAGGTCTGTAACAGTTCGGGTCTAGAGTGTCTCCCCCTTTGAAGAGGGGGATGACCATGGCAGCTTTCCAATCTTTGGGGATCTCAGATGATACAAAAGAGAGGTTGAATAGGCTAGTAACAGGGGTTGCAGATTGTCTATCCCAGCTGATTTGTAGGGATCCAGATTTTGCAGCAGAAAAATGCTTATTGACATAGTCGATTATCGTAGATTTATCGGTGGTGACAGTGTTTCCTATCCTCAGTGCAGTGGGCAGCTGGGAGGAGGTACTCCTATTCTCCATGGACTTTACAGTGTCCCAAAACTATCATCATATTCCTATGTATTCTCCTCTCAGATGCCCCATGAGTCCTTAGGCATTAAAGTGCCCCGGCTGCAGTTTTAACTCATGTCCTGAATTATTTTTGCATTGATCCTTTGTTGATCCTTTGTTCTCATTTACTGATCAGAAGAAGAAGGGATGATTGAATAATAAATTAAGATCAGTACAAGGACGAAGGAGAAGAAACGGACAGAATGATGAAAAAGTGTTTCAAATGTAATGGGAATAGCCAGAGGGCAAACTAATGTAGGAACACATTGATATTAAAGGCCTTGGGCATTCTTGTTAACTCAATCCTTACCACGTTTCATTGAGAGATTTTAAAGGTGCTTTTGCAAAACCTCAATAAATTATAACAGATTTATACAATGGGTTGGTCTAATCCTGGATGCTGATTGGTTAAAATCGAGTTCCTGCCGGTGTCTATTTCACAAGTTACCACCGGCTAAAGCTATGAAATGCCTATTTACTGTTCCATCTCACTGCGCAATCCACTGTCTCGTCAGCCCAGCCAGACCATTTATAAACTTAATCTCCACTGTAAAAAGCATCTAGACATTATCTCCCATTTCTTTTAGACTAGTATTTGGTTTTCAACAGCAGAGATTTGTATAAACCTTGCTGTCTGTGGTCACCAGGGTGCTCGTTATGGAGCACACCTGTCACCAGCGTTATGTGCATCTGCGCATAATGACACTCACCTGGACTCCATCACCTCCCTGCTTACCTGCCCTACATATGTCACTCCCTTCGCTTTCTTCCCCAGTTGTCATTGATCCTGTTCCATGGCGGTGCGCTGTACTGTCATTTATTAAATGTATTCACTCCCTGAACTTGCTTCCTGACTCTCAGCGTACATCGTTTACATTTCTCTTTCCAGCTTCAGTTTGAAGTAATTGTGCTAGCTGTGTCATTGGCTAGCTCCTCCAAACAGTGTACTTGTGAGAGAGCAAATGTTCTATGCCAGGCCAAATCGCTCATTGGTATGGCTGTATCCAAATGTCACTAGAAAACAGTTTAAATAAACAAATGCAGCTACTTTTGGCATTCTGGCTGCACTGTTTGTGACCGTTAGCCCAAGTTGGCTAGCTAGCAATAAGGGGATAAGAACGTTGCCAGTCAGCATGACAACAGAACATTTAGAACAAATGTCTATAGAATAAAGACTGTGTCGTGTCTCCAGCAACTGAGCCAGCCGGCTTGGGTAGCAATCCTAGATTTGTGTCGGGACTATCTTGTGTAAGGACAAAATAGTATAAATGAACATGTTTAATGGAAATATGTCTCATTATTTGAAATTGCTGGTATCCCATTGCATAAAAGTGATAATTCCCTCAAACACAGTGTTTGGCGGATATATTGGCACCGTTTGCAGGCCCGAGACTAACAGCCGTGCCAATATCCTCCACACACGGCTTCTCGGGCATTGTCACTTAATTAGACAAAAACATTTAATAGTGAATGACATCACTATCATGTTTTTCATTTCCACACAATCATACACCTACATGGTCTGTATTGGCTGACTGGTATTAATTGTGTAAAAGCTGAGCTGAGCCTGGGACAGCTCATCCAAGGAGGCTCAATGGATGTGATATCAGTTATGGACATTTTTACTTTTCTCCATATCATGCAGGCTGTACTGTACATCACTCCATTACAGCAGTAAAGGGACACTTACTGAGGCATCTTTGATGGTCTCCTCTCCTGCTGACAGCTTGGCTATCCTGCTGATGATGGGAGAGACGTTGGTGGGGCCATACAGCTGGATCTTAGGCAGGCAGTTCTGGTAGGCCTCCACCACCCCCTGAATCTCTGATCACACACACAAACACAGGCGTTCTACTGTGGGTACACGCCTTAAAGTGGCACATTGAGGAAGGAATGGAGGGAGAGCTGGATAACTAAGGGTGGGCTGGAGCACAATCACTAAGGGACAAAGTATTACTGGAAATGTACATTTGTAGGGCTCTGTGTCCATTAAAGGTGGATTCTGAGAGCGGGGAAAGCACTCTCAAGCTCCACATGCTATCCAGTATGCACATTTTTCATTGTAAAATGTCAGCGGATTTAGATTGATGGAGAGTCGGGCAGAGCTGCTGAGATGTTCAGAAGTATAAGGTACCCAGAGGAGGCTTCATCTCTGTTACCTTCACATTCATCGTCCTCTGGGTTGAAATTGATGGCAAAGTCATGGGACACCTGTTTGTTGGGAAATAAAACAGGGTCAGACACTGATGTACTGGAAATGAGTGTAGACAAAATCCCTATGTCTCATTCGAAATACAACTGGGGTCTTCAAGGATGCTAATTTATTTCAGTCCACATTTTACGATCATTTGAATGTCTGGAGTAGTGGTGGAATAAATGAAAATATAGGACCATAAGTCCACATAAAGATTACTTTGAGTATGAGAATGACCCTGTTCCTGATACAAAGTGGTCCAGTTATCTTATTGAACAAAGCCACAGCCACACAGCCTTTTGAGAACTTTTACTATTTTGGGTAAATACAACAGCTTTGGGCTCTTGGACTATTCTAAGTGACAACAACAATACAGAATTTACAGATTTGGTTTTATAGCATTTTAGCAGCCTGGGGTTCAGAAAGTGTTCAGACGTGGCATTTTTCTATCCAATCAAAACAACCGTCTTTTTGGTCCAGTGTATGTACCTTTGACAAGACAGATGTCATTAAGCCATAATGACAGAACTTACAGTAGATAAGACTATTTATAAGCCAATGCACAGCACAGAACAGAAGCAGAGTCTGATAGCCTTATTTGATATTTTCTCGGTCTGTTGACCTGCCAGTACTTCAGTGTGCCTGTGATTCTCCATCTCTGGAAGCAGTCTGTGTGTCTGAAAGCGGTGTGTGTGTGTGTGTGTGTGTGTGTGTGTGTGTGTGTGTGTGTGTGTGTGTGTGTGTGTGTGTGTGTGTGTGTGTGTGTGTGTGTGTGTGTGTGTGTGTGTGTGTGTGTGTGTGTGTGTGTGTGTGTGTGTGTGTGTGTGCGTGTGCGTGCGGCACTTCAAACCCTCTCCCCAGGGTGCTAGTTAAAACAACAGCCAGATCTCTGTTCTCCATGCCAAATCTGCTAAAACAACGCCCCTGTCTCGCTCCTGAAACCTTCTGACAAGTGGCCATCAACACCAAGGAGCCATGCTTGCCATTATTCTAATTCCTCAGAACATGTTATTTTCTCGGGGACAGGTTGGTATTTCCAGAGAAGGGGCTTGTGAATAAAAATAAACTCAATTATGAATTTGAAATGTGAGATTTTGACAGAGTGACAAATGGTGTCAGGATATAGGGCAATCAGCCCGTTCAATATATAGACTCAGGGCAAATACCAAGAGGAGAGAGGATGGAGGGAAAATAAGCAGTGTGGGGAAATATTATAACAACTAAACAAGATAATACTCACCTCATAATTGGGTGGAATTCTGGCACCAAATCCCAAGGCGGAAAATCTTTTGTCACTAAAATGTAAAGTAAATCAATCATACAATAATACTGTTCTCGCTGTTACAGTAGAGTTACACGGTCACTGATCAAATGGAAGATACTTGTTGAGAACATTACTGCAATTTATCTCTTTCACACAGAAAAAACTACACTGCAAATCCCTCCTTTTAAGACTTGTTTACAATTTAACCAGTTAGGACACTCAAATGGCAATTTAAGATTTGCTTCTTTGTTCCAGCTGTCAGTTTGCACCTATGGGGTGAGATTATGTTACTCTCCGCCAACAAGTGGTAATTGTGCGGTCGCAATGGCTGTATTCCCCACATCATTATCGGTATCATTCTAATATGCTGAGCTGATGTAGTACAATATGCTCTGCCATATTGAATGCATTACTCTTTGTCAGGAGGGCAGGAGAGCACTGCACTAGAGGAATGAAGGCAGGAACTGTGAGGGAGAATGAGAGTGTAAGACACAGTAGGACAGAAGCAATGCCTGCTGGGAAATACCACTAGACATACAGTAGATCTGATCACACGGTGAGCTGTGGGGCTCATTGAGCAGTATGCGAGCCGAGACAAGAAACAAAACACGAGTCCTCCTAGTGCAACGGCAAAAAGAGAGGGTTGAAGAAAGGATTCAAATATGAGATGGAATGATTAGTGAGTTACAGCTCTCTCTCTCTCTCTCTGACAGGGAATGTGTGTATCTATCACTCTCCAATCCATGGCACTGTGAACATGTGTGCTGGGCTGTGCTAGCTTCTTTTCCATCACATTAGTAATACTGCCTAAATACATGATTTTATCTCTGCTATCGGGACATTGCTTTCATGCAGAAAAAAAGTGGAGTCTCGAGCACCGTGGCAATCTGAATGAACATCTCCATAATAACATCTTGGTTTCAGTCATCAGCATTTGAAAGGAGCTGTTTTAATTTATTTACTGCAGCAGGAAGGGGCGAGAGTGATGACATGGGCTGGGAACACTAAAGCAGGAAGTAATAAGCATTCAATTGAAGATTTGCCTGTAAGCCTTCATTAGAGACAACTAAAGGACTGTACACTTTAATATCCCATCTCTGGCTGATTGATACGTTTTCCAGCACATTACAAAATAATGGAAAAACAGACGATAAAACCCTTCTGGTCTCATCATCCACCCTTGGGAATTAAGAATGATCATCTCTGTGATAAACATAGTATTCTTCAATTGGGCTTCCTCTATCTCAGGAGATGGTATACTCTCTCAGGATGCCGCTCTCTCATGAGAAAGAGGGAAGCTGTCCGAACAACCAAGGCCACTACAAAGGCAACTGGTTTCCAAATGCGCAAAGGTTGCTGCCATCCCCGATATTCACAGTTTGCTTACAGCTGCTCATTATTTTCTCTCTAAAGACTGACAGGGGAGCATCTAACAAGCAAGCCAATCAAAAATATATTTATTTTTTCAAATCAAATTGGGCTTGGTGGATGTACAGTACAACACATGTGGAACGTCATCCCCAAAACCATGGTCCTTTGCTCTAGCAGGCCTGGTAATACATGAGGGCACGCACAGACACACGCACAGACACAGACACACACACAGACACAGACACACGCACAGACACACGCACAGACACAGGCACAGACACAGGCACAGACACAGACACAGAAACACGCACAGACACACGCATAGACACACATACAGACACAGACACACGCACAGACACACACACACACCGACACAGACACAGACACAGGCACAGACACACGCACAGACACAGGCACAGACACAGACACAGAAACACGCACAGACAGGGTTGGTTTAAATGCGGAAGACACATTTCAGTTGAATGAATTCAATTGTACAACTGACTAGGTATCCCCTTCCCTTTCTATCAACCCAGGGAAAAGAAAGCTGGTAAAACATCTTGGATCAATGAAGGAAAGCAGGAGACATGATTTCTCTCTCTCTGCCCCCAGTCGAGTTATAGAAATGCTCTCTTTTTGTTCCCTCCATCAACACTTTGGTCCTTAATCTCCTTAATCCTCAACTCCTTAATCCTCAGATAAAGAAAGAGGGGAAAGTGGACCTCCTCTCTCCCTCCACCCTCCGTGGGGAGATTTACGCAGATTCTGTCAATGGCTAATCCTGCGTTTAATGAATCCCACAGGACAGCGCTATCCAGGAGAAAGGACAGGAATAACCTGCAGGAGCAATGGAGGTGTACAAGAACAAAATTGGCTGCAACACAACGTGCCGAAGACACATTTACTCTGACAGCAAATCATGACAAATTAGTGACTAAACTGCATGCAGGGTCAAATTGGGCAGATAGTTTTGTTAATTATTGTCTGTAATGCAAAGGAGATCCATCACAATGGGCGAATGAGAAATGGGCCTACAACATACTCTCTGCTCGGCAGTGGCAAAGCCAGTTTCAAGTTCTATAATACAATTCAAACTACTCAACCACTGATGTCTGATGTCGCTGCCTTGAATAGCTATCTGTTGTTGTTTGTCTTGTATCTTTCTATTCTATCTAGTCCGTGGTGTTTTGTCCAAACAGAAATCTCATTACAATACATCAGACTTATAATTTTAACATAACGGCGAGATCGACCTGAAACAACTTCTCAAAGTTTCCTCAGCGATTTATCTTACTTTTCTCCTCTGACGCAAATGCAGTCAATATGTTCCAAAGCTCCTGTAGTATCAAGAGAAGACACTGTACAAATACTTCCACTGGAGCTACTGCTAGTTCTGATGCTTGGTGCTTCCCTGTTCTATCAGTCAGTTTAATACTTTGTGGGAATAGAACCTGGTGTTTGAGAAGATGTAGAGGTGCCACAAGTTCCCGAGAGTAAAAGAAACTGGCTATGGTTCCCCCAGATAAAATAGACATTCTCTGGGAAGTAGCCTTTCTGTGTAGTGGTATACATATTCTCTTTGATTGTGCTCAACGTTTTAGGATTCTTATGCCTTTTTCCAATTGAACCTGGATTAAACATCACAACCTAGGTTAGTTCAGTGTGTGTGGAGTAGTAGTCCACCTCTGTGTCTTTTCTTAAGCAGCACATGGCTGTACTAAGTGATAAGTCCCAAGTAGAGAACTAATTATGTCTCACAGACTGCTATGCTGTGGAGGACTACCACCCCGGTAGACAGCCATATTTCAACGTGACACCAATAAGAAGAGTGGGAGAGCCAAATGTGAGGCTGTTCACAGGCCTGTTAATGAGGATGGCACCAATGTGTGGGCTCCATGTTGGCACCTCTTTTTCACTTCCACGTGACATGGTGTGAGAGCGGATCTTGCAGGCGGGTGTCTTCACTGAGCCCCGTTCCCCTCTCAGTAGGAGAACCAGCCACTTCCCACTCAGAGCAAAAGGTGCCCGGCTCCTAATCCAGCTCCTACTATGTAAAAGTGATCAAACATCACCTGATGTTCACCACAAGAGGCCTGCATGCCCACGTTGTGCACCTGAATAACAGCCTGGCGTGGGAGGAGATAACCCACAATATGTAACGTAGGCGCAACACCTAAAGGCATGTTTGTGACACCCAACACCAAACTGAGTTAGCTACCTACACATCTCTTTTCCAGGTAGCTAGAGTCTGTGTCTCTCCAACAGGTCTTCTGCTGTTCTACAGTCATCTCTTGCATTCTTTAATTAGGCAGCCAACGTTCTCCACACATTCAAGAGGAGGAGCCCACACTGGCATGACTCACAGTGTAAATCCTCATTTGGCTCTGTGCCGACAGACAAGAGGATCTTTCCTCTAAAATAGAAATAATGAAATAATTTGTTTCTAATTAACCAGTGTCTGACAAGACTGTCTCCGATAGCCCTGGTGTATATTGAATAAATATTGAATCTTTCCACTTCTACCTATGGCTCTGCTGTTGCCTCTCCTCTGCCCTCTGCCCTCTGTCCCTCTCTACCCCTGTCTCTGCCCATCCTGCTACTGTCCCTCCATGTCTCTGCCCATCCTGCTACTGTCCCTCCCTGTCTCTGCCCATCCTGCTACTGTCCCTCCCTGTCTCTGCCCATCCTGCTACTGTCCCTCCCTGTCTCTGCCCATCCTGCTACTGTCCCTCCCTGTCTCTGCCCATCCTGCTACTGTCCCTCCCTGTCTCTGCCCATCCTGCTACTGTCCCTCCCTGTCTCTACCCATCCTGCTACTGTCCCTCCCTGTCTCTGCCCATCCTGCTACTGTCCCTCCCTGTCTCTGCCCATCCTGCTACTGTTCCTCCCTGTCTCTGCCCATACTGCTACTGTCCCTCCCTGTCTCTGCCCATCCTGCTACTGTCCCTCCCTGTCTCTGCCCATCCTGCTACTGTCCCTCCCTGTCTCTACCCATCCTGCTACTGTCCCTCCCTGTCTCTGCCCATCCTGCTACTGTCCCTCCCTATCTCTGCCCATCCTGCTACTGTCCCTCCCTGTCTCTGCCCATACTGCTACTGTCCCTCCCTGTCTCTGCCCATCCTGCTACTGTCCCTCCCTGTCTCTGCCCATCCTGCTACTGTCCCTCCCTGTCTCTGCCCATCCTGCTACTGTCCCTCCCTGCCTCTGCTAATCCTGCTGTGCCACTGCGCCAGGCTGGGTGTCCTCTCCTCTGGTTTGGGGTAATGATCCCTTGCCAGCCATGGAGGGGGATTTGGCCGCTCCGCCAGGCACAGGCAGTCTTTGCCAGGCTGAGACAGAATAGGATATCACAGGGTGTAGTGAGCACCACAGGACAGAGGAAATGCTGCATCCGCCACCACGGATGGAACAAGACCTGCTGTCTACAGCAGAGGCAGCAGTAAATCTAAGCAGACTAGCCTCATCTCAAACACTGATTCTGCCTCCAAGCAACTTCATCTGAGATTTCCCCAGGGCCTCCTCATGCATTTGTAATGTCTGTGTAAAGGCAATTTGTTTGCTCTAATTTCCTCCTAGTAAGGTGGAACTATAGGGATTTAATGAAAGTGTTGGCAGTGGGCATGCGAATTGCAGGTGGACCTTCATTTAATTAATGCATGAAAATTACTGTTGTTTTTGTTTTGGTGGTGTCAAATCCACAAGCGGCTCCTTGCGTTACCTTATCTCGGACACTGCCATTGGATGCAGCAAAACCACACCCACCTTTATTTGGGACAAATCCCATGCAGCCGTGTTAGAAGTTCATGCAGTCACATTACAAGTTCAGACACTCGAATGTGAGATGTTATATTGTCTACACCTCGATTAGACTGATAGCCTATCCCCATCCAAATTAAAATGAAAACATGCACACTTTCTATTGCAGTTTTGAACTTCTAATGCAGTAGGGATAATAGGAAGGGAGTGATTTGTAACACACAAGAACAGCCACTCGCCGATTTGCAGGCTCATACCGCAGTTACACCTTCAACACCGGCAAAACAACGTGAGTTATCACTCGATCTGATTGAATCGAGGCCTTATCATTGTAATAATTGTTCAACTCTGTCATTCATTTCCCACCTCATGCTTCAATGAGTAGTAGAAAGGATCCTCTGAATTCTATTCTATTTCAACATTCCACGAATTCCATTACCTCCTCATAGCTGGGAATTAGATGGAGTAGAACCACTGTCTCGGTTAAAGTTAAATTTCCCATTGATAGACATACAGAGAGCAGCCCCAGAGATAGAGATCAAGATAAGGCTGGGCAGAGAGGCGTGGTGCTGACTAACCTGTCATAATCCTGACAGATCTCACCCACTGCTATCAAAGCCTTCAGATACTCATTGGGCTGGTACGGGTTGATGTAGTGTAGGGAGCAGCTGTTCCGTGGGTCTCCGTTGGAGGCTGTGAAGTCAATGGCCACCTAGAGCAATGATAGATTCATAGAAGACTGTAAACAAACCAAACACCATAAACACTAGACCTAGGGTCTACCTGTCCATGCATATTGTGTTGAAGCAGGCTACGCTGTACAGTGCTCTGTCAAACTGGTGTTTCTATAGAGGAAGATTATGACAAATCAATTGACTTCCATTGTGTAAGTGTCTGGAGCCTGCGCCATTGAGTGACATTCCAACCTGGGAGCGCCCTCACAAGGTCTTAAATACTGTAATATCATCGCAATCATGTCCTCAAGCATAACTGCTTACGCAAGTGAATCTGTATAATATATGGTGAAAACATAAATATCTAAGATACGTAAATGAACATTGCTGAAGCCGTCTGTTAAATTTAGATTTTTATGTCCAGTCATAGCGCAGATGTTCTCAGAGCAATTTATACGACCAACACATGTGCAGGATGCATTGAGGGCATGTCAAAAAGGAGTGACAAAGGACAGAGATGTTTCCCTTCTTTGACGTCAGCAGTGCTAAAGATACGGGCACAGGGAGAACTGCAGCTTCTCTACAAGGGAAATGATCATGTCAATATTCTGCAGGTATTTTTTTTTAAATCAGTGCATTATCAAAGGACTTCTATAGTGTTCTTAATCTGTGGAAGGTGATACCTAAGGCTGTCTATGCAACAATGAAGCAGTGCTCCTAACATAGCCGTTCCCCTAAATGAATATTCATTATTGCCTCAGCTATCCTTCTAAGGAGCTAGCCTTCAGTGAGAGAATCATCCGGAAACAACGGAAAATGCCAGTCAGCAGGGTAATGTTTAATTAGTAAAAAAAAATGCAGAATGTAATGTTTCACACTTAGAGAACGTAGCATTTAATCAAAACACTGGCCTTGATGACAGCACTTAACCTGGAAATGGAACACTGGTTTAAATCTCACAGGCAGGTTAGAATACTAGGCTTATTGTCTATTCCAACACCTTAACGAAGGTAAGCAACCATTAACATGTATAGAATGCGCAGGCAGTCAGTGGATCGTACACGTTTTGAAGGTTAGCATAGCGTTGTACCATGCTGCTATGTGATGATGACCTGCTAGTGCATGCATCGGCTGCTCAACTTACTGTAAAGTGGATTTGGCATCCTCCCATGATGTAGTCGAGGAAGGAATACACTCTGTGAAGCTGCAGAACAGAGAGGAAGCTTTTAAACTAAACCCCAGAGGTTGGGGGTTCAGACTCGGTAGAGTACTCATCAATGTTTTTAGATGAGTTCCAGTTTTAACCAATGGCTGTTCCATTTACAAAAGAACAAGTATGTATTTTAAAACGATTATTAAACCACTACTCAGTAGCAATCAGTGTTTAGAAAACAAGTATTATGTAGTAAGCATGAACATGGAGAATGGTGATGATTTCATTTAGTCTGAAGGCAGCAGCTCTGTGATGTGCAGTGTGTTCTCTCCATGCCAGTTAGAGATCACACACCCAGTGGGGGCGGCAGAGGATTCAAACTGAGACACAGCAGCAATCACATGAGCTGGGCGCAGTAAACTAATGAATCCAAATGAAATCATCCAAATGATAGGCTGCCGAAACAATAGGCCTGAGAGACACCAAAACAACTATACCAATTTAAAAAACGTTTCATTTTGACAAGATCTGCGAACTAAAAACATATGGGGGAAAAAGCACGGTGACAGCCACCCACAGATGTAGTCATTTACAGATTTGGGTTGTGGGGGTGGACAGTAAACTGAGGTTGATCGCATTTCTGAAACGAGCAGTACTAATTCATCAGCACTATGTGTACATGTTCTGAGAGAGTAGAACCGTATAGCAAAGAGACAGGGATGATTCTCTATGTATTCAATAGTGGAGAGTTGCTGAGCAGGAGCTGTAAATGTTGGCTCTAACCTTGAGATCACTGAGGATGACCACCCCAGAGTTCTTGTAGTTCTTTTTCTTTAGTTTGTACTTTGGATTCATGCAATCCCATGTGACCTTCAACACAGGAGGTAGACAACACATACAGAGACACAGTTACGAGTCGTGACGTCTGCTGCAGACCTGCGGTACGACTTGCAGAACATAGAAGAGCAGCGCGACGTTCCTTTCACCTGTTTCTGTCTTTGTCAGAGATAAGTGACACATCCGTGACACACATCAAAACATTCAACAGTGACTGACAGCACTCGCTCTCCGTTCGACTGACCTTGCTTCCACCGCCAATTTTCTGCATTTCTCTGAAGGTGGCATAAAACTCTCCGATGAAGTCGTGTTTTCCCCTGGAGTCAGAATCCCAGACTAGGCACTGTGACACAACCAGACAGTGACAGACAGAACCCTCTGATATTGACTGTTCATTCACCAGTAAGTTACTTCATTCACCAGTTCCGTTCATTCATTCATCGACACCACAGCAGCAACGTTAAACCATCACACTGTGACTTCCTGTGTTTCTTACCTTGAGCTTCCTGTCCTCATCACAGCTACACAGAGAGATGAGAGACACTTTAAAGGGCTCCCACACGGGGTTCAGGTTGTTTTTGATTACCTGCAACAGCAAGAGCACATTAGACATGAGTAACTTTCACCGCACTTGGAGAAGGAGAGGTAGATACAGAGAGGAGGAATAAATGTGTCTATTAACCTCAGTTCTGTGAACGAGCTGTTCCGTCCCATCATCGTTGATTCGATATATTTCCAAAAAGGGGTCTGACTTACTGAAGAGATCCTGTCAAATATACAAACCAATCAAACACAAAACACTAATTCTGGTTGAGCCATTAATGTACAGTCATTTATCTCAGACAATCAAATAACAAACAAGTTGTTGTAATCACACACACACACACACAGATGTCATCATGTTAGCTTGGTCATCCTGGTGCTAAATTTGACACAGCTTGTCCCCTCTGCCTGTGCATGTGGTGTATTGTTCACTGCTGTAACAAATCAAATCAGGAAAAGGGTGTGAAAGAGTCATTTAACATTGAGTCTCAAGGTAAGGCTGAGAGCAGCTACAGCTTGTTTGGGTCAATTGATTGTTCAGGGCTCAGCAGACAGTATTTCTGTACATCATGTAGTGTATGTGTGTGAGAGTGTTAGAGAAAGGAATGGAGGGAGAAAGAACGAGTGTGTGAGAGAGTGAGAGGGGGGCACAAAACAAGATATTTAATGTCCCCGTTTCTCGCTGCATTAGCCTGATACAGCTCCACAGGGACAGCCAGGGAGGAAAGAGAGGGAGGTAGCCCCCAATATCGTTGCCACGGCAACCCATTGCCAGTGGCGTCACTGTGGACATGCATTCAACATTTAATCCCTGTCCAGCAATAACAGCTCTCACCACTTATATAATAAGCACCATTAATTAAGTTACCTTTGACCAGCACGGTCTACTGAGTTCCATAATGTTACAAGTTCCATAATGTCCTCCAGCAGTTTGTTCAGTGCCTTGGATAGCGTTTCTGGCAGCATTACAGTATTAGAAATACATGGGGAATATTTCATTGCCTGATCTATGTTGCTCATACTGTGGTTGTCACAGCAACTCTTTCCATCTACAATTATATATATTTTCTACGTATCTCACTTCTCGAATACTTTGAAAACAAAAGGTTAAACATTCAAGAAGTTTAAATGCAAACCTTTGAAAAGGTACTTTGTCCGAGCCATCAACCATTGTGCTGGTAAATCAACTACAATACTAAAGTGCCTCATCATCATCTGATCACCACCGTGAAGCAGGCAGTATTTATAGCTTGAGTGGTATAGATCATGTGCATAGTCTATTGGAGTAATATTTCTCAGTGTAATGGGATCCTCAAAGTCATTGGAACGGACAGATTCCATACAAAGATAGTAGCCTGGCAATGAATCTGCCTGAGCATGTGGCCATTCCCCCCCCCCCTTCCCTCTCCCACTTTCCATCTCCAGCCTACACTGACTATTTTTCTCCCGCCCTAAAAGGGTTATTCGGCTGTCCCCATAGGAGAACCCTTTGAATAACCCTTTTTGGTTCCAGTTAGAATCATTTTTGTTACAAATAGAACTGTTTGGGGTTTCATGTAGAACCCTTTACACAGAGGGTTCTACATAAAACCAAAAATGGTTCCAACAGGAACCAAAAAGTGCTTTTACCTGAAACCTAAAAAGGGTTCTCCTATGGGGACAGCCAAATAACCTTTTTGTAAGTTAAAGCAGTTTGCTGACAGGGTTGGGCAACTGAAATGTAATTATGTCAATAAGAAAAGGAAAGAGAACGTTTTAAAGCACACCATACCACCATTGATACGTTTCCCTGCCTCCAATGTACACTGAAGATTTCATTAGCCTTTATTGTTTGTCTCTAAATCACAAACAGTGCAATTGGAAATCTGTTTTTATTTCCACATGAAATTGCTCATCATGACCCTATTTCCACTGAGTTATAGGTCCAAACAGCCAATCAAAAAGACTGTAACTTGCTAACTCTAATAAATGCCTTACAAAGGAGCGTGGGCTCTGCTCTGATGAATGCCCACTAAGCAAAACTTTACCTCCACTCCCTGTTAACTTTCTCCAACACTGCTTAGAGTCAGAGGCCAATTGCACCCTTTGCTTGGTAGCATTCTGAGAGCATAGAGAGGCAGGAAGAAGATTTCTGCTATAATCATTGATGTCAGAGATTTATTCCAGTCTTGTTGACTGAGATATGAACCTTCTGCCTTGAGCCTTGTGTGGGTGTGCCAGCTCTACTGTAGGTGCCTCAGTGCTCCAGCTCCCAAAATCTTCTGCCAAATATCTTTCGTAGCCCTCCTAAATGCTCTACCGACAACAAACTCCCTCTTACTGAGCTCACCATGCATTTTACATAGCTTTCCTCCATCAAGCCATTTGTTGAAAAACTTCTGCTGTCTGTGCTGTCTTTGCAACAGAGAGCCCCATGTTGGATTGATTTCCTCATCTTGTGTTAGGGCACAGGAATTTAGAGTTGAAAAGGACAGGTCGATCATGTCCTTTGGATATTGCAAGGTAGCCTTTCAGAGCCAGGATACTTGAAATGTATAAATTCCTAAATTACAGACAAAAATGGAATGGTAGGAAAAAAGGGGGGGAAACAGTATTTTGCAGATAATCACTAAGAGTATGTTTTAGCCTGAGGCAGAGAAAGTGAGGGAGGAAGACCCTGAGAGATATGCAGAGAAAAGGAGGAAGACGCTGAGAGATATGCTGAGTAAAGGAGGAATAGAAGGAGAAAGGCGGAGATATTAGTTGAGAGAGAGAGAGGGTAAGTGTGGAGGTGTTCGGGTACGGCTTGTTGCTACTATAGGAAGAACAGACACCTGCAGAGCTTCAGGGACAGTGGTCCATTGTGGGATGCTTTGTGTGGAGGAGCTGTTTGCAAACAGAGAACCACACCGGAACATCGCTTTAGCGCTCGCGCACGCACACACGCGCACGCACACACGCACACGCACACACACGCACACAGATCTCACCCTCATCTTCCTCTGGCTATCTGTCAACGGTCCATGACACACCATTCTCACAATGCTTGTCTCAACGGGGAACCAGCATTTACAGAAAGCCAAGTTCAATTCAGACTTAATAGAACAAACGCTGAAATGTACAGTGGGGAGAACAAGTATTTGATACACTGCCGATTTTGCAGGTTTTCCTACTGACAAAGCATGTAGAGGTCTGTAATTTTTATCATAGGTACACTTCAACTGTGAGAGACGGAATCTAAAACAAAAATCCAGAAAATCACATTATATTAAGTTATTAATTTGCATTTTATTGCATGACATAAGTATTTGATCACCTACCAACCAGTAAGAATTCCGGCTCTCACAGACCTGTTCGTTTTTCTTTAAGAAGCCCTCCTGTTCTCCATTCATTACCTGTATTAACTGCACCTGTTTGAACTCATTACCTGTATAAAAGACACCTGTCCACACACTCAATCAAACAGACTCCAACCTCTCCACAATGGCCAAGACCAGAGATCTGTGTAAGGACATCAGAGATAAAATTGTAGACCGCACAAGGCTAGGATGGGCTACAGGACAATAGGCAAGCAGCTTGATGAGAGGTCAACAACTGTTGGCGCAATTATTAGAAAATGGAAAAAGTTCAAGATGACGGTCAATCACCCTCGGACTGGGGCTCCATGCAAGATCTCACCTCGTGGGGCATCAATGATTATGAGGAAGGTGAGGGATCAGCCCAGAACTACACGGCAGGACCTGGTCAATGACCTGAAGAGAGCTGGGACCACAGTCTCAAAGAAAACCATTAGTAACACACAACGCCGTCATGGATTAAAATCCTGCAACGCATGCAAGGTCCCCCTGCTCAAGCCAGCGCATGTTCAGGCCCGTCTGAAGTTTGCCAATGACCATCTGGATGATCCAGAGGAGAAATTGGGAGAAGGATATGTGGTCTGATGAGACAAAAATAGAGCTTTTTGGTCTAAACTCCACCTGCCGTGTTTGGAGGAAGAAGAAGGATGAGTACAACCCCAAGAACACCATCCCAGCTGTGAAGCTTGGAGGTGGAAACATCATTATTTGGGGATGCTTTTCAGCAAAGGGGACAGGACGACTGCACCGTATTGAGGGGAGGATGGATGGGGCCATGTATCGCGAGATCTTGGCCAACAACCTCCTTCTCTCAGTAAGAGCATTGAAGATGGGTCGTGGCTGGGTGTTCCAGCATGACAACGACCCGAAACACACAGCCAGGGCAACTAAGAAGTGGCTCCGTAAGAAGCATCTCAAGGTCCTGGGGTGGCCTAGCCAGTCTCCAGACCTGAACCCAATAGAAAATCTTTGGAGGGAGCTGAAAGTCCGTATTGCCCAGCGACAGCCACAAAACCTGAAGGATCTGGAGAAGGTCTGTATGGAGGAGTGGGCCAAAATCCCTGCTGCAGTGTGTGCAAACCTGGTCAAGAATGACAGGAAATGTATGATCTCTGTAATTGCAAACAAAGGATTCTGTACCAAATATTAAGTTCTGCTTTTCTGATGTATCAAATACTTATGTCATGCAATAAAATGCAAATTAATGACTTAAAAATCATACAATGTGATTTTCTTGATTTTTGTTTTAGATTCCGTCTCTCACAGTTTAAGTGTACCTATGATAAAATTTACAGACCTCTACATGCTTTGAGACGTAGGAAAACCTGCAAAATCGGCAGTGTATCAAATACTTGTTCTCCCCACTGTATGTTGGATGCCTGTATGTCGTATCCTCCAGTAAATACAGTGTAAAGCATATGGATCTTAATAAATGTTACATTTATAAGTGTAGAAAATCCATATCAGCATTGTATATCTTTCTTGTCTTGTTAATGACTGATTATGTCAAAAAGAGAGATCCAATCTTGAAATCACAATTACAGGAGAGAGGTTCAACAGCCAGCAATAAGCACAAATTCACCCATGAACAATATTGACATTTCTACCAGGAGAAGGCCCCTAATCCCTTACCTTATCATCCAGTTTCTTGGCACAGAAGAACAGTTCAACATATCCATTGTTGCCAGAAATTTCTTCAGCGTGTACCTGAAAGAAGTTATTTTTAGTCAAATTTAAGTCAAATTTTTGCCAATGAGAATATTTTAAACATAAACATGTGGACACGACCATGAGTGTTATTACTTTAAAACTTCAACAGAAAGTTCACTCAAGCCCAGAAACGGATGTGGTTCCATTACTGTAATGCAGAGCTGGCCAAACGACTGCATGGGAGCTGGGTCCGAAGTTAGTCCACAAGACTGTTTGGTTGACCCCCAAAAGGAATGCACTAATAGCTAAAAAGTGTATTATTCTGCATATTTAAAGGAATATTAGAGACATGCTACATTTTGTGAAAAAGCAAGTGATAGTATGAGAGAGAGAGAGATTATATAATCCATGTACACAAACAACAAGTGTTCAGTTGAAAATTGTTAATAAACACACAGATTTCCTTCCTCAGGGCCATGGGGTGAGACAGGGATGCAGCTTGAGCCCCACCCTATTCAACATGTACACTGAGTGTACAAAATATTAGGAATGCCTTCCTAACATTGAGTTGCACTCCATTTTACCTTCAGACAGTCTAAATTCATCGGGGCATGGAATCTACAAGGTGTTGAAAGCATTCCAAAGGGATGCTGGCCCATGTTGACTCCAATGCTTCCCACAGTTGTGTCAAGTTGGCTGAACTATTCTTGATACACAGAGGAAACTGTTGAGCATGACAAACCCATCAGTGTTGTAGTTCTTGACTACACTCAAACCGGTGCGCCTGGCACTTACTACAATATCCCTTTCAAAGTCACTTAATTATTTGGTCTTTCCCATTTACCCTATATATGGCACACATACACAGTCAATGTCTTAATTGTCTCAAGGCTTCAACATCCTTCTTTAACCTCTCTCCTGCCCTTCATCTACACTGATTGGAGAGGACTTAACAAGTGACATCAATAAGTGATCATACCTTTCACCTGGTCAGTCTCTATCCAGGAAATGTTTTGTACAATCAGTGTACAATATATCAATGAATTGGCGAGGGCAGTGGAACAGTCTGCAGCATCCGGCCACACCCTTCTGGACTCAATCAAATGTCTACTGTTTGCAGATGATCTGGTGCTTCTGTCCCCAACCAAGCAGGGCCCACAGCAGCACCTAGATCTTCTGCACAGATTATGTGAAACTTGGGCCCCCATGAATCTCAGTAAAGAGAAAAATAATGGTGTTCCAAAAAAGCTTCTGTTACCAGGACAACAAATACAAATGAAATCTAGACACCGTTGCCCTAGAGCACACAAAGAACTATACCTACCTCGGCCTAAACATCAACACAACAGTTACCTTCCACAAGGCAGTGAAGGATCTAACAGATAAGGCAGAAAGGGCCTTCTACGCTATCAAAATGGATATACAACCAGTCATCCCAATTACGATCTGGCAAAAAATACTTCAATCAGTTCTAGAAGCCATTACTCTCTATGGTTGTGAGGTCTGGGGTCGACTCACCAAACAAGAATTCACAATACGGGACAAACACCCACTTGAGACTCTACATACAGAATTCTGCCCAAAAATATAATTTGTGTACAACGCAAAGCCCCAAACAATACATGCAGAGCTGTTAAATTCTATAACCACCTAAAAGGAAGCGATGACCACACATTCCACCACAAAGCCCTCACCTACAGAGAGATGAATCTAGAGAAGTGTCCCCTCATCCAGCTGGTTCTGGGGTTCTGTTCACGAACACAAACAGACCCCACAGAGCCCCAGGACAGCAACACAATCAGAACCAACCAAATTATGAGAAAACACAATCCTTGACAATGTAAAGACTCAGTGAGCATAGCCTTGCTATTGAGAAAGGCCACCAAATGCAGACCTGGCTCTCGAGAGAAGACAGGCTATAACATTTTAACATTTAACATTAACATTTAAGTCATTTAGCAGACGCTCTTATCCAGAGCGACTTACTTAATGGCTATGTTCCCATTACTCACAAAATGAAGTGGAAACTGAGCTGCACTTCCCAACATTCTGCCAAACATTTGACATTAGAAATACATATCTCCCACATATCACACAGACCCACAAATAATTTGAAAACAAATCACACATTGATAAACTCCCATATCTGTTAGGTGAAATACTGCAGTGTGCAGTCACATCAGCAAGATTTGTGGCCCGTTGCCATGAAAACAGGGCAACCAGTAAAGCACAAACAACATGGTAAATACCACCAATATTGATCTGTTTATTTATCTTCCCCTATTATTCATGCTACAACTATTTGCACATTGCTAAAACACTGTACATAACACTTTAAATGTTTATCTTTTTTAAACCTTTTTAAGTTCAATATTTTCAGTTAAATTCGAATAGTTTTTGGTTAATGTTGTTATGTGTCTTCTCACTTTTGTTTATTGTTTATTTCACTTGCTTTGGCAATGTAAACAAGTTTCCCATGCCAATGAAGCCCCTTTGAATCGAATAGAGGTAGAGGGGATAAATGAGAGATGAGAGGGGAGAGGGGAGAGGGGAGAAAGGAGAGATGAGAGGGGAAAGGGGAGAAAGGAGAGGGGAAAGGGGAGAGGGGAGAGGGGAGAGGGGAGAAAGGAGAGATGAGAGGGGAGAGGGGAGAAAGGAGAGATGAGAGGGGAAAGGGGAGAGGGGAGAGGGGAGAAAGGAGAGATGAGAGGGGAGAAAGGAGAGATGAGAGGGGAGAGGAACTTAGGGAGAAGGGAGCACTCTAAAAGGAGACACTAAAAGGGGACACAGTGTTGCATAGCTAATGGTGTGGCCAGAGCCCAAAGAGTTCCAGATCACGACAATGAGCCCATTACAGTGAGTGCTGCTCACCTTCAGAACCACTCCTGATGAACAATTAGAAGGTTACAAGTCATCTCAACACATTAGGACAAATTGTATTGGCCCTTTACTGCCCCTCACCTCCTAAATACGTGTCATTATACGCCGGTAAGCCAGTGAATAAAGTGCTGTCTATCTAACAGGACTTTATCTGTGTTAAAATGCACGACTACTACAATAATGAACAACATCTGTTGACTCAAAACAACAAGAACATTTCTACAGTAAAGTGTATGGTTTCTGTCATTCAGACAGAAGTGTGGCAATGGTCCAGTAACAAACTCTATGGGTCTCTCAGCTTATCAATAATACAACACAGCAAAGCTATAACACTTGGTGTATGTGTCGTATCAGCAGCTGGTCAAGCGTTCTGTACGTACAGTATGCATCTTGGATGAATATGATTTATTGTATCTCATATCATGGTGCCATTGTCCTGGTGAGTGTTGTGTAGGCATAATGTGTATTGTGTGTGGGATTATGGCCCGGCAATGAACGTTCCAGTCAGAAGACCATTGTAATGTGATGCTTGCCAGTGGGAGCCACGGTAACGGCATACAACGGTACCTTAATCCCTACCATTTTATCAACTGTTCTCCACATCCCATATCCCCATATGCATATCTGAGAGATGTGTTACAAAGACTGGGGAGGGATTTTTCACACAAAACACAACAGTTGTCTGTTGTTCTGCCACCTTCCAGATTAGCCTGCAGGCACATTACAGGCAGACACCATGTCATTGGGATCCATCTCACGGACAGACCTGACAAAGCCCAGGCCCATTATCATATCAGGAAAAGCCATTTTCAGAAACACCATGACACAGGTTAGCACTAATTCACTAGAATGCATTAAGCCCACACTGCTACAGAACTGTGCTTAAACAAACCCATTATATCCCCCATAACCACCTCACAGCAAGCTGCCGTCATGTGATCGCACCCAATCAATGGCCATAATGGCAACACTAGCCCGAAGGGAAAGATCTTCAAATTCCATCTGTACTTTGGCCATTTCCATCACAAGCAACTCATTCTCAGCCCTTCTCTCCAAGGGCAATTTATGCATAGTTTGTTAGGGGACAATCAATAAAGAAAGGTCTCAATAAGGCAAAAGGTCTGTCGTTGACATCGGATTCACTCCTTGGTTAAAACTCCTTCTCTTTTCTCCTCTCATCTCTGCAGTATAAGAAGGCACAGAGATCACAGACTCTGCACCTCTGACTTAACAGGAGCAGTGAGGAACGCTGACTCTTCCTCCCACTCCACTAAAGGTCAGATCTGCAGGCTTGTTAAACACAGTTTCTCTGCGTTGTTCCCTTTTGTATGGAAATGTAATGTTGGCCTGGCAGATGGTGTTGAGACCATCCAACTGAAACAACACTGTGCTTTAACGTCCCCCTCTCTTTGTCATGACAGATATTGTATATGAGTCATGATTCTTTGTACAGAGAAGCATCCTTACATCACAGGATTCACATCATCTACTTGCTTGAATTGATTTAACAAGTGATTGCATTTGATTTTGCTTGCCACTGTTACTGCAACAGTGAGCCAATGGTGAGCGAGATCAATAGGGTGATGAGTAGGGGGAACCTACCGTGATGGCGGATTTCCCAGCGTACTTTGCATACTTTAGGAATAAAGGCTTCACCATCTTCTTCTGGGCTACAATCTGTGGAACACAGGAAAACTATGAATGACTGGTGACTAATGAAGCAGTGAGAAGTATTACCGGACAATTAGTACGAAAGCAGTTTGAGAGCAGTGTGACGAGGACTGGTGACCTCTAACCTTTCCCCTCTGACCTCTGTTGTTGGTGAGCAGCAACTCGGCACACTGTTCCATTCAGTTTATGTGTGGTGAGTGATTTGATTAGACATAAGAAATGGCACATTGGATAACTGAGTGAAAGGGTCAGACATTCAGTACAGGACCTGGCCGAGCGTACACTCCACTCCACCCAGGAAGTCGTCGTCGCGGGCGCCAATACTGTGGGTGCCATGGATGTCGTAGACCTCGAACCGCAGCTTCTGCACTTCCTCAAAGTAATAGTCCAGGGTGAAGACCTTGGCAAAGACCGGGTGCAGGTTGCTCTTGATCACCTCTGTCCTGTCAAGCTGAAGAGACAAGAGGGGAGAAAAAGGCACAGCGTTAGAATGTGGACACGTTGTTGGATATTACTGGAGAAACTCGGACCTCCAACTCAACTCTCTAATGAGAGCTTCCTACCAATTAAACATGAAAAGTGCAGTTTTATATGCAATGTACATTGTATCAGTTCATTTGCAATGCTAATTAATGTATGGGACATGGTGATGCATTCATGGGCACATGGGAATGCAGGAACTAGAGCCAAATAGACAGTGACAGCAGAGAGGATTTTAGTGGGCTGAGAGCTCAGCAAACACACAACTCATCCATTGCCATGCTTGGACATACACCTGTTTATCTAATACACCTGTTTCATGCCTGAACTCTCCACATTGCCACCTGCTTTCAGTGGAGCACAGAGGCTGTGTTTACGCAGGCAGCCCGATTCTGATCTTTGACCAATCAGATCAGCTCTTTTGCCAATAATTGGGTAAAATATCAGAATTTGGCTGCCTATGTAAACCCAGCCAGAGTGTACCCATCTAGCACCCAGACAAATGATGTCCCATCCAGTAGCATCCAGCATCCAATTATGTCCAGTACCAGATAAATGATTGGTCATTTTTCTCCAAACTAGGTATTCTGAGTGGAGTCAACTCATCATCAAAAGCATATGTGCCCCCTAAAGATGCTATCAGTAAATTAAAGTGACCTAAAAAGCTGTGTTTGAACCATGGTTTAAGTGAATCAATGGATTTCAAACTGGAGTTATTGAAAAGGCATATTGAAAAATAATTCAAGCCTGAGGCATTTGGTAGAAACTTAAAATGCCATAAATGTTTTACTCATCTTCCATTTCTTTTAATTTGAGAAAAAAGTTGTGATGGTAAAACAGACGATAAAGTCAGAAAGTCGTCAAACACAGATAGTTAAATATGAAAAAGGCAAATTGACATAATCTCCATAGTTTGATCTAAAAAATAAATAGTCTAGAGATTGCCATCAATCTCAATACAGGCCTAGCCATCAATCTCGCTAACAACCTTACAATAGCCGAGCCAAATCCCACCTGTCCATAGAGCGCAAATCAAGAATGAAGCTCCCTGATCAGCAGCTTTGTCAAAGCTCTCTAAAGTCAGAGTCAACATGGGCCCCACACACCAAACTCCATGAACATACATGACACATTATAGTACACACATGCACATGCACGTCCACGTTAACATTCAGATATTCAGGAGTTAATCCTACTGCTTTGCCTCATGCTGTTGGCCTTGAGCTGACGAGAACACACACAGACACACACACACGCACATACACACACACTCACAATGGTTGATGAGAAGCAACAGAGAAAGCATGCACCTTTTCTCACTGACAATCACTGTGGAATAAAGTGTTTAGTCTGCCAGTCCTAATTAACGACACCTCAAGAGTGTTAAAGAGAATGTTATTATGTATACTGATACAGGTGACCTGAGGAATGGGGGTGGGTTGACTTGTTATTCATTACAGACCCTGCAAACAGTACGAGTGGTTAATTTCTCAGGAGATAACAGCTGAGACATGTTTTAATTAGACTCTCTAGGCCTCCTCCTCTCACTGTTTCTCTTATTCTCTCTCTCCATCTCTCTCAGTCTTTATCTCTCTCCATCTCTTCCTGTGCTATCTGGTTGGACATATTTGTGAACACGGACAAGTTCGTTTCCGTGTGTGAAGAAAGCTACCCAGAGCCACAGAGGAAGGGCTGTGTCTGTGTGATGTCTACCCCTGTGATGCCCATTCATCTGGGAGGGGGGAGTCTACAGAGTTGTGACTGTCCGATGTATGGAGGGATCTCTGAGGTCCCAGGGAGTCAGCTCCCTCTCTCCTACTTGCCAGCAGAGTCGGTCCAGAATGGGAGACCAGATGCTGCTGGAAGTGAGGTTGGAGGGCCAGTAGGGGGCACTGTGGCCAAAGGAGCTCCCAATAGAGTACCACAGTATGAGTCGTAAAGCCTAGCGGACCAACAAGAAAAGGGTTCCAATTGTTTTTCCCATAGGTGATTTTAGAAATACTTAAAATAAGGGCTGTGTCTGGTGTAGGATTACCCTGGCGAGACGTTTTGATAACCGTGTGACTTTTATCAATATATTTGCCTGTATATACCTCCACAAAATGAAATGCTATTTAGCTGCTAATGTGGCTATCATGAAATACTACAAATGCAATGATGATCTGGACGAGACTGCCTAATCGAGGTAAATGTAAGAATCATTTGGGGTGGTGCAGCAGTCTAAGGCACTGCATCGCAGTGCTAGAGGTGTCACTACAGACCCGGGTTCGATCCCAGGCTGTATCACAACCGGCCGTAAGGTGGCTCACAATTGGCCCAGTGTCGTGAGGGTTTGGCAGGGGTAGGTCGTCATTGTAAATAAGAATTTGTTCTTAACTGACTTGCCTGGTTAAATCAGAAACACATATCTAATGTTAGCTAAATTTAGGAATTAATAACTTGCCAAAATGTCTTTAAATTGACAATTCTGTGAACTGTCTTGGGCAAGTTTTAAATTGACACAATACCTGTTAGCAAAGGTGTCAGCTAGAGATGACGTGCAGGAGCTTGGATTTGTAGTCTTGCCTACTTTCATGCTAATTAGGATTTTCGAATCTGAGAGTAAATAGAGACTATTATTATAATATTATTATAAGTCACCTTGTCTGAGAGAGATTTACATGGTTATCAAAAAGTCCCGCCAGGGTAAGCCTATACGAAACACAGCCCTTATTCTAAAATTCACTATGGGAAAAATGTATGGTGGAAAAATGATTGGAACCATTTCCCTGTTTGACCGCTAGATTTTATGGGTATTATGACACCCTCACTGTAGGGATCTATGCCCCAGGGCAGTGAAGGGGATATTGCACTGAGTAGGGTCTTTCAGATGGGATTTTAAAATGGGTGTCTTGTCTCTCTGTGGGCATAAAAAACTTCTATGGCACTTATCGTAAGAGTAGGGGTGTAATGCCGTGTTCAAAACAACTGTGAACAACTGGGATAAATTGAACGGTCATCCAACTCGGAATTCCAAGTGGGAAACTCGCATCTTTATAGAGCTACGACTTCCCGACCTGAAGATAACTGATGTCATGATTTGACCATGTTTTTTTACCCAACAGAGAACAGAGGACTCTCATTAACTCATGTTCATACAGGGAAGGTGGTATCAGTGACAAACACTAGAATGCAAAACCGCTACAGGTGGAGGGGGATTCAGAGAGGAAAAATGTGAGTCGATTTCTTGATACCTAACTTTTATAAAATAAGTATAATCACATCTTCAACTAAAATGTATGAGTTTTTTTTGTTCCCTTGTGTCCATGGAAGCACCGCTGCAGACGCCTTCCTTTGTCGGCATGTCTTTCGTCTGCACACCCGCCACATGTGCGTGATTGGCTGGGGAACGACGGCTGGCTGGTGGCAGAATATTGTATATACATTCATTCATATGGGCAGAATATTGAATCAAATGTATAAATAATGTGCTGCATTCGTTCGGCAGGAGAGAGAGAAGCGAGATCTGTGTGGATTTAGCTACCCGCTCTCAGCCTTCGGCAGGATGAGCAAATGATTTGCATGACAATGTTGCTTCCCTGTTCAGACGGATGAGAGCAAAGGAGTGGGCCACCAAAGACTCAAATACAGAGTAGTACAAGACATCGTATCCCAAGGGAGTGTTCATTCAAAGGCCTCTTCCCCAGCCCAACTATCTCGACACAGCTCTCTGTTTTGCTGAATTCTATCTGTAGTAAAACCATGAAGTGGCTTCAGCCACTGTATATCAACAGCACTGATATGGTTAAGATCAGTGGCATGTATTGGTGGATGCTAAAGGAAGCCAGGCTTTCCCAAATCATTTACCAAGAAAAAAACATAAAATAATGCATCTTTCGTCTCTATGTGTTTTCATAATTGACCTTCAATTCGCAAGAGGCTGACTGTATCTCACCGGAGAAAGCATCAGAGCGAGAGAAACAGCGCCCCTCTGTCTCTGTATGTGTAGGCCATCTATTTGATGCGGTCTGGTCATAAAGAGTACGATATTGCTGCCACCCATAGCATTGAACGCAAGGGAAACCAGCAAGCGTTTGGTCTAAAAGTATAAAGTATAAAATAATAGCCAATCAGAATTGAGCTCAACTGTGAATGGTCCTGGCGTACCAAAATAAAGTGTCAAGGGAAGCCAGTCTGGATTTGGCTTCAGTCCTATCATAGAGAAATACGGCATCTATAGAAACAACTTGAATTGTTGCATCTCATTTTGTTGTTGTCTTCCGGTGGCTAGCTAGCTAGCTAAAATTGCCCCTTTCCTAAATTAGATGGAGATAGGGATTTGGACTTGTGGTTTTACTTAGTTCTCTGTACTGGCCAATGATTATAAAGGCAATTCTGAACCAACCATAAACTACAATGTGCCCCTGGACTGAGAGGATGGAAGTTCAATATGTAGCTAAATGTAGAAGGCTAACATTGCCCATGAAAGGAAGTTGGGCTAGCGCCAATTATTTTAGCCAGGTAGACTAGGACAACAAAAAAATAAGAATGTACTGTATGACAGTCATAGACAACTTAGTCAACATCAAATACTTTCACACACACACACACACACACACACACACACACACACACACACACACACACACACACACACACACACACACACACACACACACACACACACACACACACACACACACACACACACACACACACACACACACACACACAAATAAATCAGAACCATGGACAGCCACGTCATATGTACCTTACATAGATTGGACTAAATAGTTTTTGCTATCTTTTAGTTGTCACTGTATTAGACTATGCATAGGTGATTTGATGATGTTGAAATGCTGAAGTTGAAATGGTGCTGGAATAGTGGCGGCAGCTCCTGTTTTCTTTGCGACTTGCAGTACCTCTCTGTGGTTCTAAATTGTAGTTGTTTAGTAGTCTGAAAATGTCAGAAACATGAACTTTCTTGACCATGCTGTAGGTCATGTAACTTTTGTTACATGCAATATGTTCTGTGGACTTCACCGGACAGATGTTGCTCTCTGGTTTTGTGGTGAAACAAAGGTGTGGTTGAATTTGTCCTGCCACTGTGTTTGCTTATTGTCTCTGCCTTAGGCCTATATATCACAGTTGCAAGGCAAGCAAACTAACAGGTTATAGAGAAAACAACACAATTATCACAGCACAGGTTGTAATAAGGATTTTATCTGCCTTGGCTTCCCCAATGATTTTACCCACGCACCGCTTCTGGTTAAGATACTTTTAGTCATGCAGTGTATGTGGACACCTGCTCGTCGAACATCTCATTCCAAAATCATTGGCATAATATGGAGTTGGTCCCCCCACTACTGCTATAACAGCCTCCACTCTTCTGGGAAGGCTTTCCACTAGATGTTGGAACATTGTGTTGGGGACTTGCTAGTGAGGTCAGGCACTGATGTTGAGCGATCAGGCCTGGCTCGCAGTGGGCATTCCAATTCATCCCAAAGGTGTTCAATGGGGTTGAGGTCAGGGCTCTATGCAGGCAAGTCAAGTTCTTCCCCACTGATCTCGAGAAACCATTTCTGTATGGACCTCGCTTTGTGCATGGGGGTATTGTCATGCTGAAACAGGAAAGGGCCTTCCCCAAACTGTTGCCACAAAGTTGGAAGCATAGAATCGCATAGCCCAGCGGCTCTCACCTCCTCTGAGCACCCCCTGTCAGCCTGCCTGATAGCCCTTCTGACAACCCCCCCACACCCACTGAGGACAAACACAAGACACAGATTGTACTACTTATGGGAAATATATAGAAGAAAAAAACCTTTTTCCCAAACACAGTGTGTCTAAACTCTGGTGTCCAAACACCCAGCGCGCCCTAGACCTTCTGTCTGAGGCCAAACTAGGGTCACGCAGCCACATAATAATACACACAGGCACAAACGACCTGAGAGCACAGCAAGAAAGAGTGGCCACAGCACTGAAGGGAGTGATTGAAAAGGCTTCTTCTACTTTCCCCAACGCACAAGTGGTTATCTCCACCCTGCTACCACGAAAAGACTTCCACCCTGCCACAATACAGCGGGTAAATGCAAGTATTTCCTGTGACTGTGCCTCAAAACCAAATGTTTTCCTGGCCCACCACTCCACCCTGGACTTGAACAGCCTCTATGACCAGGTCCACCTCTACAAGGCAGCAGTGCCCACCTTTGCCCGAACTCTAAAGGACATCGCTCTCAAACGTATCCCCAACACTTCACACAGGGGCAACAGATCAATAGACACCCCGCCCAGACCGGCGAGACACCCTCCCAGACCTCCCCCTGGACCTACACATAGAGGACCCACGCCAAGAGGAATTACATCCAGACCACCGCACACCCAGACACATCCACACCCCCACCCCAACCAATCAACACCCCCCACGTCAACCATGCCCACACCCCATTTAGGCCCCCTCAGATCAGACCTATGCCACTCCTGCCCACCCCATGCACCCCACCCCCGCAAAGAGGGCCTCAACATGGAAGCCACACATACGCCCAGGTAGTGAGCGGGCAAACAGTCCCAACCCCCACTCTCACACTCGCCCAAGCCAATGGCATGTACCAGATGCTCAGCAGGCTCTGCTCACACTTACTGGCCTGAGGCCAAACCACGACCAACAACATTGGACACTCTATGGAACAAAAAGCATTCATTATATCATCCTGGAATATCCAAGGCCTGAGGTCATCTGCCTTTGGCCTGAAGAGCAGAAACCCGGACTTCACCAAAGAAATCGGTAACACAGACATTGTCATCCTGCAAGAAACCTGGTATAGAGGAGACAGACCCACTGGTTGCCCTCTAGGTTACAGAGAGCTGGTAGTCCCATCCACCAAACTACCAGGTGTGAAACAGGGAAGGGACTCAGGGGGTATGCTAATTTGGTATAGAGCAGACCTAACTCACTCCATTAAATTAATCAAAACAGGAACATTCTACATTTGGCTAGAAATTCAAAAGGAAATTATCCTAACAGAGAAAAATGTCCTCCTGTGTGCTACCTATATCCCCCACTAGAATCCCCATATTTTAATGAAGACAGCTTCTCCATCCTGGAGGGCGAAATCAATCATTTCCAGGCCCAGGGACATGTACTAGTCTGTGGCGACCTAAATGCCAGAACCGGACAAGAACCTGACACCCTCAGCACACAGGGGGACAAACATCTGCCTGGAGGTGACAGCATCCCCTCCCACATATGCCCCCCTAGGCACAACTATGACAACATAACCAACAAAAATGGGTCACAACTCCTGCAGCTCTGTCGCACGCTGGGTATGTACATAGTCAACGGTAGGCTTCGAGGGGACTCCTATGGTAGGTACACCTATAGCTCATCTCTTGGCAGTAGTACTGTAGACTACTTTATCACTGACCTCAACCCAGAATCTCTCAGAGCGTTCACAGTCAGCCCACTGACAGCCCTATCAGACCACAGCAAAATCACAGTCTACTTAAACAGAGCAATACTCAATCATAAGGCATCAAAGCCAAAGGAACTGAGTAACATTAAGAAATGCTATAGATGGAAGGAATGCAGTTTGGAAACCTACCAAAAAACAATTAGGCAACAACAAATTCAATCCCTTTTAGACAATTTCCTGGGTAAAACGTTCCACTGTAATAGTGAAGGTGTAAACCTGGCAGTAGAAAATCTTAACAGTATATTTGACCTCTCAGCTTCCCTATCAAATCTAAAAATCTCAAATATAAAACCGAAGAAAATTAACAATAATGACAAATGGTTTGATGAAGAATGCAAAAATCTAAGAAAGAAATTGAGAAACCTGTCCAACCAAAAACATAGAGACCCGGAAAACCTGAGTCTACGCCTTCACTATGGTGAATCACTAAAACAATACAGAAATACACTACGGAAAAAGAAGGAACAGCATGTCAGGAATCAGCTCAATGCAATTGAAGAATCCATAGACTCTAACCACTTCTGGGAAAATTGAAAAACACTAAACAAACAACAACACGAAGAATTATCTATCCAAAATGGAGATGTATGGGTAAACCACTTCTCCAATCTTTTTGGTTCTATAATAAAGAACAAAGAGCAAAAACATATACATGATCAAATACAGATCTTAGAATCAACTATTAAAGACTACCAGAACCCACTGGATTCTCCAATTACATTGAATGAGTTACAGGACAAAATAAAAACCCTTCAACCCAAAAAGGCCTGTGGTGTCGATGGTATCCTCAATGAAATGATCAAATATACAGACAACAAATTCCAATTGGCTATACTAAAACTCTTTAACATCATACTTAGCTCTGGCATCTTCCCCAATATTTGGAACCAAGGACTGATCACCCCAATCCACAAAAGTGGAGACAAATTTGACCCCAATAACCCCCGTGGAATATGTGTCAACAGTAACCTTGGGAAAATCCTCTGCATTATTATTAACAGCAGACTCGTACATTTCCTCAATGAAAACAATGTACTGAGCAAATGTCAAATTGGCTTTTTACCAAATTACCGTACAACAGACCATGTATTCACCCTGCACACCCTAATTGACAACCAAACAAACCAAAACAAAGGCAAAGTCTTCTCATGCTTTGTTGATTTCAAAAAAGCCTTCGACTCAATCTGGCATGAGGGTCTGCTATACAAACTGATGGAAAGTGGTGTTGGGGGTAAAACATACGACATTATAAAATCCATGTACACAAACAACAAGTGTGCGGTTAAAATTGGCAAAAAACACACACATTTCTTCACACAGGGTCGTGGGGTTAGACAGGGATGCAGCTTAAGCCCCACCCTCTTCAACATATATATCAACGAATTGGCGCGGGCACTAGAAAAGTCTGCAGCACCCGGCCTCCCCCTGCTAGAATCCGAAGTCAAATTTCTGCTGTTTGCTGATGATCTGGTGCTTCTGTCACCAACCAAGGAGGGCCTACAGCAGCACCTAGATCTTATGCACAGATTCTATCAGACCTGGGCCCTGACAGTAAATCTCAGTAAGACCAAAATAATGGTGTTCCAAAAAAGGTCCAGTCACCAGGACCACAAATACAAATTCCATCTAGACACTGTTGCCCTAAAGCACACACAAAACTATACATACCTTGGCCTAAACATCAGCGCCACAGGTAACTTCCACAAAGCTGTGAACGATCTGAGAGACAAGGCAAGAAGGGCATTCTATGCCATCAAAAGAAACATACATTTCAACATACCAATTAGGATTTGGCTAAAAATACTTGAATCAGTCATAGAGCCCATTGCCCTATATGGTTGTGAGGTCTGGAGTCCGCTCACCAACCAAGACTTCACAAAATGGGACAAACACCAAATTGAGACTCTGCACGCAGAATTCTGCAAAAATATCCTCAGTGTACAACGTAAAACACCAAATAATGCATGCAGAGCAGAATTAGGCCGATACCCACTAATTATCAAAATCCAGAAAAGAGCCGTTAAATTCTACAACCACCTAAAAGGAAGCGATTCACAAACCTTCCATAACCAAGCCATCACCTACAGAGAGATGAACCTGGAGAAGAGTCCCCTAGGCAAGCTGGTCCTGGGGCTCTGTTCACAAACACAAACACAAACACACCCTACAGAGCCCCAGGACAACAGCACAATTAGACCCAACCAAATCATGAGAAAACAAAAAGATAATTACTTAACACATTGGAAAGAATTAACAAAAAAACAGAGCAAACTAGAATGCTATTTGGCCCTACACAGAGAGTACACAGCGGCAGAATGCCTGACCACTGTGACTGACCCAAAATTAAGGAAAGCTTTGACTATGTACAGACTCAGTGAGCATAGCCTTGCTATTGAGAAAGGCCGCCGTAGGCAGACATGGCTCTCAAGAAAAGACAGGCTATGTGCTCACTGCCCACAAAATGAGGTGGAAACTGAGCTGCACTTCCTAACCTCCTGCCCAATGTATGACCATATTAGAGAGACATATTTCCCCAGATTACACAGATCCACAAAGAATTCGAAAACAAATCCAATTTTGAAAAACTCCCATATCTTTTGGGTGAAATTCCACAGTGTGCCATCACAGCAGCAATATTTGTGACCTGTTGCCACGAGAAAAGGGCAACCAGTGAAGAACAAACACCATTGTAAATACAACCCATATTTATGCTTATTCATTTTATCTTGTGTCCTTTAACTATTTGTACATTGTATATATATATATATAATATGACATTTGTAATGTCTTTACTGTTTTGAAACTTCTGTATGTGTAATGTTTACTGTTAATTTTTGTTGTTTTTCACTTTATATATTCACTTTGTATGTTGTCTACCTCACTTGCTTTGGCAATGTTAACACATGTTTCCCATGCCAATAAAGCCCTTGAATTGAATTGAATTGAATTGAATTGAATTGAATCGTCTAGAATATAATTGTATGCTGAAGCATTACATTTTCCCTTCACTGGACTAAAGATCCTAGCCTGAACCATGAAAAACAGACCATTATTCCTCCTCCACCAAACTTTACAGTTGGCACTATGCATTCGGTCAGGTAGCTTTCTCCTGGAATCTGCCAAATCCAGATTTGTCCATCGGACTGCCAGATGGTGAAGCGTGATTCATCACTCCAGGGAACGTGTTTCCACTGCTCTAGAGTCCAATGGCGACGAGCTTTACACCATTCCAGCCTACGCTGGCATTGCACATGGTGATCTTACGCTTGTGTGTGGCTGCTCAGCTATGGAAACCCATTTCCTGACGCTCCCAGAGAACAGTTATTGTACTGACGTTACTTCCAGAGGCAGTTTGAAACTTGGTAGTGAGTGTGTCAACCGAGGACAGACGATCTTTACACGCTTCAGCACTCGAAGGTCCCGTTCTGTGAGCTTGTATGGCCTACCAAATTGTGGCTGAGCCGTTGTTGCTCCTAGAAGTTTCCACTTCACAATAACAGCACTTACAGTTGCCCGGGACAGCTCTAGCAGGGCAGAAATTTGACAAACTGACTGTTGGAAAGGTGGCATCCTATGACTGTGCCACGTTGAATGTCACTGAGCTCTTCAGTAAGGCCATTGTATTGCCAATGTTTGTCTATGGAGATTGCATGGCTGTGTGCATGATTTTATACCTCTGAAATAGCCGAATTCACTCATTTGAAGTCCGCCATATATGACTGATATTCTGTATATCTATAAGGCAGTTTGAATTATAGATGGTTCCCAAAGAAATCCATCTTTGTTCCTTCAGCCCACCTTCAGCCCATTGCGTTCCCATTTGAGATGCATTCTCCACTGACATGGATGATATGGTTATTCGGAGCATTAGGTTGTATCAATTATATCACCTCCTAATGCTCAAGCTGAATTTAGGGGAGTTATGTAAACTACTCAAATGCTCAGCTTGCAGAGAACCCAGGTTAATTTCCTCATGAAATGTTGTTTTATTGCATTACCACAGCGACAAATTGATTAGTGTGTGCTCAACACTATCAGCCAAGCGTCATTATTGCCAAAGCCTCGGAACACATTTCTCATTCATATACATTAACTGGGCCTCAATAAATGCTTCCCATCTCAACACACTACGATTTGGCATTGTCACTGTTAATCATTATCTGGCAATGCCTGGAGGAGAGGCGAAAACATTGGGGCTTAATTGCAACATACACTGAGTGTACAAAAATGAGGAACATTAAGAATACCTTGCTGATATTGAGTTGCACCCTCTTCTGCCCTCAGAACAGCCTCAATTTGTCAGGGCATGGACTCTACAGGGTTTCTCAGGGATGGTTTACTCTTGAAATGTCTTTGGTCTCTACTGACTTAACTAAAAGCTGATTTAGCTTTCTTGCACCTTATTTGTGGAACAATCTTCAAAATGTTGTTAAGTGTGATGTTTTGGTGCCTCTAGGGCGATTCAGAAAGCTGATTGAGGACCGTATTACTGATGAATGTGATGTTTTGGTGCCTCTAGGGCGATTCAGAAAGCTGACGGAGGACCGTATTACTGATGAATGTGATGTTTTGGTGCCTCTAGGGCGATTCAGAAAGCTGACTGAGGACCGTATTACTGATGAATGTGATGTTTTGGTGCCTCTAGGGCGATTCAGAAAGCTGACTGAGGACCGTATTACTGATGAATGTGATGTTTTGGTGCCTCTAGGGCGATTCAGAAAGCTGACGGAGGACCGTATTACTGATGAATGTGATGTTTTGGTGCCTCTAGGGCGATTCAGAAAGCTGACTGAGGACCGTATTACTGATGAATGTGATGTTTTGGTGCCTCTAGGGCGATTCAGAAAGCTGACTGAGGACCGTATTACTGATGAATGTGATGTTTTGGTGCCTCTAGGGCGATTCAGAAAGCTGACTGAGGACCGTATTACTGATGAATGTGATGTTTTTTATCACCGGGTTTTTCTTTCTGCATTTTGTCTTTATATTCATGTCTATTTTCTTTAATTTATGTCATCTTTAAAAGAGACCTTGGTTAAATAAGGATAAATAAATCAAATTCACAGGGATGTTGACCCATGTTGACTCCAATGCTTCCCAAAGGTGTGTTAAGTTGGCTGGATGTCCTTTGGGGTGGTGGACTATTCTTTTTTGAAATTTTACCCCCTTTTTCTCCCTAATTTTGTGGTTTCCAGTTGTTGTAGTAGCTACTATCTTGTCTCATCGCTACAACTCCCATACGGGCTCGGGAGAGCTGAAGTTTGAAAGTCATGCGTCCTCCGATACACAACCCAACCAGCCGTACTGCTTCTTAACACAGCGCGCATCCAACCCGGAAGCCAGCCGCACCAATGTGTCGGAGGAAACACCGTGCAGCTGGCAACCTTGGTTAGCGCGCACTGCGCCCGTCCCGCCACAGGAGTCGCTGGTGCGCGATGAGACAAGGACATCCCCACCGACCAAGCCCTCCCTAACCCGGACGACGCTAGGCCAATTGTGCGTCGCCCCACGGACCTCCCGGTCGCGGCCGGTTACGACACAGCTGGCGCTGCAGTACTGCGCCCTTAACCACTGCGCCACCCGGGAGGCCAGTGGACCATTCTTGATACACACGGGCAACTGTTGAGCGTAAAAAACCCAGCAGCATTGCAGTTCCATACCCCATTCAAAGGCACTTAAATATTTTGTCTTGCCCATTCACCCTCTGAATGGCACACAATCCATGTCTCAATTGTCTTTAACCCGTCTCCTCCCCTTCATCTACACTGATTGAAGTGGATTTAACGAGTGACATCAATAAGGGCTCATTGCTTTCACCTGGATTCACCTGGTCAGTCTATGTTATGGAAGAGCAGGGCTTCCCTCTTAAGGATCGGACCCTTTTAAAAAAAATGTTTAGCCTAAAATGACACCCAAATCTAACTGCTTGTAGCTCAGGACCTGAAGCAAGGATATGCATATTGATACCATTTGAAAGGAAACACTTTGAAATTTGTGGAAATGTGAAATTAATGTAGGAGAATATAACACATTAGAGCTGGTCAAATATAATACAAAGAAAAAACATGTTTTTTTATTTACATTTTTTCAATCTTTGAAATTAAAGAGAAATGCCAATATATGACTTAGGAATCTAGGCACAGTTTAGATTCTGGCAGCAGTGTATGACTGAGTTGTAGACTGAGATGGCACGTTTTAGACTGATCCAATTAACCATTGCATTTCTGTTCAAAATAGTACCAGGCTGGAACAGTGCCAGGCTGGAATCCCATCTCAAATCATCCATTCGCAAATCATCCCATCTCAAATGGGAAAGCAATGGGCTGAAGGAACAAAGATGGATGGATTTCTTTGGCAACCACCTTTATTCGAACTGCCTTATAGATATACAGAATATCAGTCATATATAGTGGAGCACTGCATCATGGGAAATATGCTATTCATAACTCACACACCCCCAGCTCATATTACAGATAGAGTACCAGTGTAATTCCAAGGCAGACAAGAAACTATGACCGGCAACATAGAATGAGATAGTGAGAAAGAGATACGGAGAGTAGAGGAAGAAGCATAAAAATGAAAATAAGATTTCCTGTCCCCGTCCCTCCTCCTATGAACAATGTTCTCGGTGATCTGTTTGAGAATTTCAATTCAGTTTCAGGTAGCTACTCTATAAATCAGAATAAATTTCAAAAGAAAAGAAGATGGCAACAATACCACCAAGCCAGCACCAGATATGTCACTTCTCCCTGGCTCTACTTTGTTCTCTGTGATCTGGTGCACTACCCAGCTGTTGGAATAATGGGAGCAAGATTAAGATTTCATCCTCAGTCTGACACGTTCACACAAACAGCTCACTCCTTAAATCTCACTCCTGTCTTCAAGCTGCCGTTCCAGATAATGCTTTTTTTCTCTAAATATGGCTCAGCTTTGATATGGAGAAATGGAGGGCGGGGAGAGAGGCTGCCCCTCCCACTGTGCCGGCTATATCCTGCAAGGTGACAATGCCTTCCATTCAGTAGAACCAAGCACTCACTCTGGTTCACCTCATGCTATCCAACTCTGTCAGACATGGAATCATTGTTATTTTAATAAACTGGGGTCATACTACCCAATGTTACATGTCAACATCATAGAGATACTTATGCAGCTCATTACTGGCGTTTGCGCTTCACAGGCTTAGTTGTTTTAGCATCAACATCTATTGCTTATTGTTCATACAATCAGTACATTATGGAGCGAACCATGTTAGTTAAGACTTTACCAGGCCAGTAGGTTGGGGACATACAGGGGATGGGGGTTACTCACCTCTGTCCACTGTCCCTGGTTCTGCACCATGAGTATGACACATGGGTCAGACTTGTTCAGGGTGTCTCGGTCCAGCAGGGCCTTGCAGGCGACACGCAGCTCCACTTTGGAGACGCAGGCGACAGGGCCACCTAGAGCGGCCCCTGGAGAGGTAGCATCCTGGACGTCATTCATCCTGGCTCAGGACCCAAGGAGTCAACCAGTAAGGAGCAAGAGAGGGTGGGTGCTGCCGAGAGCTCAGAGTAATGGGAACTACTAGGGATGGCTAAGGGAATCAAATAGAGCGGGGCACTGAAATCTCACTGAGTTAGATACATAGAAGAGAAGAATGGATCCTTGGACTTGGTAGTGAATGTTACAAAAGGGAAAAGAGTTCTTGCAGAGGTCTGTATTTGAGATGAAGACAGGTGTCCTTTAATGTCTGCAGAGATAACAGACAGGGTGGGCCAAGCTGGATGGAGGTTGGGGAGTCGTGATTAGATGACCAGAAAGCTGTGGAGAGTCATTTACGATTCAGGACCAGCCAAAGTGTGTTTTCATGTGTTCTTCATGAAAACGTTGTCCATGAGCATCACAACTGGGTTAAAAAAGTGTGTGCCCCCAATCATCCTTCTCTTCAAACTCCACACAGGTACTCTACCTATGTAAAGAAAACACAAATTAAAGGTCCAATGCAGCTGTTTTTATCTCATTATCAAATCATTTCTGACTCACAATAAAGTATCTATTGTTTTCAATTAAAATGGTCAAAAGTACTTTTTTAACAAAGAGCAATTTCTCAAGCAATAATTTTGCTAGGACTGTCTGGGAGTGGTCTGAATGGGGAAAACTGAAAACTAGATTATTATTGGCAAAGAGGTTTGGAACTGTCTTTCTTATTGGGCTAATTACCGCCTGGTGATGTAACCAGGCAGGCCAAAACTCAATCCCAACAAAACAGGTTGACATTTCAGGCGGTCTTGTCAATCAGCTCTTGAACTAAAATGGCATAATCATTTTCAAAATTTCACAGTATTATTCCAACATAGTGTGAATATGTATATAAAACACAGGGAAATCACGTTTTTGACTGCACTGGGCTTTTAAATATCTGCAAAATAGCATATATCCACAAACAACATGTGATTGAACCTTACCATCATCCTAATCTTAAAGGAGCAAATTACAGATACCCAAATAAATAGTAACAGAATCCAAGTTCAGACCAGAAGAAGTTTGCATATGAGGTAGGCTATGAAGGTGATTGAATAATAACAGGTGAATTACTACTCAGTAAAAAAGTATAATATTGACAAAGCCTGCCCAGGCGCAAGAGTCCACATTGCCCTATTTCAGCACCACCGCCAATGGACAGCGACCTTCAGTCATTCGGCTGCTGCTCTCCAGTGGGGTGAGGCTCGGTTGAAGCAATTATGTTACATTAGATCAGGCGCCCTTGGCAGCAATCATAAGTGTTTGACGAGGTAGTTAGATACAATAAGAACAAATGATAAGGGCTCATATGACTCGTAAAATATAACACATATTGAGATTATTGGCTACTATAAAACAACCAATAACCGAGAGTTGTAATTAGTTCGAAATAATCTGCCCAACACCTGTAACGTTCAGTTGGTTCCATGTTCTTATAATAATTTTTGCAATATATTGCAATGACATATAATATGATGGTGGAACATAAATGCAAAAAATAAGAGTGCTGATCTATAAATGTTACAGATAAAAAATCAAATGTGGAGATGAGATTCTCATAACCTATTATTGAACAGCAATATGTCTCCAGCCTGTTGTCTGACCAATGAACCAACAACTGCATGGGCACACACCCTTCCCTGGTCATGTTAAACCGGGCGTAGCACGTGAATTTCATATACACTGTGTCTATCTAGTATATATCTGTCTTATATCTGGTAGAGAGTCAGTTATAGACAGCTAAGCTTGGTAAATGACTACTCAAGACTTGTCCAATTGTAATTGACATGACTTATATCCAACTAAGCAACTCATACAGATTTTGTTCTCAACTTTGGTCTCAACCTAAATGATTTCCTACGATAACTATAGCATGATTTGTTGAGGGTGACAGAGAGAAGCGCGACTGCCTTATTCATTCAATTATCGTCACATAATATATATAAACTGATCTACATTACTGGCTTAACTGGTCGTTTATCAATGCAGCTCCACAACCTCTAAATGAATCCAAGAATTTCACAATGAATGATATAACAATACAATATGAACGTATACTATTCCAAAAATACTCTGCAATAACATTATTTTGTTCGATTACCTCAATCATTCAGAAACTTGCATAACATGCTTCAAAATAATACATCCAAACACTTGCTGCTTGTTCCTACCTGACGTGGTCCCCTGAACTTACACTTGTTGTTACCTTTCCTTCAACACACTGCTTGATTTCCGAAACTCAGGAACAGTGGAGGGAAAGTGTTAGAAGCAAGGGGTGTGTGATAGCAGAGCGAGGGAGTGGATCTGCCAAATGACACCGATAAAGCTCGCAATGTCACCAGAATCCGCTAGGGGGAGACGTAGAGGTGCGACAGCGGTTCACAATAGCGATACAAGAACACTCTCTTGGCGGCTGTTCCACACTAATCATCTCACCTTTCTGCTCAATTCACATGAGCATTAGCTAAAATTGACCCCCAGAGCATTTATGCATTTGTTGATTAGCCTTTTGATTTAATCTGCTATTGATAAAATAAAATACAGTGACCAACAGACAATTAAAAGCATACACATTACAAATATACAACCACAAATGTTGTTTTCCTTAACACTAATGGGCTACATATTATACTGTCCACATACAATGTGAGGCTTTCCACCCCACAAGAAATTCCAATGGCTTGCATTTGTATTACTGGCTTGTCGCTGCATATCAAACACTGCAAGATAGTACCTTGTTGCCAGATCATATCTGCTCAGCTCAAAGGCAAAATAAGTGTCTGCAATCCACCCAGAAATATTCACTCAATTACATCAAGTAAGAGATACATAGTTTCTCCCTCCAGTAATAGGCCTATTAGTATGACACAATGTAACTACATTACTCCCAGTGGCTAGATATGACTTTTAGTATCATTGAAAGGACTGCTGTCTTTAACGGAGCTCAATAATTACAACCCCAGGAAACACAGGAGGAGACACTTGACAGTCAAACAGCAGATATTTAATTAGACAGATCCTCAGGTGATGGCACAACATGTTGCGTGTGAACGCCCTGATGTGGCTGGCCAGACAGCTAAGGATCCTAAGTGACACTGAGCTCTAATGGAGAAACAATGGAGATTAATCGCAGTCAGTGCTACTCTTGTAAATAACAGGACATGTTTTGTCTCTCTCTCTCTCTCTCTCTCTCTCTCTCTCTCTCTCTCTCTCTCTCTCTCTCTCTCTCTCTCTCTCTCTCTCTCTCTCTCTCTCTCTCTCTCTCTCTCTCTCTCTCCTTCATCCATGCACTCTCTCTCTCACACACCTACATGTTTTAGACTATTTAATACCAATAAAAGGGCTATAGCTAATGCGATAATGATCTGAATATCAACAAGTGTTGGGCAGGTTTTAAAATAATTTGACACACACACATACACTCTGTTCTCTTCATATGAAGCCTTTTTCAGCCCACCCACAAGGCCCATATCGTTTTTGTGAACTCGCTAAAAATTATATAACATGATAGCTTTCCAGCTGACAATGAAGTGTGTTCAGAGGTGTACATTTCCCTCTCAAAGCACTTAACTGTAGCAATTATAAGTGGTGGGGGTCCCACCTACAGCACATATCCTTTCTGCCTTCCCACTTGGATGACAATAGGCTGGGTAAAATAATTAAAGTGCACTATATGCCTGCATGAAGCCTATTCTGGGATGCAGAGAAAATGTCTGACTTAGCAATTCCTCTCCAAATGTTCTCTAACGAGGATACAACATCAATGGTGGTAATACATCCTATGGCCTCTGTTGTTGATTTCACCTCCTTGACCGGTGGTCAGTCAAGGAGCACTCCACAGGTACACATTTGGGGTCTTGCTCCTTATAAAAACTAGGCCTCCATAAAGACTATTGGCAGCGAATAGGGAGGCTAATCAGCATTGGGCAGAGAGCTACTTATTCAAACAGCACTCGACTAAACGCTTGGCTCTATTTTAATTATTCGCTTTACTGGGCTGTTTGTCCCTCATCATGATCACATCAACAAACCCTGCAGCAGGAAACATCCTCCCTTCCAAGGCTTTCTGTCTCTATAAAACAGAGATAGTGCTGTTTCATTGACCTATGACCTTCTGATGGTGATCAACTGATTTCCTGCGTGTTATAATTCTTATAAGTAAATGTGCATTAGCTCGCGAGTACAATAATTAATATGGCAACGACAGGGGTTTGATGCCACGGTAGCAAGAGGGTTAACTGCAGTTGTAGCCTAAAGAATGGTTACCTTATCATCTTAGATTCTCACCTCCTGTGTCTCGAACTCGATGGGAATTCATTGCAAGTAGGACCCAACAGTGCCCTGGGCCATACACCTGAGCTCCATTATGCTGTAGCTCTTAAGCAGAACCATCTGTTGCCGCTGTGCCAACACTAAAGCCTCTCCCTCTGGACTTCCTGTGTACTTAAGCATATATTTATCAAGAGTCCTCTTGCTATCTAGCTGTTTATACCACTCCAGCTCCCAGGCAGACATTATGATGTTGTTTTACTTTTGATTACGAGAACTACATACCAACCAACTTTAATGATTCCAGCCATTCAGGTAACAAAAATAATGGAAAACATGAAAATGGAATTTGTGCAGGCACTGGTGAGGAGTTTGTGTAACTTCATATGTAATCCTCCACCCAGCAGGTCCCCTGTGTTAAGATATTCTTAGACACATTGACTTACATGTAGGTTTTTGGGCAAAGTCCCAATATTTCATTGATTCTAGAGGCTCCCATACTGGCTATGGTTGCTCTAATTTCCACTTAATCTATTTGGTGTGCTTTTGTTTTAACGTGATCTAGTTGATCTAAATATGGCTCAGTGAATTGGAAACGAAGCCTATCCTCTTACCTCAACACTATTCATTGAGTGACCTAATATGAAAGCTGTCAGTCATAAACCTTTCAATTGATTCCTGTTGGATTTTAAGGCCATGATACAGGCCTAGGGGAGAACATTCAAGAAATAAACACTAATAAATTATGTTTTGGGAAAGACTAAGTCAAAGCTACATTGAACAGATTGTATCATCTTACAGTTTAAACACTCAAAAAGTCAGTCAGAACATGAATAAACAACCAGCAGCACAATCTGAAGCAAATAATCAGAACAGAAGACATTAAAGCACACCTGGTAGAGACAGAATCTTGTGCGGTTCTCACCTGATCTTTTATTCTGCTCAGGTCAGAGGTTGTCGTGGCTGACAGAGTGTGCAGGAGCAGAGGAAATGTGACGTTGCTTAATACTTCCACTGCCCTCCCCGCCTCCGCCCATGAACACTGCTGAGCAAATCAAGAGACATGACATCATACAAAGCCAGAATACATTCAATTTGATATCAAATCAAATGTATAAAGCAATTCTTCAGCTGATGTCACAAAGTGTTGTATAGAAACCCAGCCTAAAACCCCAAACAGCAAGCAATGCAGGTGTAGAAGCACAATACTGCATTCATTTTTAAGGTAAAGCCCACACACCTCAAGGCTGCCTTCCTATACATAGTCAAAAGCTACAGTGTATTGGTTGTATAATTGCTATTATAGCATACATTGCTACAGTTGACATTCAAGTAACTCGCTCTGGATAAGAGCGTCTGCTAAATGACTTAAATGTAAATGTAAGTAACTTTGAGACATCATGCTGTGGCAGTCATTCTAGCAGAGGGGCATAGGAACAATGCTGTCAGACTTCAATCGCCCCTGTCCTTATGTTCCCACAGATTCTGCCTTTTCTGTGGTTATAATCTCTTCCCCAGGATATTACTCACAGTGCAGGTATCAGGTGCATGAGAATACCATATTGGTGGTCGAATGTCAATGTACAGTGCCTTAGGAAAGTATTCAGACCACTTTACTTTTTCCACATTTTGTTAGGTTACAGCCTAATTCTAGAATTAATTCAATTATTTGTTCCCCTCAATCTACACACAGTACCCCATAATGACAAAGCAAAAACAGGTTTAGACACTTCCGCCAATTTATTAAAAATTACATTTACATAAGTATTCAGACCCTTTACTCAGTACTTTGTTGAAGCACCTTGGCAGGGATTACAGCATCGAGTCTTCTTGGGTATGACGCTACAAGTTTGGCACACCTGTATTTGGGGAGTTTCTCCCATTCTCTACAGATCCTCTCAGGCTTTGTCAGGTTGGATGGGGAGTGTCGCTGCACAGCAATTTTAAGGTCTCGCCAGAAATGTTCGATGCGGTTCAAGTCCAGGTTCTGGCTGAGCCACTCAAGGACATTCAGAGACTTGTCCCGAATCCACGCCTGCATTGTCTTGACTGTGTGCTTAGGAAAGGTGAACCTTCGCCCCAGGTCCTGAGCGCTCTGGAGCAGGTACTTAGCTCCGTTGACCTTTCCCTCATTCCTGACTAGTCTCCCAGTTCCTACTGCTGAAAAACATCCCCACAGCATGATGCTGCCACCACCATGCTTCACCGTAGGGATGGCGCCATGTTTACTTCCAGACGTGACGCTTGGCATTCAGACCAAAGAGTTCAATCTTGGTTTCATCAGACCAAAGAATCTTGTTTCTCATAGTCTGAGAGTCTTTAGGTGCCTTTTGGCAAACTCCAAGCGGGCTGTCATGCGTCTTTTACTGAGGAGTGGCTTCCGTCTGACCATTCTACCATAAAGGCCTAATTAGTGGAGTGCTGCAGAGATGGTTGTCTTTCTGGAAGGTTCTCCCATCTCCACAGAGGAACTCTAGAGCTTTGTCAGAGTGACCATTGGGTTCTTGGTCACCTCACCTGACCAATTGCTCAGCTTGGCCAGGCAGCCAGCTCTAGGAAGTCTTGGTGGTTCCAAACTTCTTCCATTTAAGAATGATAGAGGCCACTGTGCTCTTAGGGACCTTCAATGCTGTAGGCATTTTTGGTATACTTCCCTAGATCTGTGTCTCGGCGCTCTACAAGCAATTCCTTCGACCTCATGGCTTGGTTTTTGCTCTGACATACAATGTCAACTGTGGGATCTTATATAGACAGGTGTGTGTCTTTCCAAATCATGTCCAATCAATAGAATTTACAACAGGTGGACTTCAACCAAGTTGTAGAAACAGCTCAAGGATGATCAATGGAAACAGGATGCACCTGAGCTCAATTTTGAGACATTCAAAATTGACAGTCTGAATACTTATGTAGATAAGGTTTTTCTGGGGGTTTTTGCAAACATTTTTAAAACCCTGTTTTTGCTTTGTCATTATGGGGTGTTGTGTGTATATTGCTGATTAATTGTTTTTATTTAATCCATTTTAGAATAATGCTGTAACGTAAAAAAATGTGGAAAAAGTCAATGGGTCTGAATACATTCCGAAGGCACTTGTATACTGAAAAAAACAACATGTGGATGTCAATTAAAGCAGCCCCCAGCACCTCTGATTCAGAGGGTTTTGGTTAAATGCGGAAGACACATTTCAGTTGAATTCACTCAGTTGTACAACTGACTAGGTTTCTCCCTTTAAAGTGTTGGTACCATGTTTCATGAGCTGAAATATAAGATTCCAGAAATGTTCCATATGCACAAACAGTTTATTTCTCTCAAATTTTGTGCAAAAATGTATTTACATCCCTTAGTGAACATTTCTCATTTTCCAAGATAAACCTTCCACCTGACAGGTGTGGCATATCAACAAACTGATTTTAGAGAATTTGGTGGTACATCTAACTGGCCTCACAACCGCAGACCACTTGTAACCACGCCAGCCCAGGACCACCACATCCAGCTTCTTCACCTGCAGGATCGTCTGAGACCAGCCATCTGGACAGCTGATGAAACTGTGGGTTTGCACAACTGAAGAATTTCTGCACAACTTGTCAGAACCCGTATCAGGGAAGTTCATCTGCATGCTCTTTGTCCTCACCAGGGTCTTGACCTGACTGCAGTTCGGCATCGTAGCCACTTCAATGGCCACTGGCATGCTGGAGAAGTGTGCTCTTCATGGATGAATCCTGGTTTCAACTGTACTGGGCGATGGCAGACGATGTATGGCGTCATGTGGGCGAGCAGTTTGCTAATGTCAACGTTATGAACAGTGTCCCATAATGGTGGTGGTGGTATGGGCAAGCATAAGCTATAAACATAATTACATTTTATCAATGGCAATTTGAATGCAGAGATCCTGAGGCCCATTGTTAAGCCATTGAGCCCCTGCCATCAACCACGTTTCAGCATAATGCACGGCCCCAATGCGCAAGGCTCTGTACACAATTCCTGGAAACTGAAAATGTCCCAGTTCTTCCATGGCCAGCAGTCACCAGATGTTAAGCATGTTTGGGATGCTCTAGATCAACATGTATGACAGCGTGTTCCCTTTCCCGCCAATATCCAGCAACGTCGCAGTCATTGAAGAGTGGTACAACATACCACAATCAGCACCATGCAAAGGAGATGCCTTGTGCTGTGAGGCAAAAGGTGGTCACACCAGATCTGACTGGTTCTCTGATCCATGCACCTGCCCTTCAGGGCTAGGTTGAGAATCTAGTAATTCCACAATTACACACAAAAAGAACCCCCCCAAAACCGCATTTTAAATGAACTTTTAGAAGGCTGGAGCATTGCTCATAAGTCAATCACACAAGGTTCTGGTTGAGCCAGCAGTGAACTATTCTGAGCCAGTAGACGTGCAAAGGACGCCATTCTATTGAAGTTTTGTAGATGGTTTTTTTCACAATGCAGTCTATTTAATATTTAGGAATTGAAAGTACGGGAGTCAAAAACGCTTTGAAAGTGACCACCACTTTACATCCCCTAATCTTTTGAACGGGTTCATATGAAATTAATGAATAATGCAGTAATTTAAGATAAATGAGTTTGTGGATGAATTTACTCCTGCCAGACGCCGTATGAATTTTTGGGGTTAAGGACTATTCTCCATTTGACTTGTTGAAGACGATTCAAAAAGGCCACTTCCAAAGTGTATAGCTCATATTCGGGAGACTGGTTTCCACATCAAATTTGAAAATGCCAGGGTGAGGGATTTACAATGTAGCACAACCACCACCTGCTGGTAGTGATTGGGCAACAGTCAACATTTAATGTTCGCATCGATGCCTGCATTTCTATAATCCATCAAATGTGATCACTGAAATACTAAAGCATGAAAATCTATTTTTCTGATGTCCCAAAGTTGTGTATCATCATTGATCAGAAATGTCCCCACAACTGCAATAAAACATTAAGAGTACAAGATGAGATGGTAACAAACATGACCCTTCATATTGAAAAATGACCAGTAAATTTGTACACGTTCCTTTTATTTTGGAAAGTTCCATAGAAACTAGCGGTTTATTTCTTCTTGTCAATACTCTCCGCCTCCGCCTCCTTTGCCCTCTTGGCACGGATGCCGAAGAGACGAGCATTGGCACGAGCCATACGCAGGCTGGCGAAAGCCTTGAAATTCTTCTCATCCTCAGAAATCACCCTGGCTTTCTCCTTCTTGTGCACCTGCAGCAGAGGGAGAAGAGCCAATTAACAACAATGTTGATGTAAAGATATACTCATCAAGAGTAGAGGGGCATTTCAGTCAAAGAGAAAGTCAAATACAATGAATGGATTAGCAGAGTCCCATATCATTAATCAATGCCTTAATTATTTATGTGTCCACTTCTATAAGTTAAGGCCCAGCACACAATCTGGCAGTCATCAGATAATAGGTTCAAAGAGAATCATCAAGGTAATACAGAGATTCCGGAGATTTTGTCATCACTTGACTGCTGAGAGAGCTCTAACCAATACATATACTCAAGAAATATCCTAATATTTCAATTATGATCTGGCCTTCCCATTTACAGACAATAACCCTAATCAATGCTCAGTGCATTATAAAGAACATGAACTGAATTTTTTGGGGGGGGTTAATCAAGTGATATGAATGTGTGATACGTACATTCTTGATAGGCATGACAGCACCAGAGAGCTGCGTGGCCATCTTGATTTCCTCCTCCTGGAGAAAGGGAAAGGTTTTAATACATTCAGGAAAAGTAACATCTACCATGTGCATGTGCAAGACGGTACAGTCAATCTAAAACGCAACTGGGGTGAAGAGAAGAGTCCTCAAACATTTAATTGCACACCAACTGAATCTAAATCGGAGCACATAAAGTAGTCACATAAGTTGTAGTCCAGATAACCATGCAGATCTGTTATGTGTAAACAATCATTTAAATGACATTCCAACACGTCTAAAACAATATTATCTATAGAACAAAAGTCTGGTTAATATCTTGCCCCTGCAGATCAATGTAACTCTGCACAAAAAAATAGTAAACACATTTCAAAACCTTCAGACCTGCTTGAAAACCAATTTCCACATCTGAACTTAAAACCGTTCTAACGGGTCGTTTCAGAAACTACAGAATGGGCACTGGACACACGAACCCGGCAGTCATCAGATAATAGGTTCAAATGTAATCATCAAGGTAGTACAGAGATTCCGGAGAATTTGTCATCACTTGACTGCAGGCCCAGTGCTGCTCACGTTCCAGCTTTCATCACAATTGCAATCATTACCCCAGTTATGAGCTAATATTCTAGAATCACTTTTAACAGGGAATGTTATCCATGACTGCTAAAGTCTTCACACTGCAAATATTTATCATCTGACCTTCAAATTAAGCAATCACTTAAACAATATGGTTATGCGTGCCCATGTTTATAAACACCCAACCCAATGTTCTATGACTGACACTTACAGTGCTGTCTCCCTTCTTGGGTGCGGAGGCCTTCCTGGGGAAGAGGATGAGCTTGGAGCGGTACTCTTTCAGGCGCTGTACATTGGCCTGCAGGGACTCCGATGATCTGTTGCGACGGCGGGAGTCAACAGAGATGCCAATGGTGCGGGCTGTCTTCTTGTGGATACCGGCAGCCTAGAATACAAAGCACATGCAAGAACCAAATATTTAAGAACTGTCGGGCATTTAGTTGCTAGCCATGCCTGGACTTTTAGGAGTGTGAAGGCTTGCACATAATTCAATACAAGTAGATTGCTACATTCAGACAAAAAGCCTGTCAAACAAATGAGTTAATAACCGTCTTGAGTCAAAAGTTATTACTCAATTGACTAGCTTTGAGTTTTTTTATTTTTATATGCACAGCACACATTAAAACAAGCAGACATCAGCAAGTAGGTTCAAATTGAATCATCAAGGAGGTACAGAGATTCCGGAGATTTGTCATCACTTGATTGCTGTACAAGGTTCTAGTAGTCTGCAAGCTAAAATATATTCAATAAAAACTCAAACCTGTCTTTCAGGCTGTTCAGTCTTACAATGAACTAACACTGCATAAACCTGGAGGTTATTATTCGAAAGGTAAATGTACTGTTAATTTCCCTCTTACCTTGAGCTCCTCCAGGGTGAAGCCACGTCCGGCACGCACCTTGGTGTGATACCTGATGGTGGGACACCTGACTTGAGGCCTGAGGGGACCAGCCACAGGACGTGGAGCAATACGACGAGCCTTGATTTGACGGGCCTTTCGCCTGAAAAATAATGAGTCTTTTCATAAACTCAGCAAAAAAAGAAGAAAACATCCTCCCTGCAAGTGTTTATTTTCAGCAAACTTAAAATATGTAAATATTTGTAGGAATATAAGATTCATACAAATTGAACAAGTTCCAGACACGTGACTGACAGAAATTGAATGTGTTCCTGAACAAGGGGGGGGGGCAAAATTAAGCAGCTAAGATACTAAGTCCTGCCGTGCATCTCATGGCCTGCACCAGATTTGTCATTTCTTGCTGAGAGATGCTACCCCAGTCTTCCACCTGCAAGTTCCCAGGGGGGTGGCCCTAGCAAACACCCTACGATCTAACAGGTCCCAGATGTACTCAATGGGATTGAGATATGGCCATGGCAGAACACAGATCACACACAGAATGAGCAGTATGGCTGGTGGCATTGTCATGCTGGGGGGGTCATGTCAGGATGAGCCTGCAGGAAGGGTACCACATGAGGGAGGATGTCTTCCCTGTAATGCACAGCATTGATTTTGCCTGCAATGACAAGCTCAGGCCGATGATGCTGTGACACCGCCCCAGACCAAGACGGACCCTCCACCTCGATCCCGCTCCAGAGTACAGGGCTCGGTGTAACGCTCATTCATTCGACAATAAACTCAAATCCAACCATCACCCATGGTGAGACAAAACCGTGACTCGTCAGTGAAGAGCACTGTTTGCCAGTCCTGTCTGGTCCAGCGGCGGTTGGTTTGTGCCTACAGGTGATGTGGTTGCCGGTGATTTCTGGTGAGGACATGCCTTACAACAGGCATACAAGCCCTCAGTCCATTCTCTTCTCAGCCTATTGTGGACAGTCTGTACACTGATGGAGGGATTGTGCGTTCCTGGTGTAACTCGGGCAGTTGTTGCCATCCTGTACCTGTCCCGCAGGTGTGATATTCAGATGTACCGATCCTGTGCAGGTGTTGCTACACGTGGTCTGCCACTGCAAGGACAATCAGCTGTCCGTCCTGTCTCCCTGTAGCGCTGTCTTAGGCGTCTCACAGTACGGACATTGCAATTTATTGCCCTGGCCACATCTGCAGTCCTCATGCCTCCTTGCAGAATGCGTAAGGCACATTCGCGCAGATGAGCAGGGACCCTGAGCATCTTTCTTGGTGTTTTCGGAGTCAGTAGAAAGGCCTCTTTGGTGACCTTAATTTCCTACCATCTGTAAGCTGTTAGTGTCATAAAGACCGTTCCACAGATGCATGTTCATTAATTATGGTTCATTGAACAAGCATGGGAAAGCATGTTTATACCCTTTACAATGAAGATCTGTGAAGTTATTTGGATTTTCACGAATTATCTTTAAAAGACAGGATCCTGAAAAGGGGATGTTTCTTTTTTTGTTGCCGAGTTTATATAGAAAGTTATTTGAATGACCATCACCTACACAACAAAATTACACCATAGCATCATTCAATGCACACTGCTACCTAACCAACTCGGTATGTCACATAACCATGCTAGTTAATAGCTGGTAGGTTTGCATACAGTAGACGTTTGAAACGTAAGACAGTTCAACCAAAACTTAACATTTATACAACCATTATACTTTACTTAACTAAAGTCACTAATCAAGGCCTACCTGCGAGTCTTCCTTGCGGGCTGGTTGAACCAGGTGCGCACCCTCGTCTGCCAGTCTTTGTGGAAGTGTGGGTTCAAAAGCATGCCATTCCGGCTGGGTGCCATGGTTGCCTACTTCCCTGAAACATAAGTTGACATTAACACATGTAGGCGTAGAAGGTAATCACATTTAGCAATAAGATCAACCCATCAAGCAGAGTAAAAAAATGGCTGACGAAGTGCTTAAGGCTAAATGTTAGCCAATTAGATAGCCATCACGTCAAGGCAAGCTGGGGTGCAACAATGAATTCCAACACAAACAGGCGTATATTTTACTGTGATAATGACTCCGTAATCATTAGAGTTCATTGTCGATAATGGGTGGTGACAATGAAACACTTGTAAAGTCACTGACAACATAAGACATACATGCGTCTACAACCCAGATAGGTTGACAACTGAACCTATCTGGGTCGCATTTATCTTAGCCTTTAGCTCAACAAACTCGTCAATAGTCATATATTCTTAACGACAACGTCAGAAACTTTCGCAATAAATACATAAAAGTCACATCAACGTCGATATATTTGAGGATGAAGAGCGATTTCGTCTGAAAAATAGTGAGCTTATTTCAACATACCGTCTGGGGCGGAAAATGGCCGAAAGGAAAAAGGAAGTCCTAAAATTGTGCATTGTGGGATATATAGATGGCAGCCAATGGTAGACGCAATGGAGTGTCAACCGGATGTGCTAATATTCACGTGTGAAGAGTTTGAGTTCAAAAATATATCTCGTTCAGAATGCATTCAGATCGAATGAGCTTTTTGTACGTCTTTTTGTTAGTAAACCAAATCTTATTGTGGCATAATGCTGAGTAATAACGTGCTTTGTTTATCCTATTCAAGTCCCAATACAACACATATTGAAACAACCAGTATGCATGCATGACAGATTATTTGTTCTTTATATAATGGTCGTCCACCCAAATCAAGATTTATATGTAGGTACACCACAAGGGGTCACTGCAGTCGCACAATAAAGTTACACATATTGCACTTACGGGCCTGTTTCAGATAGCCAATATCGCCCAATTTTCCATTCTCATTGTTGTTTTCATTATAGGAGTGTTGTCCAAATATTTAACCCTAATACATTCATACACAAACAGCAACACCATCACTTTGCTCATTGTGTCAAGAGAGGACCATCCCGGAAGGATATTTTCTGTCCGACAGCCAAATTGTATTCTCCTGTAAAAGTAGTAAAGCCCCATTCATAGTTAAAGGTTAAATAAAAATAAAACAAAGTCAAAGATATGCTTACGTTTCTCTGCTGCACTGAGCCTGTGCCCATTAATCATTGATCAATCCCCCCTTGCACCTCATCTCAATCTTAATCTAAGGGCAAAGTTCAAGGTCAATGTAGCAATGACAAGTGCTTCTCTATCTCTTGGGTTTTCACCAGTAAGGCATCAGAACAAAAGGTCTAGTTTCAAACAGGGTCAATTCTAGGAATAGGTCCACACACACCCTTCACAGTATGTGAAATATCCCCTTTACAATGTAAACTACTGTTCCATTAACTAACTGGGCTGATTATGTGTTAATAAATCAATGATACTGTGCAGATATATTGTGTTAATATCACTTGTGTAACTTTCAGTTACCATTATCTTGAATCACTTGGGTTGGGAAATACGGCAGCAGCATATCAAATCAAATTTTATTGGTCACACACAGTTTAGCAGGTGCAGCAAAATGCTTGGGTTCCTAGCTCCTAACAATGCCAAACAAGTACACAAATAATCAAAAACAAGATATGTCAGAACAAATCCAGGTAACCCAAATAATACAACGAACAATCCAAATGCAATCTATGCATATATAGGCCTACACCAAAAACATATACTAAGCATGATATGTATAGCAGTAGATATTAGTGAGCCATGTCAATCATCACAGGCAGTGTGTACAAACAGCACAACAAATGCAATATTATCCACATATTACTGATGTCAGATGTTACCTCAAAATGGGAAAATATCACAAATAGATTTGATTCTTGCTGTAGTCTTTTGTTCTAAAGAAGGTGATCTTGCTGAAAAATGTCAATCTGCAAGTGTGGGAGTCTTTGGAAGTGCCAGGCTACCAGCAAAGGTTTGGTTTTGACTAGTCTTGCATTGCCAGACATTAAATTAAGTTTAGACTTAGATAATGACTTAAGGTAGTTTATGTAAAGAAAGTGAATAGTACTGTATTCCATCCTTCCCACCAGATGGAATAGAAAAGCAATAATGAAAAAACAATGGATTGTATTTACTGTATCTGACTTCTCATTTCCGATCACTTTCCAACCTGTTGCCACTTCTCTGCATTTTTTTCAGTTCAAACAAAGCACCTGAAGTAATCAACTCTTATTTATGTGCCAACAGGATTTATCATTGTGCCAACAGGATTTATCATTGTGCCAACAGGATTTATCATTGTGCCAACAGGATTTATCATTGTGCCAACAGGATTTATCATTGTGCCAACAGGATTTATCATTGTGCCAACAGGATTTATCATTGTGCCAACAGGATTTATCATTGTGCCAACAGGACATGGGAACAAACCCTTCAGGTTGTCTTGTGGTTTAATCAGCAAAAGCACCTAGGTGAGCATTTTTAATTATCATTTTGGTGATTAAACAATTACAGTCAAAATAAATATGGCTACTTTATATAATATTTTTAGCTGAGATTTTACAGCCAGTCCAGATAGGATTAGTGTGAAAGACCTGTAATCATCATTAAAAAGAACATTTTTTTAAAAAGAACATGGAGAGTCGAGCAGTCTACTCATCAAGTGATTTGATAAATTTCTCATAGGAGCAATCGTCCATGAGGCCATCAAGTTCTGCAGGGTTGTCAATAGTCATCTTAATTAGCCAACCTGGAAGTCAAAGGAGAACAACCATCAGTTGTCAGGACGGGGGGGGGGTTAATAACTGTGTTGAATGAGTATTCACCAAAAAAATATATATATAATAATTCACATAAGGTGGCAAGTACCATAGCGGTTAAGAGCATCGGCCCAGTAATCGAATGGTCGCTGGTTGGAAAACCAAATCGGAATAGGTGAAGATCTGTTGATGTGCCCTTGAGCAAAACAACCCTAATTTTCTCCTGTAAGTCACTCTGGATAAGAGTGTCTGCTAAATTATCAACTGATTTGTCTTGTCACTTGTTCTTGCATAAGATACTCACCCACTTCGTAGCAGGATTTATTCACTAGTCCAGGGTTGACTGCCAGCTCTGTGTTGATTTCAGTTACCTCTCCAGTCAGCGGAGAGTACAGCTCACTAGCAGCCTTCACACTTTCCAAAGCACCAAACTCCTCTGAAACACAAGCAAAGGACATGCATGACGCTCCTTATTGGCAACAAAGCTCGTGGTCACAAGAGTCATTTACTTGTGGGAGGAAACTTAAACCTGGAAAAAATCTCACCCATTTGTTCAAGTTTTTGCCCCACCTCAGGGAGTCCACAATATACCACATCACCTAATGCTTCCTACAATGGAGGGACACAAATTCTAAAATTTTAGCAGCTACACAGAATTTGCAACACAAAATATTCATATTTGAAGTACACATTGAGGAAATTCTGGGAAAGCATAAAATAAGGCCAATGTATGTTGTGGTAAACTTCAAGTTCTTGCACAAATATCAGATTGAGCCTCAATTTTTAAGCCAGGCATAATACAAGTAATCAATTACCCTAAAAAATAGTCATACATATGTAAAATTGTCATTCTGGTATATGTCTTTGTATTGCAGGACAAAGTACAAAGTTCTAAAATAAATCTCTCAAGACAATACAGGCATTATGTAGACCAATAAATGTCAGATAAGTAATTTAGAAACAGCAGCACACTAAATCATTGATAAAAAATATCAACCAAACTGCCTACCTGAGCAAAGTTGCTGATGCCAACTGTGCCAATTCCTCCCTCTACTCGTACCCACTCATGCTTGTCTGTGAATTTCAGGGCTGTAAAAATAGATATTCACACCAGATAATGGGATGCATGTGCATAGAAAAACAGCAGACTAATGTTCAAACTAATAATGTATTAGTACACTACACTGACTAGTTGACATGGCCATAATCCCCAAAACCTGACATTTTAGTTTTTCTGTGTTCTAGGAGTACACCACCATTAATTTAGGGTTTCCAAACTCTAGTGGGGGGGGGTCAACGTAACTAAGTACTCATCCCAAACATTGCACTTGTTATTAACTGTCCAAAGGACACTAATGTACTATGGACCAGAGCCAAAAAGTACTGTGCAAAACAGCAAACTTCATTTAAAATACTGGAAGGTGGCAGAAGATACCATTCATGCACTGCCCCACATTCAGCCCTGTAATGTCAAACAAGATGTGAATTGTATTACTATCACCATTGTGATGTCAATTGCTCATACAATGTACCAGCATTCTCTAGCTATTACTGTACATTGTAGTATAGTTGTACACAGTATGAGTGGTGGGAGGGAGCACAGACATTTAAACATCCTTCCTCTAATCTGCTATGTGGGCTGTTCATTATATTAAATTAACTAGTAATATTTTATATATTTTTTTGTACAAATATGTAATCTACAGTTCAAGCAAGAAACATTAAAACGTGGTTTATGTCAACCGCTGTCAATACGCTGGGGAGGAATTAAATGCCTCAACAGTTTCCAATGCTTGCATCACATCATGCAGAAAAATACAGGTTTGAACCAGATTGTGAACTGTGAAAGATGCTGAGGCATGGCTGGTTTGTCTGAAAGACAAGAGAGCCTTACCTTAATGGAGATCTTCAATATAATTTCTAGACTAAACCACCACCCACAAATTACACCATGCATTTATTTGCAGACTTCAAATTTGGTAAATATGCTAAATATGCTCAAATATAGTACGCTCAAATGTGTTACTCCCGACCAGCATTTGACTTGCCTGCGTCCAAACTCGTGCGTGATTTGCTCTATGTAATTATCCATTACAGTGGGTGTCTTGAGTGCTTAACAAGCCCTAATGTTTTTTTTAAATCCGCGTTTTACAGTGTCGTCTACGAAAATGAAAACTTTAATCGACCTGGCTTCTTTTGGGGACATCCCAGATCGCAGTTTATGGAAAGCGACCATATAATACAACATGTTACGGTTAAACCAACCTAACGCGGGACCGTTGTTCGACAGGCTGGTCAGGGAATCACAAAAGTCCATTGGAACTCCATAAAAACAAAATCCCTTGATTTCTGTCTGGGAATAACGAGAGAATAGTTTACTTTTAGACCACGTAACGGCCAACATTTGGCTACTTATTATTTGACCCATCGCCCAAACTTTATCGTAGCAGGGAATGCGTCCTAAACTGTTTACAAACCTGGACATGCGGACCACAAAAATATAAAAATCGCAGTTCACACTCTCACTGACAAGTAAAAATGTACCGTGGGGGATTGACCAAAACAGTGTGCGATTATCCCCCCCTCTGTGACCGGAATGTGTAGCCACAGACCCGTACATCAATTGTGACGGTAATAACTGTAGCATGCAACATCGAGTGCGCCAATTTGGGCAACATTGTAACAAATTGTTACCTGTGGACAGTCGTGAGGCGGTGCTCAGTGACTGTGCGGGGTTGGCCTTCCATAAGAGCCGACTTGCGGATATCTGTACAGGTCGAGAACGCTGAATCAGTACTGGGGAAAAGTTTGCAGTAAGGCACCGGAACGCTACTCTCATCGCCATCTTCAGTGTCGGCCGAAATGATTACACATGCAATTGACTGAGTGGAACGCGCACCATCACCCTTTGCGCGCTCTCGACATGAAATAGAAGCGGCTTTTCAGTAGGACTTTGAAAGTTTAACCGTATTTGCCAATAAGGTTTTTCCTTATATGGATACTCCCAAGGCGTAACAGATGCACAACAGAATATTTAGGATACTAATTGCTTTTTCGCATAGTTGGTAGTGTTAGATCTTCTTCAGTCTAAAGTCTACTCTGCATCTTTATGGCATTGTGGAACTAACCATAAGGTTTGGGCGCGTTCCTCTGCCCAGGCGTTGCTGAAGCATGCCATATTTTACACCACCTGGATATGTATTTTAACTATCATCTCATCACATGTTAGAACAATCAGTCAATCGATGACAGTCGACACACAACCATTGGTTGATTCATGCAACGTCTGAACAGGTGAACGGGACCATTCTCATTATGCTTGGTAGGTTGTAGAAACTGGGTTATGACTAACTAGTTTTTCCTTCATGAATATTACAGCCCTAACTCTCAATGTTTCTATTGTATCCGTTGTACTGAAGTACATAACTTCTGAGATTGGGCAACAGTTCCTAGAACCTAGTGTTGCTTTCATTAAACAAATGGTTTTCTTGGTAGACTTAACACTAGGGTCCTACATGCAGCATGACTTGAAAGTAACGACTTCATTCACTGGAAATGAACTCACCTTGTGCTCTTCCTCCTCGAACCAACGGTGTTGTACACAGGTCATCCCACAATCCTTTCTTAGGGGATCCATATAGGTGGGGTGCACATTGGTTGTCAAGAGTTCAGTCACCAGGGGTGTATTCATTATGTCTTGCAACAAACAGTTTACCGTTTAAGAAACACAGATGCAGAATGAAATGGATTGCTCTACCTGAATTTGTCCAATAGAAACTCTAGTTTGTTGCTAAATGTTTCCCGTTTGGAAAAATGAAAAGACAGACAAAACATTTTGTAACAGAATAGGTGGTCATTCTGCCAAACTGTCAATTGGACAAATTGCGGTGCGTCCCTACCCATTTCGTTCGCTTCAGTTTTAAGAAATGTTTCGCACAGATTTGGCTGAATGACTACACCCCTGGTTCATCCAAAAGTTATGAAAAGGTACATAATAAACACCATGGCTAAAGAACACAGACCAGTAACTTAAGCCTACTACAACAGTATATCAGCTGCAGACACATACTCCATCATAGGAATACAGATTCACTTTTGTCATTTTATTATTGTGACAATGGCAGTTGTATGGGTGAACATAGAATTTGTAAAAATAAGTCGTTGACTGTATGGCATACAATAACACAACACTAACATGTCCAGAAACCCTCATTCACTGACATTACATTGGGCTTGGATGTCCACCACTCTAAAAGAGACAAAACCGCAAAGTAATACAAGGCAAAACAGCACACAATTGAATGTTTCAACTATGTAAAGGTGGAAAAATAATTTTTAAAAGTAACTTATTTCCCTTAATAATGCAGATTGTAACATTCAAACCATATGATAAAATGAATAACATTCAACACCACCGGAACACACAGTGAGACCAACAGACCAATCAGATTATTTACCCAGGCTTCATCACCATGCCAACCCCTGCAGAGATCTGCCAGCAGGCGAGGTCACAATACTACACAGAGGTGCCCTCTGTGAGAGGGGCTGTCTTGTTGTCATCAGGCTTCATGGCAGGGAAGAACAGCACCTCCTGTGAAACAGAATTAACATCAGGTGGTTTCACACAGACACAGAGTCCTGCTGAAGCGCATTCAAGTTTGTGGTGCGTGTGTGTGTAAACAAGCATCAACACAATGTCCCCTACAGCATAATAATAAACATGCATGCCTAAAGCCTTGTACACATTGGCAGTTTGAAGTGACTAAAAAGCTCCTTTCTATTTTTTTTCATATACATATCAAATCTATTATAAAATCTAAAAGCACATGGAATCGGATATTTCAAACAACCTTCGTAGGCGAATCTGATTCCTGGCCATGCAACTTGTGTCTGAACGGTCAAATGTGATTTATTTGCTCGCAACTGTTTTTGACTTATTTGGCTTATCTTGTTTGTTAGCTACTCTGTTGACAGTTTGATAAGAACATGTGGTGGCTAACTAGCTTTTTAATGGTTTACAAACAAATGAGTGAATGTGCTAGAAAGCTAAACAGCTACCTAGCTAGCAGACTGTTGTGGCTAGCCAAAAAGGACTCCTTTTGAAAGGTGGATCATCTTATCGTTTGAGGCTTTATAAGTGTTCTTACACTATGACTTTTAACATTTAAAGGAACAGGGAAACATTCATTGCAGACATTGTCCTCGCCTTAGCTTGCTACATAACATGAGTGATAGGAAGCAGAAGCACCACCAATCAGCCTAAACCACTGCGCACACACTAGTCGTTACTATGACAACTAGCATAGCCATGTCTGCAAATGACTGCCGTCTGAACATACAAAAATCGGATTTGGTCATTAATTCCTGTTTGGACAGTCAGTATTTCAAAACGAGCTTAAAAACGACAATATGAGCATTAAGGCCTACAGTGTGAACAAGGCTTTAGAGATTGTAAAGGATCTACATTGGCCTCTGCCTGTATGTACTTTGACTGTACCTTAATGTTGTTGGAGTCTGTGAGGAACATGGTAAGACGGTCAAGGCCCATGCCCCAGCCAGCAGTTGGTGGCAGGCCATACTCTAGTGCCGTGCAGAAAGTCTCATCAACGGACATGCTCTCATCATCACCCTCTGCCTTGGCCTAATAAAACACAAAAATACACACAGGAGCTAGATGAGAAACTAAAAATAAGTAGCTCATCAAGATTTACAGGGTGGTGACTCAAACGGGAAAATATCAGAAAGAAAATGAAGCCCCAATGGTAACTAAGTTGACGTAAGGGAAGACTTTTTCAGAAAATGCTTCAGTTCAGTGGCCCCCTACTACTACAAACAGTTAAAGTCGGAAGTTTACATACACCGTAGCCAAATATATTTAAACTAGTTTTTTCACAATTCCTGAAATGTAATCCTAGTAAAAATTCCCTCTTAGGTCAGCTAGGATCACCACTTTATTTTAAGAATGTGAAATGTCAGAATAATAGTAGAGTGATTTATTTCAGCTTTTATTTATTCATCACATTCCCAGTGGGTTAGAAGTTTACATACACTGAATTAGTATTTGGTAGCATTGCCTTAAAATTGTTTAACTTGGGTCAAACGTTTTGGGTAGCCTTCCACAAGCTTCCCACAATACGTTGGGTGAATTTTGGCCCATTCCTCCTGATAGAGCTGCTGTAACTGAGTCCGGTTTATAGGCCTCCCTGCTCGCACACGCTTTTTCAGTTCTGCCCACACATTTTCTATAGGATTGAGGTCAGGGCTTTGTGATGGCCACCCCAATACCTTGACTTTGTTGACCTGAAGCCATTTTGCCACAACTTTGGAATTATGCTTGGGGTCATTGTCCATTTGGAAGACTCATTTGTGACCAAGCATTAACTTCCTTACTGATGTCTTGAGATGTTGCTTCAATATATCCACATAATTTCCCTTCCACATGAAGCCATCTATTTTGTGAGGTGCACCAGTCCCTCCTGCAGCAAAGCACCCCCACAACATGATGCTGCCACCCCCGTGCTTCACGGTTGGGATGGTATTCTTCGGCTTGCAAGCCTCCCCCTTTTCCTCCAAACATAGCGATGGTCATCATGGCCAAACAGTTATATTTTTGTTTCATCAGACCAGAGGACATTTCTCCAAAAAGTATGATCTTTGTCCCCATGTGCAGTTGCAAACCGTAGTCTGGCTTTTTTAGGGCGGTTTTGGAGCAGTGGCTTTTTCCTTGCTGAGCGGCATTTCGGGTTATGTTGATATAGGACTAATTTTACTGTGGATATACAGTCATGACCAAAAGTTTTGAGAATGACAAATATACATTTTCGCTGCTTGCCTCAGTTTGTATGATGGCAATTTGCAGTTACTCCAGAATGTTATGAAGAGTGATCAGATGAATTGCAATTAATTGCAAAGTCCCCTCTTTGTCATGCAAATGAACTGTATCCCCAAAAAACATTTCCACTGCATTTCAGCCCTGTCACAAAAGGATCAGCTGACACCATGTCAGTGATTCTCTCATTAACCCAGGTGTGAATGTTGACGATGACAATACTGGAGATCACTTTCTCATACTGATTGAGTTCAAATAACTGACTGGAAGCTTCAAAAGGAGGGTGGTGCTTAGAATCCTTGTTCTTCCTCTGTCAACTGTGGTTACCTGCAAGGGAACACGTTCCATCATCATTGCTTTGTACAAAAAGGGCTTCACAGGCAAGGATATTGCTGCCAGTAAGATTGAACCTAAATCAACCATTTATCGGATCATCAAGCACTTCAAGGAGAGCGGTTCAATTGTTGTGAAGAAGGCTTCAGGGTGCCCAAGAAAGTCCAGCAAGCGCCAGGACCGTCTCCTAAAGTTGATTGAGATGCGTAATCGGGGCACCACCAGTAGAGTTTGCTCAGAAATGGCAGCAGGCAAGTGTGAGTGCATCTGCACGCACAGTGAGGCAAAGACTTTGAGGATGGCCTGGTGTCAAGAAGGGCAGCAAAGAAGCCACTTCTCTCCAGGAAAAACATCAGGGACAGACTGATATTCTGCAAAAGGTACAGGGATTGGACTGGTGAGGACTGGGGTGAAGTCATTTTCTCTGATAAATCCCCTTTCCGATTGTTTGGGGAATCCGGAAAAAGCTTGTCCGGAGAAGACACGGTGAGCGCTACCATCAGTCCTGTGTCTTGCCAACAGTAAAGCATCCTGAGACCATTCATGTGTGGAGTTGCTTCTCAGCCAAGGGAGTGGTCTCACTCACAATTTTGCCTAAGAACACAGCCATGAATAAAGAATGGTACCAACACATCCTCCGAGAGCAACTTCTCCCAACCATCCAGGAACAAACAGTTTGGTGATGAACAATGCCTTTTCCAGCATGATGAGCACCTTGGCATAAGGCAAAAGTGATAACGAAGTGGCTTGGGGAACAAAACATCAATATTTAGGGTCCATGGCCAGGAAACTCCCCAGACCTTAATCCCATTGAGAACTTGTGGTCAATCCTCAAGAGGCAGGTGGACAAACAAAAACCCACAAATTCTGACAAACTCCAAGCATTGATTATGCAAGAATGGACTGCCATCAGTCAGGATGTGGCCCAGAAGTTAATTAACAGCATGCCAGGGCGGATTGCAGAGGTCTGGAAAAAGGGTCAACACTGCAAATATTGACTCTTTGCATCAACTTCATGTAATTGTCAATAAAAGCCTTTGACACTTAAATGCTTGAAATTATACTTCAGTATTCCATAGTAACATTGACAAAAATATCTAAAGACACTGAAGCAGCAAGCTTTGCGGAAATTAATATTTGTGTCATTCTCAAAACTTTTTAGTACCGGTTTCCACCAGCATCTTCACAAGGTCCTTTGCTGTTGTTCTGGGATTGATTTGCACTTTTTGCACCAAAGTACGTTCATCTCTAAGAGACAGAACGTATTTCCTTCCTGAGCAGTATGACGGCTGCGTTGTCCCATGGTGTTTATACTTGCATACTATTGTTTGTACAGATTAATGTAGTACTGTTGGAATCGGCTAAACTTTGAACATTGCGATAGTAAATAAATGATAGAGAAGAAGCCTTGAATAGGAAGTGAAAGAGACTGGGTTGTGTGTCAGAAGTTAATGGTTCTCTGTGGGAAGACGGATTGCTTTGGAATGTGTTGGTGGAAAAGAGTAGAGCAACGGTTGAGATAGGGGAGACAGACGGACATCTATGGACTAGGGGAAGGAGGGGTTGAGGTCAGGAGGTGAGGTCAGTTCCCCTTAAGGGAGTAATCAGGGTTTAGTATCTGGTTACCTTCTTCTTGTTGAACCATAAGATGTAAGGATAGGAGAAAGAAGGAGGTGTGTCCTAAAGTGGGATGTATATAACTGTGATGGTGAGAAATGTTTTGCTGTCTGAATACAGCTAAAGCCATGACATAATTTTCTGGAATTTTCCAAGCTATTTAAAGGCACAGTCGTATGTAAACTTCTGACCCACTGGAATTGTGATACAGTTATAAGTGAAATAATCTGTCTAAACAATTGTTGGAAAAATTACTTGTGCCATGCACAAAAGTAGATGTCCTAACCGACTTGCCAAAACTATAGTTTGCTAACAAGAAATTTGCGGAATGGTTGAAAAACTAGTTTAAATGACTCCAACCTAAGTGTATGTAAACTTCTGACTTCAACTGTAGTTTCTAGCATTACTCAGCCGACTTGTCCAGGCACACTGACCTTAGCCTGTTGCTCAAAGAGCTCCCTCTGCCTGATAGGGTCGTTCAACTCAGTGTAGGCATTACAGATCTCCTTCTTCAATACAAACAGCTCAAAACGCTCCGTCAGGCCTTTCTCTGACCGGTGCCTGTATGGGGAGAGATCAAGGAGAGCATAGATAGATACATCAGCATTGACAAGCAGGGGGCACTGCAATACCTATGACTGAGTTTCAAATGGTAAACTGCAGTCCATTGGAATGTGAATAAGAGCACTGTTGCTTGCTTTTAAATGAGTGTGATATGGATAGGAAGAGCTCACCATTTGGCCAGGGGGCTCATGATCTGTGGGTGGTCACAGATGAACGTGGGGTTGATACACGTGACTTCCAGGAAATCTCCCACCAACTACAGGGATAAACATCAACTTCAGTTTAGTTGTGATGTCAAAAACATGGAAGACGTATAGGAGGAGGGTTTCCTGATGTAGATTAGAAAAGGCACCTTGTCAAGGAGGCGGGCAGTAGTTCTAGGAGGAGGGCACTCCACTCCTTTCTGGGCACACAGTTCATCAAAGAATGTACGGGTCTCTGGGGAGGGTGGAGAGGGACAGGTCAGTAAGACAGCCTAGGAAATTCTATAAATATATAGAGGTATAGCTGTGGCACTGGATTGACCGCCATTCATTCTCCTACCGTCACTGTCGTAGGTGTCAGCAGCTGGGAACTTGACGCCCATCTCCTTCTCCAGGTCGTGCGTCATGCTGACCCTCCTGAAGGGAGGAGTGAAGTCGATCTCATAGGTCGGGCCCTCTGGACCCTCTGGATGATACTTCACTTTGTACTCTCCAGTGATGTGCTTGACCATCCCTGATGGTAAGAGATAGAGCAGACCAGTTAGTAAGGGAACCTACCATCGACACATCTACATATTAATGTGAGTAACACATATACATACACACATATACATATATATTCACATTCCAAAATGATGAAGTAGAAACACCCCCTTCATTCACCCGAGAGAAGCTTCTCTGTGATATCCATCAAGTCATAGTAATCTGCATAGGCCATATAGAATTCGCAGGTGGTGAACTCTGGATTGTGGGTGAGGTCAATGCCTTCGTTTCTGAACTGCCGTCCAATTTCATACACTCTGTCAAACCCCCCAACCACAAGCATCTGGGGAAAAAAGACACAGAAATATGAGCATGGAGTTGAAAGTGTTTTTTCATGTGTTATTGGTCCTTCCTCAGGGGACATGTTACCTTGTGGTAGAGCTCAGGAGCAATCCTCATGTAAAGGTTCATGTCTAGGTCATTATGGTAGGTCACAAAGGGTTTGGCCACAGCCCCACCAGGAATCAGGTTCATCATGGGCGTCTCAATCTGTAAGAAATGTGTGTTGTGGTTTTAGAGTCTCAGTTACCTATCTCCATCTATCACCAAAACCCTGTTTGAGAAAAAGAAGCCTTTAAAATGACTTTCCACATCAAAGAGAAGACAGCTTTAACCCTCTTGAACTCTTAACCTGAACTCCTCCACACTCCAATGTAATTTCCCTGACACAAGTGCCCCCTAGTGGCCATTTCCCTCACCTCCAGGAATCCCAGCCCGTCCAGGAAGCTGCGGAGGTAAGTGATGATCTTGGCACGTGTTACAAACTTCTGCCTCACATAGTCATTGAGAATCAGATCCAGGTATCGCTGACGGAATCGTGTTTCCTGGAGGCAATTGGTTAGAGATAGTGTGAGGATCCCTAAAAATTGTAATTTCTTCTACAGGTTACATGAATTAAAGGTGTCCTGTATCATCTCTCATTCATATGAAGACCTGACATGTTTTCTGTATGTCCACTACAGGATTGTGAAGGTGCTCACCTTGTCCTTGAGACCAAAGTGTAGGTGGGGCAGCATGTGCAAGCAAGGTGAAAGCAGGGTCATCTCTATGGGAATGATGCTCAGTTCGCCCTTCTTGGTCTTCCCTGGATTACCACGAACACCAATGATGTCACCACGCCGCAGCTTGTTGTTGATGCGCACAAACTCCTCCTCAGACTTGTAGCTCCTGACAGGGAAGATTGACCGAATGGGTTAGAAAAGATACATGTGGGAGTTATGAGCTCACATGAGTAGTGGAGTTCTGGGAAGGACCATGTTCTGTACCTGTTGGTTGCCATAACTTGCAGCTTGACGCCTTCCCCTCGCAAGTCATAGAAGATTAGCTTGGCCCCAGACTCTCTCTTGGCATGGACACGACCTGCCAACAACAGAGTTTCACATATGTCAAAAATACAGATTGACCATCAAAACACATTATTCCAACACACAATAGTTGAAAACAGTTGTCAGTACCTGCTACATTGAGGACAATGTCTGTTAGCTGGTCTCCAGGCTGTAGGTGGTTGTATTTCTCAATGAACTCTGTGAGCGACAGATCTACATTGTACTTGTGAGGGTATGGGTCCTCTGCCGTGCCCTTCAGAGCCTGGATGGCTTGAGTGCGGATCTTAAAGTATTGCTATTGGGATAAATAATATAAAGTGAGGTTACTGCAAATGTACATGAGCTCAATTACTGCAGCCCTATTTTTGAGAAATACACTACCGGTCAAAAGTTTTAGAACACCGTCATGTCACAAAATGTCAGGTTTGCATGTACAGTTCCAGTCAAAGGTTTGTACACACCTACTCATTCAAGTTTTTAAAAAATAAATATATTCTACATTGTAGAATAATAGTGAAGACATCAACTATGAAATAACACGTATGGATTCATGTAGTAAGCAAAAAAAAGTGTTGTTACACAAATAAAAATATATTTTACATTTTACAAGCCACCATTTGCCTTGATGACAGCTTGGCACATTCTCTCAACCAGCTTCACCTGGAATGCTTTTCCAACAGTCTTGAAGGAGTTCCCATATATGCTGAGCACTTGTTGGCTGCTTTTCTTTCACTCTGCGGTCCAACTCATCCCAAACCATCCCCAAGCCTTCCCCATTTCTCCTTCTCCCAAATCCGTTCAGCTGATGTTCTGAAAGAGCTGCAAAATCTGGACCTCTACAAATCAGCCGGGCTAGACAATCTGGACCCTTTCTTTCTAAAATTATCTGCCGAAATTGTTGCCACCCCTATTACTAGCCTGTTCAACCTCTCTTTCGTGTCGTCTGAGATTCCCAAAGATTGGAAAGCAGCTGCGGTCATCCCCTTCTTCAAAGGAGGGGACACTCTTGACCCAAACTGCTACAGACCTATATCTATCCTACCATGCCTTTCTAAGGTCTTCGAAAGCCAAGTCAACAAACAGATTACCGACAATTTCGAATCTCACCATACCTTCTCTGCTATGCAATCTGGTTTCAGAGCTGGTCATGGGTGCACCTCAGCCACGCTCAAGGTCCTAAACGATATCTTAACCGCCATCGATAAGAAACATTACTGTGCAGCCGTATTCATTGATCTGGCCAAGGCTTTCGACTCTGTCAATCACCACATCCTCATCGGCAGACTCGACAGCCTTGGTTTCTCAAATGATTTCCTCGCCTGGTTCACCAATTACTTCTCTGATAGAGTTCAGTGTGTCGGAGGGTCTGCTGTCCGGACCTCTGGCAGTCTCTATGGGGGAGCCACAGGGTTCAATTCTTGGACCGACTCTCTTCTCTGTATACATCTATGAGGTCGCTCTTGCTGCTGGTGAGTCTCTGATCCACCTCTACGCAGACGACACCATTCTGTATACTTCTGGCCCTTCTTTGGACACTGTGTTAACAACCCTCCAGGCAAGCTTCAATGCCATACAACTCTCCTTCCGTGGCCTCCAATTGCTCTTAAATACAAGTAAAACTAAATGCATGCTCTTCAACCGATCGCTACCTGCACCTACCCGCCTGTCCAACATCACTACTCTGGACGGCTCTGACTTAGAATACGTGGCCTGAGCCAGTTATCACTTTGTTTTCTATTCTTTTTAAAAACATTTTTAAAAAGAATAGAACTGGCTCAGGCCACAGTGTACTGTGCATTAGTTTGGTCCGCTAGAAAGTGAATTGTTCCATTTGTGTCTGGTTAGACTGTAAACTCTCCTTCCAGACCCACATCAAACGTCCAATCCAAAGTTAAATCTAGAACTGGCTTCTTATTTCGCACCAAAGCCTCCTTCACTCATGCTGCCAAACATACCCTTGTAAAACTTATCATCCTACCAATCCTCGACTTCAGCGATGTCATTTACAAAATAGCCTCCAATACCCTACTCAACAAATTGGATGCAGTCTATAACAGTGCCATCCGTTTTGTCACCAAAGCCCCATATACTACCCACCATTGCGACCTGTACGCTCTCGTTGGCTGGCCCTCGCTTCATACTCGTCGCCAAACCCACTGGCTCCATGTCATCTACAAGACCCTGCTAGGTAAAGTCCCCCCTTATCTCAGCTCGCTGGTCACCATAGCATCTCCCACCTGTAGCACACGCTCCAGCAGGTATATCTCTCTAGTCACCCCCATAACCAATTCTTTCTTTGGCCGCCTCTCCTTCCAGTTCTCTGCTGCCAATGACTGGAACGAACTACAAAAATCTCTGAAACTGGAAACACTTATCTCCCTCACTAGCTTTAAGCACCAACTGTCAGAGCAGCTCACAGATTACTGCACCTGTACATAGCCCACCTATAATTTAGCCCAATCAACTACCTCTTTCCCTGCTGTATTTAATTCATTTATTCATTTTGCTCCTTTGCACCCCATTATTTTTATTTCTACTTTGCACATTCTTCCATTGCAAAACTACCATTCCAGTGCTTTACTTGCTATATTGCATTTACTTTGCCACCATGGCCTTTTTTACCTTTACCTCCCTTCTCACCTCATTTGCTCACATTGTATATAGACTTGTTTATACTGTATTATTGACTGTATGTTTGTTTTACTCCATGTGTAACTCTGTGTCGTTGTATCTGTCGAACTGCTTTGCTTTATCTTGGCCAGGTCGCAATTGTAAATGAGAACTTGTTCTCAACTTGCCTACCTGGTTAAATAAAGGTGAAATAAAAAATAACTAAATAAAAAATCTCAATTAGGTTGAGGTCAGGGGACTGAAGTCCAGGTCATCTGATGCAGCACTCAATCACTCTCCTTCTTGGTAAAATAGCCCTTACACAGCCGTAGAGGTGTGTTGGGTCATTGTCTTGTTGAAAAAAAAAGGTTGTCCCACTAAGCCCAAAACTGATGGGAAGGCGTATCGCAGCAGAATGCGGTGGTAGCCATGCTGGTTAAGTGTGCCTTGAATTCTAAATAAATCACAGATGGCGTAACCAGCAAAGCACCCCCACACCATAACACCACCTCCTCCATGCTTCATGGTGGGAAATACACACGTGGAGCTCATCCGTTCACCTACTCTGCGTCTCACAAAGACACGGTGGTTGGAGCAAAAAAAATCTCCAATTTGGACTCCAGACAAAAGGACAAAATCTGAACAGAGATGTGTCTGTTACTTGAACTCTGAAGCATTTATTTGGGAAGCAATTTCTGAGGCTGGTAACTAACGAACTTCCTCTGCAGCAGATTGCAGAGGTAACTCTGGGTCTTCCATTCCTGTGGCAATCCTCATGAGAGCCAGTTTCATCATAGCTCTTGATGGTTTTTGAGACTGCACTTGAAGAAACTTTCAAAGTCATTGAAATGTTCCGTATTGACTGACCTTCATGTCTTAAAGTATTGATGGACTCTTTGCTTATTTGAGCTCTTCTGGCCATTATATGGATTTGGTATTTTATCAAATAGGGCTATCTTCTGTATATCCCCCTACCTTGTCACAACACAACTGACTGGATCAAACGCATTAAGAAGGAATGAAATTCCACAAATTAACAAAGCACACCTGTTAATTGAAATGCATTCCAGGTGACTACCTCATGAAGCTGGTTGAGAGAATGCCAAGAGTGCGCAAAGCTGTCATCAAGGCAAAGGGTGGCTATTTGAAGAATCTCAAATATATTTAGATTTGTGGTTACTATATGATTCCATATGTGTTTTTTCATAGTTTTGATGTCTTCACTATTATTCTACAATGATGAAAACTGTAAAAATAAGGAAAAACCCTTGACTTAGTAATATTCTACTAAGATCAGCAGTAAATGTTCTCAAGCAAATCACAAGAGGGAGGGAAGGATGAACATAAACATCCATATAGCTCACGTTAGGGTCCAGGGTCTCCTCATCTGCATTCTGATCTGCCTGGCCATTGGTCTCCTTCTGCTCAACCTGCACTTTGACTTTGGCTTCCTTCTCAGATGCCTTCTTCTCAGCTTTCATTCGCCTCTTCAGCTCACTGACAACAACAACACAGACACAGAGGGTAACATCAGGGTATCTAGTGGACTCTGCATCGGGGTTGAGGGGACTACTTAATAAAGCCATACAAGTAATGCCTAAAAAGGGAATCATTCATGACAAAAGGGTGGTTGTTTTTCTCACTGAATGGAAAAGCCACCAACCTTTTGTCACCTCGCCAGCGATTCCCCTGAATTAAAGCTGGGACTGACGCTGCACTGGGGAGAGCGAACTTTACCCCCTGAGCCCTGACCCCAAAGGCTTGGCACACCTGGTGCCTGGCAGTTCTGACCACCAGAGTCAGCATGGTGAGGCAGGATGACCTACTGTGCTACACCAGTCAATGACCAGACCTGGAGAGACACACACACACACAGAGCACAGCTGACTTATTTCTGTAAATTTGAAACATGGGACCAACACTTTACATGTTGCGTTTATATTTTTGTTCTGTGTTAACGGGTTTAGTAACAGTGGCGTAAAGTAGGTAGAAATACTTTGAAGTACTACTTAAGTCATTTTTTGGGGGGGTGTCTTATACTTTACTATTTATATTTGGACAACTTTTACTCCACTACATGGGAGTAAAAGTTGCAGGACTTTGCAGTTCGAAAACTCTGCCATCATTTTCAAATGGCCCTGAGATATATCAGGGATGTCTCTCTATAAAGGTCCCTGGGCTCACAACAATATACGGATTTAAGAGTCAAACTGTCATTCAAAATGAACAACCAACCCTGGTCAGTGTTGATATCCTATTTCGGGTCGTAATTTGGTTAAGTTAAATAACCAAGCAACTGATTTAGCTTCTTTTCCATTTCGGCAGCCTCCTAGAATGACTAAATGACACCTGTATCTCTAGCTGTAGCCACCGAAAAACAATAAGAGGGGAAAAGGGTCAGTCACTCACTCACTTACCCAATGACATCCTCCTTAGCTAGCTAACGTTAGGCGCCATGCTTTAACTTGCTAAATAAATAGCTACATAAATAGATATGATAGCTGATTAGCCACGTTATGACTGACCTGTGATCATTGCCCTTGCTAGGTTTATTGTATTGCAATCCCCAGGATTAGTTACATTTCTTCATATCTGCTGAGTAGTTAAAGCGCCGTCAGTTCAACTTTAAATAGCGCATATAACCCAATTATTTCCCCCCGGTCTATTGATGTTAATGTGATATCAATATGAGTGATTAACAAAATAGTGTTGCGTTAACCTTTCCACGTTGGCAACCCACTTTAAACAAAATGCAACAATCCAAAATGTAGCTGGCTATTTTTTACAAGTTGTCCTCTAACCAGTGATATGCACACTATTCCCAGATTCCATGTGCTTTTTCAGTAGGGTTCCTTTGAACAGGATTTGCAACCTGACCCCCCACCTTGTTCTATTGATTACAATGTGATATCGATATGAGTGATTGACAAATAAGTGTTGCATTTCCCTTTGTTTTGGCGACCCCCAAATGAAAACATGGACAGTTTCAGGAAGCTCGGCGAATGTTGCACGTCGCTAATACACAAGAGAATTAAATGTAAAACATTTTTGGGGATAAAAATAGAATGTGAACATTCATGTGCCTTAATAACAAACGTGCATGCCATCTGTAAATATGAATCAAAATGTTAAATTCGAAGACTAGTTGGTTTAGCTACAGAAAAAGACAGGAACCTTCCCGCTGGTCATGATTGGCTGAAATAATGGATGGGATGGACATGCCGAGAGATGAGTTTGGATTGGTCTGCAATGTAGCATGCGTCTGTTTATAACATGAGCTACTCAGTACGTCAATCCGTTTGTACTGTATGGGTTGGGATTATGGTTCACTGTTTAGCTAGCTAGCTACCTAAACAAGAGACTCCGCTTCGCCAGATGATTACACGACCCATCAAGTTAGCCAGATGTGTCTGGGGATTATTACAACCATCTATTGTATTTCATGAACACGTGTACATGTCTAGACAATAGTGACACATCCACTTAGGTAGATGTGGCTGGGGGGTGGTTATAGCATTTTTTCCCCACATGACCCATCAATTTAAAAGTGTGTCTGGGTAAGCATCATCTAATAATTATAAAATATTTTTATGTGGACACTTAATATTGCTACTATGCAAATAACAATTTCACTGTGCCGTTTACAACTTCTGTATCCTGTGCCTTTGACTAATACATGTTGATATATAGTGTTTACCAAAGACGGTAATGTGAAGAACAATATGACCTGCACCGAAGTCAGATTAGGATATATGCCTTGGTAAAGTGTATTTTTACTACTACTTTCAACACATTTAGTCTTGAAATCTTTGGTTATTTACTACACTAATCTTACTTTGTTTAGCACATGGACTCACATGTGAATCCTTAAAGAGATGGGTGGGGACAGGCTTAAGAAAGGTGTGAACTATGCTGAATGGGTGTAGACAAAGCTCGCCAGTAGGTGTACCAAAACATTCAATGTCCATTTTCTCGAAAGTGGTGACATGTTTATTAACTTTCAAAGGAGAATTACTTCCATTGTTCCTCAAGTGCAGTGTATGATACACCATTTTGTAGCTGATTTCAATTTGTTTTCGGAATAACAATGGAATTTAACATTAATTTCCAATAGTATTCTAATTAAAATCAGGTAAAAACTGCTGAATGAGTCAAAATATTTCTGTAATTGATTTATTTTGATGATATACCTGACACCGTGAAAATGGGTTTGTCCTGCCGAGTCACGTTTGAGTGTCCAAATCAAGCATTTTCTTTGACTTTTGATAATTAAGTATATTTCAAACCAAATGTTTTTACTCAGGTAATATTTTACTCTTTCACTTGAGTCATTTTCTATTACTGTAACTGTACTGTTACTGAAGTATGAACATTTTCCACTGAGTAGGCAGAACATTTTCACTTTCATTCTGAGCTGATCAGACCACGTAACGTTTCACTTTCATTCTGAGCTGATCAGACCACGTAACGTTTCACTTTCATTCTGAGCTGATCAGACCACGTAACCCAGAAGTAGCTAGCTAAATTCACTATCTTTCAAGCCATCACATTACGGAAGTGAAATAGGATATTTAGCTTGGATGCATAAAGCTGACTACTTCATTGTTTCCTCAAATATATAGCATATCTGTATGACCTGAAAGGTTGGTGAAGTTGGCAAGCAACTCATTATGGTAAAGCCAAAAAGGCAAACACTTCTTCAGCTAAAACGTGGTTTTGTCAATAAACCTAGCTGAAAATAAGGAACTTCACGTCAGCAAATTACCTGGGTAATTTCTACGGTGCAATATGAATTTTGTAATCATCACCATTAACAGAATAGGATGAAGAGCATCCATGTCGCTTGACAGAAAAGACCATTGGAATTTGTATGCACATTCGCAATGGAACACTCGTTTAACCATCGATCTTTATCCGATCTGATGCAACTGTGTGCAACAATATCCCAAAAATTTGATCGAATAATAACACGGAAGTGAAACACATCATCAACGTGTTGCACACATCTTCATATATTATTTCCAATAGAAGAGTGAATCGACATTGGCTTACTTTTTGCTGAGTTCATTTGCGTCCACCTCTGTAGCGTCAGCCATCTTCCTCTTGCAGCAAATGAGTGCTGCAAGCAAAATCAACGCCAACACACACACACAACTGTACGCAATGACGTCTCAACGCGTTCGAGGGCATCAGTCTGACGCAAGACGCTGCGTAAAAGTAGGACAGCACTCAGACCAAAAGGGGATCATATGAGTTTATTTTGTTGTTTCAAATAACTCCATGGGTGGCCTTCATTTTTATCTTCGTTGAAGAACACAGGTCCTTTACTAAGTATAAATGTCTAATGCGAATATTAAAATACATGTCAATATGTGATCATATTCATCTGGTTTCTGAGCATCCTTCCCTCCCTTCATAATTTTAGGACATGTTTTGGATGGATAACTAGGGTATGGCCACTATGCATTTAATTGATGATAAGTTATGTCTTCAAACGTAATTAGATTGATGTGCTTGTGATTTTGACATTTCAAATCTTTCACGGTATGGGAAATACATGTGTCTCCTGAACAACAAAAGAAAAGTTGATCAATGCAAAAATTGAACCAAAACCAAACATCAGAGTGGGTAAATAAATTAGACAAAGGAAAACACATCATCTATCTTTATTAATATAGATTCCAACAGGTTTACATAAATATAACTACTAGGGATGCACAATATATCGGTAAGCATTTTTTATTTATTTTATTTCACCTTTATTAAACCAGGTAGGCAAGTTGAGAACAAGTTCTCATTTACAATTGCGACCTGGCCAAGATAAAGCAAAGCAGTTCGACAGATACAACGACACAGAGTTACACATGGAGTAAAACAAACATACAGTCAATAATACAGTATAAACAAGTCTATATACGATGTGAGCAAATGAGGTAAGAAGGGAGGTAAAGGCAAAAAAGGCCATGGTGGCAAAGTAAATACAATATAGCAAGTAAAACACTGGAATGGTAGATTTGCAATGGAAGAATGTGCAAAGTAGAAATAAAAAGAATGGGGTGCAAAGGAGCAAAATAAATTACTGAATTAAATACAGTAGGGAAAGAGGTAGTTGTTTGGGCTAAATTATAGGTGGGCTATGTACAGGTGCAGTAATCTGTGAGCTGCTCTGACAGTTGGTGCTTAAAGCTAGTGAGGGAGATAAGTGTTTCCAGTTACAGAGATTTTTGTAGTTCGTTCCAGTCATTGGCAGCAGAGAACTGGAAGGAGAGGCGGCCAAAGAAAGAATTGGTTTTGGGGGTGACTAGAGAGATATACCTGCTGGAGCGTGTGCTACAGGTGGGAGATGCTATGGTGACCAGCGAGCTGAGATAAGGGGGGACACTACCCAGCAGGGTCTTGTAGATGACATGGAGCCAGTGGGTTTGGCGACGAGTATGAAGCGAGGGCCAGCCAACGAGAGCGTACAGGTCGCAATGGTGGGTAGTATATGGGGCTTTGGTGACAAAACGGATTGCACTGTGATAGACTGCATCCAATTTGTTGAGTATGGTATTGGAGGCTATTTTGTAAATGACATCGCCAAAGTCGAGGATTGGTAGGATGGTCAGTTTTACAAGGGTATGTTTGGCAGCATGAGTGAAGGATGCTTTGTTGCAAAATAGGAAGCCAATTCTAGATTTAACTTTGGATTGGAGATGTTTGATATGGGTCTGAAGGAGAGTTTACAGTCTAACCAGACACCTAAGTATTTGAAGTTGTCCACGTATTCTAAGTCAGAGCCGTCCAGAGTAGTGATGTTGGACAGGCGGGTAGGTGCAGGTAGCGATCGGTTGAAGAGCATGCATTTAGTTTTACTTGTATTTAAGAGCAATTGGAGGCCACGGAAGGAGAGTTGTATGGCATTGAAGCTTGCCTGGAGGGTTGTTAACACAGTGTCCAAAGAAGGGCCAGAAGTATACAGAATGGTGTCGTCTGCGTAGAGGTGGATCAGAGACTCACCAGCAGCAAGAGCGACCTCATTGATGTATACAGAGAAGAGAGTCGGTCCAAGAATTGAACCCTGTGGCTCCCCCATAGAGACTGTCAGAGGTCCGGACAGCAGACCCTCTGATTTGACACACTGAACTCTATCAGAGAAGTAGTTGGTGAACCAGGCGAGGAAATCATTTGAGAAACCAAGGCTGTCGAGTCTGCCGATGAGGATGTGGTGATTGACAGAGTCGAAAGCCTTGGCCAGATCAATGAATACGGCTGCACAGTAATGTTTCTTATCGATGGCGGTTAAGATATCGTTTAGGAATAAGCATATTGGAATAGGCCGATATTAGCTAAAAATGCCAACATCAGCATCGGCCCGATGTCTAGTTTAACGCAGATGTGCAAAACCGATGTCAAAGCTGACGTACATACCTATATAACGTAGGTAGATGACACCACAAAAAATATAGCGCTACACGTGAAACACAGCATTCATAACCTAGCCCACATGAGCATGATGAGTCTGACAGCACAGTGGGTTAACAAGGATTTCCTACTGAGGAAAGCCGTATTGCCACCCCAAGAATGTGCTGGTTCTCATAGCACTGCTGCGATTTCAATGGCATTTGAGAACATGTTTTAAACTTGGAAACACGAACACTCCTAGCTCCATTCGAACAACTGACTCAAGAAATAAGGTCAACTGCGTCTGCAGCAGACGTGATACCCTCTGTCATGGCATAGAAACACCTGCTCAACAAAAATACCAACACAGACCGTCAGGTTAACTTCAAAAAGTACTCTACTAGAGGCTGTGAACAAGTGATCTGGTGGCACTTTCTCTGAGTCTACTGTGTCACCACCATGCTTGATGCTAGGTACAAGGACCGCTACTTCAATGCAGACAAGAAACAGGGTTTACGTGAAATGTTACAGACACAGCTGGACAAGATGGAAATGGACACAGTGACAGTGTGCACCGAGGGAGAGAGGTCACGGACAGACAGAGATGAAACTTCACTGCTTGACATGTATGATGAAATCCTGGTTGAGACTGAACAAATGAACAACAAAACAGCACAGCAAGTAAGTGAAAGAAATAGGTTTTCATTATGTTTTACTGGTAATGAGGACATATGTAAATGCCAACTGAATAACTTTTTGGTCAGTGTGTGTGTGTGTGTGTGTGTTTCAACTATTTAACTGTACTAGAATGCTTAAAAGGCTACTAAAATTTAAAGTTCCGGTTATGGGTATTGTTTTTTGGCAAGGAAAATATTGGATATCGTATCGGCCAAAAATGTCATAACTACAAGAATATACAAATGCCCCAACAAAAGCAAAAATACATTTTATATGGATTCATTTTCATTTCATTTATGGTAACATTTAAGTTGTTCACATGGTAGCTAAAAACACATAGGCAACATGCACTCCCCATACCTATAACCTGTCAGTGCTATCAACAGGTTCACTACTGACCCCCCAAAAAAATGCCAAGTTTGTTTGAATTAGGTGAAATGTGTTTGTCTTGGTTGACAAAAGCACAATCATAAAAATAAAATATAAACCCAGTGGCACACAGTATGAATACTATTCAAAAAGATACAGAAATAACTCATAGAATTACAATGTTTCGTTATAGTTTCCCCTATGCAATGAACAATCAAGAGAGGCTAAATAGATAAAAATATATATTTAAAAAGTAACAGATACACACTACCATTCAACAGTTTGGGGTCACTTAGAAATCCTTGTTTTTGAAAGAAAATAAAACATTTGGTCCATTAAAATACCATCAAATTGATCAGAAATACAGTGTAGACATTGTTAATGTTGGAAATGACTATTGTAGCTGGAAACGGCTGATTTTTTTATGGAATATTTACATAGGTGTACAGAGGTTCATTATCAGCAACCAATACTCCTGTTTTCCAATGGCATGTTGTTAGCTAATTCAAGTTTATCATTTTAAAAGGCTCATTAGAAAACCCTTTTGCAATTATGTTAGCACAGCTGAAAACTGTTTGTCAGAGTATCTGGAGCATCAGCATTTGCGGGTTTGATTACAGGCTCAAAATGGCCAGAAACAAATAACTTTCTTCTGAAACTCGTCAGTCTATCCTAATTCTGAGAAATGAATGCTATTCCATGCGAGAAATTGGCAAGAAACTGAAAATCTCGTACAACGCTGTGCACTACTCCCTTCACAGAACAGCACAAACGGTCTCTAACCTGAATAGAAAGAGGAGTGAGAGGACCCGGTGCACAACTGAGCAAGAGGACAAGTACATTAGTGTCTAGTTTGAGAAACAGACACCTCACAAGTCCTCAACTGGCAGCTTCATTAAATAGTACCCGCAAAACACCAGTCTCAATGTCAACAGTGAAGAGGCAACCCCGGGATGCTGGCCTTCTAAACAGAGTTGCAAAGAAAAAGCCATATCTCAGACTGGCTAATAAAAATAAAATATTAAGTTGGGCAAAAGAACACAGACACTGGACAGAGGAACTCTGTCTAGAAGGCCAGCATCCCGGAGTCGCCTCTTCACTGTTGACAGACTGGTGTTCTGCGGGAACTGTTTAATGAAGCTGCCAGTTAAGGACTTGTGAGGCGTCTGACCAAGGCCCTTATCCCCGATTGCTCAGTTTGGCTGGGAAGCCAGCTCTAGGAAGAGTCTCAGTGGTTCAAAACTTCTTCCATTTATGATGGATGGAGTCCACTGTGTTTTTGGGGGCCTTCAATGCTGCAGAAATTTGTTGGTATACTTCCAAATCTGTGCCTCGACACAGTCCTGTCTCGGAGCTCTACGGACAATTCCTTTGACCTCATGGCTTGGTTTTTGCTCTGACATGCACTGTCAAATGTGGGACCTTATTCAGTCAGGTCCATAAGAATTTGGACAGTGACACCGTTCCTGCTTGTTCTTGGGGCTATTTGCCTTCAGTTTTGCCTTCAGCAAGTGAAATGCATGCTCAATTGAATTCATGTCAGGTGATTGACTTTGCCATTGGAGAACATTCCACTTCCTTAACTTAACAAAAATAATTAGGTTGCTTCCACTGTATGCTTTGGGTCATTGTCCATCTGCACTGTGAAGCACCGTTCAAATAGTTTTGAAGCATTTGGCTGAATCTGAGCAGATAATATAGCCCTAAACACTTCAGAATTAATCCTGCTGCTTTTGTCAGCAGTCACATCATCAATAAATACAAGGGAACCAGTTCCATTGTCAGCCATACATGCCCACGCCATAACACCACCTCCACCATGCTTCACAGATCAGGTGGTATGCTTCGAATCATGAGCAGTTTCTTCCCTTCTCATCATTCTGGTACAAATTATCTTTGTCTCATCTTCACATAGGATGTTGTTCCAGAACTGTATAGGCTTTTTTAGCAAACGAATCTGGTCTTCCTGTTTTTGAGGCTTACTAATGGTTTACATCTTGTGGTAAACCCTCTGTATTTACTCTGGTGAAGTCTTCTCTTGATTGTTGACTTTGACACAGAAACACCTACCTCCTAGAGGGTGTTCTTGATTTGGCCAACTGTTGTGAAGGTTTTTTTTTTTCACTAGGGAAATAATTATTGTCATCCAACACAGTTGTTTTCAGTGGTCTTCCAGGCCTTTTAGTGTTCCTGAGCTCACCAGTGTGTTCTTTCTTTTTAAGAATGTACCAAATAGTTGATTTGGTCACACATAATGTTTTTGCTATCTCTCTGATGTGTTTGTTTTGATTTTCAGCCTGATGATGGCTTGCTTCACTGGCAGTGACAGCTCTTTGGACTTCATATTGAGGGTTAACAGCAACGGATCCCAAATGCAAATGTCACACTTGAAATCAGCTCTCGACCTTTTATCTGCTTATTTGTAAATGAACTAATAAGGGAATAACACACACCTGGCCATTGAACAGCTGAGCAGCCAATTGTCCAATTACTTTTCGTTCCTTAAAAAAGGGGGGCACATATAAAAAGTGCTGTAATTCCTACACCGGTCACCCGATTTGGATGTAAATACCCTCAAATGAACGTCTACACTTTCAGCTCCTTATTTCATTTAAACTCCAATATGCTGTGGTAGACAGCTACAATAATAATAACTTGGTCAATGTCCAAGAAACATCTCAAGGACGATCAATGGAAACAGGATGCACCTGACCTCAATTTTGAGTATCATAGAAAAAGTGTCTGAATACTTATTTGACCAAATCAAATATGTTATGTTTTTTATTTTTAATACATTTGCTACAATTTCTAAAAATCTGTTTTCACTTTGTCATAATGGGGTATTGTGTGTAGATTGACGAGGGAAAATCTATTTTAGAATAAGGCTGTAACGAAACAAAAACGTGAAGGGGTCTGAATACACTGCATACCAGTGTGCACAGTCTGTTTGATGTAATTAAATAGTATATTATTATTTGTATCATTCTATGGCAAATGTACATAATGTGTTTTGTAGTGATGTCTCCATGGAATATGTTTGTATTGGCTTGTGTCTGGCATGCACAAACGAGACTTATTTATAGATCTGAGAGGAGAACACTGCCATGTTATAGAAAAGCATCATTCCTTTATTATTTAATCAATCGTTTAATGTTGCCATTGTGTTACATGCATGAGTGAGAAAGATCAGTGAGAAAAAGTTGTAATGGACTACTTTCTGCACACTGTCAGTGTGAACCGGAGTGACTCAGTATTGCCACATGCAATGGTGTTCCCTGCACTCAGCCCCTCCCAAGCTTCATTATGGCACCCCTCATGTCTCTTTTGCAACTAATGTTCCTATACTTCTGAGTATAACAATGTTCAAAGTTTCACCCAGAATCCAACAGTGGCTAGCTATGACAATCTGTTTGCACTGTATGGGTTGGGATTATGGTTTATTGTTTGGCTAGCTAGATGGTGAAGCATGATTCCTCACTGCAGAGAATGCGTTTCCACTTGCTCTAGAGTCCAATGGCTATCTTAGGATTGTGTGCGGCTGCTCGGCCATGGAAACCCGTTTCACAAAGTTCCCAGAATAGTTATTGTGCTGACATTGCTTCCAGAGGAAGTTTGAAACTCAGTAGTGAGTGTTGCAACCGAGGACAGACAACTTTTACGCGCTACGCGCTTCAGCACTCGGTGGTCCCATTCTGTGAGTTTGGCAGCTGAGACATTACTCCTAGATGTTTCCACTAAACAATAACAGCACATACAGATGATTGGGGCAGCTCTAGCAGGGCAGAGATTTCACAAATTGACTTGTATGGTAGAAAATTACGAGATTGTGTTAATACTGTTTATGCATCGAATGCGGTTTCTCAGTACTTCCTCATCTTTGTCTGTGTTAACTGAGTTGGCCTCTGGGGTTTGAGCTAGCAACTGATTTAGGATGGTCTTGTCCTCTCTCAGAGCCTGGTATTCTGGTGTTTGTGTACTCTGAGGTACCAGGGAGGAGATGGCTCTGGTATGGACAGCTGATAAGAATAACCTTGTCTTAGGGGCCTAACTTTGGTTTCTATACAATTAGAACAGTTTTCACAGCAAATGATATCTGGCTGGGGAATACTCCTTTCTCAAATACAAAACCTCACCCTTTGACCCATTCCACACATGTTGTTTGTCATGTAGACTAAGAGGTTGTATCTTTGCCATCTTAACCCAACTCTGTTTCGAGGTTCTCAGCGATCACCAGATGATTGTTTGTCATTACTTCAGAGTCTCTCTCACTTGGTTAGAATTTCCACGACACCTGTTGGAAAGGTGGCATCCTATGCCACGTTGAAAGTCCCTGAGCTGTTCAATGTGGGCCATTCTACTGCCAATGTTTGTCTACAGAGATTGCATGGTTGTGTGCTCAATTTTACACACCTTTCAGCAACGGGTGTAGCTGAAATAGCTGAATCAACTGATTTGAAGGGGTGTCCATATACCTTTGTCCAATGCATGTATTTCATGAACATGTGTACATGTCTAGACAATTGTGACCCATCCACTTAGCTATTTATGGTTGGGGGTGGTTACAGCATTTCTTTCACATGAACCATGAATTTAGACAAGTGTGTACGGGTAAGCATCATTTAATAATAACATATTTATACAATATTTTCATCTGGACCCGTTCTATTTTTATATTGCAAAAGCAGACATGCAAGTAACCATTTCACTGTAGCTTTTACACCTTCTGTATCCTGTGCATGTGACAAAATTTGATTTGATATATTGTGTGTGTTTACCAGAGATGGTAATGTGAAGAACAACATGACCTGCACCAACATCAGATTAGAATTTAGGCCAAGGACTAGATAAAGTGTACTAATACTTTTTGCTGCTACTTTCACCACTTTAAGTCTTGAAAACTTTGTTTGTTTCGCACATGGCCTCACATGTGAATACTTAAAGAGATGGGTGGGGCTAAGGCTTAAGAGGGTGTGAACTCTGCTGAATGGGTATAGAGAAATAAGAACTCTCCAGTAGGTGTACCAAAACAAGGGCCATTTTCTCAGAAGTGGGGTTACAAGGTAACCAGTGTAGTTTTTGATATAAATATACTGTTTTTAAACAAAAATCATGCTTTCTGATTTGCCTAATATAAGTAATAAAAGTAATAGTATTTTTTACTTCTGAGAATTAAGTATACATAAAAACAAACATAGACTTTTCTCAAGGAATATATTTTATTCTGACTTTCACTTGAGTCATTTTCTATTCAGGTAACTTTACTTTATGACAATTGGGTACTTGTTCCACTGAGTAGGAAGAACATTTTCACTTTCATTCTGAGCTGATCAGTCAGACCTGTCACACCCTGACCATAGTTTGCTTTGTATGTTTGTATGTTCTATGTTTTGTTTGGTCAGGGTGTGATCTGAGGGGGCATTCTATGTTGGATGTCTTGGTTGTCTGTTTCTGTGGTTGGTCCTGATATGGTTCTCAATCAGAGGCAGGTGTTAGTCATTGTCTCTGATTGGGCGACATATTTAGGTAGCCTGTTTTGTGTTGGGTTTTGTGGGTAGATTGTTCCTGTCTTTGTTGCACCAGATAGGACTGTTTCGTTTTTGCACGTTTCTTGTTTTGTAGATTGTTCTATTTTCATCTTTATTAAAGATGTACAAAAATAACCACGCTGCATTTTGGTCCGCCTCTCTTTCACCAGAAGAAAACTGTTACAGAATCACCAACCAAGGACCAAGCGGTGTGGCAAACAGAGGCAGCAGCAAAAGCAGCAGCAGGAGAAGCAGCAGGAGCAACAGCAGCAGCAGCAAAAGCAGAAGCAGGAGAAGCAACAGAGGCAGCAGCAGCAGCAGCAGCAAAAGCAGCAGCAGGAGAAGCAGCAGGAGCACAGCAGCAGCAAAAGCAGCAGCAGGAGAAGCAACAGAGGCAGCAGCAGCAGCAGCAGTAGTGGGAGAGGCTGCACTATTTGGAAAAATGGACTTGGGAGGAGATCCTAGACGGGAAAGGACCCTGGGCAGAGCCAGGGGAATATTGCCGCCCCAAAGCCGCGCTGGAGGCAGCAGAGAGGCGACATTATGAGGAGCTAGCACGGCAGAGCGGCTGGAAGCCTGAGAGGCAGCCCCAAAAATGTATTGGGGGGTGGCACAAGGAGAGTGTGGCAGAGTCAGGAGCCAGACCTGACCCAACTCCCCCTGTTTACCGTAAGGAGCCATGGATGTTATTGGAGCTATCGGAGAAGCTGAGGGCTGAGTCTAAGAGGGTCGAGGAGTTATTGGACAGAATGGAGGAGAGTGAACGGATGGGAGATGAGGATACACTCGAGGAGGTGTTAATAGAATTGGGGGAATGTGAGGAGAGAGAGCAGTTGATTTGGCATAGTATGCACGGCAATCGCCCTGAGGAGCGTGTTAGCTGTCCGATGCCACCTGTGTCAGTTCCTCGTACTCAGCCTGAAACTTGTGTTGGAGTTCCGGAGGATTTGATGCAGGCTATACACACCAGGTCTCCAGTACACCTTCACAACCCGGTGTGTCCTGTTTCTTGCACTCACCCGGAGGTGCGTGTCCCCGACCCGGTACCACCAGTGCTGGCTCCCCGCACCAGGCTGTTTCTCCATCCCATCAAGACAGGTGCTACCGCCTGTTTGGCGCTACCAGAGCTTCCGCCCCTCAGTCCAGAAGCGCCAGAGCCCCTCAGTCCAGAGGTGCCAGAGCTCCTCTGTCCAGCGCTGCCGGAGCCTTCCTCCTCTCCAGCGCAGCCGGAGTCTCCCGCCTGTCCAGAGGCGCCAGAGCCCCTCAGTCCAGAGGCGCCAGAGCCCCTCAGTCCAGAGGCACCAGAGCCCCTCAGTCCAGAGCTGGCCGCCTGAGCTGGCCGTCTGCCCAGCGCCGCCTGAGCTGGCCGTCTGTCCAGCGCTGCCAGAGCCTTCCTCCTCTCCACCGCTGCCGGAATCTCCCGCCTGTCCGGCGTTGCCAGAGCTTCCGCCCCTCAGTCCAGAGGCGCCAGAGCCCCTCAGTCTAGAGGCCACAGAGCCCCTCAGTCCAGAGGCGCCAGAGCCACTCAGTCCAGAGGCGCCAGAGACTGCCGGAGCCTTCCTCCTCTCCAGCGCCGCCGGAACCTTCCTCCTCTCCAACGCCGCCTGAGCTACCCGTCTGCCCAGCGCCATCAGTCTCTCCCGTCTGTCCTGTGCCGCCAGTCTGTCCTGAGTAGCCAGTGCCGCCAGTCTGTCCTGAGCCGCCAGTGCCGCCAGTCTGCAAGGAGCCGCCAGTGCCGCCAGTCTGCAAGGAGCCGCCAGTGCCGCCAGTCTGCCAGGAGCCGCCAGTGCCGCCAGTCTGCCAGGAGCCGCCAGTGCCGCCAGTCTGCCAGGATCCGCCATTCAGCCATGATCCGCCAGTGCCGCCATTCAGCCAGGATCCGCCAGTCAGCCAGGATCTGCCAGAGTCATCAGTCTGTCCCGAGCTGCCCCTCTGTCCCGAGCTGCCCCTCTGTCCCGAGCTGCCCCTCGGTCCTGAGCTGCCCCTCGGTCCCGAGCTGCCCCTCAGTCCAGTGGGTTCATTTAGAAGGGTCGCTGTGGTTAGGAGGCCACGGAATCGGACAATGGGGCGGACTAAGACTATGGTGAAGTGGGGGCCACGTCCAGCACCAGAGCCGCCACCGCGGACAGATGCCCACCCAGACCCTCCCCAATAGGTTTAGGTTTTGCGGCCGGAGTCCGCACCTTGGGGGGTGGTTACTGTCACACCCTGACCATAGTTTGCTTTGTATGTTCTATGTTTTGTTTGGTCAGGGTGTGGTCTGAGGGGGCATTCTATGTTGGATGTCTTGGTTGTCTGTTTCTGTGTTTGGGCCTGATATGGTTCTCAATCAGAGGCAGGTGTTAGTCATTGTCTCTGATTGGGAGCCATATTTAGGTAGCCTGTTTTGTGGGTGATTGTTCCTGTCTTTGTGTTTGTTGCACCAGATAGGACTTTCGTTTTTGCACGTTTCTTGTTTTGTAGATTGTTCTATTTTCATCTTTATTGAAGATGTACAAAAATAACCACGCTGCATTTTGGTCCGCCTCTCTTTCACCAGAAGAAAACCGTTACAAGGCCACGTAGCCCAGAAGTAGCTAGCTAAATACACTAGCTAGCAAGCCATCCCATTACAGAAGTGAGATTATAGAATAATGCAAAATACTGATGAGTTCAATGTTTCTTCACAAAAATAGCACATCAGTATGACCTGCAAGGTTGGTGAATTTGGCAAGCGACTCATTATGATAAAGCTAAAAAGGCAAACACTTCGTTAGCTAAAACGTGGTTTTGTTAATCAGCCTACATGAAAACAAGAAACTTCAAATCAGCAAATAACCTTGGGTAATTTGTACGATGCAATATTGGTTTTGTAGTTATATCCACTCACAGAATAGGATGGAGAGCATGCATACGTGTACATTACTGAACTGCAAGCAGCACGTGTGATAAGCTGCTTGAACCTAATGGACCATTAGAATATGTATGTACATTCGCTATGGTACACTTATTTTTCCATCTTGCTTTATCTGATCTGATGCAACCGTGTGCAACAATATCCTACTGCTTTTATGGAATAATAACACGGAAGTGATCCACACACACCAACGTGTTGCACACGTCTTCATAAATGCTGTCCAATAAACGAGTGAATCGACAATGGCTTACTTTTTGCTTAGTTTCTCTGCATCCACCTCCGTAACGTCTGCCATCTTATTTTTCTCTTTTGCAAGGCTTTGTCGGGCGTTGGCATCCAAGTTATGGTGCATTACCGCCACCGTCTGTACTGGACTGTGGGCCAGAGCAAGGGAGAAATGAACTTCTACCTGCCAGCCATGTACGTTTCTCTTAAAAAAGATTAACAAATATTTGAGACTATATCTAATGACATTCTACTCAATATACTCTTTAAACTAATTTCCTGTATTCCCTTCTCCCCCATACAAGATCTCTGCCTCTCTCTTTCCCTCTCATACTGCCCACACTGTATCAATACATGCTCCACTGTCTCCTGCCATCCAGGACCTGGATGACGACCTCCAAATATCGCGCCATACCTGAGAGTAAACATCATTGACCATGAATGAAAACAACAAAGGCCTAATTACGCTCCCCAGCGGTGTATCGTTATCCACCTTGTCCTTCCCATCTGGACAAGAGGAATACCTATGTAAGAATGCTGTTCATTAACTATAGATCAGCCTTCAACACCATAGTACCCTCCAAGCTTGGGCCCAGAGTCTGAACCCCGCCCTGTGCAACTGGGTCCTGGACTTCCTGAAGGGCTACCCCAGGTGGTGAAGGTTGGAAACATCACCTCCACTGAGCTGATTTTCAACACAGGGGCCTGACAAGGGTGCGTGCTCAGCCCCCTCCTGTACTCCCTGTTCACCCATGACTGCGTGGCCACTCACCTCCAACTCAATCATCAAGTTTGCAGACGACACAACAGTAGCAGGCCTGATTACCTACAGGGAGGAGGCGAGGGCCCTGGCGTAGTGGTGCCAGGACAATAACCTCTCCCTCAATGTCAACAAATGAAGAAGCTGATCATGGACTTCAGGAGACAGCAGAGGGTGCACGCCCCTATCCACATCGACAGGACTACAGTGGAGACGGTGAAAAGCTTCAAGTTCCTTGGACTGCACATCATTGGCAACCTGAAATGGTCCACCCACACAAACAGTGTGGTGAAAAAGGCACAACAGTGCCTCTTCAACCTTAGGAGGCTGAATAAATTTGTCTTAGCCCCTAAGACTTTGTCTTGGCCCCACAAACTTTTACAGATGCACAATTGAAAGCATCCTGTTGGGCTGTACCACCCCTTGGTACGGCAACTGCACTGCCTACAACGGAAGTGCTCTCCAGAGGGTGGTGCGGTCTGCCCAATGCATCACCGGGGGCACACTGCCGGCCCTCCAGCACCCGATGTCACAGAAAGGCCAAAAAGATCATCAAGGACATCAACCACCCGAGCCACGGCTGGTTCACCCCGTTATCATGGCTATTAGACTGTTAAATACCCATCAGTAGCTGGTTACCACCCGGTCACTCAACCCTGCACCTTAGAGGCTGATGCCCTATGTACAGTTGAAGTCTGAAGTTTACATACACTTAGGTTGGAGTCATTAAAACTCGTTTTTCAACCACTCCACAAATTTCTTGTTAACAAACTATAGTTTTGGCAAGTCGGTTAGGACATCTACTTTGTGCATGACAATGAATTTTTTCCAAAATATTTTTCCAGTGGGTCAGAAGTTCACATACACTAAGTTGACTGTGCCTTTAAACAGCTTGGAAAATTCCAGAAAATGATGTCATGGCTTTAGAAGCTTCTGATAGGCTAATTGACATAATTTGAGTCAATTGGAGGTGTACCTGTGGATGTATTTCAAGGCCTACCTTCAAACGCAGTGCCTCCTTGCTTGACATCATGGGAAAATCAAAAGAAATCAGCCAAGACCTCAGAAAATAAATTGTAGACCTGCACAAGTCTGGTTCATCCTTGGGAGCAATTTCCAAACGCCTGAAGGTACCATGTTCATATGTACAAACAATAGTACGCAGGTATAAGCACCATGGGACCAAGCAGCCGTCATACCGCTCAGGAAGGAGACGCGTTCTGTCTCCTAGAGATTAACGGACTTTGGTGCAAAAAGGGCAAATCAATCCCAGAACAACGGCAAAGACCTTGTGAAGATGCTGGAGGAAACAGGTACAAAAGTATCTATATCCACAATAAAACGAGTCCTAAAATGACATAACCTGAAAGGCCGCTCAGCAAGGAAGAAGCCACTGCTCAAAAACTGCCATAAAGCCAGACTACGGTTTGCAACTGCACATGGGGACAAAGATCATACTTTTTGGAGAAATGTCCTCTGATCTGATGAAACCAAAATAGAACTGTTATAATAATGACCATCATTATGTTTGGAGGAAAAACGGGGAGGCTTGCAAGCCGAAGAACACCATCCCAACCGTGAAGCACGGGGGTGGCAGCATTATGGGGTGTGGGTTGTGGGGTGCTTTGCTGCAGGAGGGACTGTTGTACAAAATAGATGGCATCATGAGGGAGGACAATTATGTGGATATATTGAAGCAACATCTCAAGACATCAGTCAGGAAGTTAAAGCTTGGTTGCAAATGGGTCTTCCAAATGGACAATGACACCAAGCATACTTCCAAAGTTGTGGCAAAATGGCTTAAGGACAACAAAGTCAAGGTATTGGAGTGGCCATAACAAAGCCCTGACCTCAATCCCATATAACATTTGTGGACAGAACTGAAAAAGTGTGTGCGAGCAAGGAGGCCTACAAACCTGACTCAGTTACACCAGCTCTGTCAGGAGGAATGGGTCAAAATTCACCCAATTTATTGTGGGAAGCTTGTGGAAGGCTACCCAATTTTTTACTAGAATTAAATGTCAGGAATGATGAAAAACTGAGTTTAAATGTATTTGGCTAAGGTGTATGTAAACTTCTGACTTCAACTGTACCTCCATACAGAAAATCCTTTATCCAGTTCTACGTTCTTCCTCCTACCCCCATAATATCAAGCTTGATTAACAACCCCTCCTTCCACATCATATCATGCGCCTTCACATCAAAAAAGACTGCTACAACATTCTCCTTGTTCACTTGAGCCTTTGACCTGATGCTAAGCAGAGCACTGGGTCCATAGTCCCCCTTCCCTTCCTGAACCCACTCTGATGTGGTGATACTAGCCCCTTGCTCTCCAGGAAGGAAGTTAGCCTCGCCGTAATCATATGTTCCATAATCTTTCACACGTGATGTTAAATCTATTGGCCAATAACTTGTTGGCCTCGCTGGGTCCTTCCCTGGCTTCCGGATTGGTACCACTACTGCCTCCCAACTGCCTGGTAGTTTCCCCTCCTCCTCCCACACGTTGATGTACAACACCAATACCTTATCCAGTGCCCCATCAAGAAGATGGGTCGACATAACATAGCACACTTCATATTTCCCAGGTGAAGATAACCCAGCCTTACCTATTGCCCTTTTCACCTCTGCCATGGTAAATGGTGCATTCAACACATCATTTACATCCTCCCTCCTGTCCAGCACTCCTGGGTGCTCCTCTCTTTTTCTCTCTCTCCCCCTCTGCCCCTCTGACAAATTTGCTGTGCTATGCACTTGGACAAACATTTTGGCCATCATCTCTGCCTTCTCATCTGTTACTGCCATATCCTCCCCATTCGTCAACACTGGATAATCTCACTCCCTTTAACCCCACTTCTCCCACAGGTGTCGCCCTTCCAATGGTGTCCCAGAACCGACGCCAACGTGACCTCTTTGCCTGACGGATAGTTCTCCTCACCAGGGCCTTCTTATACCGAGTCAGATGTTGTAAGTCATGCGTCCTTTTCAGTACTCTAAATGTCCTCTTTCTACTCCTCCATTGCCATTGCCCTTCACACCTCCGTCAACCATGGGACTGCTTTCCCCCTCCTCCTTCCTGAACTCTTAGGTATAGCCACAGTAGCTGTCCCACTCAGGTATTCATACTATCCACATCCCCACTTATATCCACCCGAGCCATCACCTGCTCACTCAGCTCCTGAAACTGATCCCACTTTGCCCTTCCAAACACCCACCGGTCTACTCCACTGACACCTCCTCCAACCTACTGTACATAGTATGGGATAATGATCACTCCCTACTGTCAACTCCTCCCATACATTCCACTCAAAGGATTCCTGCTATCACACTAGACACCAGAGTGAGGGCCAAGGCAGACTCCTTCCCTGTGGCTACATCAATCCTGGTCCCTCGGCCATCATTCAGGCAAACCACATCTTTCAATACTATCAGATTTTCCATCACTTGGTCATTTCCATCGATCCGTTTCCCTACACCACATTACCTTACTTCTATCCTGGCCCTCCATCCTCTCCAGCTCCAAACGAGATCAACGCACGTACACACACTTTGACGTTGAACTGTACACAATGACGTCTCAGCGTGTTCGAGGGGATCAGTCACAGAAGACACTGCGCAAAAGTAGTACTGCACCCAGACCACCAGAGGGATCAGATTAGTTAATTTTGTTGTGGGCGGTCTTCATTTTTAAAAATGTATGTAACTAGGCAAGTCAGTTCAGAACAAATGATTATTTACAATGACGGCCAAACCCTCACCTTCTTCATTGAAGAACACAGGTCATTTACTAATTATACATCTCTAATCACAATATTAAATTACATTTTAATATGTGATCATATTCATCTGGTTTCTGAGCATGCAAGCATGTTTTTCCCTTTCTACTTCCCTCGCTCTCCTCCCTTCATAATGTTAAAACATGTTTTGGATGGACAACTAGGGTAAGGCCATGGCGCATATGTTACTCTTGAAACGTAATTAGATTGGTGTGCTTGTGATTTTGCCATTTCCAATCTTTCACGGTATGGGAAATTCATGTTGTCTTTGTCTCTCCTGAGCAAAAACAAAAAGTTGATCAATGCAAAAATCAAACGAAAACCAAACATCAGAGGGTGGGGAAATAAACTAGACAAAGGAAAACGTATCATCTATCTTTATTAATATAGATACCAGCAGGTTTACATAAATATAATTGCAAGAGTATACAAATGCCCCAACAAAAGCAAAAATACATTTTTATATAGATTCATTTTTTTAAAGGTAATATTTAACAGTTGTTCACACGGTAGCTAAAAACACATAGGTGATATGCACTCCCCATACCTATAACCTGTCAATGCTATAAACAGGTTCATTACTGATCACCAGAAAAAAACCTAATGGAAATAAAGCAGACTTTCACATCAAACCAAAGCCAGACAGGTTAAGGGGACACAAACAGAACAGTGTGTGAACAGACTAACAGATTACATTTACAATAAAAACAAAACACCCATGATGAAAATTCTGAATGACAAGTTTGTTTGAATTAGGTGAAATTTGTGTTGGTCTTGACTGACACAAGCCCAAACATAAAAATAAAAACAAATCCCGGTGGCACACAGTATCAATACTATTTCAAAAAGTTACATAAGTAATTCACATAATTACAATATTTCGTTATAGTTTCCCCTTTGCAATGAACAATCAAGAGAGGCTAGATAGATAAAATATATATTAAAAAAGTAACAGATATACATTTATATTGAATCAAGCTGCATAGCAGTTTGAGACAAAACTTCAATTGCAACGACGTTAAACAAATGCAATTCATATTTTCGTGAAAATAAATCAGATGCACCACAAATTGCACAACACTATACATTTATCTGGTCACTCATCTCTGTACGGCATTAGAAGTCGTATGAAGTCGTATGGCTTGCAAGATACTAGTTATCAAGGGCTAATAACCACTGACAAGTGTCACAGCGGTGAATAAATCAGGCAACACTGGTACAAGAAATCTGGTCTCTACTATAAAAGTTTGTCAAGGCACAAGTATATCATCCAATGTACTGAGCAATACTTCTAAAATATATTTGCTGTACACTGTGATGTCATAAATCATTGGTTAGTCTGGGTGCAAATATGGTAAAAATATAGATGAACTTTCAAGGTGACCCCTGCATTTCTGTCGTCATTGGTTGAGTAGGAAAAGTCGTACATTTTTAGGTCTTCAATAAATTAAACCTTTACCGGCACAATAAAGTATAGCGCCACTCAATTACAAAGACTCATGTCGTCATCAATGTAAAACATGTAGCCTACTTGACAAATAGGCCTCCTATTTTGTCAAAGCCCATACTACATGGGATATTCATGGGTTACATTTGAAAATAGGTATTTCTTTCCTCAATATCCTTATGCTTGAAAATAACAATAATCTTATTGTGTATTCATAACACAAAACATTAACATGTTGCTAACAAAATATTGTATGTATACTATATATAAAGAATGTACTTTATCATTGAAATTGGTCCAATGTTGAGTAAGGTGGCCTGATTAGCAACCTGCTCGGGTTGAGGTAACAAACACATTCTGCGTTTGGAGTTTTTTGTAAACCCTATTAACAAATATTTAATAGATGCTGTTTTAAACTGTCTGTATGGCTTTATAACTGGCATAGTTGTCCAATAACTTCCTGCTCTTTCCTTATTCAAGAGGTGAAATAAGTTGTAGATGTGACAGTACAGGTTAAATGTTTCATGGATGATGTCACAAGGGTTTGACTTAAACTATCAGCTTTGGACAAACATACTGTACAATTGATCTCAACCTGGCATATGAACAGAAATCTATCAAAGGGAAGAAAACAATGCACAGGAATGTACATGTGACTCAGTGTACATGTTACATTTTAACTCCCTCAATCATAAAGTTGTATCCCTGTCCTCACATCTACAAGGAGAAGAAAAGCTTCACTGACAGATATGTCACACAAGACCACAGCCAACTACAGTTTCAACAGGTGGGGAAGGGCCAAATCCACATAACTAATATTAATACAATTACGGAGTTAAATCAGAACCAAACTTGTACATCAAGTAATTTGTAGCACAAATATGATTGTGGGACACAATTTAGACAATATCTAAAACAAGAAATACCAAATAAATTAGATATGATTTCTGAAAAGATGTATTAGAACTACACCAGTAAAAAAGATATGATAAAATATTTGTAAATATGATAAGAATTCACAAATACTCACGACTACTGGAAACAAAACTACTAGTATTTCACAAGAGTTGAAGAAGGCCAATCACAGACAGCTCTTTTCTCCAAAGCAACTTAAAGGTTCATTATTCATGAGTAGGGTCCCTTTAAATATCTAAAAGAACACAGCTCAAGCTCTGGGATGGGGAATATGGGGCCCCACCAATCACATTACTAAAAATAATTTAAATACTCTCCACTCTCTGCTTGTTTTTAAAGTTAAAAAAGGTAATGATGTTCAGAACACACAATAAAATACAACACTAAGAGAGAAAGATGGAGGCACTCAACGAAGCTGTTATTGTTGTCATCAGAGACCAGCCCCTTGTTCATGTGTATATTCAGATTCAGACAAAAAACAAGACACAATCTTACCGTTGGCTCCACTTCAGCCCAATACTCACATGTAAAGAATAAAAGCACAAACCAGTTTGGCAGCAGTACAGGTGTAGGGTCTTAATCTGAGCCAGTTTGCTATAGCAGAAAAATAATCCTGCAGCAAAAGGAAATGTGAATTATTCTGTGGATTATAATTAATGGACATTTTTGTAGAGGTTGATACATTTTTCATTAGGGTAAATCAAGTCTGAAATTTCAAAGTCGAAATTTGACACACAAGCGAGCTGTGCGTCAAGAAGCAGAGCGGCTTGGCAGAGTCGTGTTGCAGTTGCAGAGTTGCAGCGATGGTACAAGACTAACTGCCAATTGGATATCATGAAACTCGGGGTACAAAGTATAACAAAAATATATACAAAAATTATAAAATACAAATAATAATAAAAAAGTTTTTCTTCCAGTGCAGGAAAATTCTCCGCAAAAAAAGAGTGATCAAATTAAGATCATACATCTGTATATCACGCCTGACACTAATAATCCAACTACAAACAACCATTCATGCTCAAGGCAAAACAGATAACTGCTCCAGTCACTTTCACCACTTTCTTCCTGTCAAAACATGGCGAGTCTCAAATGACAAATATGAACACACCAATCAATATGAGCCATAAAACTGGCCATTCATGAAGAGGAAAAAGGAGGCTGTGACTTGAGGCCTTGACTCAGGTCCTGGGGTGACCCACTGTAGGCAAGAGAGTTGGTATTTTACAGTAAGACAAACATACGGAAAACTCCTCTCTGATCTATGGATAAAAGTCCAGTTTGTGCGTGCCAGACGTGAGCTAATACAAACATCTTCCATGGAGACATCATTACAAAACAACACATTATCTACATTTGCGATAGAATGATACAAATAACAATATACTCTTTAATTACATCAGACAACCATGCACACTGGTATATAGTACACATATATGGTTCTGATTTATTAAAAATGTAGGCCTATTTAATTATGTAGACTGGAAATTAATAATTTAAAGGCTGGATGATTTTTTTCTCTTGATCCACATTGACCCTAATCTAGAGCATCTCTCGTACTACAGAGTCTAATCAGGGAAAGAAATCCATGGTGTAATACTGAAATATTTGGAGTTATTCTCATGAATGGGTAATGGGAAGATGGCTGCCAATAAGAAACTGGTATTTCATGAAAGGAACAATAAAAAACTAAAGCCATAATTCAAAACACATGCATGAGTAATAAAGTTGTCGAGATGTACTGACTAAATAGCTGACTAGCGAATGCATTGGCCAACTTAATGAGTAACTGGCCACAAAAGGAAAGCATCGTAAAGTGCTGAAAGAACTAAAGTCAAAATATATTACAAAGGTTTATTTTTCATGAATTGTATATTTTCTTTTGCTATTTCCTAAAATACTTTTAATATCGTATAAAAAGGACAACAATGCGTTATAAACAATTGTGAGCCCACACTCTGGTCCTGGAGAAGACAGAATGCTGTGCTAGCTTCCACCACCATCCTTATAAAACCACACCGCAAAGTGCTGCTCTGAGAACTGATGAGTTAGCCAAACATTACATAGTGTCATGTTTCATTAAGAGCTGGAGGCGACTAGCTGCGAGATACAATGACAGTTGTGGGGTAACTACAACCTATGTCCTATTTTGAGGTCCAGGTTTAGATGCAGTGGAGGACTTCATGTGTGGAGCATCTACACATGAAGACTGTCCTTGGAGAAAAAGGCAGCTGAGGCTTACATGTAACTTGGAGTTAGGACAGGAGCCCACCATTGAGTTTGTTTTCATTCTTATGCCGTCTGTAATGGGGGTCCACACCGGGGTCTTCTGCCATCTGTAATGGGAGTCCACACTGGGGTCTTCTGCCATCTGTAATGAATGGGGGTCCACACTGGGGGTCTTCTGGGCTCCTAAAGGGAGGGGCAATTACATGTTTAAAGACATAGAAGCATGTAAACAGTAGTCAGTGATTCAAATTGGAACTAGAATTCCAAATGGTTAATCGTGCTTTCTGAGATACCCTCAAAGATGTTTAAAATGAACAACGAAAGTACAACCGTTTTAACCTCTTAAGACTAGGCCTCAATACTGCCCCCTTTGGAGGAAGTGCGTGCCCATAGTAAACTGAAAATATTTTTCCCCAAAATTGCTAATATATGCATATACTTATTATTATTGAATAGAAAACACTCTAAAGTTTCTAAAACCGTTTAAATGATGTCTGTATGTAAAGCAGAACCCTCAGGGCAGCCTTTCTCCCAAACTCTCTCTTGTCAAGAGAAAAGTTGGGTCAACTTTGACGTCATCGCCCCCACCCTTCCCAGGCAGCTACCGATCTGGGAACAGTATGTATGTGTTCAGCGCGATGCCTGCTTTCAAATGGCGAAAATGTTAGTGTCACTCTCAAATACATGCACTCTATTGCGCGCGGCCGATTTGGGGCACGTTCTTTTCCTAGTAACAGCAATTGAAGGCAGTTTGTCTGTTCGCGCTGATCATTGTTTTACATGTTAAAAACATCATAAAGCTCGATTCTGCACATAGTTTGACCAGTTTAGTCGACATATAATATGTACATTTGAAGTTTTGATGCGCAAGAGTGCGGGATCAGAAGTCATTTTGGGTGCATTTCAGCTGAAGCTGTTAGCATATGCAGAGACACAACGTGAAACCAAACGATGTATTGGGTAAGTATGACTCCTTCTACGTCTCCTGATGGAAGAACATCAAAGGTAAGGGAATATTTATGTGGTTATTTTGGGTTTCTGTGGACTCCAAACGTAGAGGAGACATACTGCTAATATCTGTGCGCCGTCTCATTGTATAGCCAGTGTACAAATTCTGTAACGTTAAAAATAAATGTAATACAGGGGTTGCATTAAGAAGAAGTGTATCTTTGTAACTATATGTAGAACATGTATATTTAGTCATGTTTATTGCTTGTTATCTGACGTTATCTGTCGGAGCTATCATCATTTCTCCGGACATTTGAGTAGCATTTTTTGAAATGTCGTCATTGTAAACAGAGATTTATGGATATAAATGGCATATTATTGAAAAAAATTTTTATTGTGTAACATGTACTATTACTGTCATCTGATGAAGATTTTCAAAAGGTTAGTGAATGATTTATTTTTTAATCCTGCTTTTATAATTTAATATTTTCTGGGACAAAGTGTAACATGTACTATTACTGTCATCTGATGAAGATTTTCAAAAGGTTAGTGAATGATTTATTTTTTAATCCTGCTTTTATAATTTAATATTTTCTGGGACAAAATGGCTGCCTCTCGTCTTTTGTTTCGTTGGTGGTCTAATATAAATATGTGCTATGTTTTCGGCATAAAACATTTTAGAAATCTGACTTGCTGGGTAGATGAACAAGGTGTTTATCTTTCATTTGAGCTATTGGACTTGTTAATGTGTGGAGGATAAATATTTCTAAGAATATTTTTTTGCATTTTGCGTTATGGTAATGAGCTTGAGCCGTAGTCACGATACCGGATCCGGGATGGGTCGCCGCAAGAAGTTTTAAACACAAACCAAACTTTTTAACATGTTTATAGAGAGATGAGCATTCACCTGAAACCTATAGCAGGCCTAGTAGGAGCGAGTGAGGTTGTTGCCCTGCTCCTGCAGGCTGACAAGCAGGTCATCTATCTTCTCCATGTTCTGGGAGGCGGTCATGCTGTTCTGCATGCTCCCTGACTCAGACATGGACTGGTTGAGCAGCGACTGGATCTGGGCTTCGCTCTCTCTCTGGTTCTGACCAGACTGACTGATGGCAATGATCTGATCAGACAGAGTGGTTCCAGGAGAGGTTATCAGCTGGCCACACTCTGTATGGGGAAGAAAAGGGTAGTCACTGACTACATGCCACATGAAATGTTAACGAAAACCAAACAATGTTTTTCTGGAGCATATTAAAAAAAAGATGACATTTGATAAAAGGACAGATCACATAATCATGAATCCTTACCATTCTGAATCCCAAAGAGGAAGAGGCCTGGCTGCTGGGCCTCGCTGGGCTGGTTGAGGCTCCCACTGACTGCTGTCTGGAACAGAGACCCTGGCTGCTGTACGGGGGAGGAGGTGGTGGTCTGCAGGCCTGCCACCCCATTCTGAGTGCTGAAGATGCCTGTCTGCGGGAGTTCCCGGGCAGCCATGCAACCCTGCAGGGCAGACATGTTGGATTGGGGCATGAAGAGAGAGACGGGCTGCTCTGGGCCGTTGTTGGAGCTGGTGATCAACTGCATGGGCTGCTGCTCTTGGAACAGGCCGTGATGGCGAGGCTCTGAGGGGTTCCCCACCACCTGGCTCTGGTCCTGGAAGGCCATGGGCTCAGAGGATTCCTGTTGGCTAACAGTCACCATGCTGGCCTGAGAGAACAGCATGGAGGGGTTTTGGGGCTCCTGAGAGTTCAGGCTGCTGCTGCTCATGGGGGGCATCTGGCCCTGGCCACTGAACAGCAAACTGGGGGGCTGCTCTGGAGTGGAGAGGTGTTTGCTGCAGAACAGTAGGCCAGCCTGCTGCTGCTGGGTCTGAGAGAGAGTGTTTGCAGGTGGATGAGGGGAGATGTTCTGAAACATAGAGTTCTGCTGAGGTGGCTGAGGCTGGGAGGGCTGCTGCTGCTCCATGGGGGTCCCCTGCTGGATAGGAGAAAGCTGGGTCTGAGCCTGGAACACTGACTGGGGCTCAGGGGCAGAGGTCTGCAGGGCACTGAGGAAGGCCAGCTGCTGCTGCTGGCTGCCGCTAGCGGAGAGCTGAACAGGCAGGGCACTCTGGGGGAGGAACAGGTTGGTGGCAGAGGGGGGCTGCTCTGGGGAGAGGCTGGTCCTACTCAACACTGTCAGGGTGTTCTGGAAGAGGGTTGCCTGGACCTGCTCCTGGATGGGAGAGGCCTTCTGAGTGTGGAACAGCGCCCCCTGTGGGTCCTGTGCCTCAGCCAGGGGGCTGGGGTTATGGAAGAGGGGTGGAGAGGGATGAGAAGGCGTCTGATGGAGGAAGTTGGTCTGAATGGAGAGGAGCTCATTTGCTTGCTGAAAGAGTGCTGCTTGCTGCTGCTGTTTCTGTTGTTGCCTCTGCTGCTGTTGGGCCTGCTGAAAGAGGGAACCATGGTTCTGCACCATGCCCTGCTGGGAACCCTGCTGTTCAGCGTTCTCACCTAGAGAACCGCCCTGAAATATACCACACTGCATTGGCATCTGTGATTTAAACAGCTCCTGCCGCAGGTTCTCCAACACATGCTGTTGCTGTTGTTGGTGTTGAATTTGTTGCTGCTGAATTTGTTGCTGCTGAATCTGTTGCTGCTGAATCTGTTGCTGCTGAACCTGTTGCTGCTGAACCTGTTGCTGCTGAACCTGTTGCTGCTGAACCTGTTGTTGTTGCTGTAGTTGCTGTTGCTGTAGTTGCTGTTGTTGCTGAATTTGTTGTTGTTGAATCTGTTGCTGTTGTCGCTGTTGCTGCTGGCTGCAGTACCCTTTTGCCTGCAGTTGTCTCACTGCTTGTTCCAGTTGGGCCACATCGTCTGGGGGGAATATGGGCAGCTGGTGCTGCTGGGGGGCAGGTTGAGGGGCCTCCACTTGTTGACTGAGCCTCCCTACCGCCCCAGCATTGTTGCCAGCCCTGTCCTGACCTCTCTCTCTGGGCTCCAGGAGGAACTGCTGAGGCCCAGGTTGGAGTAGAGAGTCTGCAGGCGCAGGCACGGGGAAGGAGTTGGTGAGAGCGATGTCCTGCTTCTGTATGGTGCTCAGGGCGTCTGCACTGTTGAAGACTGCTGTTTGGGATTCGGCAGGGTCCTTGGCAGGCCGCGGCAAGGAGTTGGAGAACGGGCTGTTGTTGGGGGGAAGGTTGGAACTCATATCCAGCGTCTGCTGGGCCGAACACATGACATCGGGGGTCCGCTGAGAATTCAAAAAACAGATGATACCTGCTAGCTTTTCATATATATTGGGGGAAAGATCGATATGGTTCATATGGATATGAATGAGTCTACTATTTAATGAGGCATTATCACAGCCAAGGCTGGGAATGCAATTATAGAGCTTTTACCTTGAACACGCCAGCAGAAGGGAGGTTGCTGGAGACCTCCATTGGAGTGACCTCTTCTCTCTTCACAAGAGGCAACATTGGGGGCATCAAGGCACCATCAATTACTGTAGGGGCATGTAGGGACAATGTTACAATTTTGTCATACAGGAAGGAGCACACACACACACACACACACACACACACACACACACACACACACACACACACACACACACACACACACACACACACACACACACACACACACACACACACACACACACACACACACACACACACACACACACACACACACACACACACACACCTATGCATTACAAACAAGAACACACAATACAGCATGGTAGAGATATACTACACCTTTCATCCGTTGATCAAAAGAGCAGGGCTTGCCTGGAGATGGAACTTCTTTCTTCACAGATATGTCCACTGAGACATACACAGATAAGCAGGTTGAGTTAAGAACATGCAAATCAGATGACCTTATTATTCATACCCAGTCTCATTCTCCCTCGTCTGCATGTCAGTTTTCATATACAAAAAATATAATATGAAATGAAACTGTATAGATTGAAAAACAATCAGGACTAAATCTGTATGACTTGACTGTTTTGTATAGGACGCTGCCTAATCCGGTATCATGTTTAGTACATACTGTATATAGAAGGGCATTTTTGTTTTTAGATGGATCATCTACACTTCCATGTTTTGTTTCATTGTTTTAGTTCCTTTCCCTGTCACTTCCTGCTCGCTCATTGATAGTTCGTGCCACAGTGCCCAAAGGACATTTTGACGCTTGGAAGTGATGAGGAAAAAGGAGGAGACAAATACCCCCCTGTTCCCAAGTTGACATGGCTTCCTGTACTAAAGACTGTAAAGGTAAATTTAGAACAGGCTAGATGATATATCCACCTAATACAGTTGTCGTGGTAGAGTACTGGTTGTAATTTACTCTGGCTGAAGACATGGTCTGAGGAAATGTTGTTTTGGTCCTAATGTGGCGCAGAAGGTGAAACAAAAGAACATGTGTTCATGGACTTATCACAGACCTGGTTCTGGAGTGTATGTAAAAGGCTGCACGTCATGGGATCGGCCAGCATTGGTCACCACGTAGATTCCCACACACACTGCAGACGCGATGGCTGGGTTCTGGTAAGGAGGAACCTTCACAATCAAGTGATTCTGAGGGGAAACGCATAACAGACAAATCGACTTAGCAAACAGAAATGTACAGTAGCCCCAGTCTTATAATTACATACATCAAGTCATGTGACAAACGTGTCAACATCCCTTATAAAACAGGCGCAAGCGCATAATTACTTAGATGAAATAATCAAGTGATCTCAGCACAAATTTAGAGTTTAAAGAGAGAGAGAGAGCCACAATGGACATAATCCTGGCACAGACGATGAACTGGAGATTCCATACGTCATCAACTAGTTCAGATGTGCAACACCTTTCAAACTTTTCTGACTAGTAGAAGGTGTGGCGATGATTTACAGAGTTTGCCTGGTTACACATGGTTACAAATTGTGAATAACATGTGAAAGACATCTAAACAACTCAGGGCTAGACAACTGATTGAGGCTTAGCTAATGGGAGCCAGAGGGTCAGAGCTTCAAGGGCAAAGGTTTACGCAGGACTGTTGAGACCTACTTACCACTGTGGCTCACAGTAATTAGGTGACAAAACAATGAGGCCATTCACCTCCCTCAGTGAGTAGCAATTTAAGATGATTACATCTAAACCTACAAATCTCAAATGGCTGCTGTTATCTAACCACCCTGTTAAATCATTAGCATGAATCATTCTAGGACCACAATAAGCAGAGAATAAGCTTATTTACCTGGTGAAACAGCTCCATGTCAATTTCAGCCTCTGCCTTCCAACACTTCTCATCTTAGGGGGGAAAACAGTGAACAGTTTCATTAGTATGGTAGGTAAAGGAATAAATATAAATGTTAGTCATATACTGTAAGGACATGGATTTCAGACAATAATTGGTTGTGTAGACCTACCTGATACATTTTCCTGGAATATGACTTTGGTATCCTTGAGGAAGTTCTTCCCAATGATGAAGACCTCCTCACCCCCCCTCACTGAGCAACTGTGGAGGGACTTCTTCAGAATCTCAGGCACCCCTGCAGGCTGGGCTGTAGACAGGACACCAACATACCGTCAGGCTCTGAGTTCTGCTTGACCTAGCTACTCTAACTAATATTCTGTCACGAGTACAGAACTGCTGGCCTTCTCAGAGGAACCAGGGGAAGCCGACAGAAAAGCTTAAACCAATTGCTCAAGAGTACCTTGTGATTTCTTGGAAGGCACATGTGTAATCTTGGGGAAATAGTAATTGTGCTTTAATTGCTTTGCCAGGACAAATGTGAGCTGAGTTGGTGTTTAAAAAATGGTGTGTATGTGCATGTACTTGAGATTTTAAGTACATTTATTATTTGTTATTTTACAGTATATGATCATTAACCAGACAGTAAAATGACTGTACTATAGGTAAAGTTGACACTCTTTGCAGTCCCCCTTTCTCACAGGCAAATAGAAATCCCCAAGTTTCTATAAACAACAAGCTCAGACTCCTCCCACTCCTCCTCCCTCCCCAGTTTTCACAGGCCTTCCACACTCTCACCACCCCGCTCCACAACACACACAGACAGACGCCATTGGAGATTTATATTTTCTGGACAGATTTTTGCTTGGTTGGATTGCACTCTGGCATTGTAAACAAAAAAGTCCACACCTCTTTCACCGGCCTTTCTTTCTCTCCCTCGATTTTTTGGAGTTCTGCTTCTAAAACCACCGACAAATAGAATTTCTTATACCCCAGAGCAGTCTTTCCTGTTTTTGCCACTCATAGCCACACCCTATGCCCACAACGGGAGGAGCACATGATGCTGAAGAGAGTCTATAGACATGGTCTCTGAAAATGTACTTAAATTAGAAAATGATCTGCTAAGCATACATAATGCATTAGAAAATGAAACTTCTAGACTGAATCAACTCTTCAAAGTGTCCAAGTCTTCAGCGTGGAACTTAAAAACGAGATGAAAACAATAAAACAAACCTATATTACAAATGCACGTAAGACTATCCAGTCAAATTTGGACAGTAACGGCTCCCAATGGAGACTTCATTATTTACATAATTGTCCTGACCCACGCTCCTTTTCATTTTCCTCCTGTCCACCCAACCCCCTGAATGAACCTCTCCCTCCCCCTAATCCTCTGGTGACGTGCGTCAGCTCTAAGCTCCGACAGCGTTCCTGAGAGAACTCCGGTGGGCAGATGCTATGAATAACCTAAAGCCACTCACTGCACAGGATGGGGGACGACGGTGTCTGTAACGTGAGCACCGAGCCGTCCGGCCTGGAGATGTTGACCCGAAACACCAGCCTGGCACGTGTGCTCTTCTTTTTGGAGCCGGCCACCCCGATACGAGCTTCCACATCAGCGTTACGCAGCTTCAGGATCCCCACGCAGTCCACCCTGCAGAGAGAGACACACACAGCACAGCTGTTAGACTGGCAAGCATGCCTGCTGAACAAGGCCCCAGCGGCTGTAACAGCCCCCAAATAACTCCCATTGGAGGTCTACTAAGAGGAGCAGTCTCCAGTATGTGTGATTTTACAGAATTGCAACAGCTATGGCAATAAGCAGATACATACGCCAGGGTCATATTATTGCTGGGGTCCAGGGACACTTCAATGACAGTGGTGCCCTCGATGTCCACCTCCTTGCAGGCTGTGGTGTTGCGCCCCGTCACCCTGCAGGCCTGGTAGAACCCATGTGGCTTCACACGCCCAGCATCATTACCCACAAACACCTGCAGCACCACTGCCTCATTCACACCCTCCAGCTGTGGACAAGAAGGAAACAAAGAACACTCAAATCAGAAAATAGCACAGCTGCTCCAAAGTCAACTCTACCTATTTTTGTAAGTCACTAGAGAATTTTGAGCGTGGAATATATTGTGCAAGTGGGGTGGAGCTAAAATAACATACAAAGGTGAATAGACAGTGGCAGCTTTCTGCTTAGTAAGATGATATCTAATAGCATTCTATGATAACAGAGCTGTCACTGCACAACTGTCTGTTTTGCTGTCTACTTTGAGAGTAAAACATTTGAAATAAGGAATACATTGCTGATACTGAGATATGACAAAGAAATGCAAACAAAGTCACGATTTGCGGTTGTAATCATTTCAAGAGAATAATGATAGTTACCTATTTTCTCGGTGGACAAGAAAATCTGTTGTGTTTATGTAGTTTATATACTATATTGCATTTAGCAGGCACATTTATCCAAAGCGACTTAGTCATTCATTCATGGGAATTGAACCCACTATCCTGGCATTGCAAGAGCCATGCTCTACCACCTGAGTGCTGCCTTCCAAGGTGTGTTGTAACCGCTAGCTATTAAACCTTGTTTCATAAAAAGAAAATAACCTGGGGTTGATATGTTGCATCACTTTTTATACAAGTTTCTACATAGCCTGTGACAATCACTGAATCACTGACGTAAGCATGTTAAGCCAATGTAGAGGTGTTATGTAACAATGAGTATGGAGCAGGTTGATGGTGGCATTTGATGAAGGACAGATAAAGGCATACTTTCAAAGGGGTAGAGTCAAAACAGTGACACGTGTATGGGGCACTGACTGTCCACGAAAAGCCCTAGAGGCCACAGCCCCCCTGGTCCTGGTGCTGGTTTAAGGCATACCTTTAGGGTAGGGAAGCCCTGCTGAGTGCGGTCCTTCACTGACCCCCTGCTGCCCTCAGTCAGGTAGCGGGCTCTGTGCTGGGTCTCAGGCTGGACCAGGATCTTCAGCTCCTTGCACTCACTCTTCTGAGGGAACTGGCTCGCTAGGGTCCCACATTTCTGATGGGTTGTTTGGGAGCCATCTGCCGAACTGCAAGACAGACTGGTTAGCTACTGTGTCAGCCCAACAGCTCCTAAACAACCTACATTGAAACACGCAACACTAACATTAACTACAATACACTTCCACTTCCATATATATTTAATGCAGGGGACTGTTTCCTTTCACTCATTCACAGCACTGTCCCCTGCTAACCCTGCCTGTGACCTTGTAATCATTGGGGACTGAGGGCCGCACAACCTGGCGTTGGGTGACAGTGGCAGCAACCCTCACCCCCACTCCTCCTCTCCGCTCCACCTTGTGTTCGTTTATGTAAGGGGAGGGAAGATCAGCTCCACTGTTGGCACCAAGCTTCCTCTCAGTGGAAGAGAACTTGACAGGACTTGGAGACCATCCACTTACTATCAAAGTTCCAGCCAAGCTGTGACCCCCACCAGCAAATATCTGTGTGTGTTTGTGTGTGAGTGAGTGTCAGTATGTGTGTATGGTGGAGCATAGGGGGTATTTGGAACTAGAGAGCAGCAGGGGATGAGTGAGGGATCCCCAAATAGCTGCCATGGTTTCCCAGTGACACTAGTGAGCAATGCAGAGTTTGGAGGCTCACTACAAAGCAGGGTCCATCAGAACCTCTTAGGAGATGGACTTATTGGTTTATTTAATCTGCTCTGCTTTCTCAACGCTTTTCAAACAGGCTCAGTGTGATTCACCATGGCTGACCATTGTTTGTGCTGTGGTATCCTGCCCCTCCCGAGCCTCTGATCTGCCAGCTCTTCTTCAAGCACAGACAAACATTCAGCCAGTGGTTTGGTTCGATTTCCACTTGTGGTATAGGGGTTTACACATCTTAACAATGGGAATAAGTATGGAGCAAATTTAGATAAACTTCTTCAAAATCAGGCAAGGTATGAACAGTTCTGTTGAGATGTCCATTCAATAGTAGTTGTAATGGTATAAGTTTATCAGTGTTTTTCGATGAATTAATAATTTTATGACATTTAACTTGTCGTAACGTATTTCTGAATGTATTTCCATTCTGTGTTAAGAACAAGATTCAAACTGAAAACGGAAACTCAACCAAAGTCCATAGAGCCATCTCAGAGATGTAAAAAGAACAGGAAAGTTAACTCTGCAGACCAAAAGGAAGTAAACAGTAGGCTAGATATGTTTCCACATGGGCTAATTTCACTGTAAAAGAGATCCAGGGGCACCCACCTTCCTTTGGTACAGGTCTTGCTGTCTGAGCCCAGCTGTGAGAGCACAAAGTGAGGCCCTTTGGCACTGTCTGCATCAAACACGTCCATGCTGGCCTCCTCAGCCGAGGCAGGCTTGGGCCCGGGTCGCTGGCGGGGGGTGCGCTTGCGCGACTTCCGGGGCACCTCTGTGTTGTCGTTGTAGGAGCTGGAGCTGACGATGCTGAAGTTGGAGGCGGAGTCATCCATCCAGATGCTGTTGCTCTGCTCGGAGTCCTGGAGCTGATCCTCCTGGCAGGACATGCGGCTGTCGTCAAACAGGTCCTCGGGCGGAGGCGAGATGTTCAGCACCGTGCGCCGCTTGGAGGGGGTCATCTGGTGGTGCTGCTGGGCCTCCTGGGATGCCCCCCCTCTTCCTCCTCCACCTAGGGATCCGGCCCCTCCTCCTTTCTCGCCGCCAGCCCTTCCGCCACCAGCACTCCCACTGTTGCCAGTCCCGCCCTCAGCGCCAAGCATCTCCGCCACCGCTCTGCTACTTACACCTTCGTCTGGAGCAGCGATGCTGGTGTGAGCAGAGGTCTGGTCGGTGGCTGAAGTAGTGGAGTGCACGATGAAGCTGGAAGAGGTGGGAAAAGCACTGCGAGGGCCTCCCATGGTCATAGAAGAGGAGACGGTGGTGGCATCTACAGTGTATATAATTAGACAGTAAATAAAGGCATCTCAACCAGCATTGGCTAGCAGTCCCATTCAAGCAGCGAAATTTGTGCATAATTGTTTTTTTTGTTTTTTTCCTTTTCTTTGGTCATCCAATTATAATTTTCCCTTTTCTTTTATTGCATCATGATGTGTGAGTGTGTCTATGTGTGTGAGAGTGTATGTAGTGTGTTCTGACACAAAAAAATGGGGGAAAAGAGTCATATTATAGGACATAATATACATGGAAAGTCATGCATTTTCTGACATGAATATCTAATTATCTGAAATTGATACGTAGAGAGTTTCTAATTCAATCTGCAAAAAAATTGTGCCCCAGAACGTGCAGTAATCCAATTCTCTAGCCATCTTTCAGTGACACTGGACCTTGATTTTCAATAGCATTTGCCATGAACAGAAATTAACTGGGAAATCTACACGTAGAGGGATGTTCAAATGAAAATGAAGATTATCTGGTGTGTAAGATGATGCGTGCCAAATGGAGCTTTTTCTCATACAGGTTCAAACAATTTAGTTGGGACTGAACGTAGCCACAGAGACAAAATAAACAAGCTTCTGACCTATGAAGCAGAGAACTGCAGACCATTTTATATGCAGACACTCCCTGCTTCAGAGGGAACTTCCTGGAATAAAAACGAGACAGCGAATGAGCAATAAGAGCTGAACATTCAAATGTAATTTAAAAAAAATAATTAAAAACTGTTGAACAAAAAGTATATGTGAAAATGGAACCGTCATTCAAGGGTCTCGTTCTATTCCTGCTCAATATGTTTTTCTGAATGTCCTCCTAAAACACCTGAGGAAAATGGCAGCAAATGTGGAGTACATTTCAAAAGCATTCCTAGTTATCAGGTCCTCAATGCAGGGTACAGTAGAGTGCAGCTTCAAGCAGGTGAAATGGCAGATGCTGCATGGTAGATTGTCATCTTCCACTTCTGTGAAAACAAACTGGATAGTTTGGCTACTGGCATAAAAGGGCGACAAAAAACATGGGATTTGGAGAAAGCTTATGACACCCCATGGTAAGAAATAAACACGCAATACCCGACTGTCTACTCAAGATGATATGATGGAAGAAATGTAAGCCTTGGAGGCCTAAGGGCCTAGCTCTAGGATAAGGTCTGAGCATGGAGGTGAAATCCTGAAGACTGTTGCAGGAGAAGGGAGAGGAGTGAGAGGACGGGCAGACAAGCTATCCTAATTTGTAAAACCTTTATCGATACTGTGAATTCAACATGTCAATAAAAACAATTAAAAATAAGAGGTGCAACTAGGCGGCACATCATTCAAAACTGTAGCTACAGTGCTTTTGACTGAAAAATAAGATAGCTTTTTTTTGGCAATCGGAAGAATGCCAGATATCTATGACTCATTACAAGCCAATGTGGTGCATTGTCTATGAAGAAATTCCAGTCACTTTACATTCCACCCACAAGCCCTCTCACTTTTCCCATTCCAAATGCACTCATATGTAGGAACTATCCCTGACTGCAACAATATGGAACATAATTTTGCTTTAATTAATAGGTTTTTATTTTTCTCAAATTAATTTTAGTGGCTAAACTATTTTAATTTATTGAAGAGTAGCCATGATAAAAAGAAGAAATGGATAAAGCCATAACATCTATTTATGCTCTGATGAACAGGAATGCTTTCAAAACATACAGCACATTGTATGGATTTCTGCAAACAGAAGCAATCTAGCAAACAGACAAAAAAAACTCCACCTGATTGCAGATGGTAGGGAGCAGCTATTTTACCCAATAGATTATAATTAAATGTTTTATTCGAGAGACAGGAATAATTTTAGTTCGATTGGGATCCTGCAAGACAGCAATTTGTTCCCCATGGCAGCAAGAAAGCAATTTGTTCTCCATGGCAGTTGTAAGCTTCCTACCACAGAACCAAAAGAACCAAAAGAACTAGTTCCATTTTCACAACCATGTAATATCAAACGGAAATCAGTTTTAAAACAAGAATAAACATTTCAGAACAGTGGATTTGAAATGCTGAAGAATTAGTTCATTACAAAATGAAGTCAGGTACACAATCTAAATATGACGAATTCCTTTGAAACACATTTCATGATGTGCTGTTCATGTAGATTTTAGGAAGCGTAGCAAACATGAGAAACGTACAGGCCCTGCTAAGATTGGAACCGCAGTGAATGATTTGCAGCCACTTTGAGCGCCCCCTCACTACACTTAAAAACACTCACAGAATCTGGAGAAACAAAGGCCTCAAAGAAACCCAGTCCAGTAAATCTCTCCAGCTTTGTAAAGGTTCACAGCTCTTACTCTGCTCCCTCCAGACTTATTTATATGGCCTAAAAGCTTTCTGTAGACTACTGTACATTGGCAAATATGCCTGAGTAAATTGTCCCATCCGTGAGTTGTGTACACATTTCAAACAACTGCCCTTTTATGTCCTGCTGTCTGTCCAGAGGGAGGTAATCTAGTTTTTTCTCATATAAAACGAGTTGCCCTGCTTTGAGTGTAATGAAACTAAAGACAAACGTGTAATAAACGTCAGGAAAGCAAACGCTGTGGGAGAGAATGAAATCCCTCTGTTTTTGGCCTGTGCTGTGGAGCAGTAGAACTGTTGGATAGAATCTCCCTCTCCGTCTCTCCCTCTACCACACCCGCATTAGGGTTCTAGTCTAAACACGCAAGGCTGATTTGTTTAAAATGTAGCCAGGTCTTAAAGAAGAGAAAACCCAGAGACACCTACAGGGAGGATGGAGGAGAGCACTGCTGCATCTCTTTATCCAGGGTATAAATCATTTAAATCAGGAAGTCTGATTTATCACAGGAGAAAGGCACCTGGCCACAGAAAGAGACATTTATCACATAAACCTTTTAACCCCTGTTGTTAAGCCTCTTTAAAGCATAATGTGTCTTTTGGTTATCAACATGTCAAGTTAAGACTATTTCTGGACTAAAAAGCACTTTCATTGGAGAGTCTTTTTAATTCAGGAGTATGCTTAATCTGGGTCCAGGAAATTGGCCCTCGTAAAGCATTGCCTGGTGTTAAACCTTTTGATCTTGACAAACTATTATACCTGTAAACAGCACAGTACATCTGATAACCTTGAAATGCTGAGTGCCAGGTGGTAATTAAGACATCCTGTTCAATAGGAGCCCATCCATTCTAATAGAAAAAGACAGCTGGCCAATAGGACAGCTATAACCACCAAAATGGCTGACTTGAAGGGCAGGGATTCAGGATTCATTTCTTGCTTGAATTTTGAGTCATCACCTGCTCCGTTTGTGCATAATACCCTGGCTAACGAAATGCATTGCAATTCAATATTCAAAGGGAGTTGGAGGACAAAAGGTTGAAGGCTTCATGTATAATTACTCTGAGGAGGTTTGGTTCAGAGACATCCAGAGGAACAGAGTACAGATAGGTTGAAGCTAAAGAACTTCATACATAAAATGGTGTATATTATGAACACATTTTATACAGTGCCTTCAGAAAGTATTCACACAGTAGATGTTACAGCCTGAATTTAAAATTGATTCAATTGAGATTTGTCACTAACCTACACACAATACCCCATAACGTCAAAGTAGAAAAAAATGATAATAAATGCCTTGAGGCGATAATTATTCAAACTCTTATGGCAATCCTAAATAAGTTGAAGTAAAAATAATTTGCTTAACAAGTCACACAATAAGTTGCATGGACTTACTCTATGTGCAATAATAGCGTTTAACATGATACGGCGCACATAACGCTATAATCTGTAATGTCCCTCAGTCGAGCAGTGAATTTCAAACACAGATTCAACCACAAAGACCAGGGAGGATTTCAAATGCCTCCTAAAGAAGGGCAGACATTGAAATAAAAAAAGCAGACATTGAATATCCCTTTGAGCATGGTGAAGTTATTACACGTTGGATGGTGTTTCAATACACCCAGTCACTACAAAGATACAGGTATCCTTCCTAACTCAGTTGCCGGAGAGTAAGGAAACTGCCAAAGGATTTCACCACGAGGCCAAGGTGACATTTAAACAGTTAGAGTTTAATGGCTGTGATGGGCAAAACCTGAGGATGATCAACAACACTGTAGGTACGCCACAATACTAACGTAATTGACAGAGAGAACAGAAGAAAGTTTGTACAGAATAAAAATATTCTAAAACAATCATCCTGTTTGTATCAAAAGTAATACTGCAAAAAAATGTGTCAAAGCAATTAACTTTTTGTCCTGTGTTATGTTTGGGCCAAATCCAATACATTATTGAGTACCACTCTCCATATTTTAGCATAGTGGTGGCTGCATCATGTTATGGTTATGCCTGTAATCATTAAGGACTGGGGGCGTTTTCAGAATAAAAAAAAATAAAACAGAATGGAGCTAAGCACAGGCAAAATCCTAGAGCGAAACCTGGTTCAGTCTGCTTTCCACCATACAGGAGATTAATTCACATTTCAGCAGGACAATAACCTAAAACACAAAGCCAAATCTACACTGTAGTTGCTTAACAAGACAGTGAATGTTCCCAAGTGGCCGAGTTTTTACTTAAATCTCCTTGAAAATCTATGGCAAGACCTGAAAATGGTTGTCTTGCAATGATCAACAACCAATTTGACAGGGCTTAAAATAGGTGTGGAAAGCAGACGTACACAGCTGTAATCACTGCCAAAGGTGCTTCTAGAAAGTATTAACTCAGCGGTGTGAAAACTTATGTAAATTCAATATTTCTGTATTCATTTTCAATAAATTTGCTCAAATTTTTAAATACATGTTTTAATTTTGTCATTATGTGGTATTGCGTGTAGATGGGGGAGGGAAAATAATCATAAAACACGGGACGAGATGTTAAAAACTGTCCATTGTGCCAATAGATGGAATGCACTCACATGAGATTTGCCGTGATGTTGACAGAGTGGCATGGGAGGTTTATTTCTTAGACTGGGGTAAGATGTCAATTTTGGGACACATCCTCAGTAGTGTGCCTTCGAATCAGTGGGTGTTTTGGCCTTTAATCACTAAACACCCTCATCAAAGGTGGCCAGCTAAAGGGTAATCAAGCCTTAGCTTGTGTCCCATGCCCAATTAAGATGTCCCACGGGACTATGCAAGGCAGGGGCGTCCTCTTCCCTGAGCCAGCCATACAGCTGACCGCATACCTCATATGCCCTCCTCAAGTTGGAGGGATCTGAATTGGGTTCTCAGGTGGGGGTGGGGGGTCATGAAGTTATAGCCCAGCAAGGGTCCTTCCGTTTGATCCAGATCCACTGGCTGCCTCTTTCAGCTGCTTGAGAAACTGCTCTGACGGTCTGCCGCAGAGCCTGTGGATTCCAAGTTCTGGTCTTTCAGCAACCTGATGATGGAAGAAGCCACGAATCCTCTGCATCCCACTTCAACTGGCCAGACCTTTGCATTCCAGCCACGCTGAGTTGCGTCTGCTGCCAACTCTGTGTAACGCAGTTTCTTACGCTCGTAAGCCTCTTCAACAGAGTTTTCCCACGGGACTGTGAGCTCTATGATGTACACAGCCTTTCGTGAAGGGGACCAGAGTACCATGTCTGGCCTAAGGTTGGTAGAAGCAATCTCAGGTGGAAAAATTAGTTGCTGGCCAATATCGACAAGCATCTTCCAGTCCCGGGCCATGGCTAGGTGTCCAGTTTCTGGCTTTGTAGGAGGATACTTGGGCCTTTTCTGTCCCTCCCGGATGAATGTTGTTGTTTTGACGGGATTGCTTGTTTTCGGAGGTAATGAATTGGTTGCACTCCTCTTGGTCTCAAGTGCTGCAGCCAGGCTCTTGAGGACCTGATTGTGCCTCCAGGTGTAGCGGCCTTATGAGAGGCTGGTCTTGCAACCTGTCATTATATGCCTGAGAGTCGCTGGAGCTGGGCAGAGGGGGCAGGTCGAGTCCTCGCCATACCATTGATGTAGATTTTTTGGTGATGGAAGCACATCATAAACAGCTCTTATGATGAAGCTGATGTTGCTTGCCTCCATTTGCCAAAGCTCACTCCAGTTGATCTTTCTCCTCTCCAGGCCTTCCCACCGCGTCCATTGCCCTTGTTTAGCAAGAGAGACAGCCTTTGCACTTCTTGCAGTCTCCTCCTGTCTGCGCACCTCCTCGACCACCAGCTTCCTGCGTTCAGATGTTGTTGCCTTATGGAACGTTGGTTTGCTTGCTGCCAGGCCAAAGCCTCCTCTTCCATGCTGGATATTCCCCACAATGTCTTGGTGTCTCAGGGCTGATGTTGCTTGCTGCACAGCCTTGGATGATGTCCATTTCCGTCCAGTTTGTAGAAGAGGTGCAGCCTTGCTAATGGTCTGGTCTTTGGAGTCCTTCAATGTGAATCTGAAGTCTTACTTTAGAGCACTTGTACTCCTCCGTTAGACTTGTAAGAGGTAGTTCAAGGACCCCTTTGCCATAGAGGCCGATGTTACTCAGGCATCGTGGGACACCCAGCCATTTCTTCACGTATGAGGTAATGGTTCGCTCCATCTTCTCCACTGTTGTTATTGGGACCTCATAGATGGTGAGTGGCCACATTACCCGGGGGAGAAGTCCAAACTGTAGGCACCAAAGCTTGAGCCTCCCAGGCAGTAGGGTCTTGTTGATGTTCTCAAGACCGTCGGCGATGTCCTGCCTTACTTGCTGCACTTGATCTTTATCCCGGAGGCTTTCGTTGTACCATCTACCCAGGCTCTTGATGGGTTGCTCAGATACCGTTGGTATCGGGTCATCTCCAATGCAGAACCTCACATCTTTAAGCTGTCCCTTGACTATGGAGATGCTTCGAGATTTGCTTGGCTTGATTTTCATCCGGGCCCACTTGATGTAATCCTGCAGTTTTGCAAGTAGCCGCCTGGTGCATGCTGCAGTGGTGGTCAGTATAGTCATGTCATCCATGTATGCTCGGATAGGTGGGAGACGGAGCCCTTCCTTAGTTCTCTCACCGCCGACCACCCATCTCGATGCCCTGATGATGACTTCCATGGCCATAGTGAAGGCCAGAGGAGAAATTGTACAGCCTGCCATTATGCCTACTTCCAAGCGCTGCCATGTTGTTGTGAAGTCAGGTGTTGTGAAACACAATTGCAGGTCTTGGAAATAGGCCTTTACCAGTGTAGTGATGGGTTCTGGTACGTGGAAAATGTTGAAGGATTCCCAGAGGAGTTCATGGGGAACTGAGCCAAAGGCATTGGCCAGGTCGAGGAAGATGACATAGAGGTCTCTCTTGTCCTTCTTAGCTGTTTGGATCTGGTGCCAAATCATACTAGTATGTTCCAGGCAACCAGAGAAACCAGGAATGCCTGCTGTCTGTACAGATGTATCAATGTACTTGTTCCTTTCCAGATAAGTGGACAGCCTCTGTGCTATTATACTGAAAAAGATCTTCCCTTCGACGTTGAGAAGGGAGATTGGTCGGAATTGACTGATATCTGTCACATCCTTCTCTTTCGGGATTAGCACACCACCAGCCCTTCACCATGCCTTTGGTATTATTTCCTTCTGCCACACTATCCTCATGAGCCTCCAAAGAAAGCGTAGAACATCCGGGGCGTTCTTGTAGAGCTTGTATGGTACTCCATTAGGCCCAGGAGCAGAGGCCGCTCTTGCTCTTCGGACAACGTTCTCTACTTCCCTCCATTTTGGAGGGTCAGTGTCCAGATTGAATTCTGGTGGTTGAATAGGTGGGATGTCATGTGGGATGACTATCTGCTCATGCCTTTTTATGTCCTGGTGGACATTTTCCAGATGTTCTTCCAGTTCAGGCTTTGGAGTTTTTAGGATTCCGCACTTTTCCTTTGCGAAGAGATCTTTGACAAACTTAAAGGGGTTTTTATAGAACCGTGTTCTTGAGTGTACCTTCTTCCTACGAAGTTTCCTTAAGTTTTCCGCTCTTCGCAAGGTTGCCAGCCGACATTTAATGTCTGCTTGGAGTAGCATGAGACCTTCTCTCTCTGCATCAGAGGCCTTCTTCCACTGCTTCCTCAGCTGCCTTCTCTCTCTGACAAGTATCTCGATCTCCTGCTGTCTCCTAGATTTGACTGGCGGGGGTGGTGTCTTGCCACTTCTCCTTTCGTTTACTCCAAAGCGCTCTTCTCCGTAGTGGTAGATAATGTCTCCCATCCTTTCAAGCTTTTTCTCTGCTGTGCCTACCTGTTGTTCCAAGATTTTTGTCAGGTCGTTGTTGATTGTTTCCCACTCTCTCTTTTCAATAGCTTTGGGCCACTTCACACTCGGTCTGTGCCCTTTGATCTTTTCCTCTTTTAGAGGTCTCTGTGGTTGGGTGAGTTCATCCACCGGCATTTCTGTGCTTGTGTTATCCTCCTCAGTTACAGGGGTGCTGATGCTCTGCGAACTTTGGTTTGCGTCCCGTCGCTGTGCTTCATTCAACTGATTTGACTGGCTGCTTCGTAAGAAGTACTGGTCAATGCGAGGTCCCTGTCTCTGCTCTCCCAAGCACCTTTTCCTCGCTTGATGGATCCTTAACCCCCTTGCCGATGTCTCCCAACCACAGCTGCACACCTGAAGTGTGTGTCCTGCTGCTGTTATGGTTGTCTCATGTGCTGTGTTCCTACTCGTAGTCGTTTCCGTTCCTGGGTCCGTAACCGTGTGATCAGTCGTTGAGCCATCTTGCGCCCCAGCTCTCGCAGGCTCTATGGGTATGTTCCTTTGTTGACTTTCAGTAGCACTTAGCGGGTGTCTCCAACATACTGAAACAGCGTCGGAGACTGCCAACATGGGTAGCTAGCCCATGACAGCCCCAGTGGGGTCTATTCCCTCCGGTCAGCTGTCTCTCCAAGCTGTCACACAGACTTTCCTATGTTGTCAGCTGTCCTTTCACAGCAGTCACTGGACTGGTCCAGATGATCAGAATCATAAAACACGGGATGAGATGTTAAAAACTGTCCATTGTGCCAATAGATGGAATGCACTCACATGAGATTTGCCGTGATGTTGACAGAGTGGCATGGGAGGTTTATTTCTAAAACTATTTCATACATTTTGAATTCAGGTCTTAACACAACAAAATATGTAATAAGTCAAAGGGTATGAATACTTTCTGAAGGCACAGGAACTATTTGTTTCGGCCATAAAATGGTAGTACCGGTAGTATCACTCAATATATTTAGGCTATTCTTTCCACAAACCCTACCAATTTCCACTGAACAAAAATGCTGAAAGTGGCTGCAAATCACCATGCTCTTAAAACCAATGTGATTATTGCCCAGTCCCAGCAGATGGAGGCAATAATACTCAAGGTGTATTACAGCGTAGACTTAATACATTTTCAAATAAACATAGAACATTTACTCTTATTGTAGACACATTACCGAAGACCCATGCCTCCACCTATGGGACCATTGCATGTTCCATCCTAGCCCAAGTTCTGCTTTTCTGTACCCTTAAACCCATGAAGGAAAACTCTTTCTCAACGTCACATACATCATCTCCAGCACCACCCCAAAATCAACATAAGGGAAAATGGAGCATTTCTATGTTTTATAGTAAAAAAAAGATAGCGGAAGATACGTGTTTCCAATGACGACATCGGTGTGCATCGTGCGATTGACACATTTTGAGTAGATATTACCTACTAATTGGTTCATGATGTCATTGGAAAAACAGATCTTTATATTTTTTACTACAAAACACAGAAATGCACCTTTTTCGCATATGTTGATGTTGGGGTGGTGCTGGAGATAATGAATATGAAATCGATTGAATTTTTTTGTATTTTATGTCCCTTTAACTTCACCCCTTCCACAATATGTTCCACTACCATTTAAATGCAGAATTAAAGAAACAAAACCTTTGACATCAAAAACTCAGTTGCAATACAATACAAAAAATGGTAAATGCAGTAAATGAAAATAATAAGAAGTCTAAAAGTTTAGACGGACCTACTCAACACCTTGGGTGAATTTTGATGGGTTAAGAGCCCTTGGGACTAAATGTCTTCACTACTGATAGACAGACACAGTACCACAACCCACCACGACGCCTGTGGGGCCCAGCTAAAATGCAAGTTAAGTTCATTAATAGCAAAACAACTTGCATCCAATCAATAAAAAAGCAATTCACTTTGTGCATTTGCTGAATATTATTGAAACAAAGAAAGGAAGAAAATTTCAAAGGCTTTGTGGAGTATGTTCACTTGTCAATATATTGCTGAGGTGTGTGGATGCCGATATTGATCAGGTGCTGTTCAATGTACAGGCTGAGTGTCATTTTGGAGCTTGTAAAATAAAATGCATTTCCACTTTAAACTCATGCAGAAGCTAAGTTGGCACAAGCAAACTCGGACCCTTTAGCATGGGTGGGAAGCAGGAGAAGGAGTGGCTGGGGTAGTAAGGTCTGAACTGAACAAACATTCCTAAAGATGAACTGAATGAAATTATGGGCAAAAGTAACATAAGGTCCTTTCCCTCTCTAATGGGTGTTCACCTATAAAAAGACTCCCACTGCAATTACCTACTTAAAACGGAAAAACAGACTCTCTTGTGAACTGCACTACTTGAAATGACCTCCCTTAAATGGCTTGGCATTAGATCCAATTTGGATTTCCTTTTACAAAATGTTTTCCCATATACAGTCATGGCCAAAAGTTCTGAGAATTCCACAAATATTAATTTTCACATATTCTGCTGCCTCAGTTTGTATGATGGCAATTTGCAGTTACTCCAGAATGTTATGAAGAGTGGTCAGATGAATTGCAAAGTCCCTTGTTACCATGCAAATGAACTGAATCCCCCAAAAAACATTTCCACTGCATTTCAGCCCTGTCACAAAAGGACCAGCTGACATCATGTCAGTGATTCTCTCATTAACACAGGTGTGAGTGTTGACAAGGACAAGGCTAGAGATCACTCTGTCATGCTGATTGAGTTTGAATAACAGACTGGAAGCTTCAAAAGGAGGCTGGTGCTTGGAATCATTGTTCTTCCTCTGTCAACCGTGGTTACCTGGAAGGAAACATGTGCCATCATCATTGCTTTGCACAAAAAGGGCTTCACAGGCAAGGATATTGCTGCCAGTAAGATTGCACCTAAATCAACCATTTATCGGATCATCAAGAACTTCAAGGAGAGCGGTTCAATTGTTGCGAAGAAGGCTTCAGGGTGCCCAAGAAAGTCCAGAAAGCGCCAGGACCGTCTCCTAAAGTTGATTCAGCTGCAGGATCGGGGCACCACCAGTACAGAGCTTGCTTAGGAATGTCAGCAGGCAGGTGAGTGCATCTGTATGCACAGTGAGGTGAAGACTTTGAGGATGGCCTGGTGTCAAGAAGGGCAGCAAAGAAGCCACCTCTCCAGGAAAAACACCAGGGACAGACTGATATTCTGCAAAAGGTACAGGGATTGGACTGGTGAGGACTGGGGTAGTCATTTTCTCTGATGAATCTCCTTTCCGATTGGTTGGGGCATCCGGAAAAAAGCTTGTCCGGAGAAGACAAGGTGAGAGCACTACCATCAGTCCTGTGTCATGCCAACAGTAAAGCATCCTGAGACCATTCATGTGTGGGGTTGCTTCTCAACCAAGGGAGGGGGCTCACTCACAATTTTGCCTAAGAACACAGCCATGAATAAAGAATGGTACCAACACATCCTCCGAGAGCAACTTCTCCCAACCATCCAGGAACAGTTTGGTGAAGAACAATGCCTTTTCCAGCATGATGTAGTACCTTGTCATAAGGCAAAAGTGATAACTAAGTGGCTTGTGGAACAAAACATCAATATTTAGGGTCCATGGCCAGGAAACTCCCCAGACCTTAATCCCATTGAGAACTTGTGGTCAATCCTCAAGAGGCAGGTGGACAAACAAAAACCCACAAATTCTGACAAACTCCAAGCATTGATTATGCAATAATGGGCTGCCATCAGTCAGGATGTGGCCCAGAAGTTAATTAACAGCATGCCAGGGCGGATTGCAGAGGTCTGGAAAAAGGGTCAACACTGCAAATATTGACTCTTTGCATCAACTTCATGTAATTGTTAATCAAAGCCTTTGACACTTGTGAAATGCTTGTAATTATACTTCAGTATTCCATAGTAATATCTGACAAAAATATCTAAAAACACTAAAGCAGCACACTTTGTGGAAATTAATATTTGTGTCATTCTCAAAACTTTTGGCCTCAACTGTAGACTGACTGAAAGGCAAGGAAGAAAGTTGACCTCAGACAACAAATAATTCATGCTCATTTCAGACTTCTAAATGGAAATCAATAACATGTTACATCAATTAGAAAAATAAAAAGGGGTGAGCTAATCAACAAAGTAAAAGCAATATGAATTTTGTATGGCCAGAGTTGACAAAAAATAGCCGACATTCCTACATAACAGCTGAAGCCAACCTAGAGTGATGCTACATCTCCATTCAGCCATATCTCAAAATGGAGGGATCAGGGGAGGGGACAAACAGAAGTAACCAAGCCTTAAAGTTACAGGCAGGAGTGGTAGGACAGGGATAAGAACAGGGATAGAAACATGGAAGTGTGCAGCCGCATAGAGCTAAACAGTAAGGACACTGGCATCATGGATGTGGTGACAGCCAGGCCAAGCTATAAAAAGTAGCAGGGCAGGCCACGGATGGGTGATGGGAGTAGGGTAATATCACAGCCAGCATGCACCCGCCTTGCAAAGTACAGTAACAGCACAGAACAGTAAAGGTGTAAAAATGCCAGGGCAGAGATGCTTCAGCAGAGAGCTATATGGCTGGCAAGTGGAGGAAGGCTGTGCAGGGATACGGGGAGGGAGAAACTACTTGAACAAAGAGCCAAAGCGATGGGGAAAATTGGCTGGTGTGACCAAAAAAAACTAACCTGAACTGCTGGACAGTCTAAAATTAAAAAGTTGTCCTCATTTGACAGAGAACCAATAGAAACCTACATTTTAATGTCAAAGTATTTTTTCAATACTTGATTTGAAAGATTTGTGGTACAAAATAAAATTCACAAAAAAAGTGAAAAGAAGAAGAGATAGCCAGAAGAAGTAAGGCCAATTTGCAGTAAAACCTACAGTCCCAAATTAAATTTCATGTAAACTGAAAAATACTTCACCTTCCTCCAGCTACAGTCAGTATGTCCCGCCTTGTCTGAGCGCTGCATTGGCTGCATTGAAGCACTGATGTCCGAAGGCAACAGACTTCTGGTTCTACTGAAACTCACTCTAAACCGGGGCACTTTGGTAAGGGGCAGAGTAAAAAGAGCTAAAGTGAATTGCATTTTGAACGTTCAGGTTGTGACAGATTTAACCAGAAAAAGGTGTTTTGTTTTATATTTTTTCCTCTTGCTTTGAATATGATATTGGGTTAATTAACATTTAGGCCTACAGTTGCAAACATACTAGATTTTCTGGATTCCTTATGTGCAAGTACTGTAGTGTACGAGATTTATCTATTTATCCTTACACAGACTGATGCATGGTGTCAGAAGATACTACTTGAACTAATGGTGTGGCAGTAACTGGTTAAGCAAAATAGCTGCAAAACACATAAGTAAACAGTTAGTGATATTTCTGGAATTTTGCAAAGAGATATCACTGAATTACTTCACATTTTTTAATCTCAAACAATGATTTTGTGAGCAGTACAGAAATGGTTTTGTACCCGGCTTCTGACTTGTGTCTTGTCCCAAAGAGAGATGGTTTGCATTTTTATAACATCTATCTTCACAAATGTACAATAACAGACTGGGAGCCAATTGCTATTGGGGTACATTTTGCCTTTCATGATTTAGTGGACCCCAAATAGACAGACTGCCATATTGAAGATCATTCAGACAGCCCAAAAAGATGGGGACTCGGTAGGTCTTGTGTGCCCCGAAATAATCAGGGGTGTCCTCTAATGGCATGGAATGAAGAGAGTTTCTTTAGACTCCAACTGCAAGGCACAGTGTTCCCAGCAAGGACTGTAGGCATGACTTTGTTTTGGCATAACCCAACCACTCAAAACAGTGCAATCCGTTTAGCCAATTGTTGAGCTAGGATCATGAAGTTGGATTTCTATGGAGAGCGAGAATGCCCTCTCTGTTAGTGTGTAACAGCCCCTACGCCCTGATGGGAAAACCTTTAAAAATGTCTACTCTAAAGCACATTAAAAAGAGGCCTTTCTGATCTGCTTGCAACCTGTAGGCCTGTGTCATAAAGATATGTTTGGATCCTAGAGTCCCTGTATAGAATCATTGTTTCAGCACAAAACCAGGCAATGCTTTATTACAGCTCATTTTCAGTCTAGCCCTCTGATTGGGATTCTAAAAGGGGCTGCAGCTGGAGCTGATTACATCTGAGCTGTGAGGTTTATAGAAACCAGCAACAGATCACGATATAAAGGTGCTCATAGTTCTGCATGTCTGCAATAATTATCTCTGTGTAAAAACCCAGGGGATAATGCACACCAAAACAAAAAAACAGGAACAGGTTAATTCCCATCACTCACAGTTAGAACTGTTCACAGTCTTCAGAGACGTGAGCAAGCCCCCAGGGCCCAGGGATGGCTGGCTGGCATTGTGTGCAGTATGATTTCTGAGGGCCACAGGACGCCCAAGGGAGAGGGCAATAAGGCCTCATAACTCCGGTCTTCAGCAGCTGCTCTTTGCCTATTGGCTGTACTCTCTACATGCAGGTGTAAGCCTACAGGTACAGACTGTGTGCTGCCTACCCCTAATGTAGTTGGAAGTGGTCTTGCAGGTAGCCTAAAGAAGGGTTGACTCCAGGAAACAGGATGGAACCATTACCAGCACTGCTCACTGTTACCATGGAGGCAGAAGAGACGAGGGGGTAGAGGAGGAGGGGCTTACCTGAGTCAAGGGCAGCTGAGGGAGGAGGAACTGCCTCTCCACCGCTCTTCTGGCTCATGGCTGCTGCTGGGATTTGCTGAGTGGAGGATGGCAGCTGCAGCTCTTTGGGGAGAAGGTCATACACTGATTCTGTGTAGAGAGAGAGGGGGGGGGGGTTCAGGAGATGAGTCGAGTCCCTTTGTAAGGACTTGAAAGGTTGTTGATAATCTAACGGCATGAGAGCGCTTGCAAAGAAGTCAGCAGATTTACTGTAGATGAAGCTCTTTCAGAATTCTTAAGACAAGTTTAAATTTGCAGCTCCTCCTTTTCAAAATTTGAGTAAAATTGTCAAATACAATTCTGTGAGTATAGTTCTTTTTTTCCTTTCACCTATACTTATAGGCTCTCCTTATAAACATCAAGAAAAATGTTAAACAGCGAAAACAATAACCTTCATAAACATTGTACAGCATGCCTTTGTCAGTTGACACTGACCCTGTACCAGGCCCAGAGCATTATCCTGCCTGGCCAGCACTCTGGAAAATGACCTAGCAGTTTATAAAATGCACTATAGTGATAAATACAGACCCAGTCCAGATTCCTACCATGTCTCCACAGCCTGGCCTATCAGCTGCTGCCCGGATGCCCCTACCAACCCCCATCCCCACATGCCTGTGCCAGGGGCCTGGGAGGTCTTGCTAGGCCCCCTCCCTGAAAAATGGCAGGGAGCTATTTAGAGGAACAAGAGCGCAATGCCCTCCGAGCCATGTTAAGTATGCTGATGAGCAGCACAATGAAAACAATAGGGGCTGAGGAGGACTGGAGGAAAGCGGGTGTGGAGGGAGGTGACTTCAAGCGCTACACTACTTGCGATGACGACCAGAACATTCACACATCCAACTCCTCCATTCAATAGGACTATCTATGGTTCTGCAGATAGAGTCTCTTCACACTTACTAGACTTTTACTAATATAACGTTGGTTACACATATTACTTCAGAGGTAGCGCATGACACTCGCCCGACAGTTGCCCCCTTGAAGCAGGGCAGTGCGAACAGAATTGTCTCATTGAGACAACACTCCTAAAGTATAAATGGCAATACCAGAGCAATGTTTTTGAAACAGCTGAAATGTATAGGCGTTTTCCTAATATTTGAGACTTGTTTTATTGAGTTTTTACCTGAAATTGCAGTAACAGCCTGTTACATTCTGAAATTGTCGCAGTAGGTGCCGGCTGCACTGAGCCTGATCTGAAGAATAAGAGAGACTAGAAATCTACCACCACTATCAGATTTAGGGGGGCAATGTAGTTTATGTTTTTTGTCTCCCCACTTTGGTTCTGAAATCAATTGTGCCCATTAATTAATTAGTCATTTATGCAGATTAAGTGTTTGGGCAAGTAATGTATCAATACTTATTGTTTACAAATTAGCTATGACATAGCCAATGAATATAGCGCAACTTTGGATTTCACCTCATCTCAAAACCGACTGATTTGAACGTTTGACATTTAAAGGACCAAAACGATTGCTGATGGTGAACCTGAACAATTGAAGTAATATATATTTCTTCTTATTATTATGATGTATTTTTTAACCCCTTCCTCGACCAATTACGTGGTATCCAATTGGCAATCGCTGCATCGCTGCAACTCCCGCACGGACTCGGGAGTGGCTAAGGTTAAGAGGCGTGCGTCTTCCGAAACACAACCCAGCAGCATTGCTTCTTGACACAATGCCCGCTTAACCTGGAAGCCAGCCGCACCAATGTGTCGGAGGAAACACCGAACACCTGGCGACCGTGTCAGCATGCATTGCACCTGGCCCACCACAGGTGTCGCTAGAGAGCAATGGGACAAGAACACCCCTACCGGCCCATCCCTCCCCATGTGGCTAGTAGATATGGCTAGTTTGACAATGGCTAGTTTGACAATGAATGAGAGGACACATCAGTTGTCACAAAAAAAAAGTGAACCGGCGATTCGCAATGTTTGAATCGATTTTCTGACTTATGCATGCTACATTTGGATCGTTTTGAGGTCCACCGACCGATGTTAAACAACTGAAAAATCAGGGGGGAATCGTTACATCCCAACTATAAATAAATAGCGTAGGCTATAAAAACATGACGTTCCCCTGGCCAGGCACAGATGGGATAGAATTGCATAGGCTTCTCTAGGCTACCTGCAGCTGTGGTTGTTATCAGTAGACTACAGTTGATCAGACTGAAGATCAGACTAATTGTGCACGTTGACAAATCATGAGGAATTTTTTTTTTTTTGTGGCATTTATGGGCTTCCATATAAAACAGCTTTGATAGGCTAACTTGGCTATAACATGCCGTTATAGCAACTCTATGCTAAAATGTAACGAGTGTAGGCTATGGACGAGAAAACAAACCCTTTAATTGTCTGCACATACATGCTTGTGAATTCTTGTATTATTCAAGAGTGTAATATGGTTTGGTTGCATTATTTAACAATGTTATATGTTTTAGAAGAAAAGTTGGATATTGTTGAATAGTTCGTGCTTTATGGCTAGTGGCTACTGTGATATTTATGTTAAATTTGAGCTGCGGACAAAGAATGTTGTGTTGCCTGCCACTACGAAAGGTAAAGCAAGGATGTAATGTGAATTGAAAAGTTGAATTTTCTTTCACCACCCCGCTCCTCAGACCTTCATATCTCGTAGTGGGAATAGGGCCATCGTCAGCCCAAACAAACAAGTCCTACTGAGCACCAAATTCCCTATCCCAATTATCATTTGAATAGATTGCTTTTAGTGTCCTAGTAAAGCCCCTGCTGATACTTTATATATTTTACAAGACAAAAAGCTCAATAGCTACTTTTCTCTTTATGATTGAGATTGCAACACCAGATCTGAATGAATCCATGCAGTCGTGTCAAATTAGAATCAAATGAATGGCCTGCTGAGGGTTCTCTGAGAAGGAAACCATCTTTTACTCTCAAACCCGAGACGGTAACACCTCAGGGATAAACGACTTCTATGGAAAAAACAAGACTACGCAGGTCACAACAAAAGCCCTCGCATGTCAATAAGTAGCATTTCAGAAGTGATTACAGTAGAGAGAGCAGGATTTACAGAGGGCCTGTCTCCCTCGGACTCCCCCATTAGGGTGAACAGGACAGAGGGAGGGGAGCTAGAAAGCCTTAGGTCAACAACAATACAACACGTTTACTGCCAGACCCTATTCATCTTCCAAATATTATGGTATGAACTTACAGTGACCATTACAGTCGCCTGACTCTCTGCCAACTGCCAGCTTTAATTACTTGCAGCTGAGTCCCGGGGTTTGGTGTGTGTGTCAGATACCTAACCCTCCCATTGTTACCGCTGGCTGTCCACTACAGACTAACCTGGGAAGCAAGCAGTGAAACAAGCCCACAGGCCTTGAGAGTCCCACAGCACGGCTCATTCTGGATGAAAACACAGTTTCCCACACAGAGGGGCCTGAAAATGACAAAGTCCGCCGCCTCCTCATCCCTGCTTCACGTTGCAGCGGCACAAGGGGACCTGGTGTGGTTGGAATGCTCCTATGTTAGGTAACCTCTTCAGAAAAGAAAGGCATAAACAAACACACACTTTCTCTCCAATTCTCTGAGTCTGCCGCTCCGTTTTACCAGTCCCTCTACCAGTCCTCCCTGGCCACACTGATGGCGCATGCGGGAACATGTGCACTCTGCACGGGGCCCTTCCAGTAAACAGAATGCAGACCGCACAGACAGAAAGTGTGTACTCTGCTCTCAGAGCTCTGCTCTCGAATCAGTGGCTGGCCTGTTTTAGTGTTTCCACAGTCCCAGGACTTTATAAAGAGTGAAAATTCCCATTCTGCTGCATAGTTTCCTCCCTCGCAAACAGAGCACAGTGCTTTCTTTTCACATCGCTAAACACGATTTTCCTTTCGCATGGGGAAAAGAAAAACAAGGGTCAATATCATTAACTGGCTAAATAAACACATTGACTTGACACCATGTGTTGCCTCCATTCTAATACGCTCTGTTTTGCTGTTCTGTGAATTTGATCAAGTCAGACTGAAAATGAGGATAACTTAATTTCCTCTTCTATTCTGACAGACGTCACAGTTCAGAAAGTGAATCAGTTCACAGCTCCAAAACTGGATTTAAGATGCTAATTATTTGATTTGATCTGCTTCTAAACTAAAATGAATGAAGGGAAAGATGCCACCATCCCATTTCTCAAATAAATAATGCTGTTACTACACATGCAATGATGATAGGGTACAAATGAAGGTACAATTTATTTAGCCCAACTCTGCCACATGTAGCCTACTGTTCAAAGATTAATCTTCTTTAGAAGCAGGGTAGCCTAGTGGTTAGAGTGTTGGACTAGAAGGTTGCGAGTTCAAACCCCTGAGCTGACAAGGTACAAATCTCATTCTGCCCCTGAACAGGCAGTTAACCCACTGTTCCTAGGCCGTCATTGAAAATAAGAATTTGTTCTTAACTGACTTGCCTGGTTAAATAAAGGTAAAATAAAAAAATCCAGGCGAAGTGGATCTCTAAACATCCACACAGTTAAAAATCGTGTCCATAGCATGTGACACCCTTGTGTTCAGTTTTTACTGCACAACTCTATGTCGAAGTAAAAGTGTAAAGAGAGACCATTCACCATGGGAAAGGCAGGACTTACACTCCCATTCATTTCCCTCACATTCCTGCTGCTTGCTCTCACTAGCCCTAGCACCTGGGGCGTGGCACTGTGCTTTTGGCCGAATGACTGTTAACACCCCTTCTGTGCCCCTCCCCTCCCACCACTTGTCTTGTTATGGTGTTCACCAACCTTTTTCTATCAGCTTGTTCAACTTGTCATTTGAAGCTTGTCAAATAGAAATGGAGGCCATTGAGAAAAACACAAACAGCAGTAGGATAAAGGTGCAGGGTGGCGAGGCTACATTATGGCGGGACAACACTAAATGAAGAGACACTAGGAAGGATAAAGAATAGGCTTACCTTCACAGCAACACATCTGATGTGCAACCCAGGCAGGGAGAAACACATTCAGAGGGCTGGCACCTGCAGTGAGCTATTTACAACACTCCTGATATGTTTACAACCAAGCCTACATGAGGGATGCCACTGACACCATAGCAACAGGGAACATGGGGGCACTTTCCAGAAGAGAGTTGTCTCTTCTCCTGAGCTAATGAGGAGAAAAACAGACACATATATCCCTAAATAAGATAGCCTAATATTACAGGTGGCTATTTCAACAACTGCCATAGTTACTGTAAATACTGCAGAATCATCTCAGTAAGCAATGGTAACACACACACATGTTAAAAAAATAAAATAATAATTGTTCAACTCTGTAAACGCCACCCACGGCCTCCCCTGACATCTAAAGCAGTCAAAGGATCTGGGCAGCCATCAATCAACTCTATATTCAAATCAGGTGCTACTCTGGTATGAGCCCAGAGGGAGAACTCAACATCTTCGCAAAATACACTCCTAACGGCAAACCAACACAAACCATTGAAGCACAAGTCACATACGGCCGGCCGGCCTACTTTGTATAACATTGACACAGAAAAATACGATTTTGAGTGAGGAATGCTGAATGATGACGTCAAAAGCGTGGTTTCAAATTTGTTCAACAGGAAGGAAGATGTTGCCACCCATGCGACTTGATAAAATGTATGACTGAAACATGGTGAAATTGTTGCGACAAAAATAAGTGCTAAAAGTATTCACCACAAATGTCAACCAAAACTTATTTGACAAGTAGGCCTAACCTACCCTGTCCACTGTGATCCTCACACCCAACAGTAACCTACATCACCAAGAGTCCACTCAAGCCACAACAAAAAGGTTTCCCCATAAGGCAACTATGACAATCTCAACCATTGCAATGCCCTTCGGTTCAATTTGGCCAACCTAACAGAGGCATGATTCAAATGCGCCTGACAACTAAGGGATGGAGTGATAAAATGCTTCCACGGTATCACCCAACAGCAAATGTCCCCTCTCACTCTCTCCAGGAAAACTGGAGGGCTGGTGGAGAACAAAATGAGGGGTCACCAGCTCTGGTGTCAGGGATTAATGTAAATGTGTTGACGTCTAGGAGGCAAGCTCAATTCATAGCACAGTTGGACTGCGCGTTACCAGTGTCACCGTACCGTCATCAACCCTCATCTCTTGCTGCTGTGCCCGCTGCCCAAATAGAGGTGTAAACAAGGACCACACGGCCTAGTGACATTATTATAGATGTGGTCACCAGCACACCTCCAACAAGGACATTGCAAAAAAGACTAACAAAGACACTGTGATGATGTGTGTCAGTCAACATTCACATCTCCATCTAGGGTACCTGAAAACCGGAAACCAAATGCAAATGTGACCATCCTCAGCCCCAGACCAGTCACAATCTCTCACTACCTGAGAAAAAAACATAATGGCTTCATTAATCCAATAGAGCAGGTCTGGTCTTCTCACCTACTTCCTGTGCCATGTCCTGTCACCTAAGCCATCCACTGATGAATGTTTTATGACAATGCTCTCCATGGAATTGAATCCCAGAGCAGATCTATTCTTCACACAGAGACAGAGAGGAATCAACCACCTGAAAGAAAAAAACAAAACACAATGTGTGACTTACACAGGGGCCCATACCCTCAGCGCCCAGTGCACTTCCTGTTTCGTAGGGACATTTTAGGTGAATTTGTTCACAAAGAACAAGATAAGGATTCTCAATTTTATCTGTATTTTCAAATCACTGTACTACTTGGAACAATGTTGTTGGGGCAAATAGCTCAAATAAATTACTTAATGAGTGGCAATATTTGAGTTATATACCAGTTGCAGTACAATGTTTGGAAGGAGTCACGAGGAGTGTAGAGGTTAGGTGAGAGCAGATGTACTTCAGGCTTCTTTCCACATAACCAGTCCAGTGTGTATCTGTGTGGTTGACCATTAGTACAGCACCATAATGTCTCACGCAAACAATATCTTAACACTGAGATGAAAGAAGACAATTTTAGACCAATGCAAGAGCAGTGCATGGACAGATGGGTTAACAGAGTGGATGTTTATCATTTCCCTTCCATGTGCTTCCTAGTGTGTGTCATTTATTCCATTCAGTATGACAGGGGAAGAAACTAACTAGCTGAGGTTGGTTAACCATTGAGTGAAACGCATCACAAGGTAGGTTGAGAGGTTTGGTTTTATAGACTGTGTATTATCTTTATCAGGTCCCATATCACCTCTCAGAATGTGATCTGTGTCGTCTATGCATCTTTGGTCTTCTCACTCTTTATTCTTTCTCCATCTGTGTTTGTTTGTGAAAGGCAGCCAGGTCCTGGGTTAAGGGCAGCCGTTGGTGTCATGCAAGGCTCAGAGATCGTGACCTGCTTCCTGTTTCTGTCCAGCTAATCTCATGGTGACCAGAGACCACTTCTTGGAATCAGATTAGGCCTACCTCCGACTGGCTCGCAAGACAACACCACCAACCATCATCAGGATAAACTAGCCAGTCACAGTGAGCCCTACTGTGGAATTCAATTGTGCGTGTATTTTTGTTAGTTGTTATGATTCTTAATTATCACGCATGCACAGTTTACAGATACAGAGCGTAATTTGAGTGGAAGATCTGTGCGAGAGCTGCTGCTACAGATCCTGTTGCTGCTGAAGTGAAACGTGCTTCTATTAGCCCAATCATTGTGCAACAATTCTACAGATTTGATGGTCACGCTTAAAGATAGCTACTATTTTTTATTTCTCAACTGGTAATTGAAGAGCGCTTCTCATTCACCATTCAAGTGCTTAGGCAACAGTGGGCAGGGTTTATAATCCCACCACAAGAGCTGGAGGCAGTATGCATTTTGAAAACGTATACGTATTGTGTGAAGCCTTAACGTTTTACTTCATATCATGAGGCATGTCTTTACATTGCTTCAAAGTAGCTGAGCCAAAATCCGTTTCTATAAACGAGGAGGTAATTATTAAAAACAACAACTCCATATGCCACTGAAACAATTAGCCTGATTTCTCCCATGTTCTATTGGTTTTCAAATCAACTTTCCTTCATTGTCCAGTAGCCTAAGGCACAATCCTAGTCATATTAGCAACCCATGTTTGTTGCTGCATCTTTAGATGTCCCATCTCTCAACATTTCTAATGGATATTTTCATTCATCTCTGTCACATGAAACCGCTTGCATGTGCAGTGTGCTTTTGATAACGCTGTTGTTTTCTCTCTAATTGCATTATGGAAGGAACATTCACGCATAGCCTACTGACGTGTGTGCTTTGCCACACAGCTATAATGTTAAGAAATAATTGTTTATCATCATTTTAAGCCAAAAGTTCTGATCGGTTGCATCAGCCTCAATGCTTTTTAAAGTTATTTTCATGTACTAGTTGTATGAATATGGGATCTATTATCGCACAACTGTCCCAGAGTCTGTTTGGAATTTCTTTCTCGCACAGAACAAGCTGACCAACAGAGTAGGTCAACTTTTTGACTATGGAGGATAGTAGATTGACATAGGCTACAGATTTTGCTGTTCGTTACTCATCTTGTTGGCTGAGAAACATTATATGTGGACAGTTATTCTAACATCTTCAAACTGCGCATCGGAATTCAGTAAGAAGGACGAATGCTGTTGCATCTGTGATTTGCATGTCCTGTTTAGAGAACGACCGATATGGATTTTTTAGGGCTAATGTCCATAATAATTTTGAGAGGCCGATGGCCGATATTTTAGGCCGATATTCAATTTCATTAAATTTCCCAGAGACAGCCATGTATGCATTAATTCATCAATTAAAGAAAATCTAACAATACATTTGCCTTTTTTTAAAGTTTTTACCAATCTAACTACATAACATTTTATTTGAATGGTAAATCTCTTGATAAACTGGGTAAATTAAGATGGCATAGGCCTACTCACAATACATGTGAATGCATATTCAATAAGAGTGTGTGCATGCATTGAGTTATTGAGCTTGTTTTAGCTGATCAGTGGATGCTACAGATGACAATCTGTTTCCCTTGTATTTGGGACATATAGTAAGTAGCCTACTGATCAACAACATTTGCATAGCAGAATCACTCAAGTAAGTCACCCCTGTATGGAAGGACATCATATAGGCACTGCTGTTAGTTTGAGAATATCTATTCAATGCAAATGGGTCCAACGTAACGTCATGATTTATGATCATGAATTGTTATGAAACTAGTATTTTTAGTCATTTTCTGTGATCTGGAATATATTTGTATTTTTTTTTGTTGCCGTCAGGATGCACCTCTAAACAACTCAGCTGCCATGACTAAATTCGAAATAACTCAATCATTTGTTGAGGTTTTCAGATACTACGAGAACTAGCTAATGGTGATTACATTCGCTACGAAGCCATATATGTGGATAATATATCTAACAGGGAGAGCGAGGGTAGCAAAAAAAGATTAAACGACAATGCACATTCTGTCTGAACAGCTGAAATCTGCCCATAGTTTGAGAAGTGAGAACACACATACACGCACCGATCTACAGATTTTAGTCCATAAACATGCAGTATGATTCTTAAGTAGCTAAACCTATTGCCAACCTTTATTTAGCCATTTTAAACACTTCCTTCTTTACCTATTACGACAATCATTTAATCCGACTCATCAACTACATTTCATTACAAGACCATGGTGCTTGCCTACGGAGCTGTGAGGGGAACGGCACCTCAGTACCTCCAGGCTCTGATCAGGCCCTACACCCAAACAAGGGCACTGCGTTCATCCACCTCTGGCCTGCTCGCCTCCCTACCACTGAGGAAGTACAGTTCCCGCTCAGCCCAGTCAAAACTGTTCGCTGCTCTGGCCCCCCAATGGTGGAACAAACTCCCTCACGACGCCAGGACAGCGGAGTCAATCACCACCTTCCGGAGACACCTGAAACCCCACCTCTTTAAGGAATACCTAGGATAGGATAAGTAATCCTTCTCACCCCCCCCCCTTTAAGATTTAGATGCACTATTGTAAAGTGACTATTCTACTGGATGTCATAAGGTGAATGCACCAATTTGTAAGTCGCTCTGGATAAGAGCGTCTGCTAAATGACTTAAATGTAAATGTTAAATGTAATCAACTGTCAATTTACCGGTACGATTGCAGACCAGGCCTTGCATACCATCAGGCTGTCAGTCACAATCAGGTCCATCTGCTAATATCTATCTTGTTACTGCTTGTCTCATTCATAGGACACATCACAGGACTGCCATTCCCCCATTCCCCCATATTCACAAGGACGCTGCTTCACAATGAGCTTAGTGTGCCCACATAGGCATTTCTCCAGCCAGAGGGAAAACCATGCTTAGGCAACAAGGAGGCCTGTGGTCACTCAGCACGCACAAGTACACTCACTGCATGACATCACCAAGCCAAGCTTTTAGCTTCTCAGCCGCCCAAACAGGACAACCAGAAAAAAAAACAGCCATACAACACTGAAATTAGAGTTAATTTACCTCAGAGAATCTGCACCTTAGAGATGAATTGCACTGACTAGTGATGAAAAAAAAAATCCATACAGTTACATATCGGGATATCATTTTGGACGATGTATCGTTTCATATTGACAATATCGCAATATTTTTGTGCTAGTTGCACCAACGTTCCAGTATTTTTCCTTCATAGCTTGTTCTCCATCTTGTTTTTAAATAGGGAGCCAATTTGGTTTGAGCACTTTTATTGCCACAACTGATCAAATTCATTTTCTCATGGCTCTCTCGTCCCTCTGCAGAAGACATATGGTGAGCAATATGTTTGTAACACAGAACAGCAATAAAATGTAAGTATTTATACAGTGGGATCCAAAATTACTGGCACCTCTGACTGGCAATGCACAAACAATACTAACAAATTATATTGTTTATATTCTTATAGAGAGAAACTAAAAATACCAACATGTGAGAAATACTGTACTTTATTAATGTTTCAATGGAACCAACCAAAATCATACAATTATTTAATACAAAATACATTTCACCAAATTCAAGGTTTCATCATTTTTGGCACTCCTTTTATTTGATTTATTTATCCTAATTTAGTACTTAATGCAACCACCCCTGGCAAGCATAACAGCATGGAGTCTTTTCCTGTAATGTTTGACAAGGATATAGAACACATTTGGAGAGATTTTACAGATCCTTTCAAGATTCTTCACATTCTTGGCTTTACGCTTCTCAACTGCCCTCCTCAACTCAACCCACGGGTTTTCGATTGGATTGAGGTCCGGCGACTGAGATGGCAATGGCAGAACATTGATTTTGTGGTCACAGAACCATTTCTGTGTGGATTTTGAGGTATGTTTTAGGTCATTGTCTTGTTGGAAAGTCCACCTACGGCCAAGTCCCAGCCATCTGGCAGAGGCAACCAGATTCTCAGCCAAAAATTGCCTGAAACTTGGTGGAATTCATTATGCCATCAATCTTAACCAGTGCCCCTGGACCTCTGGAATAAAAACAACCCCAGAACATCACTGACCCACCACCATATTTCACCGTGGGTACGAGGTGCCTCTCCTATTATGCATCTCTGTTTCGACGCCAAACATGCCAATGCTGTATCTGACCAAAATGTTAAATGTTGGTCTTATCTGACCAGAGCACCTTCTTCCAGTCATAATTTAAATGATGGTTGGCAAACTACAAGCACTTGCGTCTTTGTTTTGGCGTCAGAATGAGCCTGGCAACCCTTCCAAAGAGCCTGTGGTTGTGGAGGTGGAGTCTGATGGTGCTTTTTGAAACCTGGTGACCCCAAGATGCCACCAAGGCCTGCAATTCTTTCACAGTGATTCTTGGGGATTTTGTTGATTCTCTCACCATCCTCCTCCCTATCCTGGGGGGTAAAATGCATTTGCGTCCTCTACCTGTGAGGTTTTCAACTGTTCCAAATCTTTTAAATTTTCTGTTAATTGCTCTGACAGTGCTCAGTGGTATATTCATTTGTTTGTGGATCTTCTTGTAGCCATTACCAGATTCATGAAGGTCTACAACCATCGGTCTCTTTTGAACTACCAGTTCTTTTTGTTTTCTTCATGGTGTTGGATGACAAAGGGATATTGCATGCGTTACCTCATTTTTATACCCTAGTGAAACAGGAAGTGATGTAATGGCTCAATATAGTTTCTTAAGACTTAGATCAACTTAAATAAGTGGAATTTAATTCCTGGTTTAATTTTGTTAGATGTTATTTACAATAATCTTTAAGGATGCCATTAATTGTGAAAACTTGATTTGGAGGATCTATAAATTATTTTGGTTGGTTCCATTGAAACATTAATAAAGTACAGTATTTCTCACATGTTGGTATTTTGAGTTTCTCTATAATTATATTGTTTATATTTTTTTAAGTATTGTTTGTGTATTGCCAGTCAGAGGTGCCAGTAGTTTTGGAGCTCACTGTGTGTATATATGTACAGTGTGTCAAAAAAGTATTTAGTCAGCCACCAATTGTGAAAGTTCTCCCACTGAAAAAGATGAGAGAGGCCTGTAATTTCCATCATAGGTACACTTCAACTATGACAGACAAAATTAGAAAAAAAATCCAGAAAATCACATTGTAGGATTTTTTATTAATTAATTTGCAAATTATGGTGGAAAATAAGTGTTTGGTCAATAACAAACGTTTATCTCAATACTTTGTTATATACCCTTTGTTGGCAATGAGAGAGGTCAAACGTTTACTGTAAGTCTTCAAAGTTTTCACACACTGTTGCTGGTATTTTGGCCCATTCCTCCATGCAGATCTCCTCTAGAGCAGTGATGTTTTGGGGCTGTTGCTGATGGTAGGCTTTGTTACTTTGGTCCCAGCTCTCTGCAGGTCATTCACTAGGTCCCCCCGTGTGGTTCTGGGATTTTTGCTCTGGAATTCTTGCTTGTGATCATTTTGACCCCACGGGGTGAGATCTTGCGTGGAGCCCCAGATCGAGGGAGATTATCAGTGGTCTTGTATGTCTTTGATTTCCTAATAATTGCTCCCACAGTTGATTTCTTCAAACCAAGTTGTTTACCTATTGCAGATTCAGTCTTCCCAGCCTGGTGCAGGTCTACAATTTTGTTTCTGGTGTCCTTTGATAGCTCTTTGGTCTTGGCCATAGTAGAGTTTGAGGTTGTGGACAGGTGTCTTTTATACTGATAACAAGTTCAAACAGGTGCCATTAATACAGGTAACGAGTGGAGGACAGAGGAGCCTCTTAAAGAAGAAGTTACAGGTCTGTGAGAGCCAGAAATCTTGCTTGTTTGTTGGCGACCAAATACTTATTTTCCACCATAATTTGCAAATAAATTCATAAAAAATCCTATAATGTGATTTTCTGGATTATTTTCTCTCTAATCTTGTCTGTCATAGTTTAAGTGTACCTATGTTGAAAATTACAGGCCTCTCTCATCTTTTTAAGTGGGAGAACTTGCACAATTGGTGGCTGGCTAAATACTTTCTTGCCCCATGGTATATATTAGAATAATGAGAACCGCAAAACACATCGTATCGGCACCTAAATATTGTGATAATATTGTCTTGTGAAGTCCATGGCAATTCCCAGCCCTACTGACTACACACACAAACAAGCCCCCACATGTACTAATAGCTCTCTCACACACACACACACAGTCAACACTGCAGTTCTACTATATTATATTTATTTCACTGCGTGACCAAGTCACTACCCACTCTATATGTATAAAAATAGTGTAATACAGTCCATTATTACTATGCATACTACCTCTCTTATTACTTGTTATTTTTGACTCTTTTTTTCGGTATTAATGTTATTGACTGAAGTACTGCATTGTTGAGGGAGCTAATCAAGGGGCCAGGGTTCCAGTCTGGAAGCATACTTTTGACTGCACCTACAGTATTGCAGTTTAACTGAATCCTGGCCAAGAAAGACAATTCCCATTGACGGCGCCGTAGAGAAGTCGAATTATAAAATTTGCAATAAGACTTTAGTCACCCCCTTTATGCACAAAACAATTTTGAATTATTCAAATAATTGTCGCTGAGAGTCCTTTTTAATATTTTTTTCATCACTCACAGCAGAAGTTTTTTATTCTTGCTCTGAGGTCATGACCCCAGCTAGCCAGGGGAAGTGCCGGTTGGCTTGTTTAGCTGCCCACCTGCTTTGACTGAGTTCCCGGAGCAGGTTCGCGCGATACTGCTGTCTGTCCAGTGCTCACAGAGTGCTACTGCGCAGGCAGCGTAGACCCAGTAAGAAAGTTGGCAGCAACCACAGAACGGTATATGCGAATGTGAGAAGATTAAGATGAAAACAACGATCAGCCATCTTGTAGTCCGTTTCTAGTTCTTCTTATACCTCAGTGGATCTAGCACATAAGCATTTTGCTTCCCCCTTTATACCTGCTGTAAACTCTGTATGTGACAAATACAAATTGATTAGATTTAGATTTTGTTAAAAGACAAAAAGGGAAATACTATTTACTAGGATCAGGAAGATACCAGTATCGTGGCAAGAAAACAAAACAATATGGATTGAACTTCTTTAGGAAAACAGCCCTAATGTTGGAAACAAACATCATTATGTTGTCATCCAGAGTCACATTTATTTATTTTCCAAGCTATAGTACAGAATATTTTACACACAGCAGGTTAAAGGACCAAATAGTCTGCTTCATGGTTTCATTTTTGTCATGGAAAAAATAAAATCGCAATACTGGTATAGTCCCGGCCCTATGATTTACCCAGGATCATATGAAGGAGAAAAATGCATCTCTTCCCAAGTGAATGATTGATGAACAATGGTTAGTGGTTGAGGCTCTATCAGTACCAGCCATGTTGACATAGGAGAACTATGAAAGACTCCAAACCATTTACCCAGCAGCCCATGAAATCCACAGTCAAACGTCAGCTCTGTAGAGCATTGAGAAACAGAGACCCCTCTCCTACCATCCATCTATAAATCCCAGGAGAGTTATTAGTGATATGCTTAAAAATAGCCTGCGGCGTCACAAGGCTCCAAATTTGGAACCTTTGTGTATTTGCTCTTGATTTTGCTACGGGCGCATGTTGACTCTGCTGATAAGAATGTTGAAATAAGCTGATAAAATATTTGGCATTAACAATTTATGTTAGGAAGGGTTGTTTTGGCCTTGAGGCTCCCCCTTCATGGGGGTTGGGGAGGGAGGTTGTGGATGCATTTAGAATAATCGGCAAAACATGAAAATAACATAGGTTATTACTGAGCAGAGCACTATGAAGGACTGCAGCAACAGCAGTCAGAACAACCAAAATGAAACCAACTGTGTATTTACCCATTTGTATAATTTAACCCGTGATGAGATATGCTTGCTGTACAAATTGACCACAATCCTGATTGAATTCTTCAGTTGGACCATGATGGTGCCGCATGGAGGGCTGTGTGCGTTTGGAGTAGTCTTTGTCTTGGCCAGTGCTGCACGGCAGGGCTAATTTGTCCTTCAGTCTCACCTCTCCTTGCCATACTAAGACCACACCTACAGTATATTAATCACCTAAGAGGATTTGGCACAAAATCTAATTAAGGCTTTAGAATGTCTGCTGATTAATTAGAAACAACCATGGGAGAATGAGGCTATTATCAGAGCAATGGTACATGCCAACACCACCACAAATAAATAATTGATGGCAACTCAGTTTGCAATGTTTGGGGGCGAGGGTGTTATCCTGAGAAGAACAAAATGAATTAAGCTACAAAATTCAGTTCAGCAGAATTGTTCGGTTACCAAGGCTGTATTGGATGGGATTCAAAACTATGAGGGACAATGAATGCTGTTCCAGATACGTTTTGAGAAAGGTAGTAGCCCATTTTTTTGCCACACAGATTGATTAAACAGTGCTATCAAGCAAGAGGCCCTGAGATAAAATGTAATCAGTCCCATCTCTAACCAGAAACAGGTTCCATCTGGTTCAGAGCTTGGCAGTGGGACACCGTCATACCTGATGATGACGTCTGGTTTTCCCACTCACCAAAACCCTTCTAACATTTCACAATTTATCAGGCTGTGACTAAGAGGCAGTTCAGCTGAGGTAAAATTATAACTAACTGTACTTCAGTGAAAGTGAACCTTATTATGCTCCCAATTACAAGTTACTGAGACTTAAGACGGGGAGCTAAGCTACTTACATAAAACATAAAATATATATATTTTTTATGACAGGATGTTAGGGGGAACAATAGGACACTGTCACTCCAAAAGGTGCCATTCTTTCTGCCGCCACCTCCCTGAGAACTAACAGGTGACTCAGGAAAAAGGAATGAAAACACAGGAAATTAAGATTGCACAACCGTTATGGTGTGCTGGAATGTTTGTCTCTTTATACCCCCCTTGAAGTCACAGTGTTGCCAAAGCCCTTGGCATACGTCCTGTGTATAATAATCTATCGTTGGGCAAGCTCTCTGACACAGAGCACGTGTTGGTGTGGCAATGGCAGGAGCAGAGGGAGGGAGGAGAGAAACAGCTTTAACAAGAATCACAAATCAGGAATAGGACTTTAAATAGCACTAAAGAGCAAGGGGTTATCTGAAAACTACCACAAGAGGAAAAAGCTTATGGTCTTTGGTTAAGATTGATGAACAATGCTCATTAGCGGTGGATCCAAGTGGGGCAGACATGTCACGAAGTCCACATAAGGAGCCATGCTCTTTGAGGAGGGACTAGTAGAGCTGTAAGCCTACACTGAAACCTGACCGTGTCTCCTCAGCTGCTAACGGAAAAGCTCCTGACAGCTATGATTTAGCCCTCTAAATATTTAACATCTTTGTTGACATAAAAAAAGTCTTCATTTCGCTCTGGGTAGAAACAGAGGGATCAGAGCTCGGAGACGCATTTGGGTTTTCACAGAAAGGTGTCACAAATCAGTCTCCTACGAGGGAGAGGCACAGCGAGAGCAGAGAGCGCCACAGCCAACCTCCCAGACGATCCCGTCTATCACTGGTACAGCACCTGTGGCCAGAGAGGATTTAATAAACCACTAACCTCGGACATCCAGAACTAAAACCTTGCGTAATTGCGTCAGTTGCTCTATTAGGTTATAGGGGAGACGTATTCGAAAAATTACTAATGAGACAAGCGGTCTCCGCCCCTCTGAACATAAACTCTCAGACAGTTTGGGGCAAGTCTACAGCCCAGATACCTCTTCCCCTTCTGAAATTTGAAAGATGTGAGGACCTGCTAAATCGTGATTTGTCCAAAAGACCAGTGACAAAAAAATCTGTGTACCTGAAAGCTCCACGTAAATGGCGTCTGCATGCTAGGTTCGGTTTGCTCCTAGCAGAACCCGGCTAGGCAAAGTGAACGTCTGTGCCTCGCGTGATCCTTTAAAAAAGACCTTTGCTTGAAAAACTTGAAAAAAAAAAAGCAGCAAAATGATGATTTGTCCCTCTTGAGTTGCTGTAGCAACAACATACCCAGTAACACTTCCTCAAAATAATTACACAAAGATAAATCAAGAAATCTGTAATTCATTTGAACGATTTTGCAAAGGAGGTCTTAGTTGTGCAATTTCACATCTAACTGGAGTATTTAAGTTAAAAAAATTGAATGAAAACTAATTGTCTCTCGTTCAATGACAACAAACACTATTGAAAAATCCTGTCCATAGTTCCCACTCCTACTAGGAGTAGTACTGTTGACCAATCACTGACGAAGGGGAGCAGACTTCAGCTACCAAACTTCGACTCTCCTTAAGAATTTTTTGTGTGCGCGTGAACAGATGAAAAAAAAACCCTGCCAAACACCAAAACTTCACCAAATGTTTTCATAATATATCCACAAAATGTTTCGATTGGGAAGCATGCAGCAGGCTTCAGTCGTCGCATCACACTCTGTCAACAGCTGCTATTACCATTTATGTTACGTGCATCTGTCAACAAGAGATTTCTGAAATACTAAACGTGAGAATGAATCTACTACCGGAGTGGGCACAGGGTATCACTGAATACAGCAGGATCTGTCTCTGAGACAAAAGCCAAGGGACAGTGTTGAGGCTGGGCAATTGTATCGCCCAATTTAAGGCCCTATTTGGTCAGAGACTATGCTGTTAAGTGCATAGGCCTACCTAAGGCCGACATGTATTTCCTTATAGTTACTGGCAGTAGCAGAAATCAAATAGTGCCAAGTTCTGATTCCAAAGATAAGCTAGAACTTGGGTACGTGCAAATCATGTGGCACAAGATTATGATCACTTTGTTGATTGTACAGAATGTCTAACCGAAATGTGACTTCTGCTTTATCCCAACCCCACCAAAAGACACATACAGGTTAGAGAGGTTGGAGCAGGGGTTGCCACACTGGGCGCCCGTGGAGCAGTTGTTACGGGGAGTTTACTGCCTTGCTCAAGGGCACAGTGGCAGGCAATGGCATCTAGGATACCAGCAACCCTCCAATTGCCTGGCTCACTTTCAGCCAGATTTTCCCCCCTTCAGAACCGGGATTCAAACTGGCAACCCTCCGGTAGCTGGCTCGCCTCTCTAACTGATAGGCTACCTACTGCCCGATGTGTCATTCTTCCTGCACGATTGTGTCTTTCCTGAATTGTCCCCAACAGACAACTGATCTGGGAAACCCTTCAATAGCTCCTAAAACAGGGTTTCTGAATGGCTATGTAATCAATTAGAGTCACATTAGAGACCACAGTTTTGATGTTCACCAAAATCACAAATGGCATTTAACAGTACAGATAAAAGCCACACTTTTAAGCTCAATGAGGCAAGGCACTTCATTCACAGCAGTGACTTATTGTATCAATACAAACCATGCAACAGGGACTGGTGTGTCAATCATTATGTGTGCCACCAGAGACTCTGGGTTCGCGCCCAGGCTCTGTCGTAACCGGCCACGACCGGGAGGTACGTGGGGCGACGCACAATTGGCCTAGTGTCGTCCGGGTTAGGGAGGGTTGGCCGGTAGGGATATCCTTGTCTCATCGCGCACCAGCGACCCCTGTGGCGGGCTGGGTGCAGTGCGCGCTAACCAAGGTTGCCAGGTGCGGCTTGGTTGGGTTGGGTTGTGTATCGGAGGACGCATGACTTTCAACCTTCGTCTCTCCTGAGCCCGTACGGGAGTTGTAGCGCTGAGACAAGATAGTAGCTACTAAACAATTGGATACCACGAAATTGGGGAGAAAAACGGGGTAAAATAAAAAATAAAATAATTAATCTGTCAATTTGATACGAGAACAAGAAGGATGATAACCACTGCAAGGTGAAATGACAAGTGTTGATGTTACTATCAGTGACTGTTGCTAGGGGTGCTAGGAGGTTAAACCGCTCACGCATAGAATGGTTAGAGCCTAAACAAGATCACAGTAAATACTGGAAGAGGTAATGATTTGACCTGATGCAAATTGCTCCTCTTTACTGAGGTTTGGTTAGTGTTAACCATTAACCTCTGAGTTTCTAAAAGGAAGTTATGGGGGAGAAGGAAGTTACGGGGGAGGGCCCCACGGCCGCTATGGGACCCCCAACCAAAAGGAAGTATTACTCGTTATGTCAGTTACTGGCAGCCAGTCAATAAGCCCATGTCAGCTAACAGTTTAGTTTGCTAGGTAAATGAGTCTAGCCAGCTAATCTAAACCTTGTTTTAGTCATGAATTAGTGACTGGGCACTCAAGGCATGTTCCCAGTGAGAGTGAATATCAAAATCAATGAGGGTCCCCTAGAGGTCAGGACCCTCATTGATTTTGATATTCACTCTCACTCAGGTGTCATATGAACATGGAATAAGTCATGGTAAAATGTGGATTTAAGATCCATCAGTGAAGACTTTAGTGTGCAGCCTGGTTTGAAGTAGGCTAGTGTGTTGAGGGGGAGTTGGCTGTGCGTTCAAATTTCATTTCTCAAAACAAGTCTCACTTTTATGCATACACCGCTTTAATAACTCTAGTTAGTGCTGACAGCTCTTGTTCATTGACAACATTGTACTCTGAGAGCATAAAAAGCATTTTCCTGGCCACCGTGCTTCTACACCTGCATTGCTTGCTGCTTGGGGTTTTAGGCTGGGTTTCTGTACAGCACTTTGAGATATCAGCTGATGTACGAAGGGCTATATAAATACATTTGATTTGATTATGAACCTGTTAAACACATTGGCCCAAGACATAGTTTGAACAATAACATTGGGTGAAAAAACTAGGCTATTGGTAAACCTATCATCTTCCAGAAAACGTGTTGTTTTCACATACAGATTAAGGATTTTAATTTGATCACTCTTGTTGCTGAGAATTTTCCTGATTTACAGGAAATGCAGATTGTGATTTACAGAAATTCCTCATCACGTCAGTTACTGCACTAACACAGTTATATTAACAGTATTCCACGTTTCATATAGCCTCATTTTGACCAGTTAATTACCTAACCACCGATGAAGCAACATTATAGACTAAACGTTCAAATCCTGTTGCTGCAGGACTATTTTGCTGCGACAATACAGGTCAAATTAAGATCCTACACCCGTAACTGTCATCTGTATTGTCTCTTTGAACCAAGTGAAAGAACCACCACTCTCAGCCATGTCAACACAGCGGACGCGATGCCGACCCATTTCCTTCCATGCCGGTGGTGACATACAGCTTTCAATATCCAGACAAGCACAAAAACAATGAGCTACTCAGAAATAACCAAGCATTTTGGTAACCACTGGATGGATTCACAACAAAGAGTGACCCAGACCCACAGATAACAAAGACAAGGGCCTAAGCCATAGATTGGCATTGAACATTCCTTTTACCTAAAGTACACAGCAATTTACATGACCATGACTCTTAAAAATAGTTCTGGATTAAGCTAATCCTAGAGACGGAAATGGGACTGAAAAATACCAGCCATATTTCAAAATGTCCAGACCACACTGTAATTTGACTGTCCTACAGTCAGAGTCCTAAAGTAGGTCTATCTCTGTAAAGGGCAAATGAAAAAAATAGTCTTTGGATACAAAACAATCCATTCATTGATATATCAACTATTCCTATGTGAATGATACTAAAGTATGAAACCATTTTGCCTGGTTTATGACAATGTTCCTAAAGCAGTAGCCTATGCCTAAAGAGACTAAATCATACGATGGTTCTTGGAAACCAAATCCAATGGATTTATCTGTGTGTAACTAGACATTGAGACAAGCATCCACTTTGGCAAAAACCTTACACTTGCCCCTTACTAATTCACTGTGGAGCCTAACTCACTGACACGGATGGCGTTGTAACAGCCCTCTGCAGCCCTTGTACCTGTAGCACCCCAGCTGGCATAATCTTCCCTGCATGACATATAATACCCAGCGTATCATAACTTGGTCTCTGGCTAAATTATGTTTTTTACATTTTTATTTTATTTATTGTTTTGAATTTTACCCCCCTTTTTCTCCCCAATTTCGTGGTATCCAATTGTTAGTAGCTACTATCTTGTCTCATCGCTACAACTCCCGTACGGGCTTGGGAGAGACAAAGGTCGAAAGCCATGCATCCTCCGAAACACAACCCAACCAAGCCGCACTGCTTCTTAGCACAGCGCGCATCCAACCCGGAAGCCAGCCGCACCAATGTGTCGGAGGAAACACCGTGCACCTGGCGACCTGGTTAGCGTGCACTGCGCCCGGCCCGCCACAGGAGTTGCTAGTGCACGATGAGACAATGATATCCCTACCGGCCAAACCCTCCCTGACCTGGACGACGCTAGGCTAATTGTGCCGTAACTCTGCACAACCTCATCGGAAGGATTTAGGGCATGTTTGAAAAGTGTGCCTGGGTAGTAGTGTGAAACTGACACCATCAACTGCTGTGATTAGGCTAAATTAAATTGTGTGGAGCAGAAAAAGAGTGGGATAGCTGATTCTGGCTTCTTTCTAAACGATGATCCCAAAGGTTAAAAAGAGAGATCACTAATCCGTCCTTTCTCTGTATATGCCATGCCTGGAGATTTGAGGAAGAAGTGCAAGCACAGGAGTGTGGGACTGAATGTTTGTGCATCGGTTTTAAAAGAGAGAGGATATTGGTATTGTAGTCTCATTGTTCCGATGAGAAAGTCAAACAAGTAAAATTATTATCAAGAATCTAATCAAAAACTGGCTTCATTTGTTGTCCCTCTGAGGTCTTTGGTCTTTCATCATCATAAATATATTAGCATTCAAGGCAATCAAATATTTTTAAGCGCATGCCACCAAGTTTGTTTAACATAGCAGAGTCAATATTAATTGAGCGCAAGCACAGGTTTACACACAAAGCAGCCGCTCCCTTGTGATGGTTAATGATTGACCCTATGGGCTCTGGTGGGCCAGTTTAGTAGAGATAAAGAGGGCCTCTGCCAAAGGGAGATCTGTGGTCCAGGGTAGGACAAAGACAGCAATACTGATGGAAAGCATCACTGTGAGATACAGTCATTAACACAGGGACCAGTCTTCCTAGGCCTGAGCTCTTAAGCTTACCAAAACCACAGGGTTTGTAAATTGGGCCGACCAGTTAACTTAACAGTGAAGTAAGTGTTCAGGAGTAAAGGTTTCATTGTGTGACTGGCCATTTCAAATATCTTGCCTTGTAATCTACCAATTCCATTTGACTTCTAATGGTAGTTACACCTTCTCCTAAAATGCCTGTCACATTGCAAAATGGTCACAATTCTACAACTTGACAAGGCACTCTAGTGATGGGGGTAAAGAAAATTGCAAAACATATTTGTTTGCTAGGTAGCATTTGCTAGCACTAGTGGCTGTACCTGCGCCAAACCTCCAGTATTTTTCATCCTATATCCTCAATCTTCTTCAGAAAAATAGAGCCAACATGTTTTCAGCTTTTATTATCATGACTGATCAAAACAAAATGTTATCATGCTCTCTTCTCTCTGCAGCAGACATATAGTGAGCAATATGTTTGGAATATCAAAACACAACACATATGTATTGAGATGATCAAGATTCTATCGTATCAGAACTAAGTATTGTGATATCATATTGTAAGGTCTGTGGCGATTGCCAGCCCTAAGACAAGCAAAGCATGCCCTTATCCTATAGTTTCAAATATTCTTACGTCTATGGTACTGTACCTGGATCACATTACAAAACCCAACTGAGATGTACTAAATGCAACCTAAGCCCTCACTGCCCCTACATCTACATATAGACTATGTGAATTCTGACTAAAAACAGATGTAATAGGAGAAATGTACTAGAAATAGAAGTGTTTCACCTCTAGGGCATTCTGCCATGTTTTCAGGACAGCAGAGACATGGCCATATGCTTGGCTCCATCTCCACAGCCGTGTTTGCAGTGTAGTGTGATTCACTGCCTCATTAGAGAGCTCCCAGAGGCCCCGGAAGTCTCTCTGAGCCAGAGGGGGACACCACAATACGATCCATAAATGACAGCAAAGAAAAGTACAGTATGACGACACAACCTCACGCAGCCATGAGGGAAACAGCTGTCTGCTCCAAATTCCATGTAAGCTGTGAATGTTTCATGTTTTGGATTCAACTTCAGCTGCAGGCAAACTTTGCATTCACACTTTGCATGTTTCAATTCACATATATTTATATCCTTTAACATGAAAAGAATACTCTAAAATACACAAGGATGAAAATCCTTACCCAAATTAAATCAAATTTTATTGGTCACATACACATGGTTGGAAGTGTGTGTTAATGCGAGTGTAGCGAAATGCTTGTTGCTTGTCCATCATAAAAGTCCTTGTACAGTTTTATACCAGCCACATTACATTGTAATAGATGTAACCTACGTACAAGTATTTAGGTGTTTGACAATTGATTTAATAAACTACCACTTATAGGCTAAAAATCAGGTTAAGAGAGTCAACAGAACGGCGGACGTTCATTGCACTCTGTCCTGTCTATGTAATGCTTATCACCATGCCTCGGCTGACAGCAACATCTGCTTTATCATCCCAGTGTCTCCCCTATATTAATTTCACTGCAAAAAATATATATACTTCTGCCAAGACGTGCTTTTAAAAGGATAGTCGTTGGCTCAATGACTGGAAGTCTATGGGAAGGTATCAGCAGGTAGCCGAGTGGTTAAAAACAAGAGTGACCGGGCGTTGGGCCAGTAACCGAAAGGTTGCTATATCGAATCCACGAGGTGACAAGGTAAAAATCTGTTGTTCTGCCCCTGAACAAGGCAGTTAACCCACTGTTCCCTGGTAGGCCGTCATTGTAAATAAGAATTTGTTCTTAACTGACTTGCCTAGTTAAATACATTTTTTTTAGGATGCTCTCTCTTCCTCAAATCTCTACTTTCCCTTCTTATTACAAAACTGGATAAACGTCCTCTAAGCCCGCACAACATCTTTTGGATTACGATTATGTAAGGGGCCTGCCAGTGTAGAGAATCATACATGCCCGGTCACTCATTCCACCCTTAAAAAAGTAGTGACAGAAAAAATAGATAGCCATGTGAGCCTACTGTAATGATATCCATATTTAGCTCCTCAAGAAGCAGACTTTCAGTGAAGAAACTAGGCCTAGCCAAATCATTTGAATATTCTGACATGGGGGAGTCCAACACAGCCTCAAATCAGGCCAACTCAAGTTGACCCATTTATGAGCAACTTCCTGACATTAGTCAAGAGGATGATTAAGTCATTTCTTCACTCCACTGGCTTTAAACCACACAAATTAAGGGTGGCTCTTTGACCCCCTCTGGGATTCAGTCTGCCACCTCTCCAACACTGCTGGGCCTATGATATTTAGGCTACTCTCAGCAAATCTGAGCCACAGATACAATCTGATCGTTTGTACAGAGATTACTCTGGGCAGGCAGCCTATGTGTGGTCACTGCCAGCAGCCAGCCAGGTAGAGGATTAACAGCAATGCACAGCACGGTCAGACACACCCACTTCTCTACTTCAGCACCTAACAGAAAGTCAATACAGCCCTTTATACTTCAGGTTACCCAGATGATTAATGTGAATTCAGTTGAAAACCACAGTCAAAGTCTTATGGATACCTTCAGCAAACCACAAACATACCAAAGACATCAGAAAAACATACACACTGTTTTTCTCCTTTCTCAGTTGAGGGAACATGCAGCTTAAGTTATACAGTATCTGTCTTTGAATGTAGGCAATGAAGACTGAAGAGTCCTCTAAAATGCTAAGGAACTCAAGACTCAGGTGCAACACTATACCCGCAGAGTCCCTACTTGGCTAACAGTGCGATTGAAGTTGAATATTCACACGCACCCTCGGAACTTACTGCATGAAAATGCTGGTAAATGTATAGTAATTAGGGGTTTGATAAAAGATACCAGGATAAAAGTTTAATTTCTCTCAGACTAAATTGCACAGAGATTACTGGGGTCCTGTACTAGGAACCAAAGACGTGTGTATATTTACAAGCAGAATATATATCTCTGCAGTATACTCAGGAAATTGAAAACATGTTTTCAGGAATGGGTTACAAAAAAAGTTCTGATTTTAATAAAGACTGCATTTTCCACTTTGTAGGGGATTTGAGGGAGTAAAAAAAGAGACATAGGCTAGCCTAAGTCCATGGGCTGTTTGTTTCACAATTAACTTTTACTGTGACATTGGACATTAATACCATTGTTCGTCAAAGGGCTTATAGATATGTTGTTGAAGTGCTGTATTGAGTCATATTGCCAAAATATATGAAAACTGTTCAGACAACCAGTGCACTCCCCCTTGGTTGTTTTTCAGTGGGACTAGGCCATGGTGAATATAATCTATTTAGACCTACAACTACACCATGAAAATAGGGCCTAGGCCTATATTGTACTCTAGTATCTGCCTCTTTTTTTAAATCACCATCTGAGTGATGAGTGTGTTTGTTTAAACATGAAATATTGCAATTACTGCTGGCATAGTGTTGGTAAACACTTCCACTGAATGCATGGCAGTGTTGGTAAACACTTCCACTGAATGCATGGCAGTGTTGGTAAACACTTCCACTGAATGCATGGCAGTGTTGGTAAACACTTCCACTGAATGCATGGCAGTGTTGGTAAACACTTCCACTGAATGCATGAATATGCTTTCAACATAGGGTATCAGGAATTAACTATTTTTGTGTTGTGACATCAATGAGGCAGCCTTTATCCTCTCATACTCATGACAGCACCTAAAATATGTGTAGGGTATGGGACCATAAAAACAAATAGTTTAATTACCATAATTACATGGAAAATAAAAATTAAATAGTTAGTGTAATCATTTACCAGCTGAATAAATAGCCTAGTTGACTTGTGACGAACAAGAGTAACATGTTGACATTGCATCAAGGTAAGCAGATTTTGGTCCATTATCAGATACCAGTCTGTATATCATATAAAGGTACATTGAATGGTATCAAAATCTTAAAATGTCTTACATTCATAAGACTAGCCTATAATTAAGAGGCAACTTTCTGTTTTCTTATATAATCTACACATGGCTCTCATACAAAACAGATCACTTGATGGTGCTTTCAAGACAACTGGGAACTTGGAAAAAACGAGGTCAAATCATGACGTCAGTGATCTTCAGGTCGGAAAAGTCGGCGCGCTAGGAAGATGCGATTCCGATTTACAACTTGGAATTCCATATTGGATGACCGTTCAAAACGATTTTTCCCAGTCGGAGCTGTGTTTCCCCCGAGTTCCCAGTTTACTTAAATGCATTGTCAATCGGATATTTCCGATTTCCCAGTTGTTCTGAACGCGGCAGCAGCTATATAGCCACGGTTTAGATGTAATGCCAAAGCGACACCGTGCGCTGGCGTTCACGCCGACCGGTGCAGTAAAAAAAACAGGGCAGCGCTCTCAACACACATGTACGAGAATAACAACAGCGTATATCAACGAACAGAACCAAAACAACACAAACAAGAAAATAGGACAGTCTCTGCTTAACATAAAATAGATGTATTACCTTTGGAATATAGGGATTTGGGGGAATTCAAGTCGAGATCCGCGCTGAGTAGGGATATAAAATCAGAGGGCATCGTAATGCATCTGAAGAGGAGGGGAAATCGGACCCCCTCAGATATGACCGTCGTTGAGCTAGCAAACTAGAAATAAATATTTATCTGACACCGAATTAATGGGAAATAAATATACTGATACCAAACAAAACGCTATTTGACATATAGGCTATGTATATCTTGAACCAGTCGTTATTAGCCTGTGTAACACGCTTCTTTCTGCCTCCTTTACATTAGTATTTGTCAAATATGTTCAGTTCGTCTATTTTCTGTACAGCCCCGCCCACCCATGACGCAAACCCGTCAGCCAAGATAAAACAGTAGCCACTGGACAATAATCTGTCACATGATTGTAGGCCGACAACTAGTGAGAAATTTGCATAATTGAACGTGTAAAAGCACTAAACCTACACAAATAAGGGAAAAGTAAATCGAATAATTTTCATTCTTGCATTTGGTGATCTCCCCCTAATTGTAATGTAGTTCTAGGATAATGCACAAGCAAATGGTCATGATGAGATTGGTCACAGCTTTTCTTTCGGGCAAAGTGGCTATAAGTCATGCAGGTGCATCCACTCATCACATTGGCCACTTCTGACGTGTTATGTCATATGTGATATTACATTTTTTAACTTTCAAAAGTTTAAATAGATATAAAGACTTTTAAAAAACAACAATTATAAAACACAATGAGCTTCTTGAGTGGAATGAATAATGATATGCTTATAAATCCTAACAATGGCCAAGAGCAAAGTTAATGCAGCAGCAAGGTAATTGCAGAAACCAATTTGTTGATTGGGGCATGACTGTAACAATGGGTGTACTGCACCATACTGTAGATCTTGTGAGGTATGTGAGACTTTTTCGTTATTCATGTCATATGTACCCTTAAGAAAGTTTGCAGGTTTGCAGATAGGCATTAAAGTACTCTTTCCTGACTTCTGCCAGATCAAATCCCAACATCATTGGACATCAAATCAAATTGTATTGGTTGCATGCACCGAGTACAATAGGTGTAGATTTTACAGTTAAATGCTTACTTACGGGCCCATTCCGAACAATGCAGAGACCTAATCTCACCACTGCACTCACCAGTGCCTCCTAAAATAGCCATGTGTATTTCATCATCACTTTCTCAGTGCATTGAGTTAATGTTTCATCAGTTGTTTCAAATTCACAAGTTCATTCATTACTCTTTCTATAAAAAGAAAGGAACACTGAAAAATAAACTTCAAACGACCTGTGGCCTTAGTGTTTATGACCCTGTCCTTGGGATTTAATGCCTTTATTTACCCCCTGATGTTGATGACCATCAGGCTTCTCTGACCACCCTTCCAAATACTTTCTGTTCAGTGGTAATGTCTTAATTTGCCTCCTATGGTGGACACAAGGAACGGTTAATCATAAAAAATGTTTTACCGGTAGGCTACATTTGAAGTAAAATAGACAGTAGGCCTGCAATAAAATTAGCTCCCTGCCCAGCTTGTAGCAACTCAACAACCTAAGGATTTACAACGAGGGTTATAAGTAGTTTATAAACTGCTCATTATTAGTGTATAAAGGCAATACCCTAACTCCTCAATCACAAGAAGCCTCATCAACCTTTGTAGAAAATACCACACAACCAAAATTCGAAATATTATGTACCGTTAGATAACACACCCAGGGTGAAGCATGTCATGCACACATAATGTGGCAACTACTTCTAACCTTGGATGAGCATGAGGGTAATGAAGTTTACCAAAGGCGGATTATTATTTACTCTAAAGAAACGCGAGAAGAGAGTTCAGTATAAAGTGAAGCACCAACTCTAAGAGCTACAGCTATAAACGATGGGAAATAAATTATGATACCATTTATTGATTGATTTGTCCACCAAGATCCCTGTCTGTATTGCCATCATGAGCAACATTGAAAATAGGTCAAATGTCTAAATTCAAAAGCACTTTCATGCTAGAATCAAACTATGACAGGAGGGGACGTGGTTATTATTTATGCGTTTACAGCCCTCTTGTGTTAAAAGCAGGGACAGCCCAACCCATGGAGGAATCCATACAAAAAAAAAATTGCACATGAACTTCGCAAAGAATCTACACAAAGTATATTCTCAACTCATTTGGGTAAAAAAAAAAATAGCATGTCAAATTAAGATATTTCGCCCGCCTAAAAATGTTTTTGAAAGAGTATTCAAATGAATGAAAAATGCACGTTAAAACCCAACGGAGCATTTTTTTTGCGCAGTTTTGACAAATCGATCCCCTTTGGCTCTTTGGTCACATGACCCTACGCGAAGGATTGTGGAGCACTGACGGTGGTTGTGGTTCTCTATGGCGAAAATATTTTCTATTGAATTGAATTCACACATAAACATGCCGGAGTTGGCTGTTGAAAAAGTGACTGTCCATCCCTTGGTGCTCCTGAGTGTGGTGGATCATTTTAACAGGTAAATGATTCGAATGAGCTAGACAGTTGTTGATGATTGTTAAAAAATGTGGATTTATTGTTGTTTCCCAAATAACAGTAAAGTTTAGCTAGCTAACTAACGACAGTAAATTAACGTAGAGCAACCAAGCTAACGTTAGCTAACTAGCTACTATGTAGCTAACTAGCTGATTCACCTCAGAAGGCTATGGTTCACCTAATGCTATCCAGTATAGCTAGAAGCTAGCTAAATACACAAGTTGTCATATTACACAAATGGCAGGTTTCCTCTACGGTTGGTGCATCGTTTTATGCACTTTGCTAGCTATTGTAACTAGCTAACATTAACCAGCTTATAACGCGTTAGCTCCATCCGCACTCTCTTGTCAGGGATAATGCTGTCACATGTCTGTAGCAAAGACAGTTCAGAAACTCTGTGTCTGTAGCTAACAGCCTACTCTCGTGCTGTATTTGATCAGAATCGGTAAAGTTGGAAGTCTGAAGAGGGTTGTGGGTGTACTGCTCGGCTCATGGCATAAGAAGGTTCTTGATGTGTCCAACAGCTTTGCAGGTGAGTTTCCTAACGTTACCTATTTCTACAACCACGGTCCATTCTTTGATTACACTCTGGTTTCTTGTTGATCTGGCTGATCCCCCGGAGGATGACAAGGATGATTCTGTGGTTCCTGGACCATGACTATTTGGAGAACATGTACAACATGTTCAAGAAAGTCAATGGTAAGATGAGTTCTTTGTAAATTCGTATGCATTTTAACAACACTAGGATTTACTTGTTAATGTGATTTGGAGATTAAACATGTATTCCTATTGTGTTTCAGCAAGAGAAAGAATAGTTGGTTGGTATCACACAGGACCCAAACTACACAAGAATGACATTGCCATCAATGAACTCGTGAAGCAATATTGTACCAATTCTGTAAGTATAAGTACAACATATTAATTTATGTAATTTCTTTACTTAGTAATTACTTTTTACTACTGATGTCACTGATATGAGTAAACATACTACGGTACAAATATTTTAATTTGATTTTTTTGGGTTGTTTATAGGTTTTAGTCATCATTGACGTGAAACCGAAAGATCTGGGTCTACCAACGGAGGCCTACATATCTGTGGAGGAAGTGCATGATGTATGTTTTTATCAGTGGAATTATTGAATGAATGTAATAGTGGAACTACAATTCTCTACTATTACCTCTGCAACAAAGGTGTATGCTGCATGTCAGTCTTACATCTACCACTTAGTGAACTCAAAAAATTGTAGGATTAGAAAGAATGTCACTGTACAAATCTAAGTTAAGGGTTGTGGAGCAACATATGCCTTTTGAGCTTTAATGTTGAGGAAAACCTGCACATTTGCTTGAGACGGTCTAATAGTTGTAACATTCCTTTTGTTTTTAGGATGGCACTCCCACATCCAAGACCTTTGAACATGTCACCAGTGAGATTGGTGCTGAAGAAGCAGAGGAAGTGGGCGTGGAGCATTTACTCCGGTAAGACTGGGCCCATGCATGTAGTCAATGTGTTTGTTCTTGTCATTGGTCTTGAAGTTCAATATGTAAATTACTGTTCTTGTATTATTGCTCATCTTTTTTTTCATATCAGACCTGGGTTCAAATACATGTATATTTGATTATCTGGTATTTAAAATACTTTTATTCTCTGAGTATTTTCAAATACACAGCCCAAAACAAGTACTTTTATTTGAGTATTTTAATGTTTATTTGTCAAATTAAAATAAAAAAAATATTTTAAAAAGTCTACCAAATTGTATTTGAAACCATTTTTAAATACTGTTTTCAAATATCTGGGCTAAGTGCATGGGTGTGTATTTGAGTGTTTTCAATGCTTTCCAAGTGTATTTCTAAATATACTGGACAAAAATATAAATGCAACATACAACAATTTCAAAGACTTTACTGAGTTAAAGTTCATATAAGGAAATCAGTCCATTTAAATACATTTATTAGGGCCTAATCTATGGATTTCACATGACTAGGAATGCAGATATGCATCTGTTGGCCACAGATACCTTTAAAAAAAATAGGGGCATGGATCAGAATGCCAGTCAGTATCTGGTGTGACCACCATTTGCCTCATGCAGAGCGACACATCTCCTTTGCATAGTGTTTATCAGGCTGTTGATTGTGGCCTGTAGAATGTTTTCCCATTCCTCCAGCGAAGTTGCTGGTTATTGGTGGGAACTGGAACATGCTGTTGTACATGTTGATCCAGAGCATCCCAAACGGGCTCAATGGGTGACATGTCTGGTGAGTATGCAGGCCGTGGAAGAACTGGAACATTTTCTGCTTCCAGGATTGTGTACAGATCCTTGAGACATGTGGCCGTGCATTATCATGCTGAAACGTGATGGCGGTGGATTAATGGCACGACAGTGGGCCAAAGGATCTCGACACGGTATCTCTTTGCATTGAAATTGCCATCGATAAAATGCAGTTGTGTTCATTGTCTGTAGCTTATGCCTGCCCATACCATAACCCCACCACCACTGTAGGGCACTCTGTTCACAATGTTGACATCAGCTCATGAAACATGGGAGCAACACTTTACATGTTGCGGTTATATTTTTGTTCAGTGTACACTAAAATATTCAACTACTTTCCAAGTAAAATGTTTCTGAATACATATAGTACCAGTCACCTAATTTGTGGAATTTATTTTCAGTTGTGTTGTGAAATGGTAGGGGTGGTATACAGAAGATGGCCCTATTTGGTAAAAGACCAAGTCCATATCATGTCAAGAACAGCTCAAATAAGCAAAGAGAAACAACCGCATTATTACTTTAAGACATGTAGGTCAGTCAATGCAAACAATTTCAAGAACGTTTCTTCAAGTTCAGTCAAAAAAAACCATTGTGCGCAATGATGAAACGGGCTCTCATGAGGACCACCACAGGAAAGTAAGACCCAGAGTTAATTCTACTGCAGAGGATAAGTTCATTAGAGTTACCAGCCTTTGCAGCCCAAATAAATGCTTCACAGAGTTCAAGTAACAGACACATCTCAACATCAACTGTTAAGAGGAGACTGTGTGAATTAGGCCTTCATGTTTGAATTTCTGTAAAGAAACCACTAATAAAAGACACCAATAAGATGAGACTTGCTTGGGCCAAGAAACACGAGCAATGGACATTTAGACTGGTGGAAATATGTAGGTTTGATCTGATGAGTCGAAATGTAAGATTTTTGGTTCCAACCGCCGTGTCTATATGAGATGCAGAGTAGGTGAACGGATGATCTCTGCATGTGTGGTTCTCAAGTGAAGCATGGCGAAGGAGGTGTGATAGTGTGGGGGTGCTTTACTGGTGACACGGTCAGTGATTTATTTACAATTCAAGGCACACTTAACCAGCATGGCTTCCACAGCATTCTGCAGCAATACGCCATCCCATCTTGTTTGCGCTTAGTGGGACTATCATTTGTTTTTCAATAGGACAATGACCCCAAACACACCTCCAGGCTGTGTAAGGGCTATTTGACCAAGAAGGAGAGTAATGGAGTACTGCATAAGATGACCTGGCCTCCACAATCACCCGACTTGAGTTGGACCGCAGAGTTAAGGAAAAACAGCCGACAAGTGCTCAGCATATGTGGGAACTCCTTCAAGACTGTTGGAAAAGCATTCCAGGTGAAGCTGGTTGAGAGAATGCGATGAGTGTGCAACGTTGTCATCAAGGCTACTTTGAAGAATCTTAAATATATATATATATTTAAACAAATCAAAATAAAAGTTACTACTTGATTTCATGTGTGATTTCATTGTTTTGATGTCTTCACTTCACTATTCTACAATGTAGAAAATAGTACAAATAAAGAAAAACCCTTGAATGAGTAGGTGTCCAAACTTTTGCCTGGACTGTACTTTAAATGTATGTGAAAGTAACTGAACAATTTGAACTAGTATTTGAACCCAAGTCTGATTCATACCATAAACATGTAAGGCCAGTTTTGCCACCAAAAAGGGAAACAGGGTAACTTAAAACATGCAAGTTTCTAAAATAAAATGATTTGTATCTCTATCCAGAGACATCAAGGACACAACAGTTGGCACCCTGTCTCAACGCATCACCAACCAGGTGCATGGCCTAAAGGGCCTCAACTGCAAGTTAGTGGATATCAAAGGGTATTTGTCCAAAGTTGCTGCAGGTAAGCTGCCCATCAACCACCAGATCATCTACCAGCTGCAGGATGTCTTCAACCTGCTGCCTGACGTCAACCTTCAAGAGTTCATCAAGGCATTTTACCTCAAGACCAATGACCAGATGCTGGTGGTTTACCTGGCTTCACTCATCCGCTCCGTGGTTGCTCTTCACAACCTCATCAACAACAAGATCGCCAACCGAGATGCAGAGAAGAAGGAAGGCCAGGAAAAAGATGACAGCAAGAAAGAGAAGAAAGAGGACAAGGAAAAAGAGAAGGAGAAAGAGAAAAGAAGGACAAGAAATGAAGCAATGCTCATTTTGGACTACGGACTGGCTTTTTTATCTTCGTTCTCCCCACCTGTCAGACACTATCTTTTTTTAATGGATTCAAAGAGTGAAGGGAATTGGCTATTTGGTTATCTACTCCACATAAGTCTTATTGTTTTTTTTATTCTTATAGAGATCATTTGGTTAATGTTTCAACCATTTTTATTAATTTCACAACAAACATAATACTAATAGAACAACATTGGAATTATCTTTGTATCCTTTTCTCATTGTTGTCTCCTAACATGTTACCATAGTAACCATACATATGTGTATTTCTGACAGTGTGAGGTAACAGAAGGAGCTGTTATTTCCTATAACTTATTTTTAAAGCTTTGCATTAGATCACAAAATGGCACAAATAGCCTCATTTATGTGTGATATGTTAGATAATTGAACAGCTAGAGGCAACAAGTCAACAAAAGCATCACCGCTCCTAGAAAGCAACATAAATGAAAATGACAGCTCACTATGAATACATACAGAGTGATACACCAGTACTTCGAAGTAACATCTATGAGGATATAGTGGAGAATCCTTTGTTAGTTGCTGAGGCAGTCATGCCATTCTCCTTGGGGCTGTCACTGTCTTCTTTCTCCTCCTTCTTCATTTTGATTCCAAACAAGCTGCAGAGCTTCATCAGCATCAGATCCACTATCTCCTCCTCCTCTGAGGGCTGTGGAATAGTGAACAGACAGCTCAGAATTGATAGTCAAGTGACCACCTCTGTCAAAATGTATTAAGGTATTGGTCCCTGTTGATTCTATTCTATATTTTACAACCTAATATGACCAGAACAAGGTTAATTTTACATAGTGTACGATTGATGCGCAGTACCTTGTGATGTATTTGCTCTTGAGTGAACGCCACCAGGATGACTGAGATGAACAGGTTTAAAACCACAAAGGTCATGAATATAATGCAGGAGCCGATGAGGAACGCACCAAGCACCGGGTTGTAATCAAGAACCTGGATTAGAAGGAGAAGTTACAGAATTGAATTACAAAGCTACCATCATGACTACAGCAGTAATCGGGGAGTCTAGTTGAGCTGTCCTACTTTACTAACCTCGTCATAGTTGAAGATGCCCAGTTGTAAGCTGACCATGGTCAGAGCAGCATCCAGGAGAGTCCTATATGAGTACAGCTTCCAGCCATACATTAGATAAGACTGCAGACAGAGAATGATCACAGTTTAGACACTCACGCAGAAAGTCAAGGGAACACCCATCATACACAAGCACAACATCACATAAGAAGAGAATGAAGTTGAAGAATGACTGTACCATGGACAACTTCTAGGTTAGGTGTTTCAGAAAGATGCTTACAGCGATAGAATAGGCCAGGAACATAATGGTGATGACCACGAGGAAGCCTGATATGTCAGTCCAGGCCCGTTGCAGTGTGGCTGTGATCATGTGTAGCTTGGGGTTGAGCCTCAGCAGATGCCACAGTTTGACTGTAGCCAGTAGCACCAGGAATGCGATCAGATACCCCAGCACTGCATCTGCTGTGGCTGTCTCATGGAAACTGGCAAACCTGGATAGGGAGCGGAGAAGTTGAACATCACACAGGAGCAACTGATCAACGATAGGGGTAGCAGACTGGCGAAACTAAAGCAGAAACCTGTGATACCCCAACCCAGTGTGAACTCACTGGTCTTTATGGTTGTGGTAGTACTCCATGTCCCGGTTCCCTAACAGGGTCCTCTTAATGAAGACAGACAGCGCGCTCCAGCTCAGGAGGATGATGGCGAGCTCCAGCAGGTTCCACTTTGTCTTGAAGTAATCCCACTTCTGCAGCTTCATCAGCTTTCCCTGTGAGGAGATGAGAAGAGTTAGACTGAGGAGGAATTCCAGAACAATGGCACTAGACCATTGTTTCACAGATGTTATACTCCATACACATGAGAAAGGTATTTAAATGAACACTTACCTGAACATACATATAGTAGAGGATAAAGAGGAAATAGATGACCTCAGATGCCATGACAAAGATATGGAGTCCACCGGTAGACTGGTATAGTCGGACACTCTGCAGCTCACTGCGAAACTGGAACGCTCCTGAGAGAATAAGACAGGTGCTGACAATCTGAGCTTTGGACGCCTTTAAAATACTTACTTTGTGCTGTATTCATGGAGTGATATAAAAACTGTCTCACCTACAGCTGTGGTCTCCAGCATGAGTGTGACAGTGCAGAAGAGGTTGACATTGGCATTGTACACAGTGAACTCTACAAAAACTGCTCGGGTGAACATATCAAGCCAGGTGTTGTCAAACAGATATTGAAGGGTACTGCAGAGACAGAAAACATTGATGAATAAAATAACATCTTTCTCTACCACAAAGATGGTTTGATAATTCTGATCATTTTTAAACATTAAGTACTGTAAATGTTAATTTACCTGCTAGCATTCTGTGACTCTGGGCCCAGGTCCACCACATACCCCCCTCCCCTGTAGAGGACCACACTGCCCCAGGTGGGTTGGGCTCTGAGTCTGGCCTGGGTTTGGTACTGCCAGGGACTGTGGAGGGTCTTTGAGGCGTTTTCGCTCGCAGAGCGGTTCCAGCCTGGCCCATAGGAGCCCATGTCCTCCACCTCCCATGAGTATGGAGCATGGCAGTCAGGTACAGCCTGGCGCATGGAGCGGGCGATGCGGCAGGAGTTCTTCTGCACCCTCACCTGGCGAAGTCGGGCATTACCAACCAGTTTGGAGTTCCCATCAGTGATGAAACCTATAACACAGCATGCAAAAAAATACCAAAAGATAAAACGCTAGCACGCTTCCAGCTATACATTTTCTCTTTAACTTTCTAGAAATTAATGTTCTCTCTGAAATAAACATCCTCTTCAGAGAATCCTACCTGGGTACTCTCCGAAGAGGTTGCTGAGAAGAGAGGTATTGGCCCAGGTTAACACATCTTTGTGACTCATGCTGTCTGAGATCCCTTGGCTGAAACTCTGCCGAATGTGCTGAGTCAGGAAGTAAGCATTAGGGTCCCGCTGGCCATATGCCACCAGGAGCAACATCCACATGAACCCCATGTAGGCTGCAACAGAATCATAGGCCTTAAACATGTATGTTAACCAATAAGTGCAGTGAATGACAGTGCGGTGAATGAAAAAGCGGTTCCTCTTACTGAGAATCTCTTTGATGAGGGCAAAGACCTTCTGCTCCTTGATCATGTTGCTCCTCATCCTCTCGATGTCTGTTGGAGGAGGGGGCTGGTAGAAGCTGCATGTGCTATCCCTCCTGACAGCCCGCACCACATCAGGGTCATCTGTGGACAAGATGGTTGTAAAAGTTGAAAACAAGCTGTATCTAGTCTTAGCTATCTCATATACAAGTAAACACAATATTCATAACAATGATTTAGGAATGCAGAATGTACATGTTGTTATGCCTGAGATATGGAAAATTAGCTTGAAGATAAAGCACCTGGGTTTCGGAGCTCCCCCTCAAACTTTGCATCCCCATAGTCCTCCTGATCAACTTTCTTCAGAACGAGAGCAAAGAAGGCTGCAAAACCAAGCACCTGTGATAGGAAATCCACAAAGTAATACCCAGATTTCAGATACTTGCTGCACGGCATTTGACATTGTACAGTATGTATTGTACTGTAGGTCTCACCTTCAGCGGCTGAGTGATAAAGAGGCTCTCAAAGAAAGACACGACCATGGAGATGAGCCAGCTTATAGAGCGGTCCTTCCCATAGGTCAACCCATACATCATGGTGAAGTATCCTGATACTCCGCTGGTGGCTAACACCAGAATCCAGCCAATAAACACAAACCACCAGGGCAGCCCGCCCTGCTTCTGACTACTGCTGTCTCCCTCACTGCTCTCTGCTGGGCTGGGGCTTTGAGACAGCTGGTCCCCTCCCAGGCTGGAAGAGGAGAGGTGGGACTCTAGCAGACCCCTCATGCCTTGGACCTGCTGCACTGCCCGGCAGTAGCTGTCTGGGTTGGGGAAGCGAGAAGGTCCCAGTAGGCTCAGCTCCTTCTCTACATGGTGTAGCTGCCTGTACAGATACTGGCTGTTGTTGCTCCTTTTCTGTCTCCCATCCCCAGTCTTCTCAGGGCTCCCACACAGGCTGGTCTCTGAAAACAGCAATTCTTGATTTGATTTATTTCATTATTAAAGTGTCTTGCATTTTCAAAATGCCCAGCCCACATGGGCTTGTAGGAGCACTGTATCTGCAGTAGCAAAGAAAATAATTATACATATGCGCACATACAAACTCCCCAGTTAAAATTCAACTGTTCCTTCCATATTTATTTTGATCCTGAGAAACTCCCCAGTCCCTGCTGGTGACAAGCATACCCATAACATGATGCTGCCACCACAATACTTGAAAATACAAAGGGCTTCACTGTGTGATGTATTTGACCCAAACCTGTCATTTTTAAAAGTACATTAATTTGCCGTATTGTCTTGCAGTATTACTTAACAGCCTTGTTGCAAACAGATTTGGAGTGGATTTTTTTTACGCAGGGTTCCTTCTTTTCACTTTTTCATACAGGTCAGTAATGTGGAGTGAATGCAATGTTGTTGATCCTCTGTATTTTAAACTATTGTGGTGGCAGCATCATGTTATGGGTACTGCCAAAGACACACCGGAATGGCTATTCAATAGGGGTTGAGTGTTCCTGCGTGGTCCTGACTTAATTTAGCTCGAAAATCAGGGATCAAGGTTTGAATATTTGTTGTCCATAAATTATTCCCAACCAAATGTACTGAGTTTGAACAATTTTGACAAAAAATATGTACAAACATTAGGAACACCTTCCTAATATTGAGTTGCACCCCCTTTGGCCCACAGAACAGCCTCAATTTGTCTGGGCATGGACTGTACAAGGTTTGTTAAGCGTTCCACAGGGATGCTGGCCCATGTTGACTCCAATGCTTCCCATAGCTGTCAAGTTGGCTGGATGTCCTTTGGATGGTGGACCATTCTTGATACACATGGGAAACTGTTGAGCGTGAAAAACCCAGCAGCATTGCAGTTCTTGACACTCAAACCGGTGCATCTGGGACCTTCTACCATACCCTGTTCAAAGGCACTAAAATATTTTGTCTTGCCCATTCACCCTCTGAATGGCACACATACACAATCCATGTCTCAATTGTCTCAGGGCTTTAAAATCCTTATTTAATTCACCTGTCTCCTCTCCTTCATCTACACTGATTGAAGTGGATTTAACAAGTGACATCAATACGGGATCATAGCTTTCCCCTGGATTCACTTAGTATATGTCATGGAAAGAGCAAGGGTTCTTAATGTTGTGTATACTCAGGTTAGCTTATCTTGATGTATCTTCCATGCTTTGGAAACATTTGTGACCAGCAACACTTATTTTGTAAATAAGCATTCCAGTTTCTCTTCATATCTAATTTCTGGTTTCAGTTGTTGCATTTTATCAAACACAGTTACTCTTAAATTATCATGTAAATCAAAATGTAAATGTAAATTACAGTTCATTCTCAACCTGCCCTAAATCGCCCCTAGCTGCTCTTCAATTATTGCATTTAACCTGCTTACCTTAATTGCCAGAGGCAGTATCCCGGTTGTCAACGTGGCACACAGGGATCTTTTGGTTTCTTGTAAGGTGAGAGGTGACACAGGGTTCTGGATCCTAGCTGTTTTTAATCTGGTTATAATTTCTGAGTTTGAGCCAAATACCATATGATTATACTTTTGCTGACTGACAGCAATGATTAAACTTTGGCCACTAAATACTGTAAATATTGCATCTCTGGACAAGCTACCAGAACATCAGATTAACCAGCAGTGCAATGCAGGACCCCCCCTCTCTCCCAACTGGGCTGTACCTTGCAGATTGGCTACCCCTAGTGAGAGAATGAGCGATCCCTCTTTCTTGGAGGCATCAGTGTAGAACTCTCCACTGGCTCGGTTCTGCTGCCGGATGATGTCCTCCACCAGAGAGAGCAGAGAGTTGATATCAGTCTGTGGTCCAGACTTCATCTCTAACTCCAGGCGTGGAATGGGGCTCTTCATAGCCTTGGAGAGTGACTGAGCAATCTTCTTTATGTCCTGCGAGAATAACGTATTTACAGTTGAAGTTGTAAGTTCTCATACATTTAGGTTGGAGTCATTAAAACTGGTTTTTCAACCACTCCACAAATTTCTTGTTAACAAACTATAGTTTTGTCAAGTCGGTTAGGACATCTACTTTGTGCATGACATAAGTAATTTTTTCCAACAATTCACTTTATCACAATTCCAGTCAGTCAGAAGTTTACATACACTAAATTGACTGTGCCTTCAAACGGCTTGGAAAATTCCAGAAAATGATGTCATGGCTTTAGAAGCTTCTGATAGGCTAATTGACATAATTTCAATAAATTGGAGGTGTACCTGTGGATGTATTTCAAGGCCTACCTTCAAACTCAGTGCCTCTTTGCTTACATCATGGGAAAATTAAAAGAAATCAGCCAAGACCTCAGAAAAAGAAATGTAGACCTCAAGTCTGGTTCATCCTTGGGAGCAATTTCCAAACACCAGAAGATACCACATTCATCTGTACAAACAATAGTACGCAAGTATAAACACCATGGGACTACGCAGCCGTCGTACCGCTCAGGAAGGAGACGCGTTCTGTCTCCTAGAGATGAATGTACTTTGGTGCGAAAAGTGCAAATCAATAACAGAACAACAGCAAAGTACCTTGTGAAGATACTGGAGGAAAAAGGTACAAAAGTATCTATATCCACAGTAAAATTAGTCCTATATCGACATAACCTGAAAGGCCGCTCAGCAAGGAAGAAGTCACTGCTCCAAAACCGCCATAAAAAAAGCCAGACTACGGTTTGCAACTGCACATGGGGACAAAGATCATACTTTTTGGAGGAATGTCCTCTGGTTTGTTGAAACCAAAATAGAACTGTTTGGCCATAATGACCATTGTTATGTTTGGACAACTGTGAAGCACGGGATGGTGCTTTGCTGCAGGAGGGACTGGTGCACTTCACAAAATAGATGGCATCATGAGGGTGGACAATTTTGTGCATATATTAAAGCAACATCTCAAGACATGTCAGGAAGTTAAAGTTTGGTCGCAAATGGTTCTTCCAAATGGACAATGACCCCAAACATACTTCCAAAGTTGTGGCAAAATTTACTGACGACAAAGTCAAGGTATTGGAGTGGCCGTCACAAAGCCCTGACCTCAATCCTATCGAACATTTGTGGGCAGAACTTTAAAAGCGTGTGCGAGCAAGGAGGCCTACAAACCTGACTCAGTTACACCAGCTCTGTCAGGAGGAATGGGACAAAATTCACCCAACTTATTGTGGGAAGCTTGTGGAAGGCTACCCAAAATGTTTGACCCAAGTTAAACAATTTCAAGGCAATGCTACCAAATACTATTTGAGTGTATGTAAACTTCTGACACACTGGGAATGTGATGAAATAAATCAAATCTGAAATAAATCACTCTACTATTATTCTGACATTTCACATTCTTAAAATAAAGTGGTGATCCTAACTGACCTGACATGAATTTTTACTAGGATTACATGTCAGGAATTGTGAAAAACTGAGTTGAAATGTATTTGGCTAAGGTGTATCTAAACTTCCAACTCTACCTACAGTGGCTTGCGAAAGTATTCACCCCCTTGGAGTTTTTCATATTTTGTTGCCTGGAATTCAAATAGATTTTTGGGGGGTTTGTATCATTTGATTTACACAACATGCACCACTTTGAAGATGCAAAATATGTTGTATTGTGAAACAAACAAGAAATAAGACAAAAAAACAGAACTTGAGCGTGCATAACTATTCACCCCCCAAAAGTCAATACTTTGTAGAGCCACCTTTTGCAGCAATTACAGCTGCAGGTCTCTTGAGGTATGTTTCTATAAGCTTGGCACATCGAGCCACTGGGATTTTTTTCCATTCTTCAAGGCAAAACTGCTCCAGCTCCTTCAAGTTGGATTGGTTCTGCTGGTGTACAGCAATCTTTAAGTCATACCACAGCAGTGTATTAACAGCTTTGCTACTGTGGCGATGCAAACTGGGGGTGACTCTTGATCACAAATTCTGTTAAAATTGTTTACTTCTTTTACCTTTATGACAGTGTCTGGTGTGAGTTCTCTCTCCCTCTGTGGGGACGGAGGCTGTGAAGGAGTCACTCTGCCAGTCTTCCCCTGCTTGGACACCTCTGCCTTGGGCTTTCCAGGCTTCGTCTCTCGGGGGCGGGTGTTTCTGAAGATACTCACAATGAGGAGATTAATTGGAAACATTATGATTGAACTCTGAACGCCGATCATCACCTGCTGCCAGGTGAACTCGATATGACCTACAGGAGAAAGAGAGAAAATCTTAATGTTCTGAAAACATGTTGTTATTTCCATACAGCACCAATACTGTGCAGGCGTCCATACCCAGGTCCATGGTCTGCTCAGAGGGGTCGGTAGGGATGCCCCAGAACATGATGCTGGTCAGCATGGTACACAGCAGCAGAGAGAAACAGCAGGAGACTCGCTGGACACATGTGAAGGTGCTCGTTGGAGGCCGGCTGATCACAGAAAACCAGATGTGGCCATCACGGAAATCCTTTGCTGTTTTCATGAAGAACAGATTACTGCAGAATATACAATGTAAGAAGATTTAGTTACATGATGGACAATTGTCCTGGTATATATATATTGCCATACCAAAATGCATCCATGCTTTACCTCACCTGAATTTCTTCAAATCTATGTCAGAGGCAACAGGGAAGACTTTATCAAGGATGCACTCGCCCATATCTATGGCCAGCCATGAGTTACACAGGAAGTGCCACTTCTGTCCAGTTTCTAGATCCTGCACCGTCACTTTGTTTATATACCTGCATGAAAACCGTTATTGTCAACTACATTTACAATTTCGAACGTCAGCTTTAATTAACGTAAAATCCATCTGTCCCTCTACTACTGTGAGACATCCTCCCCGTCCACTCTCCTACCAGGCTGGGTGCCCCCCTGAGTTGTCGTGCCACAGCCTGATGCTCTGCAGCTCCCCCAGAGAGAAGGGTGTGGTCAACAGGAACGTATCCACTGCACCCCTCTCAAACACAGGCTTGTCAGGGTCAGCGAGGTGGTGTGGCTCACTCTCTCCCTCCGTGCCCAGCAGAGTCACAGTAACCTGCAGCAGCAACACAGAGTCAGGGTGACTGAGTGTGGTTTTATCAGAGAACAGAATATGATGTCCTGCAGCAGTGGAAGCTGTTGGTACTGACCTGAGACGAGGTGGAAGCACCACGCCGATGCCCAGTGCTGATATTCAGCATGTAACGGTATTCAGCCAAGGGGTCATTATCTTCCAACAATGTTACCTTCACCTACAAGAAGTAACACTTGAAGATGAAACAATGCATCAACAGCAAACCAACAGGATGATGCATTCTCAAACTGGTAAATCTAAGCACTGGAAATCTGCTGATTGGATCACCAGAGTAGCATGTTCTCAAGGTGTCTGTATAGTCTGGACAAAAATTGTCTAGAAAATGGCGGCAGCGATTGTTCAAGGCAGACCTTGGCTATGTCCTTGATGTCCTTCCTGCGTGCCCACACGACCACCAAGAGATAAGCAATGAAGATGGCACCAACAAAGCACACCACCACAGGGTTGTCTGAGAAGGTGGCAAAGAGCTCAGCGGTACGTGACACATCCACAAGGTTGGGCATGATGAAGAAAGAGCTCCCGAAGAAGGTCAAATGGTTACATAAGCACTGAGTGACCAATGACGTGGTTAAAGGACCAACCTAAGGAGACCACAGTCAGTTTATGCATTTGATATTGGCAGTGCCTGGTTGCAGTGATGTGCCAATATTTTATTATAAGGTGTTGTGTAGTACTTGTTGAACTCACCCTGCAGCCATCTTCACTCCAGGTGGATAAGGTTTCATTCCAATACTTGCACTGGGCAGCAATGGAGGTGACAGTCACAGTGGCATTGACTGATTTAACCCCTGCTTCTACAATGGGCCTCACCACAAGGTAATGCACCCCAACTTTTCCTGTCAAATCATTGGGACCCAGGACCCAGGTGTATCTCTCTGTACCCAAAATAAACACAACACAAGCACATTTATCTTTCTAAACACTCAGTGTTGTTGGTTCATTATGCTTCACAATAGTTCTATGTCTGCCATTTACAAGAAGTCAGTTCAGGAGGTTGATCACCTTGTGAATTGCCTTGATGAGGCATCTGCGTCTTGGCTACATATTGCTTGTCCTTTGGGTAGTCTTTATACCCCAGCAACAGTACAAATGGTATGTCCTCTGAGGGCTCCATCTTTAGCACCAGTGTTATGTCTGGTGAAGGGACGTCAATCATCAGTGTGCTGTAGTTTCCCAGTTCAAGGATTGTGCTGTTTACCTGCCCGCCTCCAAGTCTCGGCAAGAGGATCTGAGAATCATAGAATATGTTGCAATATATACAACTGTAATCAACATTCTGTTTACTTGATCATATAGTCTTTAAAGTATATGTCTTGGACATTATCTTAGAAGATATACTGTACGTCTTGGACATCAAGGGCTCTCAAGAGAAAAGCCCCACTAAAATTGGTACATGTTTGCAGGGTTCTGACCTCAATTTCCTCAGACAGGTTCTCCACAGGGATGGCTGATCCATCCTGTCTGGTGAGTGTCACAGACCCCATGGCACCACTGATGTTACCCCCCTCACTCCAAGAATAAGGGTTCTTCTCAAAACTCAGCATCTGTAAAAGTAAGGAAATTATGAGATAAGAGAATGAGGGTTAAAACCGTCCACAATATATTAATAGACAATTACTACATGAACAATTAACCAAATGAAAACCTCCCTAATGCTTGACACAAAAAAAAAACATTTTCACTGCCGTATTCACTTCTGTGATAAATCCCTCACTAACCTCCACACATTCACTCGCAGACATTCACACTTACTCGCACATCCACTGGTTCCTCTGGAGAAAGGACATCAGCACCCAGGGGAGGGAAGGAAAAGCTGGCAGAGGAGCTATCTGGGATGTTTATAGACTGCATCTGAATGCTATTTGCAGACATCCTAAGAGAAGAGAGTGTATAATATACTGTAACTCAAAATTGAGCCAACTTAACAGGAGCATTTTGTATTTGAGATATTGTATTGTAAATACAAATGACATATTTCAAGTTACATTTATGTGACAGGCCTTGCATTTGTTATAGTAATGTTTCCACTCCAACGCTCTGTTTCTTACCTGTTAGCATACACACTGATCTCAGGGCTCTTGATAATGGCAGGCTCCTGACCAACCTTTTTACCATTTAACAGTGCACTCTGCACATTGTCCATACTGTTCAGGAGAGTCTTTGAGACCTTTCTCTGTGAAAGACAAACAAAATGCAGTAGTCCTGAAAAGGGCTGAAAAGTAACCATAATTCATAACTGTCATCAGGGAACTCAGTGAAGCTATATACAGTTGAAGTCTGAAGTTTACATACATTTAAACTCAGTTTTTCACAATTCCTGACATTTAATCCTAGTAAAAATTCAGTTTCAGGTCAAGGTCCTTTGCTTTTGTTCTGGGATTGATTTGCACTTTTTGCACCAAAGTACGTTCATCTCTAGGAGACAGAACGCGTCTCCTTCCTGAGTGGTATGACGGCTGCGTGGTCCCGTGGTGTTTATACTTGTGTACTATTGTTTGTACAGATGAATGTGGTACCTTCTGGTGTTTGGAAATTGCTCCCAAGGATGAACCAGACTTGTGGAGGTCTACATTTATTTTTCTGAGGTCTTGGCTGATTTCTTTTGATTTTCCCATGATGTCAAGCAAAGAGGCACTGAGTTTGAAGGTAGGCCTTGAAATACATCCACAGGTACACCTCCAATTGACTCAAATGATGTCAACTAACCTATCAGAAGCTTCTAACGCCATGACATCATTTTCTGGAATTTTATAAGCTGTTTAAAGGCACAGTCAACTTAGTGTATGTAAACTTCTGACCCACTGGAATTGTGATACAGTGAATTAATCAGTCTGTAAACAATTGTTGGAAACATTACTTGTGTCATGCACAAAGTAGATGTCCTAACCGACTTGCCAAAACTATAGTTTGTATAGTTTATAGCTAATACCCTGATGAAGACCGCTTGTCTGTCGAAACGTTGTACATAAATATTTTTGCATCTGAGCTCCTAGAGTGTGCTGCTCTCCTTCATTTATTTAAGTGTTCCACTCCGCTACCCAGCACCTCATCTAAACAGGTGTGCGTTTCTTTTGCCTTTGGAAACATTACTTGTGTCATGCACAAAGTAGTTGTCCTGACCGACTTGCCAAAACTATAGTTTGTTAACAAGACACTTGTAGAGTGGTTGAAAAACATGTTTTAATGACTCCAACCTAAGTGTATGTAAACTTCCGCCTTCAACTGTATATCACCTGTGTGCTTGCATTTGAAGAGACTCCCAGGATATTGCTGGCTGCCTCTACAATTGGTGTAGCTGCCTGCACCATCTCTTGTCCACCATGCTCACTGACATTCATATAGAGGAGGGAAGAGCTGAGGTCTGCCACCAGGGAGCTAGCTTCTAGCTGGAAAAGATCCACAGCATAACATAGACCATTGGGAACTAAATGTTTGGAAAATATTTTGTTGCCTTGCTCTCATATCCAATTGTACCTGAGCAGCGGAATTGACCTCTTCCCTCCTCTTGGTGATCCCTGCCACTGCTCTAGCCGTCAGCTCCACTTCCTGAGGAGTGTTGTTGGGGACATTCTTCAGCACTGCAGTCATGGTGCTCAGCATCTGTTCTCGCAGCTGGAACATCAATCAGAACACCTCACAAACATCCATCTAAAGAGACACTTCCCTTTGTCTTGAACTTCATACTCATTTATCATAACTCTTTTAGTTTAGTGTCATGTCTTACGTTCAACAATACACAGAGTCCCTAGACCAGGGATGGCCAAATTTGATGGGGGCGAGGGGAAACAAAAAATGTGAACTCATCATGAGGAGCTGCAGTGGCTCGCGGGTCTGCGTACCCTCATCCATAGCCAGACATGCAGTCAACTGAATTTTGCAATCGATCAATTTCTGCAGTTAAACTACTTAACGCTCTTAACTCAATGCATTACACCAGTAGGGCCCTCGCTCAGGGCCCTAGTCTTTTGGGGGCCCTGAGCGAGACTTGGCCTTGCACCTCGTGGGCCAATTTATTTGACTGGTCCCCGTCTTAGCAGCCAGGGGCCCTAAGTGACCGCTTATGCCTGGAGCCAACCATGATAAGTAGTTTATAAACTGCTCATTATTAGTCTATAAAGGCAATAAACAATTATAATTATTGGTGCTTCGTTTTTGGAAATTGATCCACGGGACTACAAAAGCGGGTCGTGGGTTGCCAATCCCTGGCGTAGACATTCCTGGCATGAAAGCCCATGCTCCCTATGACCATAGAATATTACCCCGTTCTCACCTCCTCCCTGGCACCTTTCTGATCCTCACTGGAGCCCTTGTTCAGAATGTCAGACACAGACTTGAACATCTGTCCTAGGGTCTCCCCAGTGAGCAACCCCTGTTGCTGTAGCTGAGCGACAGTGTTCTCAACCACAGACTGCAGATTCTCCACTGAGGAACTGGAGTTGGCTGGCCACACCTTGGTGGACAACAATCAAATGTGAGCTCCAGATACTACATTATAAATGTGAGCTCTATGGAGCAGAAAGGCAGGACAGTTACCATGCATTAAATCATTAAGTGAATGATAGGATTTTTACTTGATGACAAACCTCAGTGGTGATCGTGGCATTTGTTTTTCTATCCCCATTTATTAGAGTAACCACCACTGACAGACTGTAGTTGTAACTGTTGTTCCCGAGAGGTAGGAAGATTGACTTGACTTCATTTCCATAACTGCAGCGCAAATGTTTATCTGAAATATAAATAAATATTATATAATGTGTTTTCATACAGTGGATGAAGCTTCACCTGAATACAGGGAACTGCATTTTAAAATTTTGATTTAATGTCCTACTATTCAACTTCTTTGATCGGGGAAAGTCTCTTGAAATAGACTACATTGTCGACAGATTTCAGACAACTCACCTTTGTCAGTTTTGAAACAATATTGGCATTTGCCTGTGGAGCAGGAGGTTGTTGCACAGGTGATATTGAAAGCATCTAGAACTGTGCCTGACTGAGGGGAAATTACACAGGAATGGAGGCTGGTGATGGTAGTTGGGGCTGTTCTTTCAGGTACAGTTACAGATACAGTAGTAGTTGCCGCTATGGTGGTAGCAGCCGGTAGGGTAGTAGCTACCAGTGGGATGGTAGCAACAGGTATTGTAGTAGCAGATGGACGAGTAGTAACAGCCGGTAGGATGGTGGTAGCAGCCGGTAAGGTAGCAGGCGGTATGTTAGTGGCAACAGGTGCAAGTGTTGCAACACCTGGTATCTGAATGGTGTACTTGACAACGCCAGATGTCGTCTTACCTACAACAAAAAGTTGAATAGGTTACATTAATGTAAATAAATGCATTCTGTAAATGTTGGTCTGGATGTACACGATTTACTCTAAATATCCATGATCAAATGATACACTACCTAAAATATAACACATTGGAACACTTGATTCATTTTATGGCCCACATTACAATGGCTAATTTGACATTCTGATGTCAGGTTCAACATAAGTGATGCTCATCCTACTATAATCTGTAACTAAAGCACGTGTAACAACACATACTCTAAAATCAATGAATACCTACCATACGCTATCACATTGAGATTCAGAGATCTGGACTGGGCATTTTTCAGATTGTGACTTGTCACCATGTATTCATTGCCACCATCTATTCTGTGTAGCAGTGGTCTTTGCTTTGCTTTTTTGTAGCAGTGTTTGAGGTCTCCCTAGAAGAAATGAGCTCAAAATTAAAATTACATTTCCTTCATAGACACTGTCGTTGTACAGAATGACTACAGCTTTTGTACAATCCAACTGCGCATGCGTTCATTTCAGGTTACTTATTTTGCTCATGTGACAAATTACAAATGAATGTATGTTTGTGTGTATGTGTGTTCAAACACCTGTGTGTTTGTGTGTATGTGTGTTCAAACACCTGTGTGTTTGTGTGTATGTGTGTTCAAACACCTGTGTGTTTGTGTGTATGTGTGTTCAAACACCTGTGTGTTTGTGTGTATGTGTGTTCAAACACCTGTGTGTTTGTGTGTATGTGTGTTCAAACACCTGTGTGTTTGTGTGTATGTGTGTTCAAACACCTGTGTGTTTGTGTGTATGTGTGTTCAAACACCTGTGTGTTTGTGTGTATGTGTGTTCAAACACCTGTGTGTTTGTGTGCATGTCGGTGGGGTTGGTTAACAACAGACATATTTCTGTCTGGACTAATAAAGTATATCTAATCTTAAATTAGACAACATAAGTTCTATCTATTCATGCACTGAAACCACTATTCATAAATATGTTTGTGTGCACAATAGAGGAGTCTCACACTTACTGTCAAAGGTCTTGTGTCCTCAACATGCCAAACTACTGTTGGGCAACTCATTGCGGTGGTACACTCCAATTTGAGGGTTACATCGTTGTTTATGTTCACTGGGTTACAATTAGAACAACTGAAAGAACAAAGGTTAACTTTTATCATACAACAGATCTTCTGGGACATAGATTACTGTAACTTTGAATTTGATTCAAGTCAGCCATTTAGCTTCTTCGTTTGATAATGCAAACCTCTCCTAACCAACAAAATGTCACTCGGGACTATACATCTGTCTAATGAGCCATTCCCTCCCTCGTTTTACCTTATGGTAACATCGGTGAATTCTGGCGGAGTGACAGTGATGCATTTCTCTGCTTTAGCCACTTGAGCCCCGGTCCCATTTTTCTTCTGCACAGTAAAACTGTATATATAAAAAAGAAATGGGTCTGGAAGACAGGCTGCTGTAATCACATGAGTCTCCTGGTTTGTTTTGTCTCTGCATTTACATTGTTCATCTGTTGGAATAAATGGGGAACATGGTTTGAGTATAACATCTGTGCTGAAAGTACATTAAAGGTACTACACAATCTATACGGTCACCCGGAAACCAGAGAAATACCGCCGTTGTTACTTAGTGAGTTTAGAAGAACAATTCTATTCATAGAAAGATTGTGCCTGAACTGAAAACTAAAATCTTCGGATTTCAGATTTATAACTAGCACAGGCCTTGAAGATAAGACTTGAACAGGTGGGCCACGTAAAAGTCTTGACAGACTTTGTTACTGTAGCCTACTAATGAGTTGAACTGAGAGGTGAGTGTTCTCAGCTCTGGTACTTACTGCATTCCCATTCAAGTAGTATTCCAGGTTCACTGATTCCGAGTACTCCACTCAAGCCAGTTAACCCAAGTGTGACACTTTGCGTGTAGTCAGATGGACTTTCTGGATCAGAAGTGATTACCACATTAGCCTGGGGAAGCCTTTTATGCTCCTCTGTCTGAAATTCTGATTTATTGTGACAAACTGCTGCTGTGTTCCCCACATCCACGTCCATGTGTGAGAAGACATTCCAGGCTCTGACTTTCACTTGCAAAGCTCCTGTAACAAAACAGCTGATATAAATAAACAAGGAAACGTTTAATCTTTTCCTATCTTCTGTCATTGTTTCTGATTGTATTTGGGTAGGTACCTTGGATAGTGGTTGAGATATTGTAAACCTGAATGCTTCTGTTTTGCATGTCTCTGGTCTCAGAGATGCTGTCGTTGGCTCCAGACACCTGGAAGAGAAGCTGCACCGGGACTCCCCGGTCCAGGGAGACAGTAACGTAGAGGTCTGAGTCTGGACACTCTCCCTCCTCAGCCATCACTGATCCCAGCAGGCCCTCCACTGGCTCCAGCAGACACACCTGCAGCTCAGTGGACACGCCCAAGACCGAGACCCCGTTAGAGGCATGCAGGGTCAGCTGGTGGCAGCCAGAGCCCAGTTGTTGCTCCACCTCTGGTCCCACTGTGATGTTGTGGGGGACGATTCCTCTGACTGCTGATGAATTGGCCACCAACATCTCACCACGGTGGACTTTGTAGGTCACATTCGTACCTGTAGATAGCAAAGTTGTCTCATTCTACCAAGATTTGTACTCTCGGAAATGTAAGACCAAATGCTTTTATTTCTGCTCATGTTGGTTTTACTTACCAGCTTCTACTTCAACCTGGATTTGAAGGGGACTGCCATACAGGGCCTTGCAGTTTGCTCCATCTGTTGATTGGTTCATGCTATAGCACTTAATGACGCCAAACTCCCCGATGGGCTCCTGAATGGTGATGGCTTTCTGAGCTGTCACATGCCACTCACTGGTGGTACACTCCACCCCAACTATGAAGACACCTGGACGGGTGTATTTATGAACCACACTGCTCTCCAACCTGTGAGAGTGTAAATTCCATGAATTGTGAATGAATTAGGGACTTTTTGGCTTTGATGTTGGGTGATATACATTACTCAGTTACTCACTCTTCTGGACTATAAGGATCGATGTTGTGCCCATCTCCAGCACTTAGAGTGCAGGTCAGGTTGCCCTGGAAGGGATGGAGAAGCCACTTCACTGTTATGGAGACATTGTCAAAGACGGCAGCCAACTTGCTCATTAATAAGTGGAGACCTGTGGACCACAGACATGGCTAGGTTAGATTGTGTGTGTTAGCTGCCACTCATAATGTGTTGAAATACAACATTATAGAAAACGTCAATCGAGCCCTTCACTAGCTGAAAACATATTTGAGTATTTAAATGGAATGTAGAAGGGAGGGAAGGAGAGACAGTAACAGGGGTAGAATGTTCTGACCATCTTTGCAGTTGTATTCCACAGACAGGTAGCTTCCAAGCCCTGGGCATGGTTCACCAAAAGAGGCCACATCTGCCGTGGCTTGGCACGCCTGCAGCCCACGGCAGTCTCCTGGAAATAATGTACATTAAATAGAGATATGAGAGGTGAAGAAATAGAATAGTTTTCCACCATAATTGTCATCAGAATCATCATTAAGATCATCATCCACATTATCATTATAATAGACTTATCCAAGTGCTCTGAAAATATACATTGTGTGCAAACTGTTCAAAGGAAGGATTATTATCACAATGCCTATTCTATTTGTCATTCATACATGAAGCACTAACTTAAGCAATGGCTTAAACCTAGTGCAGTACATTTAGATTTCATTGACAGTATTACAACCATTTAAAACTGGTACATTTTGTGGCTTTACTTTCAGTCTTGACATTGTACCAGCATATGTACCTCTATTATGGTTTTTGTTAAGACACAAATACATATTTCTTTGGTGCTTTGTGCAATTAAGTTTTATTGCTGCCTCAGTGCATCTGGTGCCGTTGTTGAAGCTGTGTGTGTTTTACAATATTTACAGTTCTGCTCTATGCTTTGCAAATGCAAACGTTCTAAGAGCTCAATGTTTAAATATTGTTCATCATGTAGTTGTTTGGTAATAGCATCCTGCTAAAGTGAAACTAAGTTGAATTTCTGCCTCTATTGAATTGCTGGGCCCTTTATTGAATCTGTGTTTGCTTTACAATATTTACATTTCTGCTTTTTACTTTAAGCAGCGTGTCCTAAAAGTGCAATGATCAAATACTGCACAGCAGGCAATTACTTTGACCCATTAAAAGCACTTTGCTTAAAGGCCCAGTGCAGTCAAAAACGTGGTTTCCTGTGTTTTATATATATATACAGTGGTGAGAACAAGTATTTGATACACTGCCGATTTTGTAGGTTTTCCTACTTACAAAGCATGTAGAGGTCTGTAATGTTTATCATAGGTACACTTCAACTGTGAGAGACGGAATCTAAAACAAAATCTGCAAAATCGACAGTGTATCAAATACTTGTTCTCCCCACTGTATTTCTACTCTATTGGGCTGGAATAATACTGTGATTTTGTGCAAATTATGATAATGCCCTTTTAGTGTGAGAGCTGTTTGAAAAGACTGTGTGAAATGTCAGCCTGTTTTGGTGGGATGGAGAATTGGCCTGCCTCGCGACATCACCAGGCGATAAGTTAGTTAATAGACCAATAAGAAATATAGTTAAATCCAAACCTCTCTGCCAATAACAGCTAGTTTTCAGTTTCCCCCTCCCCACTCAGACCACTCCCAGACAGTCCTAGCAAAATTCTTGCTTTAGAAATGACTCTATCCTAAGAAGCTATTTATGTTTCTTTTTGACCATTTTAATTGAAAGCAATCACAGTAAGGTACTTAATTGTTACCCAGAAATGATTTGATTTTGAGATGTTAAAAAACGGCTGCATTGGACCTTTACTGTTCTTACTCATACAATGTAAGAACACGACTATTCTTGAATCAATATTCAAACCAAAACATATATCAATATCCTGAGTGATGGACAAAATACACCTTGCACAATATTTGAAAAGTTTCAAAAACATTAGACTTCACACCATACCTGTCACTGAATGTACAACATCTATCCAGCTACACTCCTCCTGTGTGGAGGTGGCTGAAGAAGTGGGACTCGTCCGGCAGTAGTGAACCGTCTTACGACCATAGAAGCTGTCATCAATCTCTATCACCTGACCAGAACCACACTGTAGTGTTGCATTGTGGGCAGCACAAGCAATGGAGCGCCCAGATTCTGAGACAAAGAAGTAAATAAGGTTTAATAATTAGAGTTAAAGGGAATAGCAAGCGCATACAGTATATTCCTCGCTACCTTGTTATTCTGCATACATGCACACACAGATGCATGTGTGCAAACACACATCAAATACAAACCAAATTGGCAGATGAAGTGCAGCTCCTGGCTACAGTTGCTTGTTGCCTCCCACTGAAACCCTGAGCTCCTCAGTATGTGACCACAGCCAGCCCCTGGATCAGGGTCGTTCACCCAGTTAGAGTAGCTGACATCAGAGCCATCAAGCCAGGAGAGAGGACCTGAGGATTTACAGCACAAACACCAATGAAAGTATTATATTCTATATACACTGAGGGTACAAAACATTAGGAACACCTGCTCTTCAAAGTAGAGGAAATAAAGTATGTAAGTACTCTGTCATATTATATTATATTTGTGACATATATTCCTACAAAATGATATCCCAGCTGTTCATCCTGATACATCATTCTGTTAATACTCTAATTCACGTAATAAAACACTTGAAAAGCAGAGTAAGGGATATGACGTAAGAAAACAAAGTCAATGCCACAGGAGCCGGCTGTGAATAGGTGATAAAGTTGGTCCTTTGTACGGGAATAAAAAAGGCCTGTCTAAATCAAGGGACTGGACAGCAGATCCAATTGAATGACAAGTGTTCTTCATCAGCCAGGTGCTGCTAAAAGGAGATATCTTAATGTGGCATGGTCTCCTAGCAATACATTATAAATCTCCCAGCGAGACACAGGAAGGCCAGCTGACTTGAGAGATAGCCACCAAACCCAGCCTGTGTCTACTTCCAGTTTTACTGCCAGATCAAAGAAGGTATACTGATAAAACAAGACCAAGAGTAACCATCTTTGTCTCAAGAGAAGTGGTGGGCGGATCATGTTCGTTTAGGAGACTGGGAATGGATCTGATTTCTGATGCAAATAATCATGAAAAAAAAAAAGATTGTGAGGAATACTTCTGCCACAGCTCAGCAAAGGAGTAGGATTATTCTATGAAAAAACAACAACCCCAAAACACTATTACCTCTTTCAAATATCAATGAAATATTTAGGCCTACTCTCACACAAAGTCATCATGGGCAATTCCATGGTAATGTACAGCGCATTCAGAAAGTATTCAGACCCTTTCACTTTTTCCACATTCTTTTACGTTACAGCCTTATTCTAAAATGGACTAAATTATTTCCCCCCCTCATCAATCTACACACAATACCCCATAATGACAAAGCAAAAACAGGTTTGTGGACATTTTTGAAAGTTTATTAAAAAATAAAATAATAATGAAATATCCCAGACCGTTTATTCAGTACTTTGTTCAAGCACCTTTGGCAGCGATTACAGCCTCGAGTCTTCTTGGGTATGACGCTACAAGCTTAGCATACCTGTATTTGGGGAGTTTATCCCATTCTTCTCTGCAGATCCTCTCAAGCTCTGTCAGGTTGGATGGGGAGTGTCGTGGCACAGCTATTTTCAGGTTTCTCCAGAGATGTTCAAATGAGTTAAAGTCTGGGCTCTGGCTGGGTCACACAAGGACATTCAGAGACTTGTCTCCAAGCCACTCCTGCATTGTCTTTCATCAAGGATCTCTCTGTACTTTGCTCCATTCATATTTGCCTCGATCTTGACTAGTCTCCCAGTCCCTACCACTGAAAAACATCCCCACAGCATGATGCTGCCACTACCATGCTTCACCGTAGGGATGGTGCCAGGTTTCCTCCAGATGTGATTCTTGGCATTATATGGACAGGTTTGTTCCTTTCCAAATAATTTCCAATCAATTGAATTTACCACAGGTGGACTCCAATCAAGTTGTAGAAACATCTCAAGGATGATCAATGGAAACAGGATGCACCTGAGCTAAATTTCGAGTCTCATAGCAAAGGGTCTGAATACTTATGTAAATAAGGTATCGGTTATTTCTTTTTTATAAATTTGCCCAAAAAAATTTAATCTGTTTTTGCATTGTCCTTATGGTTTATTGTGTGTAGATTGATGAGGAACAAATGTATTTAATCCATTTTATAATAAGGCTGTAACGTAACCAAATTTGGAAAAAGTCAAGGGGGTCTGAATATTATCAGAATGCACTGTAATTGCGCTGATGTTTTACATAAGACTACTTTTAACAATTTAAACTGAACATTTTACAAAAACACTTTTACTGGAAAAACTGTGCAGATGCATATTTGGTAACAGAATTTTGGTAAAATCTCCCTCAGGTTTTTACGGGACCACGTTTTCCAAAAACTCTCAATATCTGCTCCGAAGGAGGATTCAAAAGACAATGGGGTGTCAGCTATGACATGAAACCTTAACCTTGAACCTCTTTTGGATATTGAACTACAGTAATGAAGTGGATTTACACACCCGATAACATCATTATGGATAACATCATAATCATACACCTCCAATTGACTCAAATGATGTCAATTAGCCTATCAGAAGCTTATAAAACCATGACATCATTTTCTGTCATTTTCCAAGCTGTTTAAAGGCACAGTCAACTTAGTGTATGTAAACTTCAGACCCACTGGAATTGTGATACAGTGAATTATAAGTGAAATAATCTGTCTGTAAACAATTGTTGGAAAAATGACTTGTGTCATGCACAAAGTAGATATCCTAACCGACTTGCCAAAACTATAGTTTGTTAACAAGAAATTTGTGGAGTGGTTGAAAAACAAGTTTTAATGACTCCAACCTAAGTGTAAGTAATCTTCCGACTTCAATTGTATATCCACCTTTGCATATTTGGGAATTATTCTACACACTGGATATTATTTTAATAATGAGCTCCTCCCAAAACAAGACAACATTTTATTGGTTCGGATCGGATCAAATCTGAAGATGTAGATAGATGTCTGGTAGATGTTTTCTAAGACCCCTTTTCCATCTGTTTGACCAGCAGTCAAAGCCTTTGCTTGTTATTCCTAATATTTAGGATAGAAAATGGTCGGAAAATGTATATATTCCTTCATTTAAAAAAAGATAGCTTTCATTTGATGCTAGATTTGACATGATCCTATGAACTTCTCTTGTTAGTGCTTATGGGTCCTTTTACATCAAAATTCCCTCATATCATGGCAATTTCATAAGACTTTAAATCATACACTCTAACACAATAAAATAACTCTTTGCAAATACATCCATGCACAGGACAGTCTACTCTCAACCTTTGATTTCCTTTACATAATCATATCTATTATTGTACAGTATGTTGATTGCAATTAGTGTTTTCTTCAATTGTCCTCTTACCCTCAGCAGCAGCAGAGTCCATTGTTAGGTTTGGGGAGGCAGGTGCCAGACCCAGCCACCAATCCTGCTCCGTCTGCAGGTGCTTCTGTAGGAACTGCTGTGTTTCGTCGTTTAAAATGAAGGCCAGGTGTCCACCACCTCGCTCACACCAACCCTGTGCACTGAGGAAGGAACGCGAACGAGGTGGACCCACAAACTCATAACAGGAGCCGTCAAAGCTCTCTTGGTACTCTGGGCAGGATAGAGGTGCTATCTCATCCTCAGCACAAGACAGGCTTAAGAGGAAAGCATTCAAGAGTAATACAGAGAGCTTAGTGCTGTCCATCTTCACCCCTTCACCTGTACACTGTTACAGGCAGCCTGGTGACATGCTATCTTTAAAGGGGACTGACGTCAGCAATCCCTGTCACCACTTCAACATCACAGAATGATTTGTTCTGGCTCCAACAAAGGGCTGTCCACCTTACAGTCTGGCTTTGTGAGTTCCCATTGGTTGCATTATCCTTGTTCACAAACAAACGGAGCAAAGGCCTACAGTGAATGGGCTATAATAAGGTCCTCTGGCCCGTCTGTCAACAGCCTCTGAGTTATACTCTTTCTTTAAGGCTGCCAATGATGTAGCACTCATTGCAGCCTGCATGCAGTATAAGATGATTGTGTCCAGTACGCAGTGCTATACACTCCAGTAGGCTACTCTGGTTAGAGAGAGACCTTTATACTCAACAACCACCATTCAAACCCTAGCAGAAGCTCTAACCTGCCTTATTCAAATGATAAGAAATAAATATATTTTTACTGTCAGAATTTCCTTTTCAACATATTAGAGCCATAATGAACTATGTTCCCGCTCTCAACCCAGTACTATACTGCCAGTCAATTTGATGTCACTTTTGTAGGGGAATGAGGAAAACTTAATAAAATAAAAGCCTGCATTTCAACAGATTGTATTTATATCATTAGCTGATAAAAAATATATTGAAATGTAATCAATGGCCGCTTTAATTGTGGCAATAAGGTAAGGCAATAAGTATTTTATGGAAAAAAAAAAAGTTAAAAAAAGTTTTTTTCAATTAATGAAATAATAAAATGCTGACACTGGTATGTTTAGAATATTGGGCTGTAGAGAAAGAAACTATACTGTCTTAGGTAAAGTGGGGTGGAAAATACTCAGTAGGATCTTTACTAACCAAGAATGTGGTTAGTAAAGTACATGTGCAGTACATATCCAGCAACATTTTGTTATCCACCCCCTCCATAGCTCCCAATACAATAGATTACTATTAAGATCAGTTTAATGGTCAATTGCACACAAGGTCCAATTTAAATTTTACTTCCGCCTTTTAACCCAACCCCTCCGAAATACACACATACATATACATACAGTTGAAGTTGGAAGTTTACATACACCTTAGCCAAATACATTTAAACTCAGTTTTTCACAATTCCTGACATTTAATTATAGTAAAACTTCCCTGTCTTAAGTCAGTTAGGATCACAACTTTATTTTAAGAATGTTAAATGTCAGAATAATAGTAGAGAGAATGATTTATTTAAGATTTTATTTCTTTCATCACATTCCCAGTGGGTCAGAAGTTTACATACACTCAAATAGTATTTGGTAACATTGCCTTTAAATTGTTTAACTTGGGTTAAACATTTTGGGTTGCCTTCCAAAAGCTTCCCACAATAAGTTGGGTGCATTTTGGCCCATTCCTCCTGACAGAGCTGGTGTAACTGAGTCAGGTTTGTAGGCATCCTTGCTTGCACACGGTTTTTCAGTTCTGCCCATAAATGTTCTACAGTATTGAGGTCAGGTCTTTGTGATGGCCACTCTAATACCTTGACTTTGTTGTCCTTAAGCCATTTTGCCACAACTTTGGAAGTATGATTGGGGTCATTGTCCATTTGGAAGACCCATTTGCAACCAAGCTTCAACTTCCTGACAGATGTCTTGAGATGTTGCTTCAATATATCCACATAATTGTCCTCCATCATGATGCCATTTATTTTATGAAGTGCACCAGTCCCTCCTGCAGCAAAGCACCCCCACAACATGATTTTTCCACCCCCGTGCTTCACGGTTGGGATGGTGTTCTTCGGCTTGCAAGCCTCCCCCTTTTTCTTCCAAACACAATGATGGTCATTTTGGCCAAACAGTTCTATTTTTGTGTCATCAGACCAGAGGACATTTCTTCAAAAGTACGATCTTTGTCCCTATGTGCAGTTGCAAACCATGGTCTGGCTTTTTTATGGCAGTTTTGGAGCAGTGACTTCTTCCTTGCTGAGCGGCCTTTCAGGTTATGTCAATATAGGACTTGTTTTACTGGGGATATAGATACTTTTGTGCCTGTTTCCTCCAGCATTTTCACAAGTTCCTTTGCTGTTGTTCTGGGATTGATTTGCACTTTTCGCACCAAAGTATGTTCATCTCTTGGAGACAGAACGCGTCTCCTTCCTGAGCGGTATGATGGCTGCGTGGTCCCATGGTGTTTATACTTGCGTACAATTGTTTGTACAGATTAACATGGTACCTTCAGGCGTTTGAAAATTGCTCCCAAGGATGAACCAGACTTGTGGAGGTCTACAATTTTTTTTCTGAGGTCTTGGCTGTTTTTTTCCCATGATTTCAAGCAAAGAGGCACTGAGTTTGAAGGTAGGCCTTGAAATCATCCACAGGTACACCTCCAATTGACTGAAATTATGTCAATTAGTTTATCAGAAGCTTCTAAAGCCATGACATCATTTTCTGGAATTTTCCAAGCTGTTTAAAGGCACAGTCAACTTGTATGTAAACTTCTGACCCAACTTCTAACCCACTAGAATTGTGAATTTTAAGTGAAATAATCTGTCTGTAAACAATTGTTGGAAAAATGACTTGTGTCATGCACAAAGTAGATGTCCTGAACAACTTCCCAAAATTATAGATTGTTAACAAGAAATTTGTGGTGTGGTTGAAAAACAAGTTTTAATGACTCCAACCTAAGTGTATGTAAACTTCCGACTTCAACTGTACATATACAGTATGGCAGCCCCCCGCGCCCCTCCAAAACCAGTGCCTTCGGGAGAGTATTCAGACCCCGTGACTTTTTCCTCATTTTGTTGGGTTACAGCCTTATTCTAAAATTGACAAAATTGTTTTTCCCCTCATCAAATCTAGACACAATACCCCATAATGACAAAGCAAAAACATATATTGTTTTTGTGCTAATTTATTTCAAATAAAAAACTCATTTAACTTTTACATAAGCAATCAGACCCTTTGCTCAGTACTTTGTTGAAGCACCTTTGGCAGCATTTACGGTCTTATTGGGTATGACTCTAGAAGCTTGGACACCTGCATTTGGGGAGCTTCTCCCATTCTTCTCTGCAGATCATTTCAAGCTCTGTCAGGTTGGATGGGGAGCGTTGCTGCACATGTTCGATCGGTTTCAAGTCCGGGCTCTGGCTGGGCCAGTCAAGGATATTCAGAGACATATCCCGAAGCCACTCCTGCGTTGTCTTGGCTGTGTGCTTATGGTCGTTGTCCTGTTAGAAGGTGAACCTTCGTTCCAGTCTGAGGTCCTGAGCGCTCTGGAGCAGGTTTTCATTTTTTAATTTCACCTTTATTTAACCAGGTAGGCCAGTTGAGAATAAGTTCTCATTTACAACTACGACCAGGCCAAGATAAAGGAAAGCAGTGTGAAAATAAACAACAACACAGAGTTACATGTGGGATAAACAAAAGTACAGTCAATAAAACAATAGAAAAATCTATACACAATGTATGCAAATGGAGTAAGGAGGTAAGGCAATAAATAGGCCATAGTAGCAAAGTAATTACAATTTAGCAAATTAACACGAGTGAACAATGTGCAGATGATAATGTGCAAGTAGAAATACTGGTGTGCAACAGAGCAAAAAAGTAAATAAAAACAATATGGGAATGAGGTTGGTAGTTGGATGGGCTATTTACAGATGGGCTGTGTACAGCTGCAGTGATCGGTCAGCTGCTCAGATAGCTGATGCTTAAAGTTAGTGAGGGAGATATAAGTCTCCAACTTCAGCGATTTTTGCAATTCATTCCAGTCATTGGCAGCAGAGAACTGGAAGGAAAGGCGGCCAAAGTAAGTGTTGCCTTTGGGGATGACCAGGGAAATATACCTGCTGGAGCGTGTGCTACGGGTGGGTGTTGTTATGGTGACCATTGAGCTGAGATAAGGCAGAGCTTAACCTAGCAAAGACTTATAGATGACCTGGAGCCAGTGAGTCTGGCGACGAATATGTAGCGAGGCCCTGCCGACGAGAGCATACAGGTCTCAGTGGTGGGTGGTATATGTGGCTTTGGTGAAAAATGGATGGCACTGCATCCTGTTCATCAAGGAGCTCTCTGTACTTTGCTCCATTCATCTTTGCCTCAAACCTGACTAGTCTCCCAGCCCCTGCAGCTGGAAAAAAATACAGCATGATGCTGCCACCACTATGCTTCACCGTAGGGATGGTGCCAGGTTTCCTCCAGACGTGACGCTTGGCATTCAGTCCAAAGAGTTGAATCTTGGTTTCATCAAACCAGATAATCTTGTTTCTCTTGGTCTGAGAGTCCTTTAGTTGCCTTTTGGCAAACTCCAAGCGTGCTATCATGTGCTTTTTACTGAGGAGTGGCTTCCGTCTGGCCACTCTACCATACAGGCCTTATTGGTGGAGTGCTGAATAGATGGCTGTCCTTCTGGAAGGTTCTCCACAGAGGAACTCTAGAGCTCTGTCAGAGTGACCATCGGGTTTTTGGTCACCATCCTGACCACGGTCCTTATCCCCCGATCGCTCAGTTTGGCCGGGTTGCAAGCTCTAGGAAAAGTCTTGGTGGTTCCAAACTTCTTACATTTCAGAATGATGGAGGCCTCTGTAAATATACCCGCATTGCGAAAAGCACCTATGTTGTAGCTAGCTACAGTCGCTAGCCAAGCTTGCAGTTTATCCATGCAACTATGGGCCAGTCTAGCCAAGCTAGATTTCTGCTTAATCTATGCATGGTAGGGCTAGCTTAGCCAATAACCAACTGTATTCGTTTCCATTGTTTCATTGTGTGGCTTATTTATATTTTTGGGATAGAGGATGGTAGACCTGATGCAAACACCGGTGGTTGAAGATGGCGCCGTCAGAGATGACAGCATCGCAACTGGCTATTAGACAACTTTGCAGTGTGTTTAGATTTTTTGATGATTTATTTTTATATTATTAGCTCAGGAAATGTTTTGTGTCATTACATACAGCCGGGAAGTACTATTGGATATTAAGAGTGGCGGTAACTCACTAGAACTACCAGCATTACGACCAGGAATATGACTTCCCTCGAGTAGATCCTTTGTTCACTCTCCCCAGAGCAATTGCACTTATTCCAGAGGCTGACCCAAAACATCGCCGGCAGACGAGAGACACTCAAGGCGGCCTGCTGGTTCGACTTAGGAGGCGTGCACACCACCCACCACTTCCGAGTATATTACTTGCTTATGTTCAGTATTTGGATAATAAAAGTTGATGAGCTTAGATTAAGGATTTCTTTCCAGAGAGACATCGGGGCCTGTAACATACTTTGCTTCACGGAAACATGACTCTCTCGGGATACTCTGTCGGAGTCAGTAAAGCCAACAGGATTCTCAATACATTCTGAGGCTGCATTTATTGTAACTGGGAATTTTAACAAAGCAAATCGGAGGACTAGTTTGCCGAAATTCTACCAACATATTGACTGTCCTACTCGACCATTATAAATTATACACTCTCATGCATTTAACCCAGGTATTTGAAAATAGTTAGTTGGAACCATTCAAATACTCAAATAAAGGTACAAGTGGTGCAAAAGTCTTGATATAACGTGTTTTAATACTCCTATTGAGCAACATAAATGAAAGCAGTTCCAATATCAATTCATACAGATTGGCAGATCTTTACTGAGAACTAAGCATCTATGAGGATATAGTGGAGGGTCCTTTCTTAGTAACAGAGGCATTGTTGGGACTGTTACTTTCTTCTTTATCTTCTTTCTTATATTTGATCCCGAACAAGCTGCAGAACTTCATCAGCATCAGATCCACTATCTCCTCTTCGTCTGAGGGCTGTAAAAAAAAAAGAAGATCAGTCAAATCTGGTATATTGGTCTGACATTAATACACCTACAGTAGCCAATGGTCACTGTTAAATGGGGTAGTTGATACTGTATTGTTTAAATGACAATGCCCATGAAGCCGGTGTTTGGATGATATTTTGGCATGGGTGTTGGCCAACTGTGCTAATATATCCTCCAAACACCGGCTTCTAGGGCATTATCACGGGCCTGGACATGTACTGGCTTAAGCAGGGGGACACATCTGACACTGCAGGATTTGAGTCCCTGGCGGCGTAGTGTGTTACTGGTGGTAGGCTTTGTTACTTTGGTCCCAGCTCTCTGCAGGTCATTCACTAGGTCCCCCCGTGTGGTTCTGGGATTTTTGCTCACCGTTCTTGTGATCATTTTGACCCCACGGGGTGAGATCTTGCATGGAGCCCCAGATCGAGGGAGATTATCAGTGGTCTTGTATGTCTTCCATTTCCTAATAATTGCTCCCACAGTTGATTTCTTCAAACCAAGCTGCTTGCCTATTGCAGATTTAGTCTTCCCAGCCTGGTGCAGGTCTACAATTTTGTTTCTGGTGTCCTTTGACAGCTCTTTGGTCTTGGCCATAGTGGAGTTTGGAGTGTGACTGTTTGAGGTTGTGGACAGGTGTCTTTTATACTGATAACAAGTTCAAACAGGTGCCATTAATACAGGTAACGAGTGGAGGACAGAGGAGCCTCTTAAAGAAGAAGTTACAGGTCTGTGAGAGCCAGATATCTTGCTTGTTTGTTGGTGACCAAATACTTATTTTCCACCATAATTTGCAAATAAATTCATAAAAAATCCTACAATGTGATTTTCTGGATTTTTCCCCCTCATTTTGTCTGTCATAGTTGAAGTGTACCTATGATGAAAATTACAGGCCTCTCTCATCTTTTTAAGTGGGAGAACTTGCACAATTGGTGGCTGACTAAATACTTGTTTGCCCCACTGTATATGTAACGGATGTGAAACGCTAGCTTAGTTAGCGGTGGTGCGCGCTAAATATTGTTTCAATCAGTGACGTCACTTGCTCTGAGACCTTGAAGTAGTAGTTCCCCTTGCTCTGCAAGGGCTGCGGCTTTTGTGGAGCGATGGGTAACGATGCTTCGTGGGTGACTGTTGATGTGTGCAGAGGGTCCCTGGTTCGCGCCCGGGTATGGGCGAGGGAACGGTCTAAAGTTATACTGTTACATTGATGCTGTTGACCCGGATCACTGGTTGCTGCGGAAAAGGAGGTCAAAAGGGGGGTGAGTGTAACGGATGTGAAATGCTAGCTCAGTTAGCGGTGGTGCGCGCTAATTAGCGTTTCAATCGGTGACGTCACTTGCTCTGAGACCTTGAAGTAGTAGTTCCCCTTGCTCTGCAAGGGCCGCGGCTTTTATGGAGCGATGGGTAACGATGCTTCGTGGGTGACTGTTGTTGATGTGTGCAGAGGGTCCCTGGTTCGTGCCCGGGTATGAGCGAGGGGACGGTATAAAGTTATACTGTTACATTGCAAAAGCCTCTGTCCTGTCTCTACATCTTGCACCATATTTTGTTTATATACCTGCACGAAAACGTATCGTCAACTAGGCCTACATCTTTACTTCAAAGTTCAGCTTTGGTCATGGATTTTTCTCCTCCTCCCCCTTTCCTACCAGGGTGCCCCACTGAGTTGTCGTGCCACAGCCTGATGCTCTGCAGCTCCCCCAGAGAGAAGGGTGTGGTCAACAGGAACGTATCCACTGCACCCCTCTCAACTACAGGCTTGTCAGGGTCAGCGCGGTGGTGTGGCTCACTCTCTCCCTCCGTGCCCAGCAGAGTCACAGTAACCTGCAGCAGCAACACAGGGTCAGGGTGACTGAGTGTGGTTTTATCAGAGAACAGAATATGATGTCCTGCAGCAGTGGAAGCTGTTGGTACTGACCTGAGACGAGGTGGAAGCACCACGCCGATGCCCAGTGCTGATATTCAGCATGTAACGGTATTCAGCCAAGGGGTCATTATCTTCCAACAATGTTACCTTCACCTACAAGAAGTAACACTTGAAGATGAAACTATGCATCAACAGCAAGTTCAACGGCAAAGATGATAAAATGGTAGCAGTGGTTTTTCAAGTCAGACTTTGGTTGTGTCCTGGATGTCCTTCCCGCGTGCCCATATGACCACCAATACGTAAGCAACAAAGATGGAACCAATAAAGCACACCACCACAGGATTTTGGGCAAAGGTGGCAAAGAGCTCAGCTGTACGTGACACGTCTACGAGGTTGGGCATGAAGAAGAAAGAGTTCCCGAAGAAGGTCAAGTGCGTACATAAGCACTGGGTGGCCAATAGTGTGGTTAAAGGACCAACCTAAGGAGATCACAGTTGGTTTATGTATTTCATTATGGCCTGGTCAAGGATTGCAGGGATTCTGCAATGTGCCTTTGTTTTATTATAAGGTGTTGTGTAGGTACTTGTTGAACTCACCCTACAGCCATCTTCACTCCAGGTGGATAAGGTTTCATTCCAATACTTGCACTGGGCAGCAATGGAGGTGACAGTCACAGTGGCATTGACTGATTTAACCCCTGCTTCTACAATGGGCCTCACCAGAAGGTAATGCACCCCAACTTTTCCTGTCAAATCATTGGGACCCAGGACCCAGGTGTATTTCTCCTCTGGACTCAAAATACACACACACAGTTTCTAAACATTAAATGTTATCCGTTCATCATACTTCACAATTGTTACGTCTACGTGACTCATGTACGTTCAGGAGGAACATCACCTTGCGTGTTGCTCTGGTGAGGCATCTGAGTCTCGGCTATGTATTGTTTATCGTTTGGGTAGTCTTTATACCCCAGGAACAGTTGAAAGGCTATGTCCTTCGATGGCTTTATCTTCAGCACCAGTGTTACATCAGGTGAAGGGGCGTCGATCATCAGTGTGCTGTAGTTTCCCAAGTACAGTATTGTGCTTTTTGCTTGCCCTCCTTCAGGCCTTGGCAAGAAGATCTGAGCATCAAAGAAGAGGTTATGTTTTTCAAAGAAGAGATAATGAGATTATAATTTCTTATATACAACATGATGTCATTCGCCAATGATATCTGATCCAGGATCTGCATTCTTGTATCTTTAATTTCATAGGTTTTATTAAGGCAACGGTAGAGTTGTTTCACTCTCAAATGACATAGAATATGCAGGGATTTGCAGCGCCCTGACCTCAATCTCCTCAGATAGGTTCTCTATGGGGATGACAGAACCATCTCCTCTCGTCAGGGAGACAGACCCCACAGTGCCGGTAATATTGTTCTCCTCGCTCCATGAAAATGGGTTATTCTTCAAACTCAGCATCTGTAACAAGTGGGAAATAGTGAATCAAGAGAGAGAGTTTAAAAGCACTACCTAATTGGGTAGTGGGTTGCTTATGTAGATTAGCCACTGTGTTCACCACTGCAGATTGGAGCTTGTAGAATCTATGCAAGGTGCATTGAAACAGTTCTGGTGGCTCGTGGTGACCCAACACCCTATTTTAAGACACTTTATGTTGGTGTTTCCTTTATTTTGGAAGTTACTTGTACTTCTCTGAGGATGATTATGATGATGATACTAGAATTGTAGTGCAATTTAAATAGCAATTTGTATAATATTGTCATTGCCTGTTTCATAATGATACTGATAGGAGTTGTCATGAAATAAATAGCATGACATATATATTTACTTCACTATTTTAGGCCTATCCCCATATTACCAAATTCTAAAGTTGGTGAATTTTGTTGGAGTAACCGTGATACATCGCAATTTTAAATCCAGTCAACCCATTTCCCATTGCCAATCCGTCTCTTCACAGAAAAAGTGCTCGAATGGGTTTGGAAGACAGTCTTTTTCAATCAAACACGTCTTGTCCGTTGTTTTATCGTTGTATTTTCCCTTACCCTTACAGTCTTCTTCAATCGGAGTTGGAAAAGGAAAATGGTTAGAAAACACCACAATAAGGCCATGCTGTAAAAAGATGAGACACGACACTGAGTAAACAGTGAAAAAAAACAATTAAGATTGTTACCGAAAATGGATGTTATGAAACAAAGTTTACAGTCATTGTTATAATTTAATACTGGAATAGGGTGGGGTGAGAGGGTTCTCTTCAACAGCCCTGTGGCTTAAAAGCCCTAACTGGTACTTACTGCATTCCCATTCAAATTTGCTCTGCTTTCCATTAGATAGTCCTCCTAAGCCAGTTACCTCAAGTTTGACGCTTTCAGTGTCTTGACTGGCAGTTTCTGGACTGGCAGTAATTCTCAAGGTGTAGGCCCGGCGAACTCTCATATGCTTTTCTGTCTGGGGATGAAAACAAATATGTGAAGATAAACTGCAGGAAAATAATTACCTTCACATTAGTGAAAAAGGAAAAGACAGTACATATTTTTGTAATTCTTAGCTATTTAACATACTGTGTTTGCATAGCCATCCTGCCTGAGGTCTGAACTGTTGTGACAAACAACTGCTGTGTTCCCCACATCCATGTGTGAGAAGACAATCCAGGACCTGACTTTCACTTGCAAATATCATGTAACAAAACAGTTGATATGAATAATATAAACAATAATATTATAAAGAATAAAAAAATAAAAAAGGTATCTTCGTCAGTCACTGTTTTAATCTCTGAGTAAGGTTTGTTGGATGACAGTTTGAGTAGAGATGTTGGTTGAGATATTGTAAACCTGCATGCTTCTGTTTTCAAATGTCTTTGGTCTCTGAGATGCTGCCGTTGGCTCCAGACACCTGGAAGAGAAGGGAGACAGTAACATAGAGGTCTGAGTCTGGATACTCTCCCTCCTCAGCCATCACTGATCCCAGCAGGCCCTCCACTGGCTCCATCAGACACACCTGCAGCTCAGTGGACACGCCCAAGACCGAGACCCCGTTAGAGGCATGCAGGGTCAGCTGGTGGCAGCCAGAGCCCAGCTGTTGCTCCACCTCTGGTCCCACTGTGATGTTGTGTGGGACGATTCCTCCGACTGCTGATGAATTGGCCACCAACATCTCACCACGGTAGACTTTGTAGGTCACATTTGTAGATAGAAAAGTTGTCTCATTCTACCAAGATTTGTACTCTCGGAAATGTAAGACCAGATGCTTTTATTTCTGCTCATGTTGGTTTTACTTACCAGCTTCTACTTCAACCTGGATTTGAAGGGGACTGCCATACAGGGCCTTGCAGTTTGCTCCATCTGTTGATTGGTTCATGCTATAGCACTTAATGACGCCAAACTCCCTGATGGGCTCCCGAATGGTGACGTTTTTCTGGACTGTGGACCAGAGACACAGCTGGGTGATGCATATAACTGTGTGTGCTAGGTGCTAGTCTCTGCTCAAGTTTGCCAATGTCTTCAAATTCAAGAACTGAAATTTACCAAACTAGAACAAAGTTTATGGCCTACTTGGGTATTTTTGTTTAGTTTCATTTGAAATGCATCACATTGCATTCTGCATTTGAATTTCATGTATTTTCATGTGTGTTACTGTATTATTTGAATTTGTCTGAGGGACAACTACAGTTCATTGGCTGATGATGCTGTGCCATTTTTCACATTGTGGTCGACTAAAGATTAGTTGTGTAATCCAACTGATAAGGGGTAGAGAGATTAGAATCAAGCAGAGAAGCACGTAGTACAGGTACTGTCCGAAAGCCGTACAGCAACCACTGCTTCCTATATACTGCAGGAGAGGAAAATCACTTTACATAGTACATACTGTAACAGAGTGGTATAAGTTGTGTAGATGATAAGGGGCATATATTGTAAGCCTGCTTTTGTCACTACAGAAAGTGCTACTGATAATGTGAATTATATGTGATTTTCATGATCGTTTTCATCATTAGGCTGTCTTCCTCTTTAGAATTGAGTTGTACAAACCCGTTGTCAGCCGACGACATAGCCCAGGCGGTGGAAACATATCGGTCTACAGGGGAGTTGTTAAAAAGTGGCAAGGAGGAACGGAAGGAGTCTTCCAATCCCGTACCACGACTCACCCCGCCGCGCCCGCCACCGAAACGTCCATGCCCCCCCCGGAGGTGGGAGAAGTCAGCCACCACACAGCCGGGTCGGTGTTATAAATGTCAGTCTCTCAACCATTATGCCCCACAATGTCCTAGCAAGGATGAGCCCATGGTCACGGAGTCGTCACTGCCTACCCCCACACATCCCGTTTTGAGGGGGCAGGATCAACACTGTTGGTTAGCGGAGATAGCCCCAGCCTCAGAGATTCCGGTGCGAGTTGAAGGACAAGATGTGGTAGCTATTCTCGACTCTGGAAGTATGGTTATGTTAGTAGAGGAGCGGATGGTGACCTCCGCAACACTGCTACCAGACAAAGTAGCCGTATCCTGTATCCATGGAGACACCCACTATTACCCCACTGTGAATCTGCCTATTCTCACTCCAAAAGGAAGGTGTACAGTCAGGGCAGGGAAAGTGCCCCAGCTGAAGGTGCCATTATTGATCGGGAGAGACTGTCCCCCATATAAGGAGCTTCGGCAGATGACGTTATGCATGGGAAGAAGGGGGACAGGAAAGAAGAGAAACTCCAAGCCCGAGGTAGTAGTACTACAAGGAGACGTAGCCGCGTCCTCGTCCTCTACAGCAGAGGAAGAAATAGCGACCCAACGTTTACGACAGATATTCCAGGAAACCACCGATGAAGACACCTGTGAAGGGTTATACACAACGCAGGAAGGAAGGAGCAACCAGGCACTAAGGGATATATTTGAAGCTCCATCCGAGGAGGGAACCTGGAAGGGATTCTCCTCGGTCCCCCCTGATGGGGATGTGGAACAACCTCCACATCCCTCTACTGAGGTTGACCTGCCCCAGGAATTAAAGGGACAGTTCGGCACCTCGCAGCATAGAGACCCAGACCTAAGGGAGGCCATGAGGAAGGTGAAGGTGATCGACGGGAGGAACGTCGACGGATCAGGTGAGCCCCCTCTTCCTTACTATGCAATCAGGCGGGGTCTCTTATACTGGGTCGTACGACGAAGGGGGGAAAACCAGGAATTACTAATGGTGCCTAGACCATACAGGGATACAGTTCTACAGTTAGCCCATTCCCACGTCCTACGAGGACACCTGGCACGAGACAAGACTATTGACAGAATCATGCAGAGATTCTATTGGCCCCGTGTCACCCGAGATGTGGCCAGGTATTGTAAGACGTGTGATCAATGTCAACGTACAGCCCCACGGCCACACCTACGTAACCCTTTGATTCCTCTCCCCATCATAGACTCCCTTTGAACGCATAGCTATGGACCTCGTAGGACCCCTCCCAAAATCCGCCAGAGGACACGAGTACATCCTAGTGGTTATAGATTACGCTACCAAGTTCCCGGAGGCCATACCCCTGCGTAACATGTCGTCAAAGGGAATTGCCAAGGAGTTATTCCTGATGTTCTCTCGTGTGGGCCTTCCCAAGACGATCTTAACCGGTCAAGGAACCTGTTCATGTCCCGGTTGATGAAGGACTTGTGTCGGTTATATCAGGTTCAACAGATACGTACAAGCATATTCCACCCTCAAACAGATGGGTTGTGTGAACGCTTGAACAAAACAATTAAAAGCATGTTGAGAAGAGTGGTGTCCCGAGACGGGAAAAACTGGGACATGCTTCTCCCACACTTAATGTTTGCCCTGCGAGAAGTACCCCAGGCATCCACTGGATTCTCTCCGTTTGAATTGCTCTATGGCAGACCCTGTCGAGGAATCCTCGACTTAGCCAAGAAGACCTGGGAGACCCAACCATGCCCCTTTCGATCCACAATAGAACACGTTACCCTGATGAGAGACCGCCTGTCAGCAGTGTGGCCCATAGTCAAGGAGCATATGGAGAAGGCCCAAAGGACCCAAGGCCGGGCCTATGATAAATCCAGGACCCCCCGTGAGTTCACCGTGGGAGAGAAAGTGATGGTGCTTGTGCCCACGGCCGAACATTGCTTGCTGGCGCAGTGGAGGGGGCCCTACGAAGTAATGAAAAGGGTCTCACCGGTCAATTACCTCATCAAGCAACCTGACAGGAGGAAGAAGGTCCAACTCTATCACATAAACCTGCTGAAGACGTACCATGGACGAGAGGAGGAGGTGGCTTTGATGGCCCTGGAGGGCAAAGAAAAAAAAGAGGCTCTACCACAGGTGCGCCGTGGCCAAACTCTCCTACCGGAGCAGTCAAGACAGCTAGACAAGCTGATTATTACATTTACATTTACATTTAAGTCATTTAGCAGACGCTCTTATCCAGAGCGACTTACAAATTGGTGCATACACCTTATGACAACCAGTGGAACAGCCACTTGCATCTAAATCTTGTTGGGGGAGAAGGGGGGAACTTTGGTCGAATATGAACTTTGGTCGAATATTCTCTCCATTCCCAGGACAAACAGATGTCCTGTTCCACCATATCCACACTGAACCCGGCAAGAAAGTGCATATCCACCCTTACAGGATTCCTGAGGCTCGCCGAGTCATCGCTAAGAAAGAGGTGAGGGAGATGTTGAGGATGGGCGTGATCGAGCCCTCGACGAGCGAGTGGTCCAGTCCCATAGTCCTGGTCCCCAAAGCCGATGGTAGTATGAGACTCTGCAACGACTTTAGGGGCGTGAATGCCATCTCTACATTCGATGCGTACCCCATGCCCCGCATGGATGAACTCTTGGAGCGCTTAGGAAAGGCCAAGTTCATCACTACCCTGGATTTGACGAAGGGATATTGGCAAGTGCTGGTGGCTCCGGAGGATCGCCCAAAGACTGCCTTCGCCACCCCAGAGGGGCTTTTCCAGTATGTGAGGATGCCCTTCGGACTGCACGGAGCCGCTGCAACCTTCCAACGCCTCATGGATGCCATTCTACGGCCCCATCAAGAGTATGCAGCGGCGTACATAGACGATGTGGTCATCCACAGCGAGGACTGGGATAGTCACCTCCTGCGATTGCGGGCGGTGCTCGTGAGTTTGGAAGCCACAGGGTTGACAGCCAATCCAAATAAATGCTGCCTGGGCCTGTCCGAAGCGGAATACCTGGGGTATACCGTGGGGAATGGGAAAATACGCCCGCAGGCAGAGAAGACCAGGGAGACGTTCGGGCCTTCTTAGGGATAACAGGATATTATCGCCGTTTTATCCCTGGATATGCAACCATTGCCAACCCCCTCACAAACCTCATCAGGAAAAACCTGCCAAACCAGGTAGAGTGGAAAGACGAGACGGAAGAGGCTTTTCAATTGCTAAAAGATGGCCTGTGTTCTGATCCCGCTCTACAGGCTCCGGACTTCTCACAAGAGTTCATTGTGCAGGTCGACGCCTCGGATACAGGGCTCGGGGCCGTACTAGCTCAGGGTAAAGGTGAAGCAGAGAAGCCGATTCTCTTCATTAGTAGGAAACTCAGCGATCGGGAACAGAGGTATGCGACCGTAGAGAAAGAGGCCTTAGCCATCAAGTGGGCCCTCGATTATCTCCGGTACTACCTACTGGGTCGGAGGTTTGCATTCGTTACTGACCATGCGCCCCTCACGTGGATGGCTGGTAAGAGAAACAATAACAACAGAATAGCCAGATGGTTTTTGTCTTTACAACCGTTCTCTTTCCATGTCATCCACAGGGCCGGATCGAGGAACGGGAAGGCAGACGCGCTGTCCCGATGCGACCAAGACGGTGAGTCTGCCGCCCGACCCTCCGGTTCGGTCCTGGGGGGGAAGGTATGTGGAAGGACCACTAGAGGGCAGGCTGGGCTCATGGATAGTAGCCCAACAAAGCATGGGAGACAAGGTAACCAGAGTCAATTAAGCACAGCTGACGGTACTAATGACATACTCTCCTTCCCCTATAAAAGAGAGAATGGAACCAGCAGAGAGAGGGGAAACTATCTCTGGAAGATGTCCACTAAGACGGTGACAAACCCGTGATTTATGTTTGTTGTAGTTTAAAGATAATCCTATTGTGTTCTTGTTTCATCTGGAGAAGAAGATGTGTGTTTTTCCTTGGAAGATTTTTCATTGATTATGTTAGAATGTTTTTGTTGACAAAATACCCTCAATAGAGAACCGTGTTCAATCAAGAAAACCTACTCCTGACTCGTTTATTCCACCTTCCCGCTTTAGAGTGACGCCTAATTACTTGGTACGCTCACAATTTCTTTGTATTGTTTTTACATCCAAAGCACATCATTTCCATTGAAAGGCTATACTCAGTGGCTTTTCTTTTATTCAGGTACTGTGGTTTCCTGTGTGATAAATACATATTTTATGTTGATTATACAATAGCTCCTTCCTCAAGTGGAATTTTGTTTTAGTGCATTTCCCTCCTTCGCTACAGCTGTGTTTGTTTTACAATATTAAAAGTTGAATCCAGCTGCAACTCCTCACTCTCTACCTCACAAACACACACATCAAATACAAACCAAATTGGCAGATGAAGTGCAGCTCCTGGCTACAGTTGCTTGTTGCCTCCCACTGAAACCCTGAGCTCCTCAGTATGTGACCACAGCCAGCCCCTGGATCAGGGTCGTTCACCCAGTTAGAGTAGCTGACATCAGAGCCATCAAGCCAGGAGAGAGGACCTGAGGATTTACAGCACAAACACCAATGAAAGTATTATATTCTATATACACTGAGGGTACAAAACATTAGGAACACCTGCTCTTCAAAGTAGAGGAAATAAAGTATTATTTTCCCACAATATTAGATGTTCAACCTGACATGCTTACTGTGTACTATCTAGTTAATTTGATAAGTACTATGATAGCTTGCATTCTCGTGAGGGATGAGAACAAAATCAAAGGACTGGACAGCATATTGAAGACACTATTGAATGACAAATGTTCCTCATTAGCTGCTAAAAGGAGATATCTAAATGTGGCATGGTCTCCTAGCAATGGTTTGAGATTAATACATTATAAATCTCCCAGCAAGAGGCCAGCTGACGTGGGAGTCAACAAGCCCAGCATCTGTCTTAGGTTGGGAGACCAGTGGAAATATAACGGTTTTCTGTACAATTTCTGCTCAACTGAATACAATGCACTCTACTCCCACCCTTTGGTGATCCTTTGCATGATCAAAGGATCTAATGCATTAGTGTTATCAAATAATGCCCACTTTAGTTGAATGGGCTGCTCTCTTACCTTCAGCAACAGTGTTAGGTTTAGGGAGGCAGGTGCCAGACCCAGCCACCAGTCCTGCTCTGGCTGCAGGTGCTTCTGTAGGAACTGCTGTGTATCAATATTTAGAATGAAGGCCAGGTGTCCACCACCTCGCTCACACCAACCCTGTGCACTGAGGAAGGAACGTGGTAGAGCCACAAACTCATAACAGGAGCCGTTAAAGCCCTCTTGGTACTCTGGGCAGGATAGAGGTTCTATCTCAACCTCAGCACAAGACAGGCTTAAGAGGAGAGCCATCAAGAGCAACACAGAGAGATTAGTACTGTCCATCTTCACTGTTACAGGCAGCCTGCTGACATGGTGTCTTTAAAGGGGACTGACATTACAGAATGACCTGTTATGTCTGACTGCACTTTCTTTGTGAAGTTCCAATGGACATAATCCTTGTGTACAAACCAACAGACCACAGGGATATAGTGAATGGTCTGCAATAAAGTCCTCAGGGAAGGACCCTCTGTCAACAGTAATAATGGGTGCCTCTGAAGGCTGTCATTAATGTAACACACTGCAGCTTGCAGGTGTAGATCAACTTTATACAGGTTTGGCAGCAACAAACCAATGAACCAGATAAAGACCATCCGAGTTATCAAAGTCCAAAATACAGAGCCTCTTTATATTTATACCACATATTAAACTTTACAGGGCCAAGAATTTCATGATCAACATTGGTACTGCTGTGAGATTACTTTTCAATCAACCACTGACCCAGACAGTGGCCTTGTCTCCCGACGGTCATGCCCAACTCTTCTGGACTTTTGACATCCTCAGTTGTAAAGGAAAATACATGTGTTAGTGTGGTGAACTCGACAAGCCTTCTGCCTGTTTTGACTAATAAGAACATGTCTCTTTTTAGGTGCTGCGTGTGAGTCAGTACTGTGCCTTTTAAAAGTATTCATCTCCCTTGGCGTTTTTCCTATTTTGTAATTTAAATAGATTTTTTATTTGGATTGCCTGTAATGGACATACACAAAATAGTCCAAATTGGTTAAGTGAAATGAAAAAAATAACTTGTTTTAAAAAATTCTAAAAATAAAAAGGGAAAAGTGGTGCGTGCATGTGTATTCACCCCCTTTACTATGAAGCCCCTAAATAAGATCTGGTGCAACCAGTTACCTTCAGAAGTCACATAATTAGTTAAATAAAGTCCACCCGTGTGCAATCTAAGTGTCAAATGATCTGTCACATGATCTCAGTATATATACACCTGTTCTGAAAGGCCCCAGAGTCTGCAACACCACTAAGTGGCATCATGAAGACCAAGGAGCTCTCCAAACAGGTCAGGGACAAAGTTGTGGAGAAGTACAGATCAGGGTTGGGTTATAAAAAAAATATCAGAAACTTTGAACATCCCAGGGAGCACCATTAAATCCATTATTAAAAAATTGAAAGAATATAGCACCACAACAAACCTGCTAAAAGAGTTCCGCTCACTAAAACTCACGGACCAGGCAAGGAGGGCATTAATCAGAAGGGCAACAAAGAGACCAAAGATAACCCTGAAGGAGCTGCAAAGCTCAACAGTGGAGATTGGAGTATCTGTCCATAGGACAACTTTAAGCCGTACACTCCACCGAGCTGGGCTTTATGGAAATGGGGCCAGTAAAAAGCCATTGCTTAAAGATAAAATTAAGCAAACGCATTTGGTATTCGCCAAAAGGCATGTGGGAGACTCCCCAAACATATGGAAGAAGGTACTCTGGTCAGATAGAATTGAACTTTATTGGCCATCAAGGAAAACGATATGTCTGGTGCAAACCCAACACATCTCATCACCCTGAGAACACCATCCTCACAGTGAAGCGTGGTGGCAACATCATGCTGTGGAGATGTTTTTCATTGGCAGGGACTGGGAAACTGGTCTGAATTGAAGGAATGATGGATGGTGCTAAATACAGGGAAATTCTTGAGGGAAATCTGTTTCAATCTTCCAGAGATTTGAGACTGGGACGGAGGTTCACCTTCTAGCTAGCAGGACAATGACCCTAAGCATACTGCTAAAGCAACTATAAATAGGAATGGCCCAGTCAAAGCCCAGACTTCAATCCAATTGAGAATCTGTGGTATGACTTAAAGAATGCTGTACACCAGCAGAATTCATCCAACTTGATGGAGTTGGAGCGGTTTTGCCTAGAATACTGGAATCCCAGTGGCTAGTTGTGCCAAGCTTATAGAGACATACCCCAAGAGACTTGCAGTTGAAATTGCTACAAAAGGTGGCTCTACAAAGTATTGACTTTTGGGGGGTGAATAGTTATGCACGCTCATGATTTCTGATTTTTTTCTCTTATTTCTTGTTTGTTTCACAATAAAACATATTTTGCATCTTCAAAGTGGCAGTGTCACGCCCTGACCTTAGTTATCTTTGTTTTCTTTATTATTTGGTTAGGTCAGGGTGTGACAAGGGTGGTTTGTGTAGTTGTTGTATTGTCTAGGTTTTTTTGTATGTTTATGTGGTTTTCTAGTCTAGGTGTTTTTATGTCTATGGTTGCCTGGATTGGTTCTCAATCAGAGGCAGCTGTTTATTGTTGTCTCTGATTAGGGACCATATTTAGGTAGCCATATTCCTTGGATAGTTTGTGGGTTGTTATTCTATGTTTAGTTGCCTGTTTGCACTAGTCATATGTTGTTTTGTAGAGTTTTGGTCAGTGTTCTTTCTTTTCATTAAAAGAGTTATGTACGGTTATCACGCTGCACCTTCGTCTCCTCATTATGACGACCGTGACAGGTAGGCATGTTGTGTAAATCAAGTGATATAAGCCCCCCAAAAATCTATTTAATTCCAGGTTGTAAGGCAACAAAATAGGAAAAATGCCAAGCGGGGTGAATATTTTCGCAAGCCACTGTATCATGTCATTTAAAGTTTATTCAGTTTTAGGTCCCTTGTTTATGAAAATGTAATCTAATGAAAGAATGTTGGCGTATATGGGACTCTAGACCAGCATTTCCCAAACTCGGTCCTGGGTGCACGTTTTGGTTTTTGCCCTAGCAATAATCAGCTGATGCGAATAATCAAAGCTTGATGATGAGTTGGTTATTTGATTCAGCGGTGTAGTGGTAGAGCAAAAAACAAAACGTGCACCCATGGGGGGCCCCAGGACCGAGTTTGGGAAGCGCTGCTCTAGACCAGCTGTACTATGTGGTAATCAGTGACAGTAGAATTGACCTCTATAAAACCATAAACACAAATAGCTAATTATGTGCACAGATAAAGGCAAATAAACTTAGGTCCAAAGTATAGGCCTGCTCTACATTTTCTAATTGACTAAAGAGAATCCAGGCCATGGTGGATGAATGCATTTTCCATTTGGATACATTTTATAAACTCCAAGGAGTTTGTGGGATTAAACTCAAGTTGCCTTACATCATCTCAACATGAATCTTAATAGGCTACAATAATTGCACTGAGATAATAACACAACATATTAAATGTGTTATTCCCAGATGCCTGAATGTGTGTAACCTTATTGTGTGTTTAACAGACATGATCTGTGTTTGAAAGAATTGCGTGATAATTTGGCATTTAGATAACCTGAGAAATTGTTGTGACACGAACTGTTATCTTTTACAAGAATAGTTGAAAAGGCATGTGTGTGCGTGCATGCGTGCACTTTTGTGTGGAGTGTGCATACTAGTCCATGAGCCAGGGCGGGGGATCGGTCGGGCTCACTTGGGGTGGCGATGTCTCACAGTGATTTCTTTAAAGGTCTATGTCCCTAGAGTTGCAAAATGTGTGATAGCACTGCAGCAATTGGAGCTTTCTCCGGTTATCACTCTTTCTTTCATCCCTCCATCCCCATTAATTTTCCCATAGGGATTTTGTCCCATTGCGCACTAGCGACTCCTGTGGCGGGCCGAGTGCAGTGCACGCCGACATGGTTGCCAGGTGTACCGTGTTTCCCCCGACACATTGGTGCAGCTGGCTTCTGGGTACCACGCAATTAGGGAGAAAAGGGGGTAAAAAATAAATGAAAGAATGTTGGAAGCTGTCACGGATCCCACCGGTACTGCTGCTCATTCACCAGCTTCGGAGGTCTACGTCACTGGCTTTCTAGGTGTCACTGAACTGGATTCATTACCATCAACCCCAGACTGTCTTGTCTCATTACACACACCCGCACACCTGAATCCTGTGATGGCCCTGTATCTACAAATCTGGTTAAAACCCTGTTCTAGCTGTGTATGTCAAATTTGGTGCCTCTATCACCAAAGTTACAATTCAAAAACATAGTTGCCCCACTACATGGAATTCTATGGATAAGCTTCCAACATTCATTATAATGTCAGATGCTTAGCCATAGAATTCCATGTAGTGGGGAAACTATGTTTTTTAAATGGTATCTTTGGTGATAGAGGCACCAAATCTCTCACACAATGGCATAATATGGGTGATTATTAAAAAATAGTTGTAGCTAGTGCTTTCAAAGTTATATTATATATAATGTGAAAGGTAATTTCATGACCTTTCAGAGCCACTTGTTAAAGTTTAACATGTGTCAGGGTTTCCTTAAAGCAATTTATACAGGTAATTCTTTTAAATACCCTTTAGGTCAAAGGTTAAACTTCTGTTGACCTGAAAATTCCAATAATGTGTCTGATGGATAGCTGTCAATCTTTCCAATGATATATAATTAAAGCTTATATGTGAGCAATAGCATTCTGTCATAGGGTAAAACCCCTATGGGAAAATTGTATGGGATTGAGGGATGAGAGTTATTACTGGAGAAGGCTCCAATTGCAGCACTGCTATCACACATTTTCCAACTCTAGGGACGTAGACCTTCAAAAGAATCACTCAGAGACATCGTCACCTCATGTGAGCCTGACGGAGCAAATTTGGGGGTCTGGCTCATGGACTAATCATAATGTAGCCACCGTAGTAGCGTCCTGCTGGAGACTGGGAGTCTGGCCTCTCGCTAAAAGAGCCTCTGGCTAAATTGGCCTCTGAGTTAAACTTTGGAACTCCAACTGACACGAAATGTCTATCTACCTACACCTCGGCACAGAAGGACACAATTACCAGTGCAAGAAAATGAATTGATTGATTTATTGATACACTGATACACAAAAAATTACTTTTGTGCAGACAAGTAGTAAATAATGGTAAAATAAATATATCAATCTATAGTTAGCTTGTATGGCTCTTAGCTGTGTAACATGCAAATACAGTTCAGCTACAAAACCCATGACATTAATCTTTTTGGTGAACATATGCTTACTAGTTTATATGCTATCTGCCTAGAATAGATAATGCTTGGGCTTCCCAGGCTGGTCACTGTAGATAGGAGCCTGGCAGACTGATCAGTAGTGCCTCAGACTTCAGTGTATGTAGCAGCCTGCCAGACTGGTTGATAGTACATGGGCCATACCGCTCGCATTTGCCTATTTTCATCTTGGATGTTTTGTTGCAAGAGGTGAGGTTCCAATGAAGTCTAACCATCTACTGACACTTTCATGAATTTTAATGTCTGTATGCCTGTCTACTCCTTTAACTTCCATTTATCCATTCATTAAGTTCAAATGGTTAATTATTGTTTTTTAATACCGTCCCAGGCCACTATCCAGGCCATGACAGCCAGAGACAACATCTCTGTTGAGGAGGCGGAGAGGAAGTTTGAGAGGGGACCAATTTATCATGAAAGGTAAAAAGGTCTTAAAGGGGCAATCTGGGGTTGGCACATACAGTGCATTCGGAACGTACTCAGACCTCTTCACTTTTTCCACATTTTGTTACAGCCTTATTCTAAAATGGATTAAATAAAAAACATTCCCCATCAATCTATACACAATACCTCATAATGACAAAGCAAAAATATATATTTTTTTGCAAATGTATATAAAAAGAGACCTTTGCTATGAGGCTTGAAATTGAGCTCAGGTGCATCCTGTTTCCATTGATCATCCTTGAGCTGTTTCTACAACTTGATTGGAGTCCACCTGTGGTAAATTCACTTGATTGGTCATGATTTGGAAAGGTACATACCTGTCTATATAAGGTCCCACAGTTGACAGTTCATCTCAGAGCAAAAACCAAGCAATGAGATCGAAGGAATCATCCTTGGAGCGACGAGACAGGATTGTGTCGAGGCACAGATCTGGGAGAGTGGCCAGACGGAAGCCACTCTTCAGTAAGAGGCACATGACAACCCGCTTGGAGTTGGCCAAAGGGCACCTAAAGATTCTCAGACCATGAGAAACAAGCATCTCTGGTCTGATGAAACCAAGCTGGAACTCTCTTGTCTGAATGCCAAGCTGGAACTCTTTGGTCTGAATACCAAGCATCACGTCTGGAAGAAACCTGGCACCATCCCTATGGTGAAGAATGGTGGTGGGAGCATCATGCTGTGGGGATGTTTTTCAGTGGCCCAGCGAGAGCCCTGAGTTGAACCTGATGTAACATCTCTGGGGAGACATTAGATCAGGTACTGTAAATGTGGAATTTGTTTTTTTTAAATGATAAATTAGCAAAAAACCTGTTGTCATTATGGGGTATTGTGTGTAGTTTGATTGAGGGGGGTTTAATACATTTTAGAGTAAGGCTGTAACAAATTGTGGAAAAAGTCAAGGGTTCTGAATACTTTCCAGATGCACTGTACATGTTTTTAATTGTAAAATAATGACACTGTATATAGCCATTGATTCTTGACGGATGTCATTTGTAATGCCTGATGAGTGTATCTAACTAACACCATCAGAACCCTAAATATAAACGTGTTTTACTCCATTGTTTGTAAACAATGTAACTGTAAATGAACACTATGCTCCAAAACATGGTTAAAACTAAAAATGTTATCTCATGGCTGAGCAGTCCTTGCATCCATGTCTATGAATATGGGTGCTTACCATTATCCAGTCCCATCCCTCAGTAGTTTACCAGGTGAGGGATGAGATGGATACACCGAGGACTTTTAGTTTTCAGTAATAACACTTTCTGTAGGGCAGCCCATTACACTTATAAACTCAATAGGGCAGCCGTCCATTATCATGGCGACTGCACAAAAGCACATTCAATTTCTAATATCACCTTTTAACTCGGCAAGTCTGAAGTAATTCTTATTTTACAAGGACGGCCTAAGAACAGTGGGTTAACTGCCTTGATCAGAGGCAGAACGAAATATTTTTACCTTGTCAGTTTAGGAATTCGATATCGCAACCTTTCAGTTACTGGCCCATCGCTCTAACCACTAGGCTACGTGCCGCTCCAAGTTCAAGAAGTCAATTTGTTAACGGAGATTAGGAGTCGTGTCAATTCAAAGTTGTAATAATTGCATTAATAAGTCTAGACTTTTGTTTCTTAGTCATGTTAGATAACCACCATTATGTTAGTTTGGTTATACATACACCTGGCAGTAGATGGCGATAGTATTAGTTTTAGTGAGTGATCACTGTGATTGCTTTACATAAACAAGCCAGGAGATGGCGCCTAGTAGCCTACGTGATACAGTTATGTAACACATTTGGAATTTTACCCCTAGACTATTGTCGTCAAAGATATAGACGGACCCGTCATAGTCTAGTCTGATATAAGCTATTCTAGTTGATAAGGGACCACTGTACCACATAGCATCAGCTATTAAGGCTATCGGCTGTTATGTCTCAATTCCTCATCGGCAAGAACGGGACTGAATCACCCGAACCTGTCAAAGCAGAAGTAACAGGTAAACCGAAGGCGTATCCCTTTATGTACTAAAAACCGATCTTTCAAGGTAGCTCAGTGTTATTGCTATTTCAGTAAGTTATTTTCCTATTTTCTAATGACTTGCATAATAAAAATATTACTTTCTTCTGAGCAATTTTACTTTTTACTTTGGCACATTCTGATTAATCTCATGTGCAGTGTTTCCAACTATTTTTCAGTGAGATCCGCTATTGGCTCCGCTAGATGACGGTTTGCCGTTGCCGCGACGACGTGACAGCACGAATTTGTCTTGCTGCAGTCTCCGAAGTAGCGTTTTCGACCGCTCTCTCGTCGCACCTCTCTCTCTTTGTGCTTTTCTGCCTGTGTGTTCGCAGTTGCTTTGATTTCTGGTACAGACAGCTTCTCCCACTCGTTTGCTGCATAATTGATTGGGGAAATATGGAGCGAGATGGCTGCCAAAAAGTTGAACATATGTATTTTTAGGATCTTAAGAAAATCACATGGAAAAAGCCATGCATGAAACATGAAACGTAAACGTTAAATTAGATATGTAAATGTAAAAACCCAAAGTTACGAATATGAATGAACATTTACACTTTCAATTCTTACTTTGTCTCCCTTTACTTGGTTACAGATCTTTCTTTTTTTGTATCCGTGTGGGGCTGCTGTGGTATAGCCAAGTGGTCCCAAATAGTCTTGACTATTTATAGCCAATTCTTATTGCCAGATCTGTTTTCCTTATCAGCCACTGCATGTGCTGCTTCAACTATTTTGTAAAAAAAAATGTAAAGACTATATTTAGAGGCCTGTGAGCTAGGATCTCTTAAGTGTAGCCCTATAATACGTTATTAAACACAACTAGAGTTAAAAAATAAAAATAATTCCGCAAGACATCAGTACCCACAATGATGGCCTAAATTGAAATGCTTACAAGTTGAAGGCCTATTTTTTGTTTGTTGCTGTAAACCTTCATTGCAAAATAGTGTTTTAATCAATTATTTGGTGATGTGATTTATATTAGTTTAGTTTTATCAAATGTTTTACAATTTACATTTTTCTCAATCACTGAGGCGGCTGGTCATCCATCCCTTCCTCCTGAGGAGCCTCCACGGAAACACACCTATATACAGTATATGAGGTATAATGAACCTCTAACGTAAACTTTCAAAAATTATCAAATTTACCATTAAAAAAATATATAGGCTGAAGTTCAAACTTTATCAGGGATCAGCTTCTACATTGTTTGGTTTATCATATTAGAATATGGTAAAAATTCTAACGGTTTTCTTCTGGTGAAAGAGAGGAGGACCAAAATGCAGCGTGGTTCTTTATACATCTCTAATGAAAGATGAAAAATACGAACAATTTACAAAAAAACAAACGTAACGTGAAAACCGACAACGGTCCTAACTGGTGCAAAACAAACAGGAAAAATCACCCACAAGAGACCTAAAGAATATGGCTGCCTAAATATGGTTCCCAATCAGACACAACGTTAAACACCTTCCTCTGATTGAGAACCACTCCAGGCAACCATAGACTTACTTAGAATACTTCACTAAACACAATCCTATAACCTACAAAAAAAACCTAGACAAAACACACCACAAATCACCCATGTCACACCCTGGCCTGACCAAAATAATAAAAAAAAATACTAAGGCCAGGGTGTGACAATGTACCTTCTGTGCTTGCAGGATGTGTCCCTGGGTGGCTACAAGGGACACTGCTTCGCAATGGGCCTGGTCTCTTTAAAGTGGGAGACACTGAATACAACCACTGGTTTGATGGCATGGCCTTAATTCATAGTTTCACCTTCAAAGATGGTGAGACCGGAACAAGACATTATACATTTCCACAAATGGTAAATTTCCAACTGGCTGAATAGCACTGAGAATCTTCGTGTTTTGCAGGTGAGGTGTACTACAGGAGTAAATTCCTGAGGAGTGACACCTTCAAGAAAAACACTCAGGCAAACAAGATTGTTGTTTCAGAATTTGGGACAATGATCTATCCCGATCCCTGCAAAAACATATTTTCAAAGTAAATACATTTTGAAACATGATTTATAGTTTATTTGTTTTTGATTTTACATTTCCCTTACATGGATGTACACACAAAATATATCTCGACAAACACCCAGAAATACATGATGCATCTTGTCCTTTTTTCAGAGCCTTCTCCTACCTTCTCGCTGCCATCCCAGACTTCACAGATAACAACCTGATAAACATCATTAGATATGGGGAGGACTACTATGCCTCATCAGAAGTCAACTACATGAATCAAATTGACCCAATTACCTTGGATGTAATTGGAAAGGTAAATTAAAATCTGTTGAAATGATCACTGTTGTCCATTATGTCTTATCACTTGCTTTATATTCTCCCTTTGCCTGTCATGTAAACTCAACCTCAGATGAACTACAGGAATCACATTGCTCTGAACTTGGCGACTGCACACCCTCACTACGACGATGAGGGAAACACCTATAACATGGGAACTGCCCTCATGAGGTTTGGCATGCCCAACTATGTCATCTTCGAGGTTCCAGTAAATGCATCAGGTATCGGAACATTTTAATTTGGGGGGTTCCTGGCCACATACATGTTAGGGTAAAAACCTCCATGAATGATTACACTTAAGTGTTCTTTCCCTCTCCAGATAAGGAGCATAAGAAGCCTGCCCTGCGGAAGGTGAAGCGGGTCTGCAATATACCGTTTCGCTCTACCCTCTTCCCCAGCTACTTCCACAGCTTCGGCATGACAGAGAATTACATCATCTTTGTCGAGCAGCCATTCAAACTGGACATCCTCAGACTGGCCACAGCTATATTTAGAAGAGTCAACTGGGCCAGCTGCCTCAAATACGACAAAGAGGACATTGTAAGCTACACTTGTCTGATCACAACCTCATGGAAAGTTTATTTTTATCTTCAACTTTCAACTAACTTTGGCAACAATCAAACTTCTTACATTCTCTCTGGTGATCCCCTTGGCCATTCTTTAGACGCTGATCCACCTGGTCGACAAGAAGACTGGGAAGGCTGTGTCCACCAAGTTCTACACAGATGCCCTGGTGGTTTTCCACCACATCAACGCCTACGAGGACGACGGCCATGTAGTGTTTGACATGATCACCTACAAAGACAGCAATCTGTATGAAATGTTCTACTTAGCGAACCTGAGAAAGGAAACCCATGAATTCATTGAGACCAACAAGGTCAACTTTTCCCCACCAATCTGCCATAGATTTGTCTTGCCTCTCACTGTTGACAAGGTATATATTGATTAGACTCCAACTTTCCTGTAAATACATGAATACGCTGGTATTAAACTCTGTTACACTTTACATGAAGCAGCTCCTTATGAACAGTTAAACATTCCGTGCACCTTAAAAGAGGGAGCCATAGAGCATAACAGGCATTAAAGCATGAGACGTTGTGATATATTGTGAATATATCACATCTAGAACTGATCAGGGCCTGTGATATTTTGCTTAATTAGACATTTTCATGAACTAGCTATGAATTCACATGTTTTCAAGGCAAAATAAGCTTCATACGAAGCCTGTTCAAATTAAATGTTACCATTACATGTTTATACAACAACTGAAGATTGGATACGTATGTTATAGGATACTCCAAATGGAACAAATCTGGTGAGGCTCAAAGACACAACTGCCAAAGCAGTGATGCAGAGAGATTGCTCGCTGTATTGCCTGCCTGAAACAATATTTGAAGGTGAGACTTTGATATCAACTGAACATCAGTAATCGGTATGAATTATACACCACTGAATGAAGAGGTGAAATGCTACGTTAGTAAAAGTGGAGTCAAGCAGTTGTTAGTCAAATAGTAGTTCGTTTTTTTTTTTTAATGGAACATTTCGTAAATACATGTTTATCTCCATTTATACACAAACAGGTTTGGAGTTGCCAGGGATGAACTACAAATTCAATGGCAAGAAGTACCGTTATTTCTATGGCTCAAGAGTGGAGTGGACTCCACACCCAAATAAGGTAGTCTCTTACCAATGTATTCTCCTTAACATAGAGAAGTGAGTCTTCCTCATTTCTCACTGACCACATGCTGCTGTTTGTGCTATTAATACTTACACAGATTGGGAAGGTGGACATCGTGACCAGAAAGTACATTGAGTGGACAGAAGAGGACTGCTACCCTTCTGAGCCTGTGTTTGTTGCTTCACCAGGAGCTGTGGAGGAGGATGACGGTGAGAAGCAGTAGGCCTACTTCTGCACGACAAAAGCATTTAATCAGCTCTGTCACTATAAAACGGTACATTTATTTATTTTCTGTTTTCAGGAGTCATTTTGTCCTCAGTCGTCTCACTCAATCCAAAGATATCCCCCTTCATGCTTGTCCTTAATGCCAAAACCTTTGAGGTAATTGCTCGTGCCTCACTTGATGCCAGCATTCACATGGATCTGCATGGACACTTCATTCCCACACATAGCACCAACTGACATAGCCAGCAGAGGGCAGGATTGTACCTTAACATTGTAGAGGGCAAAGTATTGTTCCCAACCATGGAAAGTCTATGTCCGTGCCCCCATGGAAATTCAATGAGCATAATAAACAAACATTCCCATGAATCATTCTGTTTAAAGTTGATCTGTTTTGCGTGGGCTGAATCTCAATCCACCACATCTGCTGATGACTGCCTTCCGCATCTGCGGTAGGAGGCAGAGCTTCAAGATGATGTCTAGATGGGATACAGGTTGTCAAATTTACAGCTAAGGTGATTATTTTTGCATTTTAGCTAACACTAACCCCTCTCCTAACCTTAACCTAATTCTCCTAACCTGCAACTTTAATTATCAAAACCTACTGTATAAGTTCTAAACCTGATACGAAAAGTAATGTTTTTCCATGTATGAATCTGTTATTCAATGTGTTTCTAAAGGCTAATAGCGTTAAGAACAAATTCAATGTTTTATGAAATGTTTTTATTTAAAAAATTGTATACATACAGGGGTCCTAAAATTCTAAATCAAATGGCTAAATGATCCTTGGTATGACCATCTTGAAACAATTCCACATACCTTAGTAAACTAGCTCTGGGCCCTTCAATTACTAGGCTACCTCTCCAATCGTATTTGCTCAAATGTTGCAGAATTTGTTTACAGAACGTCTACCACAAAGTGTCTTTTAAATCCTATTTTTAAACAGAGAACGACGTAACCTCTATTTTTGTAAATCAGGATGTATAAAATATAGTTTTGTATGTTAAAAGGGTTTATAATGTATTAATAATAATGTATTCATTCCGTCTATCCTGGTCACCCTATTGTAAATTATATTGTTTTTCTGTACAACAGGTAATTAAGGAAAACAATAGTGTGCTGCAAATCAGTTGTGGCATTGCTATTACCATGAGTCACTACAATGTACTTACATTAGGTTTGTAAATATATATATTTGAATATCCATTAGAATACTGTTTATTAAATACTTGTATTTAATTCACTCATAAAAAAAACATGTATACTTTTAGTACATTCTAGAGGAAGACTGAAACAAGACATTAATGCTCTGAAGTTAGAATGAAATTTGACAATTTGTTGTGCATTAAATGCCAGTTTGTTTTGTTTGATTCTGAAATCATTCTGTGACTTTGCTTAAAATGGATCCCCTGAAGTCTGTGTAAATGTGCAATTGAACTATTTGTCTTAGTCTGACCATGTCATCACCTAATAATTAATAAAGTCTAAAATGAGCATATTGCTTACAACTACAGTAATGCAAATCTCTATTTCTTGGTGTGATATAGTCCAACAACATGGCTGTGCCAGTAAACTACGTTTGCTTGCTAACAAACTAGATGGAAAAAAACAACCTTTTTGTTGCTTTATCCACAACTCTTGTTTGGAACCAATCTATCCCCACAAAATACAAAAATGTACAAAGAATATTACTGAAACTAGAAATGTAAAGATCAGTTAGTATGATTGATAGTGTAGCTCCTCTTCCCCCATGGGAAATGTGGTTTGACTCGGACTTCACCTGCACTAATAAGAGACAATAGATTTCCCTCTGCGCCAGGCATGCACAGTGAACAAAAATTGGCATAGGCTGGCATGGTACCAATGGCTTACAAATATATATTAGGTAACCTGGTGCAATCTCTCGGCTGGGATAAGACTAATCATGATATACATATAATATATTGGGTAACTCAGTGCAAATATAACTGCCATTATGATTTCTTACCCCTGACCTTACCTCACAGCATAGACACAATACAGAGATGCTTTTATTTAGACGGTTATCTTTTAAAATAATTTGACTTCGGATCACTGAAGTTTTATCACATTTTGCTATTTACATTTACTGTGCATGAGAAGCCATTTTGACAGCTTCACACAGCAAAAATGAAATCACCCAAGACAAGTCTATTTATTGTAACTGTGGAGTAATTACAGTAAAGTCTTGTGACTACTATCCTTACACTATTTTCTCCACACAAACTTGTCACAACATGGCACTTACAGTAAGGAGAAGCCTTACCTTAGTCTTGCCCTTACCTTTCAGACAGCAGAATGCATGGAGGAGAGGCTTTTCAGTCTTACAGGCAGTGTCACAGAGTTCACGGAAATCAATTTCACAGGTCTGTCTTGACCAACTGCGTAATAAAAGGGTTGACTGACATAAATATGCAACCATAACTGTAATTCCTAGAATGTTCAAGAGACTTAACAAAGAGAGACCAAAGATTAGGCCTACTATCTGGTACAGAGTTTATAGCCAAGTACATCAGATGAGTTACATAAATGGGCACCATGGTGAGTTAATTCAAAGGGTCAATCTGCAATTGGTACGTCCATTTTTGGACTTTTAAAATAATATGTTCCCATTTGATCTCGAAGAATATGACTTACAAATTCCTCATGAGCCTAGTTTAACTGTCATACCCCATCAAAACCCAACATATGATCTTGTATGTATGCATCATGACACTCTTTCATGAAAGACATATGACACTGGTTGATTATCTCAGTTGATACAATGATCATGGTTTGCTTGTATTTAAATGGTCCACTATACTGTAGAATATGTGGCTACCTCCATATGTGGAGGTGTATTGTGCTTATTTGCTTCTGCTAATGCATTTTATATTGCACCTGATACATATTTATTATACAGTAGTATATTTTATTCCGTTCTATGGTATTTCCAAGTAGACTTTGTCTAGTTGCCTAGCATTTATGCATTAGCATAGAAACATGTTGGTTAGTGTCATAAATCTGGTTCAGTAGTTTAGTTTGTCATAGTTTTGAGAATTAAAAAAAAAATCAAATACCAATTCTATGAAATTGACATTTTTGAGATTTTGTATTGTGAAAAAAATCCTGGTATTTCAGTTCTACAAAACATATTGCTGGCATTAGTTTCACTAAGCTGAAGTATGACAGCATGATCACTCAACAAAACCGTCAATCTAGCTGTATAACAGTAGAGTATAACTCTACTGTATAACAGCAGAGTTTAAATTCATTAAAATAGTTATAATCCAAGTGTGCATGAGGTCATTGCATTCAAATAAATACATTTGTTACAAAAAGTTGTCATGACTTAATTTAAAGTAATAATTCACCCCAAATAAATCACCAAATGCAGTTAATGTTATGGACGGTGGGAAAGTGGTCTGAGATTGCTTAGCATTAGCACCCTTGCAAAACAAATTGAACATGCAATCAAAGAATGGATTATCCTTTAGGGTATGATAACAGTGGTCATACAACTTCCACCCTTTTGCAGTCAACAATACTAAGGCTATATATGCTTTAGCTGAGTATACAAACCTTAATCTTAGGTTGCAGTGTCCTTATTCTGTTTTGAAACATTCTAGGAAGACTGAGCTTATGATTGCACCAAATATTGATATGCTTATCTCCAGTTCTAGTTACCTTATCATAGAGTACATAGCTGAGAGGGTCAAAGCTACATTCAATATACAAAAGTATGTGGACACCCCTTCAAATGAGTGAATTCGGCTATTTCAGCCACACCCGTTGCTGACAGGTGTATAAAATCGAGCACACAGCTATGCAATCTCCATAGGTAACATTGGCAGTAGAAATGGCCTTACAAAAGAGCTCAGTAACTTTCATCGTGGCACCAGGACCAGCAAGTCAGTTGGTCAAATTTCTGCCCAGTTAGAGCTGCCCCGGTCAAATGTAAGTGCTTTTATTGTGAAGTGGAAACATCTAAATGCAACAACTGCCCAGCTGCAAAGTGGTAGGCCACACAAGCTTACAGAACAGGACCGCCGAGTTCTGAAGCGTGTAGAGCATAAAAATCTTCTGTCCTCAGTTGCAACACTCACTTCTGAGTTCTAAACTGTCTCTGGACGCAACGTCAGCACAATAACTGTTTGTCGGGAGCTTCATGAAATGGGTTTCCATGGCCGGGCAGCCGCACACAAGCCTAAGATCACCATGCTCGATGCCAAGTGTTGGCTGGAGTGGTGCAAAGCTCACCGCCATTGGACTCTGGAGCAGTGGAAACGCGTTCTCTGGAGGGATGAATCATGCTTCATCATCTGGTAGTCCGACAGACGAATCTGGGTTTGGCGGATGCGAGGAGAACGCTACCTGTCCGAATGCATAGTGCCAACTGTAAAGTTTGGTGGAGAAGGAATAATTGTCTGGGGCTATTTTTCATGGTTCAAGCTAGGCCCCTTAGTTCCATTGAAGTGAAATCTTAACGCTACAGCATACAATGACATTCTAGACGATTCTGTGCTTCCAAATTTATGGCAACAGTTTTGGTCGCTTGTTACAGCATGATAATGCCCCCCTGCATAAAGCGAGGTCCATACAGAAAATATTTTTTTTGAGATTGGTGTGGAAAAACTTGACTGGCCTGACCTAAACCCCATCAAACAACTTTGGAATGCATTGGAGCGCCGACTGCGAGCCAGGCTTAATTGCCCAATATCAGTGCCCGACCTCACTAATGCTCTTTTGGCTGAATGGAAGCAAGACCTCGTAGCAATGTCCCAACATCTAGTGGAAATCCTTCCCAGAAGAGTGGAGCCTGTTATAGTAGCAAAGTGGGCACCAACTCCATATTAATGCCCATGATTTTGGATTGAGATGTTTGACATGCAGCTGTCCACATACTTTTGGTCATGTAGTGTATTTCCAAATGGAGTAAAGATCCTCAAATTGCTTTGGACTTACACTGTTACACTGTGATGCTTTACATGTGTCACGAGAATTTTCAATCCCAATGATGATTACTAAACAATTATTTAAGCTTTGACCAATCCCCGATGTTTGTAAGACCCTGGGTTTAATAATAATTAGGTAAAGACTCAGCTTCTGCAAAAGGTTCGTAAAGGTTTATTCAGAGAACGTTCTAAAGTAAAAAATGCAAAGACGTGTCATTTTATAACTCCCTCTACACACACACACACACACACACACACACACACACACACACACACACACACACACACACACACACACACACACACACACACACACACACACACACACACACACACACACACACACACACACACACACACACACACCAGCCTTGGCAGGTTCTCGCTGTTCTCTTCTCCCTAGATTAGAGAGGCCTTGGAAGGGCCCTCCTGTTGTCAGCTTTTTCAGAGTTATCATGCAAATGCAGTGCAAAAGACTAGCAACAATAAAAATCTTGAATAAATTAAAATGAATACAGGAACATTTTACATTTACATTTACATTTAAGTCATTTAGCAGACGCTCTTATCCAGAGCGACTTACAAATTGGTGCATTCACCTTATGACATCCAGTGGAACAGCCACTTTACAATAGTGCATCTAAATCTTTTAAGGGAGGGGGGTGAGAAGGATTACTTTATCCTAGGTATTCCTTAAAGAGGTGGGGTTTCAGGTGTCTCCGGAAGGTGGTGATTGACTCCGCTGTCCTGGCGTCGTGAGGGAGTTTGTTCCACCATTGGGGGGCCAGAGCAGCGAACAGTTTTGACTGGGCTGAGCGGGAACTGTACTTCCTCAGTGGTAGGGAGGCGAGCAGGCCAGAGGTGGATGAACGCAGTGCCCTTGTTTGGGTGTAGGGCCTGATCAGAGCCTGGAGGTACTGAGGTGCCGTTCCCCTCACAGCTCCGTAGGCAAGCACCATGGTCTTGTAGCGGATGCGAGCTTCAACTGGAAGCCAGTGGAGAGAGCGGAGGAGCGGGGTGACGTGAGAGAACTTGGGAAGGTTGAACACCAGACGGGCTGCGGCGTTCTGGATGAGTTGTAGGGGTTTAATGGCACAGGCAGGGAGCCCAGCCAACAGCGAGTTGCAGTAATCCAGACGGGAGATGACAAGTGCCTGGATTAGGACCTGCGCCGCTTCCTGTGTGAGGCAGGGTCGTACTCTGCGGATGTTGTAGAGCATGAACCTACAGGAACGGGTCACCGCCTTGATGTTAGTTGAGAACGACAGGGTGTTGTCCAGGATCACGCCAAGGTTCTTAGCGCTCTGGGAGGAGGACACAATGGAGTTGTCAACCGTGATGGCGAGATCATGGAACGGGCAGTCCTTCCCCGGGAGGAAGAGCAGCTCCGTCTTGCCGAGGTTCAGCTTGAGGTGGTGATCCGTCATCCACACTGATATGTCTGCCAGACATGCAGAGATGCGATTCGCCACCTGGTCATCAGAAGGGGGAAAGGAGAAGATTAATTGTGTGTCGTCTGCATAGCAATGATAGGAGAGACCATGTGAGGTTATGACAGAGCCAAGTGACTTGGTGTATAGCGAGAATAGGAGAGGGCCTAGAACTGAGCCCTGGGGGACACCAGTGGTGAGAGCGCGTGGTGAGGAGACAGATTCTCGCCACGCCACCTGGTAGGAGCGACCTGTCAGGTAGGACGCAATCCAAGCGTGGGCCGCGCCGGAGATGCCCAACTCGGAGAGGGTGGAGAGGAGGATCTGATGGTTCACAGTATCGAAGGCAGCCGATAGGTCTAGAAGGATGAGAGCAGAGGAGAGAGAGTTAGCTTTAGCGGTGCGGAGCGCCTCCGTGATACAGAGAAGAGCAGTCTCAGTTGAATGACTAGTCTTGAAACCTGACTGATTTGGATCAAGAAGGTCATTCTGAGAGAGATAGCGGGAGAGCTGGCCAAGGACGGCACGTTCAAGAGTTTTGGAGAGAAAAGAAAGAAGGGATACTGGTCTGTAGTTGTTGACATCGGAGGGATCGAGTGTAGGTTTTTTCAGAAGGGGTGCAACTCTCGCTCTCTTGAAGACGGAAGGGACGTAGCCAGCGGTCAGGGATGAGTTGATGAGCGAGGTGAGGTAAGAGAGAAGGTCTCCGGAAATGGTCTGGAGAAGAGAGGAGGGGATAGGGTCAAGCGGGCAGGTTGTTGGGCGGCCGGCCGTCACAAGACGCGAAATTTCATCTGGAGAGAGAGGGGAGAAAGAGGTCAGAGCACAGGGTAGGGCAGTGTGAGCAGAACCAGCGGTGTCGTTTGACTTAGCAAACGAGGATCGGATGTCGTCGACCTTCTTTTCAAAATGGTTGACGAAGTCATCTGCAGAGAGGGAGGAGGGGGGGGAGGGGGAGGAGGATTCAGGAGGGAGGAGAAGGTGGCAAAGAGCTTCCTAGGGTTAGAGGCAGATGCTTGGAATTTAGAATGGTAGAAAGTGGCTTTAGCAGCAGGAACAGAGTGGTCACCTCACCATTGTTGCTGCAAACAGATGAGAGAAAGGGGTGGAGAAATGCAACCACTCACACTCAAGTCATGACCACAGACTGACCATCCAATGGACCAAAAGTAAAGTTTACAATGTTATAATGTTTTTACAATGTAAGTGTAAACCAAATAAAAAATGGGGCAAAACAAGCTTGCATGTTAGGCTCTGACAGAGCAAGAGGAATAAGGCATCCACAATTCACATTAAATAAGTATCAATAGGCACATCACCAACCTCAATGACCTCACAAAAAACCCACAAAGAAATGCTCCACCAACCAGAGTTATTTTTGCTTTGATAATGTCACGACTTCCGCCGAAGTTGGTCCCTCTCCTTGTTCGGGCGGCATTCGGCGGTCGACGTCACCGGTCTTCTAGCCATCGCTGCTCCACCTTTCATTTTTCCATTTGTTTTGTCTTGTTTTCCATACACCTGGTTTACATCTCCTCATGATTACTATGTGTATTTAGCCCTCTGTTCCCTCCATGTCTGTGTGGGGTATTGTTTATTGTCTAGGTTGGCACGCTTCCGACTGGGTTGCGCCGGGTTTTATTTGTACCCGTGATTTGTGGCTGCCGGTACTTTGTACTTGGTTGTGTTACTTTGTGCTGCCTCACTTGTTCTTTGGGCATTTGTTTTTGTGACGCGGTTGCGTTCTGTATCTTACTATTGTCTCAGTAAAGTGCTTCTTTGTTCACTCATCTCTGCTCTTCTGCGCCTGACTTCCATGCACCAGCTACACCCACCGCTTGACAGATAAGAATGCCATCAGAGGGTGGACTGTTCAAAGTAAGACTGTTTTATGATGTTTGGAGCCCAAACACTGAATTATTGACAGGGGGGTACGTATGGGCAGTACTACAAAAAGGGCTATAAAGGGAGACAGATGTATAACAGTGTCATATTAGAGAAACATTTAAATATTAATTCCCAGAAACCAGACAATTTATGACAGTCTCAAAACATATGAAACAGTGTGGCTGGTTCTGCTTTACATCGAACACAAGTAGGATCAAAATCAGAGAATATTCTTCAGTTTGTCACCGGACCAGTGGATATGGTGAACCACCTTGAATTGAATGAGGCTGTGTCTAGTGCTAAAAGAGAACCGATTCCCAGGTGTCATCCCCAAGTTCCTCCCCCAAATCCTTTTCCCATCGAGTCTTTAAAGGCAACAAAGAAGGGTTCTGTAAGTCATTGATGATTGAATATACATCAGAAATTGCACACTTAGGAAGCTTGTTTAGCTCAAAGATGCATATTGGGAAGTTCAGGTGTGGTAGCTCTAACAAAGTTCCTAGTCTGGAGATAGTGGAAGAAGTGGGATTGGGGGAGGTTGAACTTTTCCTGTAGCTGAGCAAAAGAGGCAAATGTATCATCAAATAATAATTGGGTTAGTGAGGAGAGGCCCAGTGAGTGCCAGATGCCAAAAGTCCCATCATTTAAAGATGGAGAAAATAAAATGTTCTGATTGATTGGGCCTGATAGAGAAAAGCCTCGAAGGCTAAAGGCTAAACGGAACTGAATCCACATTTTAAGAGACTGCTTTACAGTTGGGTTGATACACCTTTTTCCTAGGGACACTGGGAGAGAGGAGCACAACACAGAGGAAATTGCAGCTGGTTTACATGATTCAGACTCCATCTGGACCCAGAGTGGATTTGGGCCAGTAGAATCAACCTGTAGCCAGTATAAAAGGGCTCTGAAATTTGCAGTCCAATAGTATGTCTGGAAAGTTGGTATAGTTAACTCACCCAATACCTTAGGCTTTTATAAATGTCTTCTACCCATCCGTGGTACCTTGCCATCCCAAATAAAATAAATGAATGTTTGATCCGGTGAATTAAAAAAAGATTTTGGAATAGAAATGGGTAAACATTGAAATAAGTATACAAATTTGGGCAACACATTCATTTGAATGACATTAACCCTTCTAATAAGAGACAGAGGTAGAGACTTCCAAAAAGTAAAAGATTGTTTCAAACTGTCTGCTAGAGCAACAATGTTTTGCTTAAACAAATGTGAATATTTCCTTGTCACTTTAACTCACAAGTAGGTGAATTGATCCCGGACAATCCTAAACTGAAAGCTTGTAAAAGAGCACTTAAAGCAGCCTTATTTACAGGAAAAATATAATTGTTGCCTAGATTCAGCTTGTACCCTTAGATTGCTCCAAACGGTTTAAGAATAGATACGGAATGTGGTAATGAGGTATCAGGGTTGGAGATAAACAAAAGAAGGTATTTCTGCTCTAAGCCTGTCCTGAGTATACCTTGAATAGCATCATTTGAGCACAGTGCGACGGAAAGGGGCTAGATTGCCAAAGCAAACAACAAGGGGGAGAGTGGACAACCCTGTCTGGATCCAAGGTGCAGGGGAAATAGTCAGAGAACAAGTTGTTAGTCTGTACCGAAGCCATGGAAGAGAAATTAAGAATCTTTATCCAAGCAATGAATTTGTGACCTATGCCAAATCTATAAAGGGCGGCAGTTAGGTAGACCCACTCAACGCGGTCAAAAGCTTTTTTCCCAACGATCGAGACCACCACCCCGGGTCCCCCGACGCTGGGGAGTACAGTATATTCATAAGGCGTCTAATATTGAAAAACAAATGCCTATTTCTCATAAAGCCATTCTGGTCAGAGTCTATCTACTTGGTACAGCGAGTTTTCCATTCAGATGGCTAAGAGCTTGGCTAGGATTTTGTAATCACAGTTTAAAGGCGAGATTGGGTGATAAGATCCACATTCCAGGGGGTCCTTGTTTTTCTTTAATAGTAATGAAATTGAGGCTTGATAAAGACTCAGCGGTAGCTTTGATGTTTTAAGACACTCTGCAAATAATTGAGACCGGAATGGGCAAAGCAGACTGAAAAACATCCTGTAAAATTTGTTTGGAAAACCGTCTGGACCCGGTGATTCACCACTTTCATTGTGGACACTGTAGTTGCAATCTCCTCTGGTGTAAATTGTTCTTCTAAACCATCATGGGAGTCTGGATCAATTGAAGGCATATTCAGACCATCAAAGAAAGAATCAATCAACAAAGGGTCTTGAGGAGATTCGGAGGTGTACAGCGCAGAGTACATTTTTAAAAATTGATCATCGATCTCTTTATGTATAACTGTGGTAGCACCAGACAGGATCCTTATTTGCAGGATTAAACGTAAGGCCTTGTCATCTTGCTCATACACTCTACATCAAGCTCATAAGAGTAATTGTTCAGCTTGTCTGGTAGAGAGCTCGTCAAATTCAGATTGGAGTAGCTGGCATTCTTTATATAGATCAGAGGAAGGATCTGTAGCATACTTCTTATCCAGTCTAGCTATGGCTTTGCTCAGGCCTCGAAGTCGCTGAGAGCAAGCTTTGTTTTTGTTGGCTGTATAAGAAATAATATGGTCATGTAGATTTGTGTTGAGGGACTCCCATATGGAAGAGCAGGACATACAGTGGGGCAAAAAGTATTTAGTCAGCCACCAATTGTGCAAGTTCTCCCACTTAAAAAAGATGAGAGGCCTGTAATTTTCATCATAGGTACACTTCAACTATGACAGACAAAATGAGAAGAAATAAAATTGAGAAAATCACATTGTAGGATTTTTAATGAATTTATTTGCAAATTATGGTTGAAAATAAGTATTTGGTCCGCTTTGGTCCGCTTTGGTCCGCTTTGGTCCACTCCATACGACGACCGTGACACTCATGGTGAATGGTCAGAAATAACAATACTTTCAGAACAATTTGTTTTATTATAATGGCCTGTCTAGTAGGCCCAATTAAATGAGAGATGCACATTTGTTATAGACCTATGTCTACATCAGAATATGAACTCATCATGGCCAGAAAAGGTGAGGAATTTATTCTGCAATGGTTATGTATTATGTTGTAAATTAAAAATGGTCTGATCATGAAATTTGACATTACAGTATTTAGACATAGTCTAAAAACGTCAATGGACGTGAACTGTGAGTTCTACCTTTAAACTGCGCTACGGATCAGATCGCATAGTGCAAAATAGTTTAAATACTGTAGCTTATCCAATTAAATGAGAGATGGGGCATATGTAGCCTATCCTAACTTGTTGTAGGCCTATAGGCTGGCTATTTCGCCAGTATGAAACCATCACAGTCAGAAAAGGTGAGGAATGTATTATGCAATGATCATGGAAATGAAAGAATAGGAAACAGATGCATATTTCTAATTATTTTATAATGCAAAGATAAAATAAATATTCTCACTAAAGGCAAATGATTGCACTGCTATATTTAGCTGCCTGTTTTTTTGTTATGAATAAGTGTCGTCATATATCCCTTCACAAGGCTCACACTTGGAAAAAACTGGTTTAATCAACGTTGTATTCCCATCATTTCAACACAAAAATCGAATGTGATGATATTGAATCAATTTGGAAAACTGATTGGATTTGCAAAAAGTCATTAATGTAAGGCAATTTCGTATTTTTTTCACCAAACTTTTAACCTAAATCCAATGGCATGGTATTTAAAAAAAATCTATTTCAAGTTGAATTCCCATTAGTTGACATCTCAACCCAATGTAAATCAAAACTAGACATGGAACTGACGTCTGCCCTGTCACGCCCTGACCTTAGAAATCCTTTTTATGTCTCTATTTTGGTTTGGTCAGGGCGTGAGTTGGGGGCGGGCATTCTATGTTTTGTGTTTCTATGATTTTCTATTTCTAGGTTTTGCCCGGGTATGGTTCTCAATCAGGGACAGCTGTCTATCGTTGTCTCTGATTGGGAACCATACTTAGGTACCCTTTTTCCCCCACCTGTGTTTGTGGGAAGTTAATCTTGTTTGATGGCACATTGCATTAAGCATCATGGTTTGTTTTGTGTTGTTTATTGTTTTGTTGGCGGCAGGGGCATTATTTCGAATAAAAGAGAAAATGTACGCTCACCACGCTGCACCTTGGTTCTCATCCTTCAACAGCTGTGACAGCCCAGGAGCTACTACTAGGTAACTAGGTTACTTTTGCTTTTAATTGCAATGCAATACCTCAACCACTAGAAACTTTCTGAAGTTTGTGTGAGGATAAGCACATTCTCATGTCAAGTACAGTTTTTTTTAAATGCCAACTTTTGTGTGACAACTGGTGCATGTATGTTTGGGCCATATTTTGAGGCCCCGGGATCTTATTTTTATCCATCTAAACTGTTCTTGGTCTGGTCATGGTCTCGCTCCACTGATCCTTGGTCTAGGTCTTAAAGTTTTGGTCTGAATCTAAATTGTTCCGCTTTTGACTATCTTTGGTACTCACACCAATTTTATACTTTGGCATTCATATGAGTAATGGTGCTCCACCAAATGGGAAGTCTTTCACACAGCTTGGAAAGACAGTAGTGCAAAATCTAAGTAAAAAGCTGCATTCCCCAAGTAAAGATGACCTTCACTTTAGCAGTGATGAATTCATGAACTTCTTTGACAAAAAAGATCATGATCATTAGAAAACAAATTACGGACTCTTTGAATATGCATATTTTCCCAAAACTCAGTTGTCCTGAGACTGCGCAGAACTGCCAGGACCTTAGATCAATGGAGACACTAAGCATTTGTAATCCTGTATCTCTTGACACATTCACTAAAATAATCATTGCCTCAACCTTCCAGCTGTCTACTGGACTCTATTCCAACTAAACTACTGAAAGAGCAACTTCCTGTGCTTGGCCCTCCTATGTTGAATGTTAAGTCGCATGAATCAAATCTGGTGAAAAAGGACAGTGTAAGACTAGGTCATTGTTCTCAGTAACAAGTTTGAATTAAGTATAATAAATGCTGTCTTTGTGTACACGGGCTCAATGCAACACCACGCAGGGCAAGCAGTGAACTGGTCTGTTCCTAACAAGGTTCTTCTTAAATACTCTGACAGATAGGCCAGCTCAGAAGCTGGAACTATTTCTATCAGAGTAGAGGCTGAGTGTGGTTTAAACTTGCTCAGCCTATTGTTGGCGCACAGGCTCGTCCCAGCTCCCAGACGCTGCAGTTGGCAGGCGTAGTTGTTGTTGTGCAGATTATCTATGTGATCGCACCCTAGAGACTGCGGCCGCAGGCACAGTTCCTGCTTTCGTGTTCCAACCTAAAATTAACTGTTTGCAACACTTCTTCTATGCATGTGTCAACGATCTAAATACTGTTTATGCCCAAGTTTAACCTCGGCCTCTCAGCTAGTCACACTATATGTTGCAGAATCCTGTATTGCAGCTTCAGCTCAAACAAAAAGCCTGCATAGAAAACGAAACATATTCTCACAATCCCCCTTTTCACACCCATTAGGGTGTGAATAGAAATGCAGCAATGATTCAAATAAATGCAACAATGTTTAATATACCTTCATGTCCTTCATTCGATCCCACTATGTACGAGGTTGGCTACCAGCCACCTAGGAACTTAAAACCCTCTTTGAAATGGAGAACAACTCGTTATTAAATAGCATTAATAAAAGTAATAAATGTTTATAGAATAAGAAATAACTATTTTTGAGTCCCCCTTTTGACACCCCCTAGGGTGTCACTCATTAACCTCCCCTGTAGCAAACCAGGGATCATCTTCCATCAGCCCCATCTCGGTGTCTGCCTCATTATCCTTCACCTTGAGCAGGGGCATCATCCCAGTGGCATGAACCACGTCTGTAATAGATTTTCTCAGACAAGGTATAATGCAGGCACCGCAGCACATTAATACAACCAATACCGCAACCAGGGTCAGAAATCCAGCAACCACCAATGTTGTGTACCTACCGAACCGCTCACCCAACCAGGAGAACAGTCCAGTCCTCTCCACTCCTGCCATGTTCTTTATTTCTGCAGATAGCTTGTCTAGTCCTTCAAGAGCCTTGGAAATGCTACCATTCACTACAGTAGATCCCTCTGTTCCTACAATTAGTAGCATAAACCCGCAAATGTACGTAAGGTACATTTTCCTAGGGTTGTGACTCTGCCACGACCTGGTCTAGGGTCCTACTCGGGGATGAGTCTTTAGCACAATGAGTACGGTGATACCACGGGATTTCGCTTTGTGTTCACACTCAACGAGTGACTAGATACCTCTTTTACTTGATAGGGTCCTTCCCATCTGGGTTCTGTCCACTTCCTGGAGTGCACCTTGACTCTTACCCAGTCTCCCACTTGGATATCTCTGTTCTCGTCCGTGGTCTCCACAGCCGGAATTCGGACCGCCACCACCTGTGTGCATAGTCTTTCGACCAGAGAGGTTAGTGCCTGCATGTAGTCTGTGTAGCTAACTTTAACAATGTCTAACCTAGATAGGCTCAAATTGTCTGCAGGTGGGCCTGGCATTCTTCGTCCTGTCAATAGCTCGTGGGGAGTAAGGTGGTTGTCACATTGACATTAAAGCTAAAGGCAACGCATCTATCCACTTCAGCTTTGTCCCTGCCATTATTTTAGCCATTTTTCATTTAAGTGTCTGGTTATCTCTCTCCACTAAAACCTGGGACGGAGGATGATATACTGACCCATACTTGTGGGTTATTCCCAGTGCTTGTTCTACCTCCTTCAGATGCACTTTCTTAAAATGTGTACCGTTGTCGGATCTGATCATTCTAGGTCCCCCGAATCTTGGTATAAGTTCCCTTAACCACTTTATGACCACTTTTGCATCTTCCCTTGCTGTTGGGATGGCTTCCACCCATCTGGTGAACCTGTCTACCATTACCAGTAGGTACCTCTTGCCTTCCACTCTGTTGTCCTGTCCCATGTCTGTAAAGTCTATGCAAATGTCCTGGAACGGTGCATCCGGTACAGGGAAACTGCCCATGACCGCTCCCAATGAAACTTTATTGTAGCTTCTGCACACCTCGCAACTTTCTGACACTTCCCTGGTCATGTCTAGCATGTGTGGGTGCCACCATACTATCTCCAGAGTTTTTGCTACACTTGCCCATCTTCCATGCGCTTTGTTGTGTTCCTCTCATATCGTTGAGCTAAGCAGCTTGGTGGGTGCCACAGTCTTTCCAGTGTGTGCCCTCTAGATGCCTTAATGATCTCTCCTAGCTCCATGCCTACTCCAAACGGTCTGTTCATATATGTCCGCTGCCTCTTGTAGTTGCCTAACTGTGTCCATTGTTAGTTCGTCTTGCATTTCTCTCGTTCTCTGTACCATCTGCTGTGCAGTAGTGTATCCTGCGTTTTTGGCCGCTAGGTCTGCCATGTCGTTTCCCTCCCTTATTTTGGTGTTTTCTTTACTGCGTCCTTTACACTTCACGATGGCCACACTTGTTGGTAGTTTGATTGCTTCAATCAGCCGTTGCACTTCATGTTTGTTTTTATGGGTTCATTTGAGCTGGTTAGGTAGCCCCTCATCCATTGTGGGCCATCTGTGTGCAATCCCGTGTGCGGTGTAGATGTTTACTCTCTTTCCTTTGCTTAGCTCCAATGCTCTCATCAACGCTCTTAGTTCTGCCAACTTCTCCTGGGTCTCTTGACCTGTAGCAGCATCCATCTGTGAATAGGGTCTTTCCTACCCCATCCAGTGGTGTATTTTCAAGGTCCATTCAAACCTTTACTTGTTTTGCTGCTCTTTCCTCGCAGATATGTGGCTCTCCCTCTCCCGTTCCATCCGTCATGTTGGTTCCTTCGGTCACATATGTGATGTGCTTTGCCATGATCCGTTTTGTGATATTGGATTTCCTTTTGCTTGACAGAGTAAATAGTTTTGAAGCAATAAATTCTGTCACTCCATGATCTTTGTTGATTTCCAGTGGGTGTCTCATCACAATGTGTGCCGTTTTCCCTATGGTTGTCAAGACTTCCACCGAAGTTGTTCCCTCCTTGTTCGGCGGTCGACGTCACCGGCTTTCTAGCTGCCACCGATCCATGTTTCATTTTTCTTCTGTTTTGTCTGTTTTACACACCTAGTTCGCATCATGATTATGTTCCTTATTTAACCCTCTGGTTTCCCTTTCTGTTTTGTACGTGATTGTCTTTCGTGTGGAGTTCGTATCCTGTTTTGTATTTGTTTTATAACGGGATTTTTGTTCCGTTCTCAGATGGCATAAATAGTGGTTTTACTCTTACCTGTGTCCTGCGCCTGACTCCTTCGCTATCCTCTAGATAGACTCTGACAGAATCACGCACCATAATACATGGAGTCAGCAGGTACAGCCAGCCCTCTGCTTAAAATGGAGGAGCGCGTTCAGCAGCACGCAACCATGCTGCAGAGTCTGGGTACAGCCATGGATTGTGTGCTGCAAACCATGGACCGATGGGAGAGGGGTTTTTCCTGTGAACCTTGTGTCGTCTCCTCAGGTTCCACCACTACCTACCGTGATGTCCGCCCCTCCATCATCAGGATCTGTTGGGATTCAGCTTTCGCTCCCAAGAGCGTATGATGGAACAGCTGCCAGGTGGGGGGTTCCTAATCCAGCTGGAGCTCTACCTGGCATCTGTCGGGCTAGCTCCTTTGGGACGAGAGAGTGAGCGCCCTTATCTCCTGTCTGACCGGTAAAGCCCTGGAATGGATCAACGCCATCTGGGGCAAGGAAGGTCAGAAGTTTTAATGTTAATGAGGAGTTCGCCCGCCGTTTCCGGGCGGTATTCGATCATCCCCCGCAGGGGAGAGCGGCGGGGGAGCGCCTATTTAATCTACGTCAGGGGATGAGGAGCGCTCAAGATTTTGCGCTGGACTTTAGAACTCTGGCGGCCGGCGCGAGATGGAATGAGCGGGCCCTGATCTATCACTACAGGTGTAGCTTATAAGATAATGTTCGTCGGGAGCTAGCCTGCAGGGACACCACCCTTACACTGGACCAGCTGGTGGACTTACCGATCCGGTTGGACAGCCTGTTGGCTTCCCGCGGACGTCCTGATCGGGGTCCGTCAGTTCCATCCCCCAGCGCTCCTGATCCAACGCCTATGGAGTTGGGAGGCGCTGCAACGAGGGGGACCGGAGGGGGGGGATCATTCCCTGCACCAACTGGCCGCAGAGGGCACGGTGCTGGGGGGATTCCCCAAGAGGTAGAGGTAGCAGGCGGAGTGCTGGTGGGTCATCCCAGGTGAGTAGGCACACCACTCACCCAGACCTCCCTGTTGCACACGTGGTTGTTGATCGAATTTCCCAAGTTTTTCCCGCGTTCCCAGCACAAGGCGCTAGTAGATTCAGGAGCAGCTGGGAACTTTATCGACCATTCCTTTGCTATGAGATTAGGGATCCCTATTGTGTCTGTTCCCTTCCCTATACATGCCTTAGACAGTTGTCCTTTAGGGTCAGGGCTAATTAGTGAGGTCACAGCTCCGCTCACTATGATAACGCAGGAGAATCATAGGGAGAGGATTAGCTTCGCATGATCCCCTGGTTGGCTTTGCATGATCCCACTATTTCGTGTCAACAGGGCTCTCAAGGGATGGTCCCGTCAGTGCTCAGGGAGGTGTGTAGGTGTTTCCTTACGTGCTAGTACGGTGGAAAGTCCAAACCAGGTCTCCACCATGCGCATTCCCCCCGACTATGCCGATTTGGCACTCGCCTTCTGTAAAAAGAAGGCGACTCAATTACCACCCTATTGACAGGGGGAATTGTGCAATAGATCTCTTGGTAGAAGCTGCACTTCCCAGGAGTCACGTGTATCCTCTGTCACAGGAAGAGACGGCGGCTATGGAGACATGTCACCAAATCTCTGGGACAGGGATACATTCGGACTTCAATCTCACCTGTATCCTCAAATTTATTTTTTGTGAAGGATGGAGGTTTGCGCCCGTGTATTGATTATCGAAGTTTAAATAAGATCACGGTAAAATAGTTACCTGCTACCGCTCATAGCCAGTATGACCGAGTCATTACACGGGGAGCGCTTCTTCTCAGAATTGGACCTCAGGAGCGCTTACAACCTGGTGTGTATCCAGGCGGGAGATGAGTGGAAGACAGCATTTAGCACCACTTTTGGGCATTGAGTACCTCGTGGAGTGGGAGGGGTACGGCCCGGAGGAGAGATGCTGGGTACCGGTGGGGGACATCCTTGACCCATCGTTACTCCAGGAATTTCACTGACTCCATCCTGATCGCCTTGCGTCTTGTCCCCGGGGCCGGTGTCGGCGCGCTGCTGGAGCCGCGCGTCAAGGGGGGTGTACTGTCACGACTTCCACCGAAGTTGTTCGGGCGGTGTTCGGTGGTCAACGTCACCGGCTTTCTAGCTGCCACCGATCCACTTTTCGTTTTGTCTGTTTTACACACCTGATTCCATCTCATGATTATGGTCCTTGTTTAACTCTCTGGTTTCCCTTTCTGTTTTGTGCGTGATTGTCTTTCGTGTGTTGGAGTTCGTATCCTGTGTTGTATTTGTTTTATACCGGGATTTTTGTTCCATTCTCGGATGGAGTAAATACAATAAATGGGGATAGGGCTGTCTACTGCCCCCGCTGGAGTAATTGCGTGCCCATAGTAAACATAATTATTTTTTGTCAAAAGTTGCTAATATATGCAAATAAAAAATATTATTGAATAGAAAACACTCTAAAGCTTCTAAAACCGTTTACATTTTGTCTCTATGTAAAGCAGAACTCTCAGAACATGCATTCTCCCAAACTATCTCTTGTCATCTGAAAAGTTGGCCCACCTTTGACATCATCGCAAACACCCTCCCCAAACAGTTACAGCTCTGGGAAGAGTCCCTACGTGTTCAGCGCGATCTCAGCTTTCAATGGGGCTTCTCATTGTGAGAATCGCCCGCTCGCGAGAGTTTGAGCATGCCGAAAGCTGCCAGTCACTTAAAAAAAACGGTCACTTTTATGTGCGCACTGGTCAAGTCCTGTCTTTTTTCCAAGATCGATTGAACGGTGCCTGTTTTTGTTCGTTCTCACAATTGCTGTACACCTTTATAACATGTTAAAGCTTGATTATGAAGTTAGTTTGACAAGTTAACTCGACATATAATATATAATTTCAACGTTTTGGTGCGCATCCACTTGAATTTTGCCTACATTTCGACCGAAATGTGACTATTTTGAGAACCGAAAGACGCGGACTTGAAAACTAAACGCTGTTTTGGTAAGTATAATCCCTTCCAGGTCTTTTGATGGAAGAACAGCAAAGGTAAAGGAATATTTATGTGTTAATTTTGGGTTTCTGTCGACTCCAAGAAAGAGAAGCCAGAATGCTACTTTTTGAGCGCTGTCTCATAGTATAGCCTAGTGAACGCAACCTGTAACGTTAAAAATAAATGTAACACAGCGATTGCATTTAGAAGAAGTGTATCTTCCTATACATATGTAAAACATGCATATTTAGTCAAAGTTTATGATGTGTATTCCTTGTTAGCTGACGTTATCTGCCGGAGCTATTTCATTTCTCCTGACATTTTAGTAGCATTTTTTGAACTATGCGTCATTGTAAACAGAGATTTATGGATATATATTGCAGATTATTGAAAAAAATGAATGTACTGTGTAACATGTTATATTACTGTCATCTGATGAAGATTTCAAAAGGTTAGTGAAATGATTTTTTTTTTAATCCTGCGTTTGTTGATTGCATATTTTTTCCTACTTGGCTATGCTAATGAGCTATGTCTGCGGTGGTGGTTTGACATAAATATGTGCTATGTTTTCGCCCTAAAAACATTTTAGAAATCTGACTTGCTGGGTAGATAAACAACTTGTTTATCTTTCATTTGAGCTATTTTACTTGTTAATGTGTGGAGGTTAAATATTTTTAGGAATATTTCTTGCGTTCCCTGCGCCACATTCCAGCTGGGGGGGTGGGGGCGCGTTCCCAAATGGGAACGGGCGTCTCCAACAGGTTCTCTTGCCTGTGTCCTGCGCCTGACTCGATCCTCTAGATAGACTCTGACAATGGCTTTGGCCAGTGCTGCAATGTGTCTTGCGCAATCAGTTTGTCCACGTTCAATGTTATCCAATTTAGCACTATAGTAGTGCAACACTCTACGCTCCCCCTTTTGTTTCTGATAAAGGATGGAATGCACCTAACCATCCTTTTCAGAAACATCCAAACGAAATGGCAGTGTGTAGTCAGGGAGCGACAGGGCCTCAGCCTGCACCAAGGTTTGTTTCAGCTCAATGAATGCTTTCTCTGCCTCTGGTGTCCAGGTCACTACCACAGTGAGGTTTCTGTTTCATCTCTCTGTCCCTTCTTACAGAGTTGTTCCAGGTCTTCCAACTCTTGCTCCATTCTGATTATTTCTTCTGTTTCTGTTTGCAACTGTTCATCCAATTCCATTATTGTTCTGTCTTTCTCCAGTCTTCTGCCATGGCCCGCATGACTGTTCTGACTTCCTCTTTTTTGTTCTTCTCTCTCCCCTCTTCGGTCATGCTGCCTGCTTCACTTCTGCTCACCAGACTCATAGCATCTCTTCTTTCGCACTCCTGAGATCAACAATGGCTTTTCGCAGCAGTTTGGTTTCTTCAAGCAACTTACTGACTTCATCGTCTCTTCCCCTTCTATTCATTCCTTCGTTTTTCTTTTGTCATCTTCTGTTCTTTTGTGATAGTTTACCGTTGCGGTAAGGTCCAGAACTGGGGCCATGATTCCTGGTCCTTCATACGGCGGTGGGGCAGATGGAGGTGGGTCAATGTCCGAATCGTTTTTCTCCATCTTTTAAAAAATGTTCTAATATGGCCAGTCCTACACGTTCTTTTAGTTTCTCCATCGCCTCCTTTAGTTTACGCTTACTCTGCTCGCCCTCTTCCCAATCAATGCATGTCTTGGTTTTTCGTTTCAAAATGTCCAATATTCTAGCGGGTTCTCCTTCTATTGGAAGTCCATTTGGCACACCAATACTACCCTCTTTTAACCATTCCTTATATAATTTCCCCCCTCTAGTCTTCCACTCCTTCCCCTGTTTACCCCCATTAACTTCAAGTGTGGATTTTAGTGCCTTCAAGACTGTCTAATATTATTCATGTTTATATAGTTTAGCATATCATATACTACTCTATTTTATTCCTTGTTCACATGTCCCTGACGTTTAATTTTGGTCCCAGACCTCTCACGTCCCTGACGTATTACTGTTAACTTCCTTAAATGATAACCTCAGTCCCGGACCTCTTAATTACCCATAGGTCAGTCAAACTTGATACCAGTCCCTGACTTGATACCCAATGTACTACTACACACACACACACAATTAACTCCCAGTTAATTTTTAAAACAGTCTTGTTACAGGTCCCAGACTCAATAACCACATTCAACCCTGGTACCTAGTACATTATACACACACATTTGTTATATCATTTACGATGCATAGTTTTTTAGATTGCAGTTATTACAGTATAAGGTTTATAGAGATGTTCAGAATTCACAACTTTAGTCACTTACATCAAACGGGTGTCTCACAAAATAATTGTGATGATTTCCAATATGCAGAGTTTTAGTTTCTCAACAATAGGTATCTGCATACCTTTTGCTTGACTGGTCTGTATTTGTGAGGCACTCCGTTTCGACGACAGCGATGGACAATTGTCTGGACAAAGTTCCAGCGAAGTCCTTCTACCAGATCACGTCGGGTCGCGTGAATCAGATCTGGTGAAAAAGGACAGTGTAAGACTAGGTCATTGTTCTCAGTAACAAGTTTTAATTAAGTATAATAAATGCAATCTTCGTGTACCTGCAACACCACGCAGGGCAAGTAGAGAACTGGTCTGTTCCTAACAAGGTTCTTCTTAAATACTCTGACAGATAGGCCAGCTCAGAAGCTGGAACTATTTCTATCAGAGTAGAGGCTGAGTGTGGTTTAAACTTGCTCAGCCTATTGTTGGCACACAGGCTGATCCCAGCTCCCAGTTGCTGCAGTTGGCAGGCGTAGTTGTTGCTGTGCAGATTATCAATGCGATCGCATCCAAGAGACTACGGCCGCAGGCTCAATTCCTGTTTTCGTGTTCCAACCTAAAATGAACTATTTGCAACACTTCTTCTATGCATGCGTCAACGATCTAAATACTGTTTACGCCCAAGCTTAACCACAGCTAGTCACGCTATATGTTGCAGAATCCTGTATTGCAGCTCCAGCTCAAACAAAAAGCCTGCATAGCAAACACAACATATTTTCAATTCGCACATGAACATAATAAATGGCTCGCTATCATCCGGATGTGTAACAAACTCACTAAAAGTTGCATTAATACAGCCTCTACTGAAAGAGACAAACCTTGACCTGGAAATTAAATGTAAAAAATATCGGCCTATATCGAATCTCCCATTCTTCTAATTAATTTTCAGAAAACTGTTGCTCAACTACTCACTGCCTTCCTGAAGACAATGCATGAGAAACACTCCAGTCTGGTTTCAGACCCCACCATAGTACTGAGACTGCTATCGTGAAGGTGGTAAATTACATTTTAATAGTGTCAGATCAAGGCTCTGCATCTGTTCTTGTGTTCCTAGACCTCCGTGATGCTTTCCACACCATTGATCACCACATTATTTTGGAGGGATTGGAAACCTAATTGGTCTACGCAGAATATTTCTTGCCTGGTATAGATCTAATCTGTCTGAAATATATGTATGTCTCTGGAGGGTTTGTCCTCTGACAAATCAAGGTAAGTTTCGGTGTTCCTTAACCTTAAGTTCGAGGACCATGTGACGACCCTCCCACTGTCTGCCGTATTCTCTCTTTGTTCTTGTTTCCTTATTAGGATGCCGGTGGGTGGAGTGTGGAGGGTCGTCAGTTACATGGGAAACACCTGGGCCCGGTGTGTCCCAGGATAAATAGACCTCTTCCACATTCATGGAAGAGACTCTCTCCATGCAGACACCTTTCTAGATTTTGTGTTTCTTGGTGGCCTTTTGGTTGTTTGCTTTGGCACCTTTCAACACCCTGCATTATCACATTTATGCATGCAAAACACACATTTACACTACTGATTACACACACCATTGTACTTAGTTAATTATTTAATAAATATATATTTTGTTACTCCTTATCTCCACGTTATCTCCCTTTTTGTTACGGGCTTTGAGCCGGTTCGTGACGACCACTACTGTTTTCACTATGCACCAAACATCGGGCATCGACTGTGCAAGGTGTCAAAAGCTTTCCACAGGGATGCTGGTCCATATTAACCCCAAGGCTTCTCACAGTTGTGTCAAGTTGGCTGGATGTCCAATGGGTGGTGGACTATTCTTAATACACACGGGAAACTGTTGAGCGTGACAAACCAAGCAGTGTTGCAGTTCTTCACACAAACTGGTGCGCCTGGCACCTACCATACACCGTTCAAAGGCACTTAAATGTTTTGTCTTGCCCATTCACACTCTGAATGGCACACATAGACAATGCATGTCTTAATTGTCTCAAGGCTTTAAATATTTTTTTAACCTGTTCAGTGGCGGTTTAAGCATGTAAATCTTGGTGGGGCAAAAATAAAACGAGTGGGATGCATGCCAGCAAAGCTACTACACAACACAATAATAAACAATACCCATATTGCACTATACAACTGCACTATACCACTGCTACACCTGGCTATCAGCGGAGCCTTGACTGGCAGCAAAACAATTCATTCAGCCTCATTTACTGCTTTAAAAAAAACACAGCTGAAATGGCTGGCTTTCTTAAACAAATGTGGTTTCTACTGACAATTGATCTACAAACTATGGCATAAGTGGATGACATGCGCATAAGAGGCAATCCGTAATTTCGATTAAGACATTAATCTTTTGCGACTAGCAATCCGTATCCGGGAGCGTAATCATGGCCTATTGCATTAGCATAACGCAGCGGACATAAATACCACTAAACTTTTCCTATTCATGAAAATTGTTTCTTCATCCTTGGCTGAGAAATCGACCGGAAAATGCTACTACAACGGCAAACTTTTTTCAAAATTAGCTACATATTGACAAACACGGCAAACGTTGTTTAGGATCCATCCTCAAGGTGTTTTTAACATATTCAATAATATATCCGTCGAGGCAATTGGTTTCTCAAAAGCGATTGGAAAAATGGCTACCTCAGTATTTTACGCAAGATTTTCTGCAGGAGACACCATGTGACCACATGCTTTATATGGTCCCTTACTGCCATTCTTCAATGGACATGCCTAAAAAGACGTCACAATACTGTAGACACCTTGGGGAATACATGGAAAACGTAAGCTCATTCATAGCTCATTCACAGCCATACAAGGAGTCATTGGCATGAGGCGGTTACAAAAGATGCGGCACTTCCTAGTTGGATTTGTATCTGGGTTTCGCCTGTAACATCAGTTCTGTGGCACTCACAGACAATATCTTTGCAGTTTTGGAAACGTCAGAGTTTTCTTTCCAAATCTGTCAATTATATGCATAGTCGTATCTTTTCGTGACAAAATATCTTGTTTAAAAGTAACGTTTTTCATCCCAAAATTAATAGCGCCACCTAGTCGCAAGAAGTTAATGAGCGAGCTAGGCCAGACGTTGTCAATAACTTTGTTCAGCACTTTTGAAATGTGTAGGATAAAGGGGGCATATAAGTAGACAATGAAAGCTATTACAATATATGATTACATTTCTCACAAATGGGTTATAGGCTACATGTGCACCACCAAGTCAGAACAGTAGGTGAAATTAAGGTGAAAATGGACAAAATCATTAGTGTGAGGCACATGGGCTACTAACAGCTTACTACACAACATACACTTAGTATTACTCTCTTAGCTACAGTATACATACCTTCCTGGCATATTACAAGCAAGTAGAGGTTAATGGTTCACTGTCCCAGGCAAAACCAATGAGTTGTGGCGTTCCGCAGGGGAGTGTGTTTGGGCCTGTACCCTTTTTACTGTATATTAACGATATGAAAAAGTTGCTTGTTCTTGCAGTCTTTTCCATTATGTAGATTCATCCACATAAATCTACACTTCTGGTGTCTCACAAAAGTAGACCTATGTTGGAGAGCATACTTAGCACAGAGCTTACTAACATTAACAAACGGCTTGGAGGTAATAAGCTCTCTCTGCACTTGGGGAAAACTGAAGCAATTATTTTTGGATCCAGACCTAAATTGTGTAGGTCATCTGAAATCAGAGTGGAGTTAGGGGGTGAGGTGCTGACTACTAAAACCTCTGTTAGCTACTTGGGATGTATCCTTGATGGAAGCTTGGGAGGTGTAGGCATGGCCAATAAAGTGCTAGGGAAGGTTAATGCCAGGACTAAGTTATTGTCTAGAAAGTCCAAGCTGCTTGATAAGGACTCCATGAAAGTGCTAGCTAATGCCATTTTGACTATGCTAGTACTTCCTGGTTTGGGGGCTTATCTAAGTTTATGAAGGGGAAGCTCCAGATATCCCAGAATAAGCTGATCAGGGTAGTAATTGAAGGTGAGTCCACATACTCATATAGGCAGGAGCTGCTTTCAGAAACTGTCTGCCTGTTAAGGCTAGGGTGTCCCAGATTAGACTAGGTTTGGTTTACAGGAGTATTTATGGTTCTGCACACATCTAAATGATTACTTTACCCATGTTAGGGATGCACACAATCGCAGCACCAGATCAGGCTTTGCTGATGTGTGCTTATACAGGTTCAGGAGTAATGCTGGGAAAGGTACTTTTATTCTGGAGCCTCAGAATGGAATGAGTTACCTCTGCCCATAAAAACGACATCCTCTCTGGGCAGCTTTAAAAATGTTTGTCTTCTGTGCCCATATGAATAACCGCTATGATGTAACTGCAATGATGAGATAATGTTCTTTGTTTTTATGTTTATCACAATGCCATACTGTGTTTAACTGTGTTCAATCTTGTCTCAGGAGGACCAGAATGGAAATAAGTTAGACTTTGTTATCCTCGATGATTTTACTCATGTGCATGTATGGCTTTTAAGTTGTGTGCTTGTTTTTTTAAATGGTCGAATTAATAAACTAAAATAATTTAAGCTGAAGAATCAAGACATGTTTGGACTCACCTTGTTGTGCTGTGCTCACTTGAACAGGAATGGGACGCTGCAGTCCTTCATGGGCAAATCTTGCCATCAAACTTTGTCATCAAAGTCTGGCATTCTCTAGATTTATGGTGCTAAACAACTGGGAACTCGAGAGAAAAAAAGGTTGCATCATGATGACGTCAATGATCTTCATTTTATAGCTCTAGAAAGAGGCCCGAGTTCCCGATTTACAATTTCGAGTTGGATGAAAGTTCAAAACGTATTTTTCCAGTCAAAGCCCGTTTTTCCCGAGGTCCCAGTTGTCTAGCACTCACTAAAGTTAGATTTTGCACTTCCGAGTTAACAGTTGAGTGCATCACAATTCATGCTTCATTGACTAAATGGCCAATGTTTATCGTTTTAATCTAGGAAAATAAATCCTTAATCTTAGACTTTGGACAACAGACACTCCACTGCATTGTAGGCTAATGATTCCTTTACAATGCTTGCAGTTAGCCACTGATTCCTTCCAAACCACTAATTGTTGAGTTTGCGATTTCCAACTTGTTGTGTAATGTTTATGTCCAATGGCTGATGAGCACTGACACGTTTATAATTTCTCTGCATTATTTCTGTTCATATGACAAGGATTAAAAAGGATTAGCCAGTAGATTGTCGACTTGTTTCATGATGTTGACTGCTAGCTAAGATTTTGAGAGTGATGTTGACATGATCAGTCCAATTGTAACTATGTGCGCTGAGAGTCGGGAAGCAGGTTCAGGGAGTGAGTGTTTTAACAAAATAAACGGGACATAATAAAAACCCAAGAAACACAAACAGCACACAGACATGAAACAAACAATGACGCCTGGGGAAGAAACCCAGGGAGTGATATATACAGTGCCGTGCGAAAGTATTCGGCCCCCTTGAACTTTGCGACCTTTTGCCACATTTCAGGCTTCAAACATAAAGATATTAAACTGTATTTCTTTTGTGAAGAATCAACAAGTGGGACACAATCATGAAGTGGAACGACATTTATTGGATATTTCAAACTTTTTAACAAATCAAAAACTGAAAATATCGTCTAGGTAAGCAACTTCAGTGTATATTTTGCCTTGGATTTTAGGTTATTGTCCTGCTGAAAGGTGAATTTGTCTCCCAGTGTCTTATAGAAAGCAATCTGAACCAGATTTTCCTCTAGGATTTTGCTTGTGCTTAGCTTTATTATTTTTATCCTAAACTCCCTTGTCCTTGCCGGTGACAAGCACACCCATAACATGATGCAGCCACCACCATGCTTGAAAATATGATGAGTGCTACTCAGTGTTGTTGAATTTTCCCCAAACATAACACTTTGCAGTCAGGACATAAAGTTAATTTCTTTGCCACAGTTTTTTTGCAGTTTTACTTTAGTGCCTTATTGCAAACAGGAATGCGAGTTTTGGAATATTTGTATTATGTACAGGCTTCCTTCTTTTCACTCTGTCATTTAGGTTAAAATTGTGGAGTAACAAGGTTGTTGATCCATCCTCAGTTTTCTCCTTTCACAGGCATTAAACTCTGTACATTTTTTAATTGGCCTCATGGTGAAATCCCTGAGTGTTATCCTTCCTCTCCTGCAGCTGAGTTAGGAAGGACTCCTGTATCTTTGTAGTGACTGAGTGCATTGCTACACCATCCAAAGAGTAATAACTTCACCATGGTCAAAGGGATATTTAATATCTGCTTTTCTATTTTTACCCATGTAGCAATAGGAGCCCCTTGGGAGGCATTGGACAACTTCCCTGTTCTTCGAGGTTGCAATTTATCATGTTACTTGTGAAGCACATTTTTACTCCTGAATTTATTGAGGCTTGCCATAACAAAGGGGTTGGATACTTATTTACTGAAGACATTTCAGCTTAAAAGGTTTCATTTGTAAAAAAAAAAGTATCTTTGACATTATGGTGTATTGTGTGTAGGGCAATGACACAAAATCTAAATTGAATCCGTTTGAAAATCAGGCTGTAACACATGTGGAAAAAGTTGAGTGGTGTGAATACTTTTTGAAGGCACTGTACATAATACAAGTTTCTGGATTAAACAGGCAAGCGGATATGAGGGTTTAAAGGCTGCTTATAACAGCGTCACCTATAGGCCAATCGGTGTCATTCTTTTTGACAGACACTCATTGCCTTTAGTTCTACTTCATACCTTTCAGACCGTCAGTACGGTTGAAAGTATGGATCATATCCCTCTTGCTCCGCATGGGTCAAGTAATAGTAACAACAAAGTCACACAGCTGACAGCGTGGGAGGACATGCCCGCAGTTCATATAAAACTATAAGTCAGACCACGCACTGTCTCTTATTTCCTCTCGCAAAGTATGGCTTAGTTGTATAGCGCAGGTTGACTGCTCCACTGCTCCCGTTTTTTCAGATTGCATCTTCCCAGGTCATGGTTGGGTAAGCTAAACTCTGTATGAATTGTATGGACTGTTAAATAAAATAAAATAATATACTGTACTGTCAGTCTATCACCAACAGCCTGTGACCTGTGGGTCAGAGCATGAAATTCGCCCTCTAAGGCTGAGTGACAGCTCTCCCCTACCTATCCCTTTTATCAGAGGATATTGGGAGTTCTTGTTTTGTGCTGACTTAGACCATCAGCCAGTGTGGGTGTTGGCCACCATACTTCACCTAGTGTGTGTGTTTCTAACCTTGTCAAGATATCCTCCACTGCTGTGCTCGTTATCGAGGCCACCGGGCACTAGTCTTCCTTCTACTATTTAAAACTCGAATGGGTCACTTCCCTAGATAACAGCATCTAGGAAGATTGTCAGCCTACCCAGCTAACAGTATATGATGTGAGATTCGGATTGCCCCCCTTAGGCATCCCTCTCCCCTGGTATTACTACTATGCTATAAGCGAACTAGCTAGCCAGTTTACTAGCTGCCACTGTGTGTTGTCAGCTTGGCTTACCAAACGACAGCTATTTGTGCGTGCTTTGCATAAATAAGCCTATGTTTAAACATTTTACCTCTCCTTCTCCAGCCCTGTGGTCATAGCTAGGCTCATCCGAAATTATTTTAGCAGGAATCACACTGTATGTAGGCTTGTTATAGCCATTTACATTTCACAACTCCATCACACAGAGATTTTATCAAATCAAAGTTTATTTGTCACGTGTGCCAAAATCAACAGGTGTAAACCTTAAATTGAAATGCTTACTTACAGGCTCTAATGGTGCCAAAAAAAAGGTGTGTGTGTGTGTGTGTAGGTAAGTAAAGAAATAAAACAACAGTAGAAAGACATTTGAAAAAAAGAGTAGCAAGGCTATACACAGACACCTGTTTGTCAGGCTTATTGAGGTAGTATGTACATGTAGGTATCGTTAAAGTGACTGCATATATGATGAAGAGAGTAGCAGAAGCGTAAAAAGAGGGGTTGGAGGGTGGTGGGACACAATGCAGATTGCCCGGTTAGCCAATGTCCTGGAGCACTGGTTGGTCTGGCCAATTGAGGTAGTATGTACATGAATGTATAGTTAAAGTGACTATGCATTTAAGATAAACAGAGAGTCACAGCAGCGTAATAGAGGGGTTGGAGGGGCACACAATGCAAATAGTCTGGGTAACCATTGGTTACCTGTTCAGAAGTCTTATGGCTCGGGGATAAAAACTGTTGAGAAGCCTTTTTGTCCTAAACTTGGCACTCCGGTACCGCTTGCCATGCGGTAGTAGAGAGAACAGTCTATGACTGGGGTCGCTGGGGTCGTTGACCATTTTTAGGGCCTTCCTCTGACACCGCCTGGTGTAGAGGTCCTGGATGGCAGGCAGCTTTGCCCCAGTGATGTAATGGGCCATACGCACTACCCTCTGAAGTGCCTTGCGGTCGGAGGCCGAGCAATTGCCGTACCAGGCAGTGATGCTCTCGATGTTGCAGCTGTAGAACCTCTTAGAACCCATGCCAAATCTTTTTAGTTTCCTGAGGGGGAATAGGCTTTGCCGTGCCCTCTTCACAACTGTCTTGCTGTGTTTGGACCATTCTAGTTTGTTGTTGATTTGGACACCAAGGACTTTGAAGCTCTCAACCTACTCCACTACAGCCCCGTCGATGAGAATGGGGACATACTTGGTGCTCCTTTTCCTGTAGTCCACAATCATCTCCTTAGTCTTGGTTACATTGCGGGATAGGTTGTTATTCTGGCACCACCCGGCCAGGTCTCTGACCTCCTCCCTATAGGCTGTCTCGTCGTTGTCGGTGTTGTGTCGTCAGCAAACTTAATGATGGTGTTGGAGTCGTGCCTGGCCATGCAGTCGTGGGTGAACAGGGAGTATAGGAGGGGACTGAGCACGCACCCCTGGGGAGCTCCAGTGTTGAGGATCAGCGTGGCATATGTGTTGCTACCTACCCTCACCAACTGAGGGCGGCCTGTCAGGAAGTCCAGGAACCAGTTGCAGATGGAGGTGTTTAGTCCCAGGATCCTTAGCTTAGTGTTGAGCTTTGAGGGTACTATGGTGTTGAACGCTGAGCTGTAGTCAATGAACAGCATTCTCACATAGGTGTTCCTTTTGTCCAGGTGGGAAACGGCAGTGTGGAGTGCAATAGAGAGAGCATCATCTGTGGATCTGTTTGGGCGGTATGGAGTGGGTCTAGGGTTTCTGGGATAATGATGTTCATGTGAGCCATTACCAGCCTTTCAAAGCACTTCATGGCTACGGACGTGGGTGCTACAGTTCTGTAATCATTTAACTACCTATCCATATCAATAAGAGACTAAACAAAATCTTGATTAAGTCTGGTCTATAACCTGTCCTGAGTGGAATGGTCATAACTATCTATTGCCTATTCTTATTGCCAAATCGTTTTTTTTTCTATCAGCCACTGCCACTGCACATGCTTCTTCAACCATTTAGTTTAAAATGTATTTAGAGGCTATATTTAAAGGCCTGTGAGCTAGAGTCTCCTGTTAAGGGGAGCCCTATAATAAAAACAGTTATAAAACTTTCAAAGTTACAAATAGAGTTCTACAATTATTTTAAATTCATATGAACCCCTCCTACAGAATATGCTTTGGCAAGATTTTAAGTGATGAAAGAAATATCAAAATATTCAATAAAAAAATATTGAGTAGCAGTGAGTCTATTAAATCATTAATAGACTCACCAAACATGTATTATTATGTTTCATTATTCTTGGTAGATACAACTGGTTATGATTGCAGATAGAGCTCAGAGAATGGGATGGTGCAATATTGAATTAGTCATATATTGATAAGGTGCGAGCATGGGGATGTCCACGTCACCCAGAGATAAAAGGCATAATAGAGCTAGTGCTATCTAGATTTGCCCTGGCAAACAAATCTATTACATTAACTACCAATATGTGAAGTAAACTCAACTGAGGAGTAATGGAGACTTTTAACTTGATAACGTGCAACATACCTCTCTCCGGTTTCTCTGACTTCTGTTTTTTTTATGCTTGTTAGTGTGGCCTTTTGGTGTCATTGTTTTTGCGTTCTTGAGATGACACTGCCAAAACTCTAAAAGGTATTATTGTAGGTCAGAATTGCAACACAATATTTGTTCAAGCTTAAAATGTTAGTTGGTAATCGTAACATGGTGTTTGTATGTTCACAGATTAAATTTCAAGTTGACTTTTCTTATGATCCTAATGGTATGTACGTTAAACCTTTTGGCAGGTATCTCGCTCCATATGTGAACAGCTAATGACCGATCAGGAACATACACAATATAGTCAGTCAGTAGACAAGATAAGAGAAAGATGATAAGCCATAGTTTCGTGTATCTCAGTTGGTAGAGCATTGTGAGTTCGATTACCACTGCGGGGCAGTACGAAAAATAGTATGAAAATTTATGCATTCACTACTATAAGTCGCTCCACATAAGAGCGTCTGCTAAGTGACTCAAATGTAAGCGTCTTGCGCTTATATTAGGCTACTACTTGGAAACTCAGAAATGGGAGTGGTTTCTTTTGTCTAATATATAAACGACACCCCTTTTCGTCTCTCATAACTTCTAAGGAAGGTAACGCATGAATATTTGTCTTTCATCTCAATAAGGATGGCCTACGACTACGCTAAAAACATAGAAGAAAGACCTGATCCAGTGAAGGCGGATCTCAAAGGTATGTAAGCTGGTGAGATGGTTATGGAAACTTTAGATCATTTTCATTATCAACATAACATGCGCAGTAACATTCACAGGTATAACTAGGGCAGTAGCAGTGCGTGGGTAAAATCACTAGAGAAGCCAAGCCAGGACAACATAGCCTATTACAATTTAGGTTGTGATAATTGCTTTGTTTTCTCTTATCCTGGTCATATGCCTTGCCATCGTGATATTGGCCTAAGCCCGAGACAATAAGAAGAGGCAGTGGCAGAATAAATTCAACCATAACTTTGTTTCATCACAAAACCAGAGAAAACATCTGTCTGGTGGAGTCCACAAAGCATATTGCATGTAACAAACAGTTACATGACCTACAGCATGGTTAAATCAATGTTTCTGAGATTTTCAGACAACTGAACAACTTGATTTAGAACACCTGAGAGTTACCTCAAGTCCCAAAGAAAACAGGAGCTGCTTCCACTATTCCAGCCCCATTTCAACATCAAAATGGCAACATCATCAACTCACCTATGCTTAGTCTAATACAGTGACAACTAAAATATTCCAAAAACAATGTAGTCCAATCAATGTACACTAAATATCATGTGGCTGTCCATGGTACTTCTTTCTTTCCCTCGCTGTGTGTGTGTGTGTGTGTGTGTGTGTGTGTGTGTGTGTAGAAAAACATGTTGCTTCACCCTACTTGTAGAGAAACGCCAGTGCCATCCTCCTCTCTTTCATCTTTCATTTCCCGAAACATCAATGACTGTCATACAGTACAAGCTTTTAGTTTTTGTTGTCATAAGCTACCTGGCTAAAGTGCTTGCTTGCAAGCATTTCATGGCCAATGATTAGCCAGCTAGTAAACATTAGCCTACTACATCTAGAACTTCTATCCTCTCAGGCCAGAGGCACAACTGTCCCATTTGTACAGTGCACTATGAATGTCCAATGTGTAAAAAAACATTGGATTTTTAAGTTGATGGGCCGCCAAATGAGCAGTGACGCTCCTCTGTGTGTAAACTCTGTGGATTTGGAAACTAGAAGTGCTCCTGAGTAGACTGTGCAGAGTGACATCTTTTGGATGGGACTTTAAACTAAAGGTCACTAAAGATCCCATATCACTTATTGTAAGCATAGGGGTGTGAACCTCAGTGTCCTTGCTAAATTCCCAATATGGCTCTCATACCATCATGGCCACCTAATCTTCCCCAGCTTCCAATTTCGCTCATTCCCCCTCCTCTCCCCTGTAAATGTTCTCCAGTCATTGCTGTAAATGAGAATGTGTTCTCAGCCAACTTACCTGGTTAAATAAAATGTTACTGTGACACAACGCACAGATTATTGTGTATGGTGCAATATGTATTTCCAGTATGAAAATACTATGGTATTTAAGCTGATTGGCCACACTTTACGGGCTGCAAAATGAGCAGCAACACTCCTCTGGGTGTACTCTCTGATTTGGAAACTCGTGGCACTCCTGAGTAGAAGGGCCTCCCTTTTACTGCGACACAATGTACAGAGATTATGTACAGTGCAGTATGTCCAATATGAAAAACTGATTGGATTTAAGCTGATAGGCCACTCTGTAGCACTTTCCTGCATTCAAATGACCTTGTGGGTTGAATGTTAATATTTTTCATAATTAATAAACATGATTTCAAAAAAGCCGCTGAAAATCCGTTTTTCCCATGTCAAATGATTGTTATATTTCAGTCTTCTGTGAAAGTGTAATATTGGGATGCAAACAATTGAAATTTATACAAGTCCATATCTGGCATGGTACAGTTGTTGTTTTTTTATTTTTAAAGCCCATAACCCTGTGTGTGAGTTGTATACTTCTGTTTCACTCTGTGACCCTGACCTAGCCCACTGCAGGAAAAGGTTTTAAGGGGTGCAGAATGAGCAGTGACGCTCCTCGGTTGTAAACCCTGTGGATTTCGAAACTAGTGGTGCTCCTGAGTAGAAGGGCCCCCCTTTTACTACGCCAGAATGTACAGGAAGTTGTGCAGTACTGTATGTCCAATATGAAAATGTACTGAACATCGTGCAATACGAATAGGCTAATTAACTATGGGATTTAAGTGTTTTCTAAAGTTTATTATAATAATATTGTTATTAATAGTATCATTATGAATGTTTTATTTGTATTCCTGTTACCATAACTATCTAGTAATTATTTGAATGCAATAATGTCAATGCTATAATATTACTTGTGCTATAAAGGTGATTAACTTTATACATTTCTTCATATTGTTAAACAAAATTTTAAGTCTGCTAACATTTCCCCATATACTGTTATGAATTTTGACCATTTGTATTATTTCTCACCATCTGAATTGCACAACTTTTATTTTGAAGGAAAATCGCAGAGGACACAGCCTTATTCTTGCTGTATCTTACTTATTCTTGCTGGCGGAGTGGACACATTGTCATAGACCCCCCTCATGCTGTTTTGTAAAACTAAACTATTGTTTTATATAGGAAACCTTCCAAGCTGGCTGCAAGGCACGTTGTTGCGCAATGGGCCAGGCATATTCTCAGTGGGGGATACCACATACAACCACTGGTTCGATGGGATGGCCCTGATGCACAGCTTTACATTCAAAGATGGTAAAATGACTGGAAGTGTTTATCTTTTTTGTGATATAGAAACTCGAACAAGATGATCATATGATAAGTCCAATTGGCAAGCTTTTGGGCTTTTTGGTGCTATGGGCGCCATGGATTGTGCGAGTACAATTAATTCCCACATTTAGCAATTAAACTCTCAATAGAAGTAAATCATTGTGTGTGTGGTGTGTGTGTGTGTACAATTATTTTCTTCAGGTGAGGTAATCTACAGAAGCAGATATTTACGTGGAGACACATATAAAGACAACATGGCAGCCAAAAGAATTGTTGTGTCTGAAATGGGGACAATGGCCTACCCGGACCCAGGCAAAAACGTCATATCTAGGTAGTACATTACAGATGGTTCATTTTTGCACATTAAAAAGGCAAGATGTTGAAATCAATTATGTTCTGGCATGCTGTAGCAAAAGATCAGGCATGATAGTGCATCTGATCTGACTGTTGATGATTTAATTTAATTTGTCCCTATGAATTTGCCTGTTGCTGATTTCAAATGATCTTTGTCTCCAGGGTGATCACCTTTCTTAACCACACGGTCCCAGACTTCACTGACAACTGTGGCAACAATTTCATTCGATATGGGAAGGATTATTATGCAACCTCTGAAACCAACTACATCCGCAAAGTAGATCCTGTGACTCTGGAGACTCAGGACAAGGTTATTTACAGTTAATACTGGCATTGCCATCTGGATGACCATACGTATGAACACACCTGTTTATAAGCCTATCTTGTTATCTCACTAGGTTGACTACATGAAATACCTTGCTGTGAACCTGGTGACATCCCATCCACATTACGATAAAGACGGAACAACCTACAACATGGGAACTTCAATAGCGGAGAAGGGAAAGACTAAATACACCTTATTCAAGGTTCCAGACACTACTGCGGGAGGTACACTACCAGTCAAAGGTTTGGACACACCTACTCATTCCAGGGTTTTTCTTTATTTTTACTATTTTCTACATGGTAAAATAATAGTGCAGACATCAAACTTTGAAATTTACATTTACATTTAAGTCATTTAGCAGACGCTCTTATCCAGAAATAACACATGTGAAATCATGTAGTAACCAAAAAAGTGTAGAACAAATCAAAACATATTTAAGTTTCTTCAAAGGAGCCACCCTTTGCCTTGATGACATAATAATAATAATAATAATATATGCCATTTAGCAGACGCTTTTATCCAAAGCGACTTACAGTCATGTGTGCATACATTCGCACAATCTTGGCATTCTCTCAACCAGCTTCATGAGGAATGCTTTTTAATAGTATTGAAGGAGTTCCCACAAATGCTGAGCACTTGTTGGCTGCTTTTCCTTCACTCTGCGGTCCAACCCATTCCAAACCTTTTCAATTGGGTTGAGGTTGGGTGATTGTAGAGGCCAGGTCACCTGATGCAGCACCATCACTCTCCTTCTTGGTCAAATAGCCCTTACACAGCCTGAAGGTGTGTTTTGGGTCATTGTCCTGTTGAAAAACAAATGATAGTCCCACTAATCGCAAACCAGATAGGATGGCGTATCGCTGCAGAATGCTGTGGTAGCCATGCCGTTTAAGGGTGACTTGAATTCTAAATAAATCACTGACAATGTCATCAGCAAAGCACCACCACACCATCACACCTCCTCCATGCTTCACCGTGGGAACCACACATGCAGAGGTCATCTGTTCACCTACTCTGCGTCTCGCAAAGACACGGCGGTTGGAACCATAAATCTCTAATTTGGACTCATCAGACCAAAGGACAGATTTCCACTGGTCTAATGTCCATTACTCGTGTTTCTTGGCCCAAGAAAGTCTCTTTGTGTTATTGGTGTCCTTTCGTAGTGGTTTCTTTGCAGGCCTGTTTCACACAGTCTCTCCTGAACAGTTGATGTTGAGATGTCTGTTATATTACTTGAACACTGAAGCATTTATTTGGGCTGCAATTTCTGAGGCTGGTAACTCTAATGAACTTATCCTCTGCAACCGAGGTAACTCTGGGTCTTCCTTTCCTGTGGCGGTCCTCATGAGAGCCAGTTTCATCACAGCGCTTGATGGTTTTTGCGACTGCACTTGAAGAAATGTACAATTCTTAATATTCCTAATTGATTGACCTTCATGTCTTCAAGTAGTGATGGACTGTTGTTTCTCTTTGCTTATTTGAGCTTTTCTTGCCATAATATGGACTTGGTCTTTTACCAAATAGGGCTATCTTTTGTATACCACCCCTAGCTTGTCACAACACAACTGATTGGCCCCAACGCATTAAGAAAAATTAATTCCACAAATTAACTTTTAACAAGGCACACCTGTTAATTGAAATGCATTCCAGGTGACTATCTCATGAAGCTGGATGAGATAATGCCAAGAGTGTGCAAAGCTGTCAAGACAAAGGGTGACTACTTTAAAGAATTTCAAATATAAAATAGATTTTTGATTTGTTTAACACTGTTTTTAGTTACTACATGATTCCATATGTTATTTCATAGTTTTGATGTCTTCACTATTATTCTACAATGTAAAAAATAGTCAAAATAAAGAAAACCCTTGAATTAGTAAGTGTCCAAACTTTTGACTGGTACTGTATATCTTCAAAAATATCACCTTGTCTATCTTTATGTTTGAGTTAGTTAATTCCTAGTTATAGGGTATCACCAGTCCCCAGGTTGTTTCTGCCTTGGACTTGATCACTGTCCACACCTCTGTTGTCAGGTCTAAAACAGACACCAATTAAAAGGAAATAGAGACAGCCAGCAGAGACGTCTGCCCCCCAGGAGTTAAACCACTGACCTTGTAAACTCTGAATTTCACTGGTATCTGATGAAAATGCATAGTCTCATATAGCAGTGGTCAAGACCTTTTTTAAATTGTTGAAGTCATGTTTTAACCCATTTGGGCAATAACCTTGTATTTTACAATCTCAAACATTTAGCAGAACCATTTACCCATCACCTTTCTGGGTTTTGTCTTATTACTTTACACCATGGATAGAGAAGTATCCTGACCATGAAGCAGATAGTTTGCATAAAACATTACAAATAGCTGTAAATGATCTGTTTATATGTTTAATCAGATAAGGCCAATGCTTCTCCAGCCTTGAAGAACCTTGAGGTGATCTGCACAGTGCCCTGCCGCTCCCTCCTCAGCCCCAGCTACTACCACAGCTTTGGCATGACTGACAACTACTTCATCTTCATTGAGCAGCCATTCAAACTGGACATCCTGAAGATGGCCACAGCATACATGAGAGGGGTCAACTGGGCTAGTTGTCTAAAGTTTTTCCCTGAGGAAAATGTAAGGGTTATAAGACTCATTTTCTTTGGCAATGAATTTAATGAGTCCAATGTAAGTGCAAGTACATTGTTTTTTCAACTTTGTGTTTTCAATTTTGACAGACCCTGATTCACCTGATCGATAGAAAGACAGGCAAAGAAGTGGGCATAAAGTACTACACAGGGGCAATGATAGTGTACCATCACGTGAATGCCTTTGAAGAGGATGGTCATGTCATCTTTGATGTTATCGCCTATGAAGATCCCAGCTTATACAACATGTTCTACCTAAATGTGTTAAAAGAACAATCAAATACCTCAATGTCTGTGCCAAAGTGCAAAAGATTTGCCCTTCCTGTACAGACTGACAAGGTAATGGTTTGCAACTGATTACTATCTTAACTTTTAAACATTGCTCTCAACTAATGCGTAGTCAACTGTTTTTATAATGTTGAGAACTGTTTCTGAAGGGGATTGATGTTGGAGATGATATGGTGAAACTCCAATACACAACAGCCAGCGCTGTGAAAGAGAAAGAGGGTAAACTACTCTGCCAGCCAGAGGTGCTTTGTGACAGTAAGACCAAAACTTGTATTGCTCAATGTTCTGTTAAATTATTGTGCCTATATAGACACTCAAAATACATATCACCCCAACATTTTATTTCACAATATACTTGTGTTGATTTTGTTGTTCAATCCCAAAATGTATCTACAGGTGTGGAACTACCCAGGATCAATTATGACTTCAATGGCAAGAAGTACAGATTTGTCTACATGACTTGTGTTGCAATGACAGCAGTGGCAACTAAGGTAAAAGTCCCTGTGATTTAATTTAGGCCTTTGTGAACATAACTGCATGTGTTGCTTATCTAATATTTTGTTAACTATATACTTAACCTTAATAAATAGATCATGAAGTTGGACATTGAGACAAAGGAGAGGACTGAATGGAGTGAGGAGAACTGCTGGCCATCAGAGCCTGTGTTCATTCCAAGACCCAACGGAGAAGGAGAGGATGATGGTGAGATTGCTTTACATGGTCCTAAAATCTTAGATATATGAAGACTTATGTTTTGATTAGAATGGCCAGACATTCACAATGTATTCTGAATAAAGTTAGAATTTCAATGAAAGTCTGTCCAACATATTCAAACAAAATGTCTCCTATGTCCAGGTGTGGTCTTGACAACAGTCATCAACTCCAATCCAGGGGAATCTGGCTTCATCTTGGTGCTGGATGCAAAGTCTTTCAAGGAGGTAGCTCGAGCATTTTTGAATGCAGAGATTCACATGGACATGCATGGATACTTCATCCCAATGGAAAATTAGTATGACAAAGAAATGATTTACTCCAAGAGTAGCCTACTACCCTCCACAAAGAAATAGACACTATGGGAAACGATAGGGATAGTATTAGATACTTTAAATACCAAAGTGCCTTGTAAATGTTTTCTTAACAATGTCCCAGTGCTAATATTGCTATATTTTGCACAACACATGTGAGCAGTTATCTATGGACTAATGCCAGTGTAGTCTTGAATTTGTCTATATCTCAAGGGAACCCATTATGGATATCCTCAAAATCATCTACCCATGAAATATTTATTATTATTATTATTATATTTAAGAAAATGTTTTAGCGTTTTGCTAACTAAGTATATAACACACCAATCACATAATTATGTATTTTATTGTTCATGTTTTTATGTAGTTTTGTCCTGTATAGCATTGTCAAGGAAAATCCTTATAATACAAATTATTGTACCATTTGTTGTTATTTAATTAGGCCTAATAAAGTGTGAAAGGAGTGATGGTTGTCTCCGGTCCATAAGAGGGCGCCAGTTACCACAAAGTGAGTTTACGTTGATGTTTGCGTGACTCTAATACTTACGTCATATTGTGGAGACGACCATCAACATTGTTGACATCGAGGCGCGGTTTTTGTTTATAACCTCAACGCGAGGTTCATGACTTTTTATAAACGTGTGGTGTATTACTGTTCATTATTGTTTTATCTCCATTAAAGTACTTGGTCACGATGCTCTCTATTTTAACATTTCTTTAAAAAAAACAAGTAAATCAATTTCATTCATTCTAATGCATAACGTTAGACTAGCTAAATTTGAAGGTTGAGTGCGAATATTTTGTGCTCACTCAATCAAATCAGACAGCAAGTGACACTGACCGTTTTACGTGAGCTAGCTAACGTCACATGTCATTTCATATGTATTGTGAGTTAGCAAACGTTCGCTAACTGTCTTTGAAAACATTTGTTTTAGGCTATTTTGGTTTCTAGACAGTTGCAGAGGACTCTGTCTTCTCAGACCGATGGAGAGACACGAATTGCACATATTCTCAAAGAGAAGTTTCCATCGGCCACGTCTCTAAAAGTTGTGGACATATCAGGTAAATAGACCTCGAAACATGGGTGTCAAAAGGGGTCCTGATCTAGCTACATCATTATGCATAATGACATGTATGTTACTACGACGCTGAATTTGTTGTTGTCTTACTGGTATTCAGTGGACTCACACTCGCGTGGTCATCCTTCCATATTAGGTATCGTTTACTCGAATATTGGAACGAAATGCGAGAAGCTTGGGCTTCCTAGGATAGTGCATTCTTCTTGTGTGGATTATTGGCGGTTGGCATCCAATAATAATAATAGTGCTTTACCGCAACGACCTGTACTTTATTTACTCTCTCACATGTTGGAGTTCCAGATGCATAGATGCACTCATAAGTTCAAGAAAATACTTAAGGAAGAACAACCAAAAAGCCAGCCCAAACTGCCTGTACTACCATACCCAGCACTATCTCTAACCACAGACCTGAGTGGGCAACACTACCTCTTCCAACATCTTCTGTAGATCCTTTGCAGAAATATCTACAATATCCAGAAAATGTTCAGCTGCTCTACCCAACAATTCCAATTTTATCTGACCAGCTTTCTACTTGTGTAGCACAATTCACAACCACATTTACTTTTACTAAAACATTTTAGGTTGCCCCATCCTACACACTGATGCTACATGACCACATTTCTGGCAGTGGAAACACTGCAGAACAGCTGGCATGAATGCACTAACCAGATAGCTCAATATATCTCAACCAGATCAAAAGTACCTCCAAATCAAAGCATAGCAAAACCGACAGGCTCCTCCTCCAATCCATCTCGATTACAGCTAAACCACATGTGCTCACACACCATGAACCTTCCTCTTTAGCTGCTCAACCTCTACACTTAGAGGCACTGCTATTACGTCCTTGAGTGGAGCCCTACTCCGCAAACTAAAGCATATTATTTCTCATTCTCCCAGTCCCTCTGGAAGGTGGATATGAATCCTATCCTAACGAATAAGCTCATCTCTATCTTAGCATACTGCATACATACTTCCCTATCCTACTCTCTACCCAACTTGAGACCTCAAACGGATCGGCCAAAACCCCATGATTGACTTTTTCTAAGAACGAAACTCCAATCACCATAGAATCCTCATAGACAATCCGCTTATTTGGATTCCCCAGATCTGCTTGCTTAGCATTCTTCAAAGGCACAGCAGTCACCTGATCTCTCCTCTCTTCCATTTTTACCTATCTCATCTTAACTCTCTTCACTTCCCTCACTCCATGATCACTATTACCGGAGAAAAAAAGGTTTTCAGCTTCATCTCTTAATTTATTTGTGCGAGGGCTAGTAAGTCTACGCTTGTCTAGTGCTCGGCCTAGGCAGGGGTGTCATGCACCCATTATTTTAGAGGGGTTACGAAGTACGAGAGGATGGAGGGGGAAGTTGGAGAATTTTTCAAATACCTGAAACAACTTTTTTCTGAAACCTAGAGGCATAAAAATTATGCCTCATTCTATGTTGTTTTTTTTAAAAGAAGATTTTTCTGGATAGGTTATCTAAGCATACCTTCACTTTTAATGAGGGTGTCATTCTGACTATTGTAAATAACACATATCAATATACTGCACTAATATGCCTAGGATATTACATACAAATTACAACACAGTACATGGGATCATAACACATATCAATACAGGCACATATCATGGCATCATAATTAATTCACAACTATATTGATATAAGGTGTCAGGTTACATTGAAACCAAGTATTTTTCTGCATTTTTCTAAGCATACCTCTTGAGCTGTCTGTATATTCCTGCCTGGTGGTTATTTTTGTTATGCTTCGCTGCATCTCTGCTAAAATATGGGTAAAACATTGACAGGAATGTGAGTCTTATTCAGTACATTTAGTAATTACTTGCTTTTCTAAAGTTTAGCAAAATTGCCAGCAGACATGCCAGCTAAGATAGTTAGACAAGCTACACTAGTTATGAGGTTGGGAGATTGGGAACCTATCTAGCAGGCTAAAGCAAACTTCATAAAGTGGCTAGAATTACAAAGAAACAACAACATTGTTTTATTTATTCATAAAAAATAAATCAATATGCTGCATAGCTTAGTCAAATGCATTTATAAACTTACCTCTTGTGAGTCCTGCAGCTAAAATCAAATCAAAAACAGGACAAATCTGAGGGGGCACGTGACCTTGTTCCCCTTATGGGCATGACGTCTCTGATTCCTTGGTGCGCTCCTGACAATTGTGTATCATTATGTTTTCTGTTCTCAGGTGGCTGTGGTGCCATGTATGAAGTCCACATAGAATCTAATGAATTTAAAGGGAAAAGAACTGTTCAACAACACCAACTAGTCAACCAGGTAAACTATGGAGATACATTCTAAACAATTAGTTTGCACCATTGTATGGAAGCATATAGGCTATATAGCTGTCAAAATGTTACATCTACTTTGGTTGATATTGTTTTGTACCGATCGGTTGTGTGGGGGGAGAGAGAAAGCAACAACAAATAGTCAAGTATGTCAAGTATTATGTCAAACCTTTCAGGTGAAATTATTATCATGTATTGCATTTTATTCCATTTGCAAAATTGTTACAAAAACAGCACAGATGAAAAGTGCTATGTTCTCATCTACAGGCACTCAAGGAGGAGATCCAAGGAATGCATGGACTACGAATATTCACAGATGTTCCTCGAGAGTAGGACCAAGCCCTTTCACAAATTGTAGGTCTATGAACATACACCCCTCAAACGGAATGCTCATATGCTGATTACATTTTGATCTGAGGATGAACACCCCAAAATATCAGATTAATTGCTGATGTGTCTATGACAGTAACAAAGGAAATAGTTTGTCCTGTTATTTCCTGACAGTTTTGTCAGAAATAATCTGTAGAATTTATGGTAGGGACACATTTTAAAATGTCAATTGTGTAATACATGTAACTCTAAAACCATCATATATTTTTCTTTACCATAAAAAGTTTAATTATTGATGATGAGATTATTCGAATGCTACCTTTACAGAAGACATTGCCTAAAAAGCTATGATGCGCACAAAATACTGCTGTCAGGATTTATTAGTAAATTGCCAAGTCAATTAGCCCCCCTATCCAATTGAGTTGGCCTATAGTGTTTTTAACCATTGTAAAGATAGGATGCAAATACATTGTAGTGAACAATCAGAAAACCTCATGACGACTAGCTATGCAAATATTCTTGTATATTTAATCTGTAATTGAAAATCGTTCCTATATTTGTGTTTTTGTTTAGTGTAGTAGTTGTTTGTTTAAGTCATGAGACAAGTTTAGATTCCGTTTCCAGTATTTATGTTCTGTCATTCCTCCTTGTTAACCATAAATGTAGAAATAACAGTTGCTGTCAAAGTAGATGCACTTCAATAAATAGTATGTGATTCAAAGGATGAAAACACAGGACCCTTATGTCTTTATTAAAGGGATACTTCAGGATTTTGCCTACACTACTGTAGAATTTAGCATTAGCAGGTGTCTAACAACCTCATTAGATTGTAATAATCACTGTGTGGGCCTACTCCGACTGTGTGGCCCCAATGCGACCCATACTTGGTAAATGTATACTGCAGTTTTTTTCTACTGTGAAATTCACCATTAGGTGGGGCCCCCTAGCTATTTCCCCAATATTTTGGGGGGTTAGTACTTCAAGTGAGAATACATTTTACTACATGGTAGCCTACTTGAGATGTAAATTTGTTGCTCGCTTATTCATAAACAGGTTATAATTGGATTATAGACATGAAAACTATTGCCAGGAAATGGACATGAATAATTTCCCCATATACTGATATACAGTGTCATGTAGCCTATGTGTTGTTGTAGTCAATCAATGTTAGGTCCGTGTTTTGATACTCACAAATATTAGAATGTATGTGCCTGGAAGAAGGAATTTGTGAATAACCCTGTCTGATCACGTGCTCATTTGTAGGCACAATAGTAGAATTTGCGCTTCATCTTCAAAATAAAAGTCCCCCATTGAAAGTGATGCAAAGAAATAAAAATAGTGGAATCATGCCATATTTGGACAGAATAATCCTAAACAAATGTGGAATATTGTTACATAATTTAAAATGAAATACAATAATGAATTAATTTGACAATAAACAGAAAAATCTGTTGAAATCCAACTGCGTTGCCTTAAATTCTGCCTGCACTGATCGGTTGAGAGACGCACTTTGCATAGAAGTGATGCCATCTGACATAAAACAATGATCCCATTGTGGATGTATTAGACTACATAATTGCATTGGAGGAAATACATAAAGTACCAGTTAAAAGACTGGACACACCTACTCATTCAAGGGTTTTTCTTTATTTTACTATTTTCTACATTGTTGTAGTAACCAAAAAGAGTGTTAAACAAATGAAAATATGTTATATATTTGAGATTCTTCAAATTAGCCACCCTTTGCCTTGATGACAGCTTTGCACACTCTTGGCATTCTCTCAACCAGCTTCATGGGGTCGTCACTTGGAATGCATTCCAATGAACAGGTGTGCCTTGTTGAAAGTTCATTTGTGGGATTTCTTTCCTTCTTCATGTTTTTGAGCCAATCAGTTGTGTTGTGACAAGGTATGGGTGGTACCAAGTCCATATTATGTTAACAACAGCTCAAATAAGCAAAGAGAAACGACAGTCCATCATTACTTTAAGACATGAAGGTCTGTCAATCCGGAAAATGTCAAGAACTTTGAAAGTTTCTTCAAGTGCAGTTACAAAAGCCAACTGGCTCTCATGAGGACCACCACAGGAAAGGAAGACCCAGAGTTACTTCTGCTGCAGAGGTTAAGTGCATTAGAGTTAAATGCACCTCAGATTGCCGCCCAAATAAATGCTTCACAGAGTTCCAGTAACAGACACATCTCAACACAACTGTTCAGAGGAGACTGTGTGAATCAGGCCTTCATGGTTGAATTGCTGCAAAGAAACCACTACTAAAGGACACCAATAATAAGAAGAGCCTTGCTTGGGCCAAGAAACACGAGCAATGGACATTAGACCGATGGAAATCTGTCCTTTGGTCTGATGAGTCCAAATTTGATATTTTTCGTTCCAACCGCCGTGTCTTGGTGAGACGCAGAGTAGGTGAACGGATAATCTCTACATGTGTGGTTTGCACTGTGAAGCATGGAGGAGGAGGGATGATGGTGCTTTGCTGGTGAACTGTCAGTGATTTATTTAGAATTCAAGGCACACTTAACCAGCATGGCTTCCACAGCATTCTGCGGCGATACGCCATCCTATCTGGTTTGAGATTAGTGGGACTATCATTTGTTTTTCAACAGGACAATGACCCAAAACACACCTCCAGGCTGTGTAAGGGCTATTTGACCAAGAAGGAGAGTGATGGTGCTGCATCAGATGATGATCCCAATTGAGAAGGTTTGAAATGAGTTGGACCGTAGAGTGAAAGAAATGCAGCCAACAAGTGCTCAGCATATGTGGGAACCAAATGCCAGGAGTGTGCAAAGCTGTCATCAAGGCAAAGGGTGGCTACTTTGAAGAATATCAAATATAAAATATATTTTGATTTGTTTAACACTTGTTTGGTTACTACATGATTCCATATGTGTTATTTCATAGTTTTGATTTCTTCACTATTATTCTACAATGTAGAAAATAGTCAAAATAAAGAAAACCCTTGAATTAGTAGATGTGTCCAAAATTTTGACTGGTACTGTTTATTCATTGTACAGCCTTACCTATGGATTGTGCACCCATGAAACGGGGTATCAGCCTACTCATTGACACCCACATAACACAATTTCATTATCAGAATCATATGTGTAAAGGAATAATTGTTATTTTTTTAAATGTATTATTTATAAATGTTTACAAAAATGTTGACGTTAGTGCTGTAGTTGGAGGCCACATTTTCGGTGAAAATCACTACAATAAATCAAATCCAATCAAATCAAATGTTATTTGTCACATACACATGGTTAGCAGATGTTAATGCGAGCGTAGCGAAATGCTTGTGCTTCTAGTTCCGACAATGCAGTAATAACCAACAAGTAATCTTGCTAAAAATTCCAAAACTACTACCTTATAGACACACGTGTAAGGGGATAAAGAATATGTACATAAAGATATATGAATGTACCTCAATAAATGTACCTTAGCTGCCAGCCTGGCCTGATATTGCGACACTATCTAGCTACCTACTTCTCTCCTTACTGAATGACGTGTTGTGTTGCCAGCTTTGCAGCACACATTTTCCCCATTGGGCAGTAGACTGTATCACGGTGACATCTAGATGGTTGCTACCAATATTTGAAGTTTTTTTTTTTATCGTGTAGGCTGCTATCCTACTCGAAATATAATCAATCCCGTGGGATGGAACAAATTCACCACGTTAGCGACATGTGATACAACTGGCGGGTGAAGCAACTACTGCCCAGCTGGGGGAGCACCTCAATACAAACCCGTTGTACTGGTCATTCCTACGGTCTTGTCGTTACGTTAGCTGACATCCAGATGGTGACCAATACTATAGGTTATTTCCCACTCGTCCATTGAAATAAACATCACTCTCTTTTACAAGTTTTAATTAGTGCCAATTCCATGCTGCTGTTTTGCCAGCTAATCAGCATAAACTATGCTCATCAGGACGACTGACTGAACCGAAGCCTTTCGTCTCCACTCGACTCTCAACTGCGCGACATACGTGATCAATTTGGGCACTAGGCGTGTCCATGTTAATGATTTATATATATACACTAGATGACTTTAAGGGGGCGCTAAATGTAACTTTCTGTACCTCCATCTTGGCACTTCCCCACCGGTGTAAAACACATCTTTTGGAAGCTACATAAATACATGGATTAATGTCTACATTCGTTTTTGCCACGTTTATTATATAACAGACAACTTAATGCAAACTTTAAATTATATTATGTGAGCTAAACGTAAAACAACGAATAAAAAAATATTTTTTTAAATACTTAAAGTATATTTTTTAGAGATTAATAATGTTATTGTCCCCACTACAACAAAACAAAACTTAAATACATGTAATGTTGTCTTTGAAACATGTAATTGAGGAGTGCCAATATGGCCGAGTGGTGGCTTCCAATCCTCTCATTGGCCAATATACAACATCAGCAATCCAAGATTTATAAACATCTTTATTCGGAATAGCCTCTCCCTCTTCCAAAAGAGAATTGATTCGGCTCATACTGCGCATTCTTAACTTGGAAGGAGGAAGGAAGGACCAGTTACAATCTCGAGCATCCCCTTCCAGCCCCATGAAGCCCACCGACATGGCTAAAGAAGGAACGGAGATGACAGAGGAAACTGAGCACATGATAGAGAAGAATGGAGCAAAAGAAACAGAAACTGTAGTATCTGCAGGAGATGCCAAAGAAATGCGAGCCGTAATACTGTCCGGTTTCGGGGGTCTCAACAAACTCCGGGTAACCAAGAAGGCGATGCCTGAGCCACAAGAGGGAGAAGTGAAAATTCGCGTCAAAGCATGGTAAACGTTGCATATTAATTAATTAATTGTTACATTGATGCCTGCCTAATGATCTTAAAATATCAATGATGCGAAGTTATCACATTCATAAGTGTATTGCAACATGTTGCAGATTCTGATTCAGTATGGGCGAGCCATGAATAAACCTTGAATTGAAGTAGGTTAAACTCGACCTGAGTAGTTTGTAAAAGTGACACGATAAAAGGACTCATTGCATTCATGAAGCCACATGTCCTCTGATGTTTCACTGTCTGTAGTAGATGATGAATAAGGACTGTCTGTGGAGAAGGCATGCAAATGAAAAGCAAAAATACCTGCAATGTTGGAATTAATACAAATTTGGCTTTATAAAAGTATTTGCTTGGCATGTTTTTGACTGATCATCTTAATGAGCTTTTATTGGGGGAATACTGTAAATACCACAAGCCATTTGAAATGGATTTTCTCACTACAACTGGCTCATGCAAAGTCCTACACTTGTGGTATTTGTGCTCTATTCTCTTATGATTTCCTACTTGGCATTTAGTAAGTCGATTTTGATGAGGGATTGGATAATTGTCTTTAGTCCAACAATATTGTTTTATTGATAATATTGAAATACACAAACTATACCTTCAACAAGTGAGAAGCAATTTTTCCATAAAAGGGAGAGCCTGTTACAGATATGCTCTATCACAGATTGGCTATTTATTGTTCAGTACATGTGAATCACCATGGCCTTGGAACTGTAGCCCCTTTTAATAGTCTGGAATTCAAGCATGGGTTTGTAGATATCAAACAGCTTGTGTTGTGCTTATGACTGCTCAGGCATTTATTTATTAACATATTTTAAGTCTAAGTAACATTTATCAAATAGTGAAAATGTCCATCATGCAATATTGTGTCTTCTCCAATATCATACATTAAAAATGAATAACTTTGCTTGATTGTGAGGTTAATATCAATGAGACATTTACCTTTGCAGTGGCTTGAACTTCCTGGATCTTATGGTGCGTCAAGGTAATATTGACAGTCCTCCGAAAACTCCACTTGTCCCTGGATTTGAGTGTTCTGGAATAGTGGAGGCGATGGGACAAAACACAAAGGGATTTGAGGTCAGTGAATCTAGATCACAGTATGTCACAGATATTATGTTGTGGATTAGTAGCACAACTAAACTCAGCAAAAAAAGAAATGTCTCTTTTTCAGGACCCTGTCTTTCAAAGATATTTTGTAAAAATCCAAGTAACTCCACATATCTTCATTGTAAAGGGTTTAAACACTGTTTCCCAGACATTCCCATAAATAATTAATGAACATGCACCAATGGAACGGCTGTTAAGACAATAACAGCTTACAAAACGGTAGGCAATTAAGGTCACAGTTATGAAAACTTAGGACACTAAAGAGGCCTTTCTACTGACTCTGATAAACACCAAAAGAAAGGGTCACTGCAATAATTGCTATGTCCGTACTGTGAGATGCCTAAGACAGTGCTACAGGGAGACAGGATGGAAAGCTGATCGTCCTCGCAGTGGCAGACCACGTGCAACAACACCTGCACAGGATCGGTACATCCGAACATCACACCTGCGGGACAGGTACAGGGTGGCAACAACAACTGCCCGAGTTACACCAGGAGTGCACAATTCCTCCATCAGTGCTCAGACTGTCCGTAATAGGCTGAGAGAGGCTGGACTGAGGGCTTGTAGGCCTGTTGTAAGGCAGGTCATCACCAGACATCACCGGCAACAACGTCGCCTATGGCACAAACCCACCATCGCTGGACCAGACAGGACTGGCAAAAAATGCTCTTCACTGACGAGTTGTGGTTTTGTCTCACCAGGGCTGATGGTCGGATTCATGTTTATAGTCGAAGGAATGAGCGTTACACCGAGGCCTGTACTCTGGAGTGGGCTCGATTTGGAGGTGGAGGGTCCGTCATGGTCTGGGGCGGTGTGTCACAGCATCATTGGACTGAGCTTGTTGTTATTGTAGACAATCTCAACGCTGTGCGTTACAGGGAAGACATCCTCCTCCCTCATGTGGTACCCTTCCTGCAGGCTCATCCTGACATGACCCTCCAGCATGACAATGCCACCAGCCATACTGCTCGTTCTGTGCGTGATTTCCTGCAAGACAGGAATGTCAGTGTTCTGCCATGGCCAGCGAAGAGCCCTGATCTCAATCCCATTGAGCACGTCTGGGACCTGTTGGATCGGAGGGTGAGGGCTAGGGCCATTCCCCCAAGAAATGTCTGGGAACTTGCAGGTGCCTTGGTGGAAGAGTGGGGTAACATCTCACAGCAAGAACTGGCACATCTGGTGCAGTCCATGAGGAGGAGATGCACTGCAGTACTTAATGCAGCTGGTGGCCACACCAGATACTGACTGTTACTTTTGATTTTGACCCCCCCTTTGTTCAGGGACACATTATTCAATTTCTGTTAGTCACATGTCTGTGGAATTTGTTCAGTTTATGTCTCAGTTGTTGAATCTTGTTATGTTCATACAAATATTTACACATGTTAAGTTTGCTGAAAATAAACGCAGTTGACAATGAGAGGACGTTTCTTTTTTTTGCTGAGTTTATATTGATCTCACTTTGCATTTTTACCCCCAACAATATTGATTTGTGTTACAATTTGAAATGGTTAATGTTGATATTTTGAAATTCATTGGTCGGAGTAGCATGTGAGGTTTGGTGCATTTCTAAAACAAACCTGTAACCATGTCACCTCCAAAATGTGCATTTATCATATTTTATAGCTTACCCTTTCCTCTCTCCAGATAGGAGACCGGGTTATGGCTTTTGTAAATTACAACGCCTGGGCAGAGGTGGTTTGCACACCGCTGGATTACGTCTATAACATGCCTGATGATATGACATTTCCTGAGGCAGCAGCCTTCTCCATGAACTTCGTGGCTGCCTACATGATGCTGTTTGAGGTTGCCAATCTCCGAGAGGGGATGTCAGTATTGGTCCATTCAGCAGGAGGGGGTGTGGTAAGTCAACTCCCGAAAGGAGGTGGAAAGAAAAACACAGCATCTGAAAATGATATCAGTGATGTTACTATAGATACCGCCAAGGTGTGTATCTCTGGTGGCTCTTGAGGGTAATAGCCTGTGGCTATTATCAGACAGCTCAGATGCTGTTTTACATAATACTGTATTCATGATTGAAGATGATGGTGAGATGAGGATGAGAAAATTACATCTAGGAAAGATGTGACTGTGGTTGAAGATAGAGAGTGTCTGGGCTGTGCTGTTTACAGTATATAATGCACACAGACTCTTCAGACTTGTAAAACATTTTTTTTAAAGACATTGAATTATCAGGCTCATGTAGCACATTTCCCTTTAGCGAAGGCACGGTTAATGATTCCCAGCATTAATAATTAAACATAACTAGATATGTAACTATACTCTAGAGATGCTCCTACAGACTAATTCATGAACAACAGTAGAGCGACTGCTCAGATTTCAGACTGATGCACACAATAGGGTATACCTCTGTTGTTTAATTCACACATGTAGTACCATACTGTAGTGGAGATGGACAAGAAAACATTTACTGTCTTTACCTAGTGTGTTGAATGATTAGAACAGGATGAGCAAAATTATTATAATTATTTTTCATATCAAATATGGATTATGGTTGGTAAAGCTGTGATGCATAACCTGTGGAAATGTCATTGTCTGGATTGGCCTTGTGTAATTGTGTCTTGGAGAGTCTGACTGGGATCGTGTGGTGTTTTTCAGGGTCAAGCTGTGGCTCAGCTGTGCTCCACTATACCCAGTGTCACTGTGTTTGGAACGGCCTCATCTTTCAAACATGAAGCCATCAAGGACTCTGTGACCCACCTCTTCGACAGAAACATTGATTATGTACAAGAAGTTAAAAAGTAAGGTTTGTTTTTTGTTCTACAATAAAAAATGATTTGGGATAAAATCTTTCTTCTAAACATAGAGCTGCAGAGGTAATTGTTCTGCACAATTTTTATGAATAAGACTAATTTGTTAGCAAATGTGTAATTTCATTGGATCTTACAGGTTTATTAAAATATGTTTAGATATAATTTCACATAATTACTAGGAATCTCTTTTGGTTTATAATGTGCAATTTGATATGTACATATGAATTGACAATGATAATGTGATAACGTAGAACACAGAGCATGTAGAGATCAGGGAGATGCAGATGTTAGTTGATGCCATATTTGGACATGCGTGGCTGCGGTCCCCATGGCAACACACAGCTCGTCTCCGAGAGCAACGGCAGTGTGTGAGGCAGAGTGCTCAAAGGCTCTCTGAAGGCAACCTGCAACAGGCTGTCTGCTGGGGACGTGGAACAGCTGGGCCAATCAGGAAATCGCCCTGATGCCTCGTAAATACTATGCCCATTCAGATCACACTGCATGTCGTTGTCTTGTCTGTTCCAAACATATTACTCACCATATGTCTGCTGCAGAAGGACAAGTGAGAGCCATGAGAAAACGAGTTTTGATTAGACATGGAAATAAAAGTGCTGAAAACAAATTGGCTCCCTATTTAAAAAGAAGATGGAGAACAATCTCTGGAGGAAACAAACTGGAGTTTTGGTGCAGGTACAGACAACTAGCACAAAAATAATATTGCGATATTGTCAAAACGACATGATATATTGTCAAAAATAATATCCGGATATGTAACTATATGGATTTTGTCACCCATCACTAATTATCATGTTTGATTAGCAATCAGTGCAATCCATAGGGATGCTGCCTCCTCAATAGGAGACAATCAGAAAATAACCTTCTATGCCAAAGCCAACTTCATGTCAACTGTCTAATAGGAATAGTGTTTTGGAGGTGAGACATGCAGTCAGGAGGCTTAAAGCATGTCCATCTGATAATCACATTCTGAATTGATTCTGAAGTGCTTTAGAAATGCATACATTCAACCAAGCTTTCCTCTTGAGTTCCTTTCTTAAGGAGCCTAATCCCTGGTTCCCCCTCAGTACTTATTGACAGAGGGAGAATACTGTCTGCCTGCATATCACAATGGTAGTAAATACAGCCATATCAGAGGAAGAATACTGTCTGCCTGCATATCACACTGGTAGTAAATACAGCCATATCAGAGGGAGAATACTGTCTGCCTGCATATCACACTGGTAGTAAATACAGCCATATCAGAGGGAGAATACTGTCTGCCTGCATATCACACTGGTAGTAAATACAGCCATATCAGAGGGAGAATACTGTCTGCCTGCATATCACAATGGTAGTAAATACAGCCATATCAGAGGGAGAATACTGTCTGCCTGCATATCACAATGGTAGTAAATACAGCCATATCAGAGGAAGAATACTGTCTGCCTGCATATCACACTGGTAGTAAATACAGCCATATCAGAGGGAGAATACTGTCTGCCTGCATATCACACTGGTAGTAAATACAGCCATATCAGAGGGAGAATACTGTCTGCCTGCATATCACAATGGTAGTAAATACAGCCATATCAGAGGGAGAATACTGTCTGCCTGCATATCACAATGGTAGTAAATACAGCCATATCAGAGGAAGAATACTGTCTGCCTGCATATCACACTGGTAGTAAATACAGCCATATCAGAGGGAGAATACTGTCTGCCTGCATATCACACTGGTAGTAAATACAGCCATATCAGAGGGAGAATACTGTCTGCCTGCATATCACAATGGTAGTAAATACAGCCATATCAGAGGGAGAATACTGTCTGCCTGCATATCACAATGGTAGTAAATACAGCCATATCAGAGGGAGAATACTGTCTGCCTGTATATCACACTGGTAGTAAATACAGCCATATCAGAGGGAGAATACTGTCTGCCTGCATATCACACTGGTAGTAAATACAGCCATACCAGAGGGAGAATACTGTCTGCCTGCATATCACACTGGTAGTAAATACAGCCATATCAGAGGGAGAATACTGTCTGCCTGCATATCACACTGGTAGTAAATACAGCCATATCAGAGGGAGAATACTGTCTGCCTGCATATCACAATGGTAGTAAATACAGCCATATCAGAGGGAGAATACTGTCTGCCTGCATATCACACTGGTAGTAAATACAGCCATATCAGAGGGAGAATACTGTCTGCCCGCATATCACACTGGTAGTAAATACAGCCATATCAGAGGGAGAATACTGTCTGCCCGCATATCACACTGGTAGTAAATACAGCCATATCAGAGGGAGAATACTGTCTGCCCGCATATCACACTGGTAGTAAATACAGCCATATCAGAGGGAGAATACTGTCTGCCTGCATATCACACTGGTAGTAAATACAGCCATATCAGAGGGAGAATACTGTCTGCCTGCATATCACACTGGTAGTAAATACAGCCATATCAGAGGGAGAATACTGTCTGCCTGCATATCACACTGGTAGTAAATACAGCCATATCAGAGGGAGAATACTGTCTGCCTGCATATCACAATGGTAGTAAATACAGCCATATCAGAGGGAGAATACTGTCTGCCTGCATATCACACTGGTAGTAAATACAGCCATATCAGAGGGAGAATACTGTCTGCCTGCATATCACACTGGTAGTAAATACAGCCATATCAGAGGGAGAATACTGTCTGCCTGCATATCACACTGGTAGTAAATACAGCCATATCAGAGGGAGAATACTGTCTGCCTGCATATCACACTGGTAGTAAATACAGCCATATCAGAGGGAGAATACTGTCTGCCCGCATATCACACTGGTAGTAAATACAGCCATATCAGAGGGAGAATACTGTCTGCCTGCATATCACAATGGTAGTAAATACAGCCATACCAGAGGGAGAATACTGTCTGCCTGCATATCACACTGGTAGTAAATACAGCCATATCAGAGGGAGAATACTGTCTGCCTGCATATCACACTGGTAGTAAATACAGCCATATCAGAGGGAGAATACTGTCTGCCTGCATATCACAATGGTAGTAAATACAGCCATATCAGAGGGAGAATACTGTCTGCCTGCATATCACAATGGTAGTAAATACAGCCATATCAGAGGAGAATACTGTCTGCCTGCATATCACACTGGTAGTAAATACAGCCATATCAGAGGGAGAATACTGTCTGCCTGCATATCACACTGGTAGTAAATACAGCCATATCAGAGGGAGAATACTGTCTGCCTGCATATCACACTGGTAGTAAATACAGCCATATCAGAGGAGAATACTGTCTGCCTGCATATCACACTGGTAGTAAATACAGCCATATCAGAGGGAGAATACTGTCTGCCTGCATATCACACTGGTAGTAAATACAGCCATATCAGAGGAAGAATACTGTCTGCCTGCATATCACACTGGTAGTAAATACAGCCATATCAGAGGAAGAATACTGTCTGCCTGCATATCACACTGGTAGTAAATACAGCCATATCAGAGGGAGAATACTGTCTGCCTGCATATCACACTGGTAGTAAATACAGCCATACCAGAGGGAGAATACTGTCTGCCTGCATATCACACTGGTAGTAAATACAGCCATACCAGAGGGAGAATACTGTCTGCCTGCATATCACACTGGTAGTAAATACAGCCATATCAGAGGGAGAATACTGTCTGCCTGCATATCACACTGGTAGTAAATACAGCCATATCAGAGGGAGAATACTGTCTGCCTGCATATCACAATGGTAGTAAATACAGCCATATCAGAGGGAGAATACTGTCTGCCTGCATATCACAATGGTAGTAAATACAGCCATATCAGAGGAAGAATACTGTCTGCCTGCATATCACACTGGTAGTAAATACAGCCATATCAGAGGGAGAGGCAGATTATAAGCCTTTCATCTCTGTGGCCCCACATTCCTTTCAGGATCAAGAGCAAAGCAAAATTAAATTGGTCTTAAGTCGCCCCTTTTACAATATGCAAGGCCATGGGCATCATAAGACCCCCGAGCCGTTTAGCCAAGCAGGCAGGCAGGCCACCAGGCAGAAAGGAAGGCATTAGGACCCCTTGATCAGAACATTGCTCTCATTCTTTCTTTCACATTGGTGCTCTTAAGTGAGTCATGCCATGAAAAATCACACCAATGGTTAACCTGTCCAATGCTTATAGGTCTTTTAATACTGTATCACTTGAAATCAAGTGGAATTTGATTGAACAAAAGGCTGATCGAAATGTCAATGAACTGTATTGTTTAGTATTTGCTAAAAATATATAAATGTAACTCTTGAAATCTGAGCTAAACATTGAATGACTAATAGATTGAGAGGGTTCTGTTGAAGCCTGCAGTTGAGGCTGTCTGTAAATGAGGAACGTGTTGATTCTTGTTAATTGAATTTCCTGTACTTGGTAGGATCTCTCCAGAGGGAGTGGACATCGTCCTGGACTGTCTGTCTGGGGAGAACACTGGTAAAGGCCTCGGTCTGCTGAGGCCTCTGGGAACCTACATCCTCTACGGTTGGTGTCCTATCAGGATGCTACTCATAAATTTGCTACATTGTGCCACCAGTATCGCACATAAGACTCTTGAGATATGATGTGGTGTTAGCCTGTGAATGATGACGTATCTTGAGTGACATTTTTAATTTAGGACATTTCAAACTTACTGACAGGTATTGTCTATAGGTTAGGCACCATTGTACTTGCGCTATACATATACAGTGCCTTCAAGAAGTATTCATACCCCTTGACTCATTCCATATCTTGTTGTTTTACAGTCTGAATTCAAAAGTGATAAAATATATATTTTTTCTCACCAATCTACACACAATACCCCACAATGACAAAGTAAATATTTGTTTTTAGAAATGTTAGCAAATGTATTCAAAATGAAACACAGAAATATCTCATTTACATAAGTATTCACACTCCTGAGTCAATACATGTAAGAATCACATTTGGCAGCGATTACAACTGTGAGTCTTTCTGGGTAAGTCTGTTAAGAGCTTTGCAAACCTGGATTGTACAATAAGTACCCATTATTCTTTAAAACAATTGGTTGTTGATCATTACAAGACAACCATTTTCAAGTCTTCCCATAGACTTTCAAGCAGATTTAAGTCAAAACAGTAACTTGGTAATTCAGAAATATACACTGTCTTCTTGGTAAACAACTTCAGTGTAGATTTGGCCTTGTGTTTTAGATTATTGTCCTGCTGAAAGGTGAATTCATCCACCAGTGTCTGGTGGAACCAGGTATTCCTGTAGGATTTGACTGTGCTTAGCTCCCTTATGTTTCTTTTGTATTCTGAAAAACTCCTCAGTCCTTAACAATTACAAGCATATCCATAACAATTCAGCTTGTCATTACGAAAAGAAAAAAAAATGTAAATTACATTTTACTTTGACATTATGGGGTACTTTATTGTGTTTAGGCCAGTGACAAAAAACACGTCATTGAATCTATTTTAAATTCAGGCTGTAACACAACAAAATGTGGAAAAAGTCAACTGGTGTGAACACTGTTTCGTATGACATAGCTTAGACCACAAATATTTGTAAAGTTTCTTGTAAGATATAGGCTCAAGCTCTTCAGACTTTCTCTTCATCTAAGGACACTTAGAATACAGATGGTCCTTTTATTTCGAGGTAATATCCCTCCATCTACTCAATAGTCAATCTGGACAGAATTTAAGCGACCGCTTAAACCTCATTGAAAACCAGGCGTGCGTTGTGATTCAGTGCGAAATGTAGGTTAATTCAAATGGATTAAAAATGACACCTGAATATATTTGACTGCCCCTGGCTTTTATCCACATCTGAATTGTTTAATTACAAGAGTTTTCTTGGGTTTCAGATAATGTAGAATTAGTGTTTCTGTCAGTATGACAGTCATGGAGTTGTAACACTAATGCGGCTTGAATCAATTAATGGTATGACTACTCCTCCCCCACAATAACCCCTCTTCACCTCACGGCTCTGTACGGTTCACCCATCACTTCAGCCCAACAGTTAACACCGCCACCCTGTCTCTCTATAAGCTTGTGCCTTTGTTTTTGTGTTTTCAGGCTCATCAAACATGGTTACTGGGGAAACAAAGAGTTTCTTCAGCCTTGCAAAATCTGTGAGTTAGAAATGCTGAGTCTGTCACTGAGTTTACAGAATGGAACAGTCTGTTTAATATTTATCGAACATTCATTTCTTACTATGAAACACAAATGAGTTATTGGGGTAAGTGATGTGTGTGTCTCTGGTTTGACTCCCCAGTGGTGGCAGGTTGAGAAGGTGAACCCTATTAAACTCTATGAAGAGAACAAGGTCATTGCTGGATTCTCGCTGCTCAACCTCCTGTTCAAGCAGGGCAGGTGTGGGCAGGTGAAAACGGTGGTGGAGAAACTCTTCTCCCTCTACAACCAGAAGAAGATCAAACCTGTGGTGGACTCCCTGTGGGCACTGGAGGAGGTAAGGGGACAGCTGGTGGGCAGGGACATTTCCCTATACACATCTGGCATGATGTCTTTGACTGGCAGGTCTACAATCTGGGAATGATCCACACGGTCACTAAGGAAACAGATGGGTAGGGACGTTTTAGAGAAGTTGTTATGGAAACATCTTGGATGGAGTGTCATCTGTTGATTGTCACTGTTGTTAGTGGACGTTGGTTTGGCCTGCAGATGGCAGGTGGGCCGTTAAGACCGGTTGCGGGTTTTTGATGGCTGCAGTTATGCGATGTTCACATTCACGCCCACATGAATTCCATACATCAATCTCTCCTCCATCTCTGCCAGTGCATCTCTCTGTGTGTCTGTTTTCCTCTTTCTGTTTCTACACAGTCACCAACTCTGTTTGTAAAGAAACACAAATGTAACATTTGGGTGTTTCACACATTCTGCGATTTCTGTGGACTTGATAGTGGAACTGCTAGTGGTTAGCAGGCAGCTCAGCACGGAGGGTCATAGAGTCATTTATTGACACAACACTCCTGCTGCTATGAGGTAGATGATTGGTGGTTTAATTATTCACAAGATCCCCTGCTTATAGAACAGTGAGAGGCTTTTCCTCTCCATTCATATTACTGGTGTTTACCCCCACTTAGCTATATTTCTTTATACAGATATACAGTATACATACACATACATATATACACATGTACAGTATACAGTGGGGCAAAAAAGTATTTAGTCAGCCACCAATTGTGCAAGTTCTCATCTTAAAAAGATGAGAGGCCTGTAATTTTCATCAAAGGTACACTTCAACTATTTAAAAAAAACATTTTTTTACCTTTATTTAACCAGGCAAGTCAGTTAAGAACACATTCTTATTTTCAATGACGGCCTGGGAACAGTGAGTTAACTGCCTGTTCAGGGGCAGAACGACAGATTTGTACCTTGTCAGCTCAGGGGTTTGAACTCGCAACTTTCCGATTACTCGTCCAACGCTCTAACCACTAGGCTACCCTGCCGCCCTGTGGTTAGCTATGACAGACAAAATGAGAAAAAAAATCCAGAAAATCACATTGTAGTATTTTTTATGAATTTATTTGCACATTATGGTGGAAAATAAGTATTTGGTCAATAACAAAAGTTTCTCAATACTTTGTTATATACCCTTTGTTGGCAATGACAGAGGTCAAACGTTTTCTGTAAGTCTTCACAAGGTTTTCACACACTGTTGCTGGTATTTTGGCCCATTCCTCCATGCAGATCTCCTCAAGAGCAGTGATGTTTTGGGGCTGTTGCTGGGCAACACGGACTTTCAACTCCCTCCAAAGATTTTCTATAGGGTTGAGATCTGGAGACTGGCTAGGCCACCAGGACCTTGAAATGCTTCTTACGAAGCCACTCCTTCGTTGCCTGGGCGGTGTGTTTGGGATCATTGTAATGCTGAAAGACCCAGCCACGTTTCATCTTCAATGCCCTTGCTGATGGAAGGAGGTTTTCACTCAAAATCTCACGATACATGGCCCCATTCATTCTTTCCTTTACACGGATCAGTCGTCCTGGTCCCTTTGCAGAAAAACAGCCCCAAAGCATGATGTTTCCACCCCCATGCTTCACAGTAGGTATGGTGTTCTTTGGATGCAACTCAGCATTCTTTGTCCTCCAAACACAACGAGTTGAGTTTTTACCAAAAAGTTATATTTTGGTTTCATCTGACCATATGCCATTCTCCCAATCTTCTTCTGGATCATCCAAATGCTCTCTAGCAAACTTCAGATGGGCCTGGACATGTACTGGCTTAAGCAGGGGGACACGTCTGGTACTGCAGGATGAGTCCCTGGCAGCGTAGTGTGTTACTGATGGTAGGCTTTGTTACTTTGGTCCCGGCTCTCTGCAGGTCATTCACTAGGTCCACCCGTGTGGTTCTGGGATTTTTGCTCACCGTTCTTGTGATCATTTTGACCCCACGGGGTGAGATCTTGCGTGGAGCCCCAGATCGAGGGAGATTATCAGTGGTCTTGTATGTCTTCCATTTCCAAATAATTGCTCACACAGTTGATTTCTTCAAACCAAGCTGCTTACCTATTGCAGATTCAGTCTTCCCAGCCTGGTGCAGGTCTATAATTTTGTTTCTGGTGTCCTTTGACAGCTCTTTGGTCTTGGCCATAGTGGAGTTTGGAGTGTGACTGTTTGAGGTTGTGGACAGGTGTCTTTTATACTGATAACAAGTTCAAACAGGTGCCATTAATACAGGTAACGAGTGGAGGACAGAGGAGCCTCTTAAAGAAGAAGTTACAGGTCTGTGAGAGCCAGAAATCTTGCTTGTTTGTAGGTGACCAAATACTTATTTTCCACCATAATTTGCAAATAAATTCATAAAAAAATCCTACAATGTGATTTTCTGGATTTTTTTCTCCTAATTTTGTCTGTCATAGTTTAAGTGTACCTATGATGAAAATTACAGGCCTCTCATCTTTTTAAGTGGGAGAACTTGCACAATTGGTGGCTGACTAAATACTTTTTTGCCCCACTGTACATACATATATACAGTATACATACAGATATTCACCTAAATCTGTCTCAAGGGGGAAAATGAAGACACATTTCATTATTTCTGTTCTGCCTATCAAATGTCTAAGACACTACTGTACGTTTCAAATCAAATCCAAGTTTATTTGTCACGTGCGCCGAATACAACAGGTGTAGGTAGACCTTACAGTGAAATGCTTACTTACAGGCTCTAACCAATAGTGCAAAAAAAGGTGAACAATAGGTAAGTAAAGAAATAAAAACAACAGTAAAAAGACAGTGAAAAATAACTGTAGCGAGGCTACATACAGACACCGGTTAGTCAGGCTGATTGAGGTATTATGTACATGTAGATATGGTTAAAGTGACTATGCATATATGATGAACAGAGAGTAGCAATAGCGTAAAAGAGGGTTTGGGGGGTGAAAATAGTCCGGGTAGCCATTTGATTACCTGTTCAGGAGTCTTATGGCTTGGGGGTAAAAACTGTTGAGAAGACTTTTTGTCCTAGACTTGGCACGCCAGTACCGCTTGCCATGCGGTAGTAGAGAGAACAGTCTATGACTGGGGTGGCTGGGGGATCCAGTTGCAGAGGGAGGTGTTTAGTCCCATTTATCCATTCAAGGAAATGTGAATAGTTTCTCTGGTAAGGCTGACATGTTGTTATTTGAGTAGAACCAGTTAAGGAGATACAGTGTGTCATGCGATTTGATTGAATTACATTGTGTTGGTCAGGTGGCCAGTTGAAATGACAGAGCCGACCTCTGATTCAGAGGGGTTGGGTTAAAAGTGGAAGTAAAGTTTTGGTTGTGTGCAGTAGACAATAAAAATAAATGCCATCCTTTCTTTGCTTCATTTTGTAGCTGAAATTGCTGCCTGCAAACATGTTCTTGCGTCATTCCGGTTTTGAAGTTGCAAAATAATTGGCCTTTCCAGCAGAGAGGGCAGTGCGAGGAAAGCCTGTTTGGATAGAATCTACCTCTATTTTTCCAGCAGAGAGGGCAGTGCTGTCACGGTTTTCATGTGGTGAAGGAGAGTCGGACCAAACTGCAGCGTGTCGATTGCGATCCATGTTTATTTAAACAAACGTAAACACGACTAAACACGAACACTACAAAACAATAAACGAAACTAAAACCGAAAACAGCCTATACATGTGTCAACTAACATCAAACAAGGTCATCAAGACACTCAGGACAATCACCCACGACAAACTCAAAGAATATGGCTGCCTAAATATGGTTCCCAATCACAGACAACGATAAGCACCTGCCTCTGATTGAGAACCACTCCAGACAGCCATAGACTTTGCTAGATAACCCCACTAGCTACAATCCCAAATACATACACACCAAAACCCCAAGACAAAACACACCACAATACAAAAACTCCATGCCACACCCTGGCCTGACCCAATACATGAAGAAAAACACAAAATACTTAGACCAGGGCGTGACAGAACCCCCCTAAGGTGCAGACTCCCGAACGCACCTCAAAACAATAGGGAGGGTCCGGGTGGGCGTCTGCCCATGGTGGCGGCTCCGGCGCGGGACGTGGAACCCACTCAGTCAATGTCTTATAGTCCCCTCTCCTCGCGTCCCTGGATAGACCACCCTCGCCGCCGACCATGGCCTAGTAGTCCTCACCCAGAACCCCACTGGACTGAGGAGCAGATCGGGACTGAAGGACAGCTCGGGACTGAAGGACAGCTCGGGAGTGAGAGAAAGCTCGGGAGTGAGAGAAAGCTCGGGAGTGAGAGAAAGCTCGGGAGTGAGAGGAAGCTCGGGAGTGAGAGGAAGCTCAGGCAGGTTGATGGATCTACCAGATCCTGGCTTGCTGGTGGTTCCGGCAGATCCTGGCTGACTGGCGGATCCTGGCTGACTAGCAGATCTGGCAGATCCTGGACGACTGGCAGATCCTGGCCGACTGGCAGATCCTGGCCGACTGGCAGATCCTGGCCGACTGGCAGATCCTGGCCGACTGGCAGATCCTGGCCGACTGGCACTTCTGGCGGATCCTGGCTGACTAGCAGATCTGGCGGATCCTGGCTGACTGGCGGATCCTGGCTGACTGGCGGATCCTGGCTGACTGGCGGATCCTGGCCGACTGGCAGATCCTGGCCGACTGGCAGATCCTGGCCGACTGGCAGATCCTGGCCGACTGGCACTTCTGGCGGATCCTGGCTGACTGGCACTTCTGGCGGATCCTGGCAGACTGGTGGATCCTGGCTGACTGGTGGATCTAACTGATCCTGACAGACTGGCGACGCTGGGCAGACTGGCGGCGCTGGGCAGACTGGCGGCGCTGGGCAGAGGGGCTCTGGCGCCTCTGGGCTGAGGGGCTCTGGCGCCGGACAGGCGGGAGACTCTGGCAGCGGCGCCGGACAGGCGGGAGACTCCGGCAGCGCAGGAGAGGAGAAAGGCTCCGACAGCGCAGGAGAGGCGAGGCGCACTGTAGGCCTGATGCGTGGTGCTGGCACTGGTGGTACTGGGCCGAGGACACGCACAGGAAGCCTGGTGCGGGGAGCTGCTACCGGAGGGCTGGGGTGTGGAGGTGGTACTGGATAGACCGGACCGTGCAGGCGCACTGGAGCTCTTGAGCACCGAGCCTGCCCAACCTTACCTGGTTGAATACTCTCGGTCGCCCTGCCAGTGCGGCGAGGGGGAATAGCCCGTACTGGGCTATGTAGGCGAACCGGAGACACAGAGCGCAAGGCTGGTGCCATGTAAGCCGGCCCAAGGAGACGCACTGGGGACCAGATGCGTAGAGCCGGCTTCATGGCATTTGGCTCGACGCTCAATCTAGCCCGGCCGATACGCGGAGCTGGAATATACCGCACCGGGCTATGCACCCGCACTGGGGACACCATGCGCACCACTGCATAAAACGGTGCCTGCCCGGTCTCTCTAGCCCCCCGGTAAGCACAGGGAGTTTGCGCAGGTCTCCTACCTGGCGTTGCCATACTCAAAAATACATTTTTGGGGCTGATTCCCAGGCTTCCTTCCACGCCGTCGTGCTTGCTTCGCCAACCTCATTCTCCTGTAACCTTCCGCGCACTGCTCCATCGAATCCCAGGCGGGCTCCGGCACTCTCCCTGGGTCGACCGCCCACCTGTCTATCTCCTCCCAAGAAGTATAGTCCATACTGTACTCCTCTTTGGGCTGCTCCTGTTTCCTCTTCTCCTGCTGCACCTTTGGGCGGCTACACTCCCCTGGTTTAGCCCAGGGTCCTCTCCCGTCAAGGATTTCCTCCCATGTCCAGAAATCCTTAATACGCAGCTCCTCTTTGGGCTGCTCCTGCCTGTTGACACGCTGCTTGGTCCGTTTACGGTGGGTGATTCTGTCACGGTTTTCATGTGGTGAAGGAGAGTCGGACCAAACTGCAGCGTGTCGATTGCGATCCATGTTTATTTAAACAAACGTAAACACGACTAAACACGAACACTACAAAACAATAAATGAACCGAAAACAGCCTATACATGTGTCAACTAACATCAAACAAGGACATCAAGACACTCAGGACAATCACCCACGACAAACTCAAAGAATATGGCTGCCTAAATATGGTTCCCAATCAGAGACAACGATAAGCACCTGCCTCTGATTGAGAACCACTCCAGACAGCCATAGACTTTGCTAGATAACCCCACTAGCTACAATCCCAAATACATACACACCAAAACCCCAAGACAAAACACACCACAATACAAAAACTCCATGCCACACCCTGGCCTGACCCAATACATGAAGAAAAACACAAAATACTTAGACCAGGGCGTGACAAGTGCGAGGAAAGCCTGTTAAACAGTAGGTTTGATTCTATCCATTTTTTCTTGTTCGAAAAACCCTACACTTATTTGAACGTTGACCCTGTGCCCACCAGATGACTCGCAGTGTTGTCTCTCAGAAGGATGGCATAGATACTTATTCACTCCCTCTTTGATCTTGGCTTCCACTCAATGTACCCAACATTCTTTAAGAAGTGAATTTTGCCTGTAATCAGAGAATGTTCATGAAGACCTTTAAAAAAACTATAGAAACTCAGAAAATGAAGTTTATTAGAAATGTAGTGAGTGTTCAGCAGTCCTGGTTTGGTACATGATTCTATACAGTACACTCTTAGAAAAAAAGGGTTCCAAAATGGTTCTTCAGCTGTACCCATAGGAGAACCCATTTTGTTTCCAGGTAGAACTCTTTTGGGTTCCATGTAGAACCCTCATTGGAAAGGGTTCTACCTGGAACCAAAAGTGTTCAACCTGGAACAATAGTGTTCTTCAAAGGGTTATCCTATGGAGACAGCCGAAGAACCCTTATTGATTTTAGATATAATTTTTTATCTACGAGTGTACTGTTAACAAGAGGACATTTAATAAATGGGCTCCCTTGTGTTCAGAAAACAGCCTTTGCTGAACAGCCACCTCTGACTTGCTTGAAGACAGCAAGCAATGAATAGAGGACAAGATTTATTTTATACTGAAAAAAAATAGTTTGATTTATTTTATTTCATCTTTATTTAACCAGGTAGGCCAGTTGAGAACAAGTTTATCATTTACAACTTCAACCTGGCCAAGAAAAAGCAAGGCAGTGCGACAAAAACAACAACACGGAGTTACACATAAACAAACGTAGTCAATAACACAAAATAAAAAATGCAACATGCAACAATTTCAACCATTTTACTGAGTTACAGTTCATAAAAGGAAATCAGTCAATTGAAATAAATACATTAGGCCCTAATCTATAGATTTCACATGACTGGGCAGGGGCACAGCCATGGGTGGACCTGGGAGGGCATAGGCCCACCCACTGGGTTTTTCCCCACAAAAGGGCTTTATTACAGATATTAATACTCCTCAGTTTCATCAGTTATCCGGGTGGCTGGTCTCAGACAATCCAAGCAGGTGAAGAAGCCGGATGTGAAGTCCTGGGCTGGTATGCAGTTGTGAGGCCAGTTGGGCGTACTGACAAATACTCTAAACAACGTTGGGGGTGGCTTATGGTAGAGAAATTAACATTACATTATCTGGCAACAGCTCTGGTGGACATTGCTGCAGTCAGCATACCAATTGTGTACTCCCTCAAAGCGTGAGACATCTGTGGCATTGTGTTGTGACAAAACTGCACATTTTAGAGTGGTCTTTTATTGTCCCCGGCCCAAGGTGCACCTGTGTAATGATCATGCTGTTTAATCAGCTTCTTAATATGCCGCACCTGTCAGGTAGATGGATTATCTTGGCAAGGGGGAAATGCTCAATAACAGGGATGTAAACAATTTCAGAGAAATAAGCTTTTTGTGCATATGGAACATTTCTGGGATCTTGGTTTCTTGTTTTTCCTTTTGATCCTATCAGGCGTTGTGGGGGGAAAGTGACAGACTGACTCCCCACTATTCTGCATGGTTGTCATGGTTTCAGAAGTTGATCTATCCACAGCGTTCTGCAAAGTCATGCCAAGATGGGTAGCTCCTTTAAATGCTCATACCAGAATAGGAAAGAAAGTGATTGAGGAATTGAAATCCCTAATTACAGATGTGTCACACTGCTATGCATACTGTAATAAGTTATAATTCTTTTGCCAATCAAGATTTTTAATTAGTAAATCATTTTGAGTTGGTAAATTGACTTTTCTAAAAGGCTCCCCTATCTTAGATCTGTCCATTAGAAGCATTTTGTGGATTTTTGACTTACAGGCTTTCAGAGTGTTGACTAAACCTACAATCATTTTACTCTGAGGACTGTATGCACTGTACCTGGACATGGCTCTTATTAATCTCTGCTGTTCACTTCTCCCCCAAGAGGGCTCTACAGAACACATGTTATCTATCTGGAAGCCTCCACCACACAGAGAGTTATGTTTTGGATGTGAAGGTGTGTTCTGCCTTATGCCGTCACAGCATGGAAAAGTGTTATGCAGAAAGTCAGGGGGATTGGTACCTGCTGCTCCATACTCAAATCAAATTTTATTGGTCACGTGCGCTGAATACAACAGGTGTAGTAGAGCTTACAGTGAAATGCTTACTTACGAGCCCCTAACCAACAGTGCAGTTTCAAAAAATACAGATAAGAATAAGAGATAGAAATAACAAGTGTTTAAAGAGCAGCAGTAAAACGTTAGTTGAGGTAGTGTGTACATGTAGGTAGAGTTACTTAAAGTGACTATGCATAGATGACAACAGAGAGTAGCAGTGGTGTGTGTGTGGGGGGGGCTAGAAGCCTCTTGGACCTAGACTTGGCGCTCCAGTACCGCTTGCCGTGTGGTAGCAGAGAGGACAGTCTGACTAGGGTGGCTGGAGTCTTTGACCATTTTTTTAGTGCCTTTCTCTGACACTGCCTAGTATTGAGGTCCTGGATGGCAAGAAGCTTGGCCCCAGTGATGTACTGGGCCATACGTACTACCCTCTATAGTGCCTTGCAGCCGGAGGCCGAGCAGTTGCCATACCGGGCAGTCATAAGATGTAATAACATACTAACTACGCGGTCTGTATCTCCTGACTGATACGTCTGCAGACTAGTCACTGCCCGGAGCAAAACTACTCTGCTAATCATGAGGAGACTGCAGCTGGTACCGCAGAAGAGGGCGAGAGAGTGTAAGGGCAGAGAGAGAGAGAGAAATTAGTGGTTAATGAGAAAGCAAGGGATAGTGGAGGATAGTGTTTTGAAAGGGAGAGGTTTGAAGGAAGCTTCAGTGTTGTAACATTTTACAGCATCGCTCACACTAAAGCTCAGCCCTAATAGTCATCCTTGTTTATGATCCTACTGTTCTGCTTGGAAACAATACCAGACCCAGAGGGTGAAATAGATGAGTTGGCCATGTCTTCTCCAAGCAATGTGAATCTTATTACCTGTGTTGTGGCCATGCTTTCTGGTTGCCATGTAACCCCCTGAGCTGAAGATGATTATCTGGACACTTTCTATGACAGCAACATTCATCATTCAGCACCAGTGTGGCCAGGGGCCTCGCTGTGATTGTTTGGTATGGTCCTCTACCTTCTGTTCCACAGTAGTCATGAGGGAACTCATGCACCATCTCCCCGTGACATCCTGACCAGGGGATATCCTTTTGTTCTCCACAGCCTCTTAATGTCTCTAGAGTCGGGTTTGTTTTGCAAAGCAATATATCAAACGGGTTTGCACAATGAAAAGCATGTTTACCTATAAGGCCCTTGTCTTGGAGAGCAGCTTTGAAGCCACAGACTTCAATTACTACAAACTATTTCTGAATGCCCTGAGCATCACAGAGGCAATTCTCTCCTGTGCAATGGGTCAAGTGAAGTCCTGGAGAGGTCCATAGTGAAGTTGAGGGGGCTATTAGAGGAATGCAGCCAAAGAACGCACAAAGCTCCCCCTTAGAGATGCACATCAACCAGCTGTATCCTGCTCCTCCAAACCAGTCAGTCTTTCACACTCCAGGAAATGAACACAACTCCAGAAACACAACTCTAGTATGCTTTATGCTGTGCTGCTCACTCAGGGAAGAAACCATTTTTACCTTGGGCCACATCCATTTGTCTGTTGCCTAGGAATTGTCAGTGTCCTGACACCTGGACACATTTTGGTTGTTTTTGGACAGTTGTTTACTGTTGTTGCAGAGCTCTCCCTCACACCCAGCCTGGCTGTTCCACTCTGCTCCCTGATACCTCAGATCTGGCGTTGACAGGAGGCAGCCAGGCAGCTCTGGACAATCTTGATTTATGGTCCTCTCAGACAGCACTTGTTAAAACTCAGCACCAGCAGTGTTTTCCCCTCACCAGCCTATCAGACAGAAGGCCATTACTGACACTGGCATTACTCAGGATGTACTACCACCGTAGCCAGGCTACAGATAACCCAAGCCTCAGTAGATTCACTAGTCCACCTTGTCCTGAAAATACGTTTCAATTTCTCATTCATGCGACTGTCATGGTTAAAGTCTGCTGAGTTGTCACCTAAATATTGTGTAACACAAGCTTGAACCACACTATCAGTGCTTTAATGCTGTCGTCTGTATCCTATCTGTATCCTATCCTACAGCCGAGAAGTATTCTCAACACAGCACCTTTTCTGTTGCGACTTGTTGCCCAGTTGACTCCTGCTCTGTGGTCTCGGGTCGCTGACTAAGCTACAGCATTAGTATTACGTGGTTGTATATCACCGCACAGCTCTCGGCTTGGCCACACCAGCTCTAGCGTTACCTCCCCGGCTGATCCAAACTTGGCACTGTTGCCATAGGAACCACAGCCCTGCATTGATAAACAGGACGGAGTGTAGCCAGGGACTTCTCTGAATATGGGGGTGGCAAGAGAGTGACCAGGCTGCCACACCCTGTTATGACACCTTAGAGCCATTTTCACTGACCAGTGATGTGTAGAACTGTGAAATCTATCAGCAGCATGGGGGCTCTCTGACACACTGAAATGAGCCGTGCTAAGACAGGCATGTATTATGAGCTGTTATCATTGTTAGCTACTGATTCCACCAAATGGTCTGATCATTGGCTGTTGTCATCCACCCCATGGCTCTGGCTCCTGCACCTTTCTATTACCGCTATCATTTGAATTAAGGCTCTTAAATCTTGGCCTTAGCTACGCTTGTTGATTTAATGCCCTTGCACCTGCCAAACCTGGCCTGTGTAAGACAGCATGATGAACACAGTCCTCTCCTCTCGTAGTAGGCAATAAGCTGAATGTTTCCAAATGGTAGAAGAAACTGAAGCCCCCAGAAAAGGTTGTCTGCTGTTATCTGTTCATCTGTAATACATGGAGGGAAATGGATGGCTGACTAGTATTAGTGAATTGTTCATAAACATGTGAAATGATAGACATTAATGTTATTCATCAGTGTACAGTCCAACTGATTTGCAGAGATGAATTGAACAACATGTAAACGGCTGTAAATAACTAGATAATAACACTGTGATTCCTAAACACTATTCACTTTGATGAATCTATTTTGAAACTTTTTTCCTTATATGCACAGCATTGGAAATGTACATTTCTGTGTCGCTTGACTGAGTGGACTATTTTCTTCTGCATTGTTAAAAGTGTCAAGTCAAGATATCTCCATCACAGCACACTGAGTTTCCTTCAGGTGATCGACGGGAGCTTGTGAATTTTCTAATTATAATTGTAGTACATCATAATTTCCAGAATAATGACAGTTTCTCTTTTGCTCCATTAAGAAGTCTGAAATGCTGTCACTTTTGTTGGTTTGTAATGCACTTCTATTTTCTTGTGGCTATTAGCAGTCCTTTGGGTATTTTCAATCCACAGATGTGGAAGACATTTTTAGATGGGATCTCTTTATTTCTGCTGACAACATCCCAATTTGAAGACTATTAGACATGCAACCTTCATATTGTAAGTACATTTTCAAAAAGACAAAACTTAGCTTACCCCTTCAGTACTGTACTATCTTTACTATATGCACTTACTGAGTTTGAAGGTAGGCCTTGAAATACATCCACAGGTACACCTCCAATTGACTTAAATGATGTCAATTAGCCTATCAGAAGCTTCTAAAGCAATGACATCATTTTCTGGAATTTTTCAAGCTGTTTAAAGGCACAGTCAACTTAGTGTATGTAAACTTCTGACCCACTGGAATTGTTATACAGTGAATTTTAAGTGAAATAATCTGTAAACAATTGTTGGAAAAATTACTTGTGTCATGCACAAAGTAGATGTCCTAACCGACTTGCCAAAACTATAGTTTGTCAACAAGACATTTGTGGAGTGGTTGAAAAACAAGTTTGAATGATTCCAACCTAAGTGTATGTAAACTTCCGACTTCAACTGTATATATAAAAACATGTTTTTACTTTGTCATTATGGGGTATTGTGTGTAGATGGGTGTGAAAAAAAGTGCAATTTAATCATTTTTGAATTTAGGCTTTTACAAGAACATGTGGAGTAAGTCAAGGAATATGAATACTTTCTCAAGGCACTGTATTTAACAGGAACATATGCTTTGCCCTCTTACTAGCACACCATAGAACAGCAGTGTTGCCAAATTCAATGAAAACCTGCTTTTGTTGTTGTGGGACAATGATCTGAAAAGAACTTGGCCACACTGGCCACCATAAACACATTAAAGGTCTTGGGAACCCACATCCATCTTCTCAATGTCAGAATTTTCTTTTCAGTTTTTAGATTCACTCAAGCTCACATGGTGACAAGATTCTGTTATTTGGTGGCACAAAGGAAGGTCTTTTTTGCGTGATGAAAAAATATTTTCCATTATAAAGCATTTGTAACACAGGTCTATTGATGCTATGGCTTTGGTTACCTCTCTTGCTCTCAAGCAATATTATATGCTACAAACATCTGTTGTGGACAAATTCTTACACATGGACATTCAAAGTCAATCTTAAATTAATAATTGTTTATTGTCAGCGCGCTGGAGAGGTTCCAACTAACTCAATGCACCATAGAACACATGTCTGTCAGAAGCTCTTCCTGGGCAGTCCCAGTAGTTGTCTTATGTACGGCTATACACAGACAAGTTATATTTGCATGATTTAGCATAATTAATTCATCATTACCATTTTGTTTCATTCATGTGACCTACCAACACCTCATGAGGCTTCTACTCTCTAAGCTGAGACCTGGAAATGGAGATCTCGTTTGTTCGTTCTCTAAACAACGTCTGGGCGTACTTCCAAATTGCAGCTACTGATAAGAGGCGGATTTGTTCAGTCAACCACTTGCATGAACACAGAAATTGGTTAATAGAACACAGAAATGTGTTATAAGCACAAACATTAAAATTCCCATTACACAGCTCTTCCTGAACTTGCTATAATATGACTGACAATGTAATCGTTTTCTCCAGACCTTCAACATTTCTGCCATTCCTGTCATTTGGGGTCTTGTCAATGTTGGATGCTACTAGAAGTTGTGACAGTAGCTGTCTGCCTAGAGATCAATATCCTGTGTGAGGCTGGTGTGGGATGCCTTGGCCTTTTCCTGCTGTAGGAGGAGGATCTGTTCATTAACTAGCTGCCCACATTCATTCATCTCTGCTAAACATTCAGATTGCGGCCGCCTGCTAAAGAATGTCAAGTCATTTATCAAACCTGACGATGCGTTTTCGGAAAAGGCCTTCTGATCCTCATAGGCTTGGCACTCACCGGTACAACACATTACAGTACTACTGCTGGCATGGTCTCAGAAAGGAATTACAAGATATGACTGTTTAACATCACATGGATACCACCGGGATGCAGCCATACCTGGTTGTGTAAGCAGAAGCTTTTCTGTACATTTTCCCAGTGAGTTCTGTGAAATCCGTTCTGAAGTTATTTTTGTGGTTTGAACACGTCACAGTTGGTGAAATGAGCTGTGTAATTGTCAGCAGTTGTGGGAGGACTGATACTGTAGCTGTCTGTGGAGCTCTCTGTGTTGTCTTGGGAGGATGTCGTGCAGCATGTGCGTTTCAGCTTTGTATGAGAGAGAGAGGTGTGTTTATGAGATGTTTTGTCTTTTTCCTGGGAACCCTGTGCTCTGCTGTTGTCAGTGAAATGCAGGGTATTCTCTGTAACCACAGCCCATGAAGAGCCTCATTAGAGGGAAGTGGGGTGGCGAGCCTGGGGCAAAGACTCCCGTTGCTTGTGTGTGTGGGATGAGAATTCAGGGGGCGTTGGTTTGTGTAAATGCTGAGCCTGGAAAACGATTCTCGCCTGGCTGGAGAGGGTGGAGGGTGTGTCTTTAGGATGGAATGAAGGAGAGGTTGCCTGGATACCCATGCAGCATTGCCTGTGTAACAGGGCTATATTGGTGATTACCCTTGCCACTTTATTGTTAAGCCAATGGGTTTTTGGTTTTAGTTTTGTCTTGCCTTCACATACTCAACATGGCATCTTATTGGCTGGTTTGCGTGGCTTGCTTTAAATGGGTTGATGTTTCAGTTAGAATCGTCCCAGTGAAAAAACACCAAACCAGCGGTAAGTTGTTGGTTGCAAAGCACTGTACGTCAAAAGTGATTTTTATACTTACAAATGATGATTTGAATGTACAATTTATATACATTTGTTTGAAAATGTTATTAGAACATCACACAAGATGCAGCATTTTTGTGCATATTTGTTGTGAATTTTGTTGTAGAGAATTCCAGCTAAAGACAGGTATCAACTTACTGTGTCTGGTGGAGGGGGGGTCGTATATTTTGTACAGTGCGCGAGTGCAGAGTTGGATGGTGAGCCGTGCATTGCATGACGTGCAATTTTGTGCTGTTTATCAGAATAAATCTCCCATGACTGGTGCTACAAGTTGGAGTTCGTGTCGATGATTGATTGTACACAACGCAATAAGAGTACTGTTACAGTGGTGCCGTGACGGTTCTTCTAGATCGGATCATCCTTCGCTGGATTTCCATCTCAGAACTTCGCGGTGGTTGCCGTTCGAGAATCAGATCAGACGTTGCTGGTGCAGTTTATGGCGATATCACATTTCGCCACAGAGGACGCAACTACGTTTTTTTCTCCTTTACTGATATTGATGATATCTTTATTGATTGGGACTATCTCTTCACGGACAAACAATGTAACTTTTGTGTTACTTGTTTATTTGCATTTCTAACGAACATATGATATAACTAGGGTGAGTTTTACCAGTGTACTCGATTTTGGTTACATTGTGACATTCATTTCTTACATTTTTTTAAACATATTCTGCTATTTGCATTTTTGTTTTAGTGTGTTTATTTCCCATTATTAAGATGGAAGGTGTTGGGAGAGGTAGGGGTTTCCTGACATTTAATCTGTCGCTATCTGTTGGTAGTATTTCAGCCAAAATTCCAGTTGCTTCTACACCTATGCCTAAACTGGAGGGTTTTGGGAGTTTTGATGATAGTGTCCTCATGGAAACGCCCAAGGATGTGAATGAAAGAGGTTTGCCAAATACACGGAGTGGGGAAGATATTGTACAGCAGATTGGTCATTCCATTGGGGAGAACATTGCCTCCTGTTTGGAGTCAAAGGCAATTGTTGGACATGTTGGGGACAATGTTTGATATCAGGGAGCCGGTGTACTTTAGGGGGGATGGCTCTGAAAAGTGCACAGTGCATGAGTGGGAGGATATGGTCATGGTTTATATGCGTAAGAGGGGCGTACCTGTGATGGACCAAGCAGATGAGGTTATGGACAGGCTTATGGGAAAGGACCGCATTGTTGTTAAAGTGGGCATACGCAGCAATCCCTCTGTTGATTTATCTAAAGTCCCATCTTTGACATACTGAAACAACATTTTAGTGACACTTATTTTTCAAGCATGCCCCCGCGCTGACTTTTATGCCACATTACCTCTGACTGATGAACAACCATTCGACTATTGGCTCAGACTAAACAGGGCTATGGAGGTTGCTGAAGATTGTCTAAAGAGACAGAAAAAAGTGTTGAAGACCCATCTCGTGAGCTCACAGTCATGTTCATCAGACATTGCCCTAACGCCGAACTGTCGCTTATCTTTAAGTGCAAGCCAATACAGCAGTGGACCGCTGCAGATGTTCATGAGAGGTTGGATGAATACAGGAGGGAGCGGAGGTACTCTCACTTATCTAAGGTGACCTCAGCCATCGCAACAATGAAGCAGGAAGTTGGTGCTGTCATGGGAAGGGCCCATGTGACCACTCACCATGCATGCTGTGAGGCTCCACATGGAATCACCTAATGTGTTGCCTTCCCCAGCCCAGGCTACTCATGGCTCAGCTGAGCCGATGGAACATAACCTTGCAATGCTGGAGTGTGTGCTGGAACAGAGGCCATAGCAGTCTAACTGTCAGTTCCAAAAAGGGAATAGGAGCAAATTGAGGTCTAATGGGCCATGTGAAGTGTGTGGGGATGCTGGACACAATACTTACTTTCACTGCAGGGCCAATCATCTCTGCTTTTTTTGTCATGTAGCTGGCCACGCACGCTCTTAGTGCCCCAAGGCCGCAGCTCTGAGCACAGCTGGTGGAGTTCCTAAAGTAATCACTGCTCAGCTCCCGGAAAACTAGTAGGCTTGCATGTAGAAGGGGAGAGTGTTAGGCCTTTTGTCCCCATCAGTGAGAGCTGTTGATTTGGAGTCTGTATATAAAAGTGTTTGAGATTAAATGGAGACTGAGAAGAGTATCATAATGCAGAACACACAGAGACTTTCCCCATATGACAATTTTTTTCATTGCTTGTACCTTGAGCTCTAGGGTCTTACCTGAACTTTTGCATGCAGGAGTGTTGAAAAGGAGTGTTGAAAAGTCCATCATTGAGACCTACAGAGATAGTCTTGGTTGGTTGTGGTGGGTTGAAGACCAGGCCTTTGGGAGTATGTGAGCTGGAGATGGAGTTGTACGGCTGTAGAGTTGCCGTGCCTACACTGGTGGTTGAGGGCCAGAGTGTTGACCTCATCTTGGGCAGCAATCTTGGGTCTCTCATCTTGGGTCTTCTAAATACCTTCATTTGCCACCTGAAGACTAATTGAGATCTCTGGAAGAGGGTTTATACTCCAGTGTGTGACAGGGGTGAGGATAGCAAGCTAATCAACATGATGGCTAATGCGGAGAGATGGAGGAACAGTGAAGTACGAAACGCCACTCTAGCCGATGTCTTTCCTTGCATGGCTCTAGAGGACTTTAATGGTTTGTGTGTGAATGATGATTCATCAGCAGCTTTACAGCAGCAAGTGCAGAGAATGGCTGACATACTCACTGCGAAGATGACTTGACACTAACTGATGACGGTTCCAGCCGACTTGACGGACCTGACAGTTCAAGCAGTCCTGGGGTCTTACGTGACTTAGGTTTGATTGATATTGACGTCGACTCCTGTCAAGTCTCTCCTGCTGGTAAGAAGAAACTCATCCATCTCATAGCTGAGTACCAGTCAATTTTTTCCAGGCACAAGTTGGATTGTGGAAAAGCTACCGGATGTCTTCAGCGCATTCAACTGAGTGACGAGAAACCCTTTCGGATGCCCTACCGACGCCCGTCACCAAGTCATTATGAGAAGCGTAAGAAAGCGTTGAATGAGATGGAAGAACATGAAATCATAAGGAAGTCTAGTTGTGAGTACGCCTCACCCCTTGTCTTTGTCTGGAAGAAGTCTGGAGACATGAGATTCTGTACTGATTTTCGTTTGCTCAATGCTTGCACCATCAAGACACCCAACCACTCCCTCTCCAGGCTGACGCGCTGGCTGCTTTAGGTGGAAATGCCTTTTTCTCGACAATGGAACTTACCTCTGGCTACTACAATGTGGAAGTGCATGAGGATGACCGGAGATTCACAGCTTTTACATCACCATTTAGATTGTACGAATACAACCGTATGCCACAGGGGTTATGTAATTGTCCTGCAACATTTATGAGGATGATGCTAAACATCTTTGGGGATCAGAACTTTCTTAGGCTGCTGTGTTACCTTGTCGATATCTTGGTCTATGCGCCCACTGAAGATCTGTCTATACAGCGCCTGGAAATAGTTTTTGAGCGTCTCAAGGCTCACAACCTGAAGTTGGCGACAAAAAAGTGTCACTCTATGCAGAGGTCTGTGAAGTTTCTGGGGCATATCATTAGTGTGAATGGTGTAGATACAGACCCTGAGAAGGTGATGGCCGTTACAGGAGTAACAGAAGCTGATATGATGGAAGATGGCACTGACATTCCTTCTCAGAAGAAATTGAGGTCATTCCTTGGGATGGTGGTGTATTACCAACAGTTCATTAAAGGTTGCTCGACCATCGCAAAGCCTCTCTTTGGATTGGCGACTTTACACAAGGCTCCATGCTGGAAAAAGAAGTGACGCTCACTTGTCAGGAAGTTGACGGCTGCCGACTGGACAGCAGAATGCAGACAGGCCTTATTCAGAGCTAAAGCAAGCCTTACTGGACCAGGTTTTGTTGGCCCACCCCAACATCGACAAACTCTTTCTACTGTCGGTGGACGCTTCCAGCAACGGCTTAGATGCTGTGCTGTCCCAGGTACAGGAACAGGAAGCTACAGAGAGACATATAGCCTTCACAAGCAAGTCCTTCAGTTATGCACAGTTGAGGTATCCTGCGCACAGGCTCGAGTTCGTTGGGCTATCTATGACAAGTTCCTCCACTGGTACGAGGGGAGCAGTTCACGGTTTGGACAGATAATAATCCCTTGACATTAGTGATGCACCATGACATTTTTGGCCGATACCGAGATCCTATATATTCCTTGACAAAAAAACGATACTGATAACCGATATTTAAAAAGAATTGCAGCCTTTTAAGCATTCTAGTACAGTTAAATAGTTAACATGAACACAGCAGTCTAAGGCACTGCATCTCAGTGTAAGAGGTGTCACTACAGTCCCTGGTTCGAATCCAGTCTGTATCACATCCGGCATGAATGGGAGTCCCGTATGGTGGCGCACAATTGGCCCAGCGTCGTCCTGGTTTGGCCGGGGTAGACGTCATTGTGAATAAGAATTTGTTCTTAACGGACTTGCCTAGTTAAATAAAGGTTACACACACAAACACACACCACACTGACCAAAAAGTTATTTTGTTGGCATTTACGTATGTCCCCATTACCAGTAAAACATAATTAAAACCTATTTTTTTCCACTTACTTGCTGTGCTGTTTTGTTGTTCATTTGTTCAGTCGTTTCATTCTCAACCAGGATTTCAATGGAACACCGTTTGGGTCTTTGCTATGGAACGTCGTTTGGATCTTTGCGTATCAAAAAATATACTGTTTAACATGATTTGACATGTCAAATAACACTATGCTTGTTGACCAATCAAACCAAAAATTCAACTATTGTGCCTAATCCTTTTTGTGGCTAGCTTCACAACACATAACCTGGTCTGGTCGAGCCTCACTTGCCAGATGAAGCTAGCTGGCTGCTTATACTGTTAGTTTTGGGCAACAGGGTTAAGTAGCTGGCTAGCTGTTTATTTTCATGAACTGAAGTTCAATTTCAATAGGCGAACAAGAAGTGGCAACCTAGCTAATACTTACTCACAAGGATTCCTAAATCATTGATAAGAATAATGAAAATTACTGCAGTTTCTACTGTTCATTGTTTTCAGGCTGGTTGTATTGGCTAGCTAGGTACCAGGCTAAAGCTAGCTACCCCAGAAGTTGTGGTCGAACATATTCTGCTTTATTACCAAAGCGGTATTGAAAACACATAATTCGTGGCTGGTGTTTTCTTGTTTGCAGACTTTGTTTTACAGCTTTGACAGTGCTACTGTATCTTTTTTTGACACGCAAAGACCCAAATGGCGTTCCATAGTATGTATGTCGTGAAGCTAATAGCAGTGACGTTATCACTGTGTAACTCCGGTAGGGCAACATCTGAAAACTAGCTCACTTGGTAGTGTGTACCGGTGCTCAACATCACCCACGACAGAGAACGGTTAATTGCCAAGGGAAATTTTCTTATTCTTTCAAATGACTGCTTGACTTGTTGACTGCTCGATCCACACAGAAGACATTGTGGGCTAAGTTAGGAACGCTGTGTTGCACGTGTAGTGCAAAATTTTACGCAGCGTCATTCCGTCATGTATCTATGTTATATAGGTATGCACGTCAGCTTTGACATCGGTTTTGCACATTGGTGTTAAACTAGACATCGGCCGATACTGATGTTGGCGATTTTAGCTAATATCGCCCGATTCCGATATGTTCACCGATATATTGTGCATCCCTACTTGACATATATCCTGACCAAAGCAAAGTTTGATGCTTGTGAACAGAGATGGGTCGCCAAGCTGGCATCGTATGAGTTTGACATCAAGTACAGCCCTAGGCCCAAAAAATATTTTTGCAGATGCTTTGAGCAGAGAGCCCTTCGTATGACCCAGTGCACTCCATCGCCTGACAAGGGTCCCGTACGAGGCGTTACTAGCTGAAGCTAACGCTGTGCGCACAGACAGAGTGCAAGACATGTTTCGCTGGTCCAACCACCCCTTTAACAAAGCCTCTGACTCCAACAACGTGGTCATTAGCTGCCAGGCTTCTGTTGACCCCCAATCTGGTGCTTTATCAAGACATGAAGTTGCAGCTGTTCTTCATTCACACAGGTGTTGGGTGGGTGAGATTGGCCCACATGCACTGCTGTTGCCACAGCTTCCGCAGCCTATTATGCCATCAGAGCAGACCAATGTCGGTGTTCTGCCACACAACCTACTGATGAATAAGCAACGTGATGAGCAGAGTGATCTTCTTTGTGGAAAGGGGGAGAAGACCATCTCGGAGAGAGTGTGCCCACGAGAGTGTTGAGGTTTTGTGTCTTCTCAGAAGTTGGGACAAGTTGACCATGAAGATGGGTGTACTCTATCATGTTTCAAAGAATGTGGTTACAAAGAGGAAAACGTATTTGTATGTGGTTCCAGCCTCCATGAAAGCAATGGTGTTGAAGGGTGTCCATGATGAAGCTGGCTACCAGGGCCAACAGAGAACAGTCTACCTGACAAGACAGAGGTTCTTCTGGCATGGCCTGGAGAGGGAGGTAAAGGAATATGTGAAGTGCTGCAGGAGATGCGTTGTGAGTTAAACTCCCGGTCCGGAAGCAAGAGCTCCTCTTGAGAGCATAATAATAACTGAGCTTCTTGAACTAGGGTGCATAGACTTTTGGTCTGCAGAAGATTCTTCAAGCAAGTCCCTGCATGTGCTCGTTGTTACTGACCACTTTACCAAATTGGCTCATGCCTTCTTGTGTCCGAACCAGTCTGCTAAGTCTAGCTCATCAGTTGTGTAACAACTATCTGTGTCTTCGGGATTCCACGCCATATACACCCAGATCAGGGAGCCAACTTTTAGAGCGCTCTAATAGCCAAACTGTTGAGTGTTGCAGGTGTTCAGAAGTCTCACACCACACCGTACCATCCGATGGGGAATATTTTGTACACTGCGTGAGTGCAGAGTTGGATGGTGAGCCGTGCATTGCATGACATGCAATTTTGTGCTGTCATAATAAATCTCCATGACTGGTGCTACAAGTTGGAGTTCATGTCGATGATTGATTGTACACAACGCAAGAACAGTACTGTTACACCTATCTAACCTGGAGTGTCTTGACCAATTAGGGTGGAATCGGGATCCAGACAGGGAGTACAGTAGGGGTTCACCACTTCAACTATGACAGACAAAATGAGAAAAAAAATCCAGAACATCACATTGTAGGATTTTTAATTAATTTATTTGCAAAATAAGTATTGTGTGTGAAAACCTTGTGAAGACTTACAGAAAACGTTTGACCTCTGTCATTGCCAACAAAGGGTATACAACAAAGTATTGAGATAAACTTTTGTTATTGACCAAATACTTATTTTCCACCATCATTTGCAAATACATTCATAAAAAATCCTACAATGTGATTTTCTGGATTTTTTTTCTCATTTTGTCTGTCATAGTTGAAGTGTACCTATGATGAAAATTACAGGCCTCTCTCATCTTTTTAAGTGGGAGAACTTGCACAATTGGTGGCTGACTAAATACTTTTTGCCCCACTGTATATGCCTGCTTCACAATTTACCCCCCACCAACTCTCCAACCAGCCACAATTCTCCATCATTGTTAATTAACATCACATTAACAGTCCCTGACCTATTTCTGCTTTAGGCTTGGATTACGTAATTTCTTTTAGCTAAAGAATGTTTTGGAAACAATGGGATCCAGACAAAGAGGTACATTGTCTGTGTGTACCATGGTAATGGGAACAGTGATATAGGCCATCCACGGTCATCATCTCTGAGGGATTGAACTATTCCCATGTAGTGATTATGTAGATCCCCATGAGTTTTAATGAGCGAGATCAGATTACCCTTTTCATTACCATTTTCCATGAAACCCCATTACCTTCCATCACACCAGCAGTTATTGAATGACTTTATAATATACATGATTTCCAATGCAGTAACTCTGATAACGGCTTTGAACACAGGAACAGACACTGACACAGACTGCTGGTTCACAGTCTGGATTATGTTGTTCTGGTTTCATGCTTGAGTTCCTTCCACCCTCCACAGCCCATGAAAAGACTCAATGCCCTTAAGCTTTCAGCATGCTTTGGTTCGGCCACAAGGCGAACTGAACGAGTGTGCTTGAATACTCCTTTAAAAGACCTTAGTTTGAAAAATGAGAAAAAAATCGTCAATACTACGGTTTGTCCATTTTGAGACGCCGTAGCCATTATACACTTCCTCAAAATAGTCTGAATTATTTTGAATGTTTTTGCCAAGGAGCTCTTAGTTGCCCAATTTTACATCTAGCTAAAATGTTTAGTTCAGTATTTCTCAAGTGAAAAAGTGTGAATAAAAACGATTCATCTCTCATTCAATTAAGTGTTTGTTGTCATTCAAGAATCCCTACAGTTGACCAATCATCAACAAAGGGGCATAGACTTCGGCTACTGACAAGGTATTTCTTGAGAGCACGAACAGGTGAAAAAACCCTTGCCAATGACCAAAAATGAACAAAAACATCACAAAATGTTGTCCAAATATATGCACAAACTGTTTCGGATAGGAAGCAGGTGGACACCAAAAATCTAAATCTTCTTTAACAAAGGAACCTAAAGATGAAGAGATGGGGGGGTGGAGATGAGTTGGCGGATGGATTAACCATGTAAGGTATCACAGCCAAACCAACACAACTTTCTCAACATTGAAAGTATTCTGTTTGCAGTGGCTTATAGGAAAATGCTTAGGCAATATTTGTCAGAAATGGAGGGATCTACTGAATCACAGTAAATGTATAACCTCACAAGGCTGTATTTATGATCCTACTTTTTACCGTTGTTTATTTATTTTACATTGTTTATTTACTGACATCATAATTTATGTATGGACAGAGATGGGTTCACCTACCTGCTAGAAATACTTTTTTCATGGTGTATCTACTGAATACTGTCTGGAAAGCACTCCACTTAGATATCCCAAGGCTAAAAATATTTGCCTTTCAAACTGGATAAAATTGACATTTTAGATTATATATTTTTTAAATCAGTTTTTAGTCTTAAGGTGAAAGAAAATGAAATTGTTATTGTTCCAACTGGTAAATCCTGTTGGAATTGTTGGAGAAATAACATGGGGATTAGATCTAATTCCACAACCCACCACCCATCAGGTTGGAGTGGCTCACAGCTGCCAGTACTAAAGCAGCCGGTCTTCAGTTTGAGCCACTGGTACATAGGTGCCTGGACATTGAAAACTACAGTTTAACAAGCTATTGTACACTGGGCTATTCTGTGCGGCTGAAGTTGGTAAGCATGTATTAGATTTAAGGTGAACATTATGAATGGTAAATATTCACATGCTGATAATTGTTTACCTCCAGGGAGGGATGTGACTCGGGGCTCTACACTGACCTTTTTTACAGGGAGCACGTGTGTGCCTAAGTTGAAACATTTTGGAGCACAAAGAAATATTTGCCAAAAAATATATGTTTTCTTTGTAATAATGGTGCAAGCGTATCCTCCATGGCACCAGGGCCTGCAGTGCAGTGAAGGAATCATTGCAACAATTCTAATCTTTATTCTAAGAGCACTGGTGCTCCTAAATTAAAATTCCAGGTCGCACAGCAAAATATTTAGGTACTTATGCAAGTAAAATGGTCACTGTAGAGCCCTGTGACGCATGTTTTCCATTGCAGAGTGCATCATGTTGAATTACAGCACCACAGAGCCTTCTAGAGCATCTCGCCGTATTTGACTATAGGATGGATTCTTGGTCCACTCCTTTTCCTAATTGTGTTCTCAAGTGGCTTTCTGGTAATGCAAATACCACTGCCATTAGAAATGACCAGGGATGAATTAAAGGAAACTAGAGATCTATCCAACCCCGAGGGGAATGAAACAAAACACAACATCTGCTCAATGGATTTCGGAATCATTGTAGAAATGTTACCACTGATACATTTCCATTTACTAAAGATATTACAGTAATGTAATGGGTGCCTACTCATGACTCTAAATTTCTTCCTTTCAAAACACTCAAAGGCAATTGCTCCATTATACGGCTATGACCTTGAAAATGCACCGTGCCTTGAAAGATGCCAAATATATATTTTGAACTGCTCTCTCAGCGTTTTATTGTGCTCGTCTGGAAATGGACTGCTGTAAATTGATTCATTCTGCAGTAATCACACTGAGCACACAGGCAATATCTCTGAGATGCATCAGGGCAGACTGGTCTGAGATATCCCTTCTCTGCTCTACGCAGCAACAGGTGATAGGGAGCATGGGGAGTTTACAGTCAGGGCACGGTGTGGTGTACTTTGAGCACTGAAACATTGGGATTGGTGAAAAGTCACCACATAGAACAAAGAGTATGGAGGCAGAGATGCAACTTTAAAATGGAGTCTGACAGTAAGGTAAAAAATACATGGAAAGACAGCCCTAAAGTGGTCTCCAGTGGCATTGACTTAGAGGAGGTAATCAATATAGGTCATCTCATCATGGTATGTGAAATGGTGTGATGAAAAGTATTTGCATTGCAGAGTTGACCCCTAGAAGTAAGAGGAATACACTTGCAGCACTTTTTTTAGGTGGGTGAGGAGCAGTTCCAATCATCTGTAAAGGTCATGAGCTCTGACGGAGGGTTTGGGTATTGACTGAGTCTGGCTAGATGAAGGACAGGGACGCTAATCTTCACCGGCCATGTATATCAATTCAGAAAAGCCACCAGACCACGTCACGCAATATGCAAAATATAGTATTCTAGAAACGACACAGATTTTTTAGTCCTGTGAAATGGTGTGATGATTGTCATGCTTTGGGCACATCCTGGCTGTCTTAAATGTGTGCTGGTTCTGATGACTGACTGAATGATTATACAGTGACCTGCACTGATTTATTTGAGAGAGAATCAATGTGTGCTTCAGAGTCACTGTCTCTGGGAAGTGTAATGCTTGACCTCTCACTTCCACCCAGCTGAATGAACAGGCAGTAACCTTTTAAAACATGACCTTCAGCTTAGCACATGTAGCAACTGTTCCACTCAGATAATAACACTCTGATCATGCTAAATGAGAGCGTGTACTAACATTGATCATATGATTGGTAGGGTTTGGAATCTGAACATCAATTAGTTGTGGTTGTTGAGTGTAATTTGTTGGGCTGTGTATGAAGATTGTACTATGGCCAACCCTGTAAAACAACACATTTCACTGCACCAATATGTTTTTTTAAACACTTAAACATTGTTAGGCAGGCTATTTGCACACTATAATAGCATTCAGTTCTGCAGACAATGTGGACTAGGATTTAAGAATGGGATTTTTAGCTGGCTCCTATTGTAACAGTTTGATTGGAAGATGCTACATGTAGTTTTGAAGTTGCTTTGAAGAGAAGTGCAAACCCTTATCACCCCGTGCAAGTCAACTCCTCTGTGCACATAAGTCACACTCTGTCGCTATGTTTTTCATGGGCTTGCTGTGTCACCACTGCCACCTAATGTGCAGTGCCTAAAACTGCATGCACTCTATTCAGAAAGTCACATACAGCTCCCAAACAAAATCACAAGCTGTATTTTGGGGGATCGAATGTCTAAACTATATGGTATATATTGTTATTACTGACATTGATTTTATCTGACAGTCAGTGTTTGGTCTTATTGTGTTTGTACCCCAGGTAAAAGAAGCCATGCAGAGGATCCACGACAGAGGCAACATAGGAAAGCTAATCCTGGATGTGGAGAAGTCTCCCACTCCTTTGGTAAGTACACAACCCTGACCTTTTTTTCTAGAAGAACAAGTTATGTATAAGTGGTCTAAAACTGCACATTTATTCAACAAGTTTGAAAAACCTTGAGGAAAAAGGAAATGATTAAATAGCATCATGACTCACCAGTGAGTAATTTATCCCTAGAGAACTCTTGGCCAAATCAACACAGGTTGAGGTTCCTAGACAGCACTAAGTCTGATAACAATAAATATATCTTCCAATGGCACTGGTTTCTATGGTGACCCATGAATATCAGCGTCCCCATTTGGAGCAGCAAACATAAGAAACAAAAGCCTGAGCAGTGTTGACAAAATGTTGATTCAATGTCGATATGTTTAAAGTAACTGTCCAGTAAAACCCCATCTCAAACTCTTTGAATGTTTTTTTTTATGCTTGAAATTTGCTAGGCCCTTATGTGATTGGTCCAGCAGCTTTCGTCTTTTTTATGTTTTTATTCTCCAGTGGGGAGAAGGGTCAGTCTTGAGATAACGGGAGGCACGTGCTCAGGAATGCACACTCACTGCATACAAGCAAGATAACTAGCAAGCCAAGCAATCCATAACTGGTGTTAGCAACAAGAACAATGCACATGCAACAACTATCTCGCCTGTCACTTCTATTTCAAATCATGTGGTTTGTATAGGGTGACCACATTTAAAATACCCAAATGCGAGAAAACAGGGTGAATTTCGGGACATTCGCGGGACAGTTGCCTTCGTGAATAAAAACATTTAGCAGCATGTCCCCGTCCCAGATGTAGCCTATTGAATATCATTATAGAATATGCATAAAATGCATCCTCCAATTGCAACATCTACCTATGGCCACACATATTGTCTCAAGAAACATTTATATTTTTAATACCCTCAAACACCAAGTTAGGCATACCTCATTTCAAAATAGGCCATGGCTTCATAACTGTCAATCATGAATATTCTTCACATTTTACAAGTGAAATGTCCAAACTGCGTCTGCATGCCGATCATTTGATCTCAATCAGTTTCATGGGAATATGCATTTAGATCTTCTTGAATTCCTATTTCGTGGGCAAATTAGAGCAGATGGTGTTAAACTTTATAGCCTTCGTGCATTTTATTTTTTTCAATCATAGCACATTCTGGTGCTGTTGAGCTTTGGCCCCCTGATCATTTTTGGCCACTATTCAGCTTGCCATCACTTCATTTCTCATGAGATTTGAGGGTGTTGAGGGCGGCAGGGTAGCCTAGTGGCAGGGTAGCCTAGTGGCAGGGTAGCCTAGTGGCAGGGTAGCCTAGTGGCAGGGTAGCCTAGTGGTTAGAGCGTTGGACTAGTAACCGGAAGGTTGTGAGTTCAAACCCCCCAGCTGACAGAACCAATCTGTCGTTCTGCCCCTGAACAGGCAGTTAACCCACTGTTCCCAGGCCGTCATTGAAAATAAGAATTTGTTCTTAACTGACTTGCCTGGTTAAATAAAGGTAAGATAGAAAAAAAATAGTAACGGTTTTGTTATGTAGAATACTAACCCACTGGCACACACTGGTTAAATTAATGTTGTTTCCAGGTCATTTCAATTAAATTAATTGACGTCTGTGCCCAGTGACAATTAATCATTATGTGATCTTACATAGGCTTACATTGATTCGAGCTTTGATCTGACATTACTAAATGAGCACAATTGTGAGAAGTAGCAGTGGCAGCACTACACCAAACAAGTAATTCAAGCGCACCTATTCTACTCTTTTGCCTTGAGCAAAATTTGGTGATGCAAAAACGAAAAACTACATGTGTGGTTGTTTTATGAAAATCTGGGAATATTTGGCCAATAAAATATTTTTGGTTGGTAAAATAGTTAGGAAGGGAGACTTCTAAAATGGGATTTAGTGAATAATGTTTATTAACTAATGAGCATGAAGACCCTCACAAATTTGAAAATAACTTTATCTTTCAGTCTAATACGGGTATTTACATACTTTTGTAGCTCTTTTTCAGAAGCATGCTTTTTGTAAATAGTTAGGCCTGCCTGTCCTCTCCAAGTTTAGCTAGAATTTAGCCCGAAAGGATTTGAGAAATTCGATTGGTTGACCATAGGCCTATGACATAAATCTACATCTTGTCTTGCGCAGAATATCAGATCTCAACAACTATTGGAGTGTTTAGCATCACCAGTAGGCTACCCCATTCTTATGATGTATATATATATATTTTTTTCATAAGCGAAAAGTGACTGCAAGAGACAGGTTGGAACGAATCAACAAAAACATCTAAATTAGTGTTGTTTCAATTAGTTAATTAAATGTAGAACATAATTGTTTGGTTGTGGGACGTGGGAAAAAGGGCCAAACTGCAGGATTGACCTGCAGAATCCGGAACATGTGGTCACCCTAGGTTAGAGTAGGGCTGCTGGATGTTTAGAAGCAGTTAGCATGCTAATGCTAGCTATCGATGCAAAATTAGCCAGCTGGCTAACCAACAAGAAATCAAGTCAAAGCAGGTCCTCCACATAACAACCACCTCACAGTTTCCTTCTATTTTAAATCATGTGGTTTGCAGCTAAAAGTTTTAGGTCAAGAGGAAGCCTAGTTAGCTGTTGTTGAGTGATAAAGATAGCAGCAGCCAGTAGCTAACTAGCTAACGTTATTTAGGTTCCTAACAACAAAAATATCAGGAATATAATGACAAATCAAAGGACAGAAACGACTAATACTTGTGAAATAATCACTGCATTTATTCATTTATTGCTGTTATAGTAAAGTGCCCTAGTAGTTTTATTGTACATTTCGAAATCCTGAATCTGAATCTGTCCATATTATTTGAACCAGGTTCAGGCAATCTGCCCCAGTACCTCCACGTGGGAATTCATTTGAATATCCAAGTGTCTCATTGGCTGAGTCATTGGCTGAGCTGTCAAATAATTTTTGTATTGACCCAAACCACTCTGTTGTGTCTGAACTGGCCAAGCAGGGACACATCCTCAATTCTATATATATTTATTTTATTAATAATCTATTTAATTCAGATTGTCATTAATTGTTGGTAATATTTCATAAAAAATCTGGAACACTGGACAGATACATGAATATTTGAATTCTTTGTTCCTCATCTTTGAATGTTTTCTTGTAGATACAGTTGATACAATACACTCCATTCTGTATTTGTAGAAATTACAATGTGTTCTGTATTCTGTGTAGATGGCCAGTGACAGCACAGAGACCAGTGAGGCTGGTGAGGAGGAGGAGGAACATGAAGGGGACAGTGACAACAAGGAGCGCATGCCTTTCATCCAGTAGGCCCAGGTACGGCACCACAACCTTCCTGGACACCTCAAAGGAAAGAGGTGGAGCGCGGGATTAGTTCCATAACAGATGACTCCACAACTCGAACTACGCACAGTGAACTCAAACTGTTGTACTGTATGTGAGTGTATGTTTGTGTGCGTGTGTGTGGGTCTGTTGTCTTTGTGTCTTTTGTTATGTAAGATGTTTGAAAGACATGAAAACTCATAAGACACTGGTTGTCAAAGTTGCCAATCAGCTAAAGTGCCATTCACTATCCAGTATTATGATGAGCATTGTGTTGCTGACCAAATGATGTTCAGAGATGCTAAGACCTATCTGCAGCCTCAGTGTTGTTCATTGTGTTCTATGGGAACCTCATCAAGGGAGCAAAGTAGGAACGGAGTGAATAAGGGGTTGATTATGTTGCTTTTAGGGAAAATACGAGAGTGCGTGATTGAGTGTGAAAGAGAACAGTAAGTGAGTGAGAGTGAACCAGGAACATAAATGATATTGACCATGGTTGTACTCCTGTCTTGGTTGAAACAAGACGGAAACTAGGAGGGTGAGTGTTAGCGTAAACGTCTCCTCTAAGCTATATTCCCGTTTCTCTTTTACCACTATTATGATGACTCAGAAGTGAGATTCATTTCAGCTGCTTCATGAACACTAGTCACTCTGATCACCCCATTACCACTGAATACACAGCAAACCCAGAGCAGATTGGCCCTGGGCTATATACCTCCACCTGCTGCAGTGAGTCTATCAAAACCACTCTCTGAGATCGTTTTTCACCCTCCTCCCTCAGGTTATTTTCAGCAGTGTGTGAGCTAGGAGAGAGTATTAGGAAATGCCACTGTAAATGCCTGCTACCATGTTTACCGACACATTAGGGATCCGACCTTCTGCGGTATTGTTATGGGATCACCAGTGCCTTTGAGCTAGAAGTCTGCAGCAGTCTTGTAGAAGATTTCAGTATTTGAATTGTACCCATTCCATAGACACTCAATTTCATGGTGGTTCTGCCAAATGCCAGGCAGCATTCTGAGTGTGTTTCCTACATTTCTACAACTAATGAAAATAAGAAATATAACGTCAGCTTTTGGTCTCATCCGTAGTCTTCATTTCAGATAAACAATGCAGATAGAAATGGCATGGGGGTCAGGTGATGATTAACCACACCTGTTTCTGTTTAGTCTGTGTTCTTTATGCATGTGTGTAATAAGTTGTGTTATGTTTACCTGCTGGTGCCTGTCTATAGTGTGCAATGCCTTCCAAATAGAGTGCCAGAGAGGGAGGACTAAAGACACATTCACTTACAGATAAGCTTTTGGGCCATCAAGAATGGAAGTACTATTGCTGTGGATACCACAGGAGAGGAGTTATTCATATCAGATGTTAACATCTCATGTGAGATCTGGTATGACAACTGCATTGTGCTACTAGTATTATCCATATGGAAAGTGTGAAATTAATCGTCCAACGTACAAAGCTATTTATTCATAAAAATATGAAACTACCATTGATGTATGGAGATGAAAGCTACTGAATCGCCTCGTTATAAACAGTAAATCTAGCTACGGCAGATGTGTTTCATATAATTGCAAGCTTACATATTACCTTCAGGAGTATTCCCACACCAAAAAGAAAATGTACAGACACAGTATAAACAGCATACAATTTCTTGTAACTTTGTAAGTGAATAGAAAAGATGATACATGTTTGTATGTACCCTGCTGTCTGTATGAGAAGAAAGGGCCCAGTTATTACATGGCTGTAGAAGTGATTGGAATGTAGCCAGCTGTGCTTCTCCAAACGAACCACCCACTGGTGAAGAAATACAGTTCTACACATTTCATTGATCTTTCATTTGCCACTCACAACATTCGTATGATCTTTAATTAACTAAGTCACATTAAATGTCACAACATTTTATTCAAATATTTTATTAGCTACGTCACAACATTGCACCTGTTTCCTTTCATGATAGACTTGGCAATGGTGCTGGAAATCAAGTATATTAATGAAGGAGAACAGTACATCTAAATGTGAATGTCTCTGGGTTTTCCTGTTCGTCTAGGTCTAGAGTGTAGAGTAACTTGCAGTGTGTCTGTCTGTGTTTCCATGGGAGGTCATTATGATGGATAGTCAACTTGCCTTAAAAGTAAAAAAAATTTTAAAAAAATAAAAAAAGATAAACAAACTATGTAGGCGTGTTTAGTACTGTAGTTGGAACCTGATTACAGACTTATATGAAGATATTGTTTAACTGTATTTGTTGGTATTAGTGGTTTTGTTATGTTATACTGTACGTAGTCCAGTTCTGTTTACATTAATAAATGTATCTGCAGAGCATTCTGAGAAAGCTGTGTGTTTTTCTTGGCCTGTGTCATTTTCAGGTTTTCTCCACAAGCCACCCTGTGAAAGACTCCCTATAATATCACACTTTCATAGGCTGAGGTATTTCTCCAAGAATGTACAGTATGAAAAATGATTTAAGCTTTAAATCCATGGTAACTTTCTCACTGTAAATGATTTGCCTGTTAACAACGGTAAATAGACTTTGACCATGGTTACTTTAAGTAGCGCTGCATATTTCTTAGGTTCTTGTCTTATTAGGTCATAAGGATTCAACATAAATTACTGATTTGCATCTCTCCCAATCACACTGAATTTTGATATTCTCTTATCATCCCTTTTCCATTTATAGCAGTGGGGTATGTAACACCTTTATTATGCAATATAAATTAGGTCGGTCCTTTGCTATCTACTGGCAGGCCGGTGGCCTTTCACAATGTCACCACCACAACTTCCTATAAATCAAATACAACTGTGATAACAAATGTTCGGCCTTTTGTCAAGCTCCTATCCCCCCACAGTAATGTAACTCAAATGGGTGACCTTTGTCAATGTCCTATGTGCTATTTATAGCCACTATCATCTATGCCTACAGAATTTATCTCTCTGACTGGCATAAACATAATTTATGCAGAAGATATATTACTGTTTTTATGCTCCAATGCTGTAATCTATTTGAAATATGGATTGCATCCTTTTATCATTGTGTAGCTAAACCACTTTAACTATGCGGTCATATTGCACCTCTCAACAGCCCAAGACTATTTTCTGGATGAGACCAGGGTTCCAGAGTGTTGTTACGACATTGTGATTACTTTTCAATGTTGCTCTTCAGGTTTTGGGAATTAATTCATGCAAATGGTTTCACACAGACATTATATTTACTGTACCATTACATCTAATCACATTTGAAAGGTATCTCTTCATTCATTTTTAAGTGAGGCTCTGAGATGCCTTTTGGGCATCCTGGCTCTCTCAATCAGACAGCAGAGTTTTTCTTAACACTGCACCCCTCTTCCATCTGATGTCTACTCGACAACATCACAGACTAAAAAGAACCTCTGCTGCACCAGAGCAGGTAGCTGGACTTTCTCAGCTCTATTAAGCTCCATGTTTTCCATGGTTACACAACTAAATCTTTATATTTTTCCCGCACATTTGAATGAGATATAATTAGAGTTGACAAGCAAAATGTCATCATCCTCATAATGTTTTGACTCATTGGAAGACCTATCTATGTATTTGGTCAAACAAATGATTTTGGTGACATGGCATATAAAGTAACACATCTCGTCTTAGCCATCTCGGGAGTAACAACATTTCTTTTTTTAGGATTAATTTACCGTGGGTCAAATGTATCCATGCACAGGAGAGTTGTGGGAGGTCAGATACAGAAGCTGTAAGATATTCTCATACAGAACGTTCTGTGCAGTATTGCAGTCAATGAATTTACGGCTTGTTTGTGAAATTGGAAAACGCTAAATGAATTGCATCGTGTCCCAAGTAAATATTTATGAATGGGCAGAAACAGGGGCATCATTGTTGTCACCCCCACCCATGTTATTTGAGTTGCCCCTGACATTTGAAAAAACCCAAAGTTACATAGTGTCAGCCAATGAGAGGTGAATCACTGCAGGAGCAAACTGGGCCTGTATATAGTGAACTGCCCACAGTGCTTTGGGCTCCTGTGTTTCTTTTGTCGAAATTTAGTGCAGAGATGGCACGTCTGGTTCTCCCCATCTTTTTGGTTATCTCTCTCACCTTGCTCCACCAGGGATATAGCCGTCCATCTCGTACCAGGAAAGCAGTGCCAGCATCACAGAGAGGTAATACTCGTCACACACACTAAACTAAACTTCAGTGGCTCTACTATGTTTTTCTGTACATCTTCTCTCTGACATGCCTGCCTGCTTGTCTGTGTTTCTATGGCGTTACAGCGGCAGATGAGGATGATGTAAAGTCGCAGCTGGAGAAGCTGTGACAGGAGGTGAACTCCCTGAAGGAGATCTCAGCTCTGCAGACAGGTATGCTGAGCTGGCTGCTCTGTGGGCTCATACTAAGTGCTGCTTTATGGCCAGGAAGGTTTCAAAGAGGGAATGCTTCTCATGGGGAAACAGTGCAGATTTAGCAGTTACTCTATGTTTCTTATGGGTTAGGCAAGTGTAAACTGTATGTACCTTTGGTACATGCACTCTTAGAGAAAAAAAGGTGCTATCTGGACCATAAAAGGGTTATTCGGCTGTCCCCATAGGAAAACCCTTTTAGGTTCCAAGTAGAACCCTTTTGGTTCCAGGTAGAACACAAAAAATAGGGTTCTCCTATGGAGAGAGTTGAAGAACCCTTTTGGCAACTCTTTTTCTAATAGTGTGGAATCGATGCAGAGAAATTCTGATTTGATATTTCTTATGGTAATTCACACAAACCCCAGACATCAGGTTAGCATACACTTTCATTTGTCATTTACTAATATGCTCAGTTACCAGTAGAGGGCAGGAGTACTCTTACCTTCAACCTCATGCCTCGCAGCAGCAATAATGTTGACAGAGCACTGAGTCATGTGCTGGGGAAGATAATGCTGTTGAATTTCTTCGTAAAGGCCTTGGAGCGCATTGCGAAATGTATGATGATGGATATAAAAGTATTATGATGAGACAGGTTCTTTATACAGGGAGGGTGGAAGAACAGAGTGTTACTGTCGCATATAGTATGCCTCTGTCTGAGTTCCCTCCCACTGAAAGGGCTTATGTCTTATTTTGGGAACTTGGTTTAGGAAACATGGATACAGATGAAAACCTTTGCTTCGTCCTACTAGTCCTCATTATGTCTGATTGAAATTCTATAGATAAAATATCAGTGAGACATTATACACCAATATATCATGGCGATATACAGTGGGGAGAACAAGTATTTGATACACTGCTGATTTTGCAGGTTTTCCTACTTACAAAGCATGTAGAGGTCTGTCATTTTTATCATAGGTACACTTCAACTGTGAGAGACGGAATCTAAAGCAAAAATCCATAAAATCACATTGTATGATTTTTAAGTAATTCATTTGCATTTTATTGCATGACATAAGTATTTGATACATCAGAAAAGCAGAACTTAATATTTGGTACAGAAACCTTTGTTTGCAATTACAGAGACCATACGTTTCCTGTAGTTCTTGACCAGGTTTGCACATACTGCAGCAGGGATTTTGGCCCACTCCTCCATACAGACCTTCTCCAGATCCTTCAGGTTTCAGGGCTGTCGCTGGGCAATACAGACTTTCAGCTCCAGCCAAAGATTTTCTATTGGGCTCAGGTCTGGAGACTGGCTAGGCCACTCCAGGACCTTGAGATGCTTCTTGCGGCGCCACTCCTTAGTTACCCTGGCTGTGTGTTTCGATGTCATGCTGGAAGACCCAGCCACGACCCATCTTCAATGCTCTTACTGAGAGAAGTAGGTTGTTGGCCAAGGTCTTGCGATACATGGCCCCATCCATCCTCCCCTCAATACGGTGCAGTCGTCCTGTCCCCTTTGCAGAAAATCATCCCCAAATAATGATGTTTCCACCTCCATGCTTCACGGTTGGGATGGTGTTCTTGGGGTTGTACTCATCCTTCTTCTTCCTCCAAACACGGCGAGTGGAGTTTAGACCAAAAAGCTCTATTTTTGTCTCATCAGACCACATGACCGTCTCCCATTACTCCTCTGGATCATCCAGATGGTCATTGGCAAACTTCAGACGGGCCTGGACATGCGCTGGCTTGAGCAGGGGGACCTTGCGTTCGCTGCAGGATTTTAATCCATGACAGCGTAGTGTGTTACTAATGGTTTTCTTTGAGACTGTGGTCCCAGCTCTCTTCAGGTCATTGACCAGGTCCTGCCGTGTAGTTCTGGGCTGATCCCTCACCTTCCTCATGATCATTGATGCCCCACGAGGTGAGATCTTGCATGAAGCCCCAGACCGAGGGTGATTGACCGTCATCTTGAACTTCTTCCATTTTCTAATAATTGCGCCAAGCAGCTTGGTGAGCAGCCTTCTCACCAAGCTGCTTGCCTATTGTCCTGTAGTCCATACCAGCCTTGTGCAGGTCTACAATTTTATCCCTGATGTCCTTACACAGCTCTCTGGTCTTGGCCATTGTGGAGAGGTTGGAGTCTGTTTGATTGAGTGTGTGGACAGGTGTATTTTATACAGGTAACAAGTTCAAACAGGTGCTGTTAATACAGGTCATGAGTGGAGAACAGAAGTGCTTCTTAAAGAAAAACTAACAGGTCTGTGAGAGCTGGAATTCTTACTGGTTGGTAGGTGATCAAATACTTATGTCATGCAATAAAATGAAAATGAATTACTTAAAAATCATACAATGTGATTTTCTGGATTTTTGTTTTAGATTCCGTCTCTCACATTTGAAGTGTACCTATGATAAAAATTACAGACCTCTACATGCTTTGTAAGTAGGAAAACCTGCAAAATCGGCAGTGTATCAAATACTTGTTCTCCCCACTGTATATTTCAAATTCTTCAGTAATATTTGAACATGGTAGGTAGGGTTATTGACGGAGGAAGTTTGAAGGAGATACATGTACTAAACTGCTTCCCTCTGCTTCTAATTTGTCTCCATGGTATCAATGCTCACAGGAAGTGTTACCTGACCAGAGGAACCCAAGCACTACCATGAGGCCAACGAACACTGCATCACATGGGGTGGAACACTTGCCACTCCACGTGACCTTAATGAAAACAATGTCCTGAGGGACTATGCCAAGAGGAGTGCGCCAGGTACCAAGGAGTTCTGCATTGGTGTGACAGACATTGTGAAGGAGGGCCAGTATGTAGACATCAACAGCATTCCCATCAGCTACTTCAACTGGGACAAGACCAACAAGCAGCTCAGGGGACGAAGAGGGAGAGCTGTGTCGTGCTCTCACTGGCTGCACAGGGAAAGTGGCATGATGAGGTCTGCCTTGGCAAGAAAAAGTACATTTGTGAATAGCCCATTCCCTAACTTGTGTACCACCATGGAGACCAGATGGTTGTTGACAACCTGATGATAATTTATGCTCGTCATTAAAAAAATACATATGTTATGGTACCACACTGGTTTGTGAGTCTCTCTTTCACCTTCACTGAGTCGTCTGTATTATACAGCTAATTTATGAGTTGGTGAATTTGTAGGGAAGTTGAAATTCTAGGTAAACAATTCCCTTGTGTACTCCCACTTGCAAAAATGATTGTTAATGTGTTCATTGTTTAATAGTTATTTTAAAATAATGAGTAGATAGGGCACACTGTTAGGCCCACCAAAATATGCCACTCAATGATTGGTATAGGACTAGACCGTACAGTAGATTCTATTCCAATCTGTGATATTGTCCATAACTGACAGACAGACAAAGTTACATCCATACATAGGCCTACATACATACAGGTAACTGACAAAATAAAGGAAACACCAAACAAAGTAACCACGAGCCAGGACAGCTTCAATTCACCTTGGCATAGATTCCACAAGTATCTAGAAGTCTATTGGAGGGATGCAACACCATTCTTCCATGGGAAATTCCATAATTTGGTGTTTTGTTGATGGTGGTGGAAAATTCTGTCTCAGGCTCCACTCCAGAATCTCCTACAAGTGTTCAATTGGGTTGCGATCTGGTGACTGAGATGACCCTGGCATATGGTTTACATCGTTTTCATACTCATCAAACCATTCAGTGACCACTTATGCTCTGTGGCAGGAGCATTGTCATCCTATGGGGGGATAGCCATGGCAGCCAAAATAATGGCCTGCCCAGCATTTTTATGCATTACCCTAAGCATGACGGGGAGTTTAAATCAGGAACCAAATCTGTGTGGAAGCACCTGCTTTCAATATACATTATATCACTAATTTACTCAAGTGTTTGCTTTAATTTTGGCAGTTACCTGTACATACATTCCCTACAGACTTGCTCTAAGTCCGTAGGTTATCAGTAACATCAGAGATGTTTAAGGATGTGACGATGATACCTTCTCTGGAATCTCGGGAAACTGAAGGCTGTCCATTTCCTCCTCATTGATAGCTGTGTGTTTGTGCTTAGGTGGTGTAACAGAAACGATCCTATATCAGTTTCATACAAGTTTTTATTAGCTTCAGTTTAGTTGTACAGACCCTCGGGTTGAAAAAACACATTATGTTTTTGTTCACCGTCGTAAAGTTTTCCTGTTGACATCGAGCTCGGGTAGATGGCTGTATAAATTGTCACACAAATGGAAATGGTGCCCAGCGAAGAGAACCAGCTCGTACCGAAAGAGGTGAGATTATCATAGCCAGTTACAGAACGGGGTTCTGGCAACAACGGGCCCTTAGTAATAATCTTTATGACAGTCAATGATACAAGCAACTTTTTAGAAGTTAGCACAGAAAAGTAGTTGGTGGCATTATCTACTGACGCTTAAAACCGCAATGATCGAGTTGGCTAACTAACGTTAGCTTTCATCTAGCTAGGTAGCAAAGGTTGCTACCATGCTAACCGTAGCGAGCTACTGTAGCTTTAAACCCGATTGTTTCGCTCAAAACGGCGTAGTAACGTTTAATTAGGAAACTGGTGGACAACAGTGCTAGCTACATGGGAAAAAATTAAATTGTAGAGTATTATTTGCTAGTATTATTTGTGGCTAGCTTTATCATAATGTCGTTAGACATTGCTTTGAGGTGCTGGTAACGTTATCTTGTAGCTGGCTAGCTTGTCAAAGCAAAGGCAAACTAGCCAGCTGGACGAGGTTGTTGATGACTAGCTACCTTCCTAGTTTCAGATCGGGTAAACAATGGAGTCCTTGTTGCTGTCAACGTTAGCAAGCCAGTTAGCGAGAGCTAGCCAGCTGGTTATATATTTTTCTAAACATCAGTCTCAAAGGACTACATTTTGGTTTCATAGCTAACGTTAATTAACTATGATATATCTTATACAAACATTTTGTTATTAGTTAGCTGTGATAATATTATATGTTCAGGGTAATTTAACTAGCTAACGTTAACTAGTAATACTAGAATACCCTCCTTTGCTTCATACAATTAGGTCTAACTGTTAATAGTTAACAATCTAAACGTTTTTGTGTCAGTATCTCCTTATTTACATTTCATATGGTTGTTTTTGTATCCTCAATTTCCACACGAAGATTTATTGTAGCTAATCCGGCCACTGTTTTGGCTGAGCTATCGTGCCAGGGGCTGTAGAAAAGTTCCAGGCCTGTAGTCAGTGAACTGCCTGCTTTCATTGCAATTAGAAATAATTACATTGCCATTTGACAGTGTGTTAATGGATTAACCAACCTTTTGAAAATGATACTATAATCATCACACAATCCAAATCTTATATTAATATAGAAATGTGAATCCATCTAGCTGAGAAATAACATAATTGCAGATCAAGGATAAAGATAAGGAGTTTTGAGCCTCTGTTTAAGCTGGTATTAGGGCTGAGACTGGAATGTTGACCTCAGTAGGATGATACATTTCTTTAAAATTGAATTTACTCTAGTTTTAATCTGCTCTGGACAGCCTCTCTCTCAATAATCAAGTGTTCCCAGTGCTGAAGGTCCAAGCCACTGTGCTCAGCGACTCGATCGGTCCTCTCTCCATCCCCCTAGTCATGCGGCTGAACCCATTATTTCAGCTCTATGCAGGGCTCCACGTCCGAATGCTGATGACAATCGCCAACCTTACGCACATTGCTGCCTGGGCTGCTGTCACTCTGCATTTGAGCATGGCTAGAACTCGTTTATCAGTTGATGTCGTGTGTAAAATAATGGAGAATCGGCTTCGTTATCCATTAACTAAGCAAGATAACTTCTTTAATTTGCCTCAATTTTGAACTGGAACAGGTTAGGCGACTTGAAATAGTTTTTTTTGACATAACCAAAAGTCAGTTTAAATATTTTATTGTCCAACCAATGAAGGCAATAGTCAGTATTTGAATCAGTAGCTTCACATTAGTCGCTCCAGACTGTTGCGTTGTCCAGAGGGAACTGGTTGGTTTAAACTTTGCAGAGCCACCTGCTAGCTTCTGTTAAAGCGCTTGACAGAAGTTGTGTGCAGTGGGATGAGTCAGCGGGTGGAGAGTGTTTTCGGCCTCTGGGGTTAGACTTAGTTCTCAATCTGGCATTGGGCACACCTACTGATGTATTGTTATAAAATTGTTCCAGTTTCATCAAGTACAACAAGGTCTTCAAGTCTATTTTATTCTCAAAGGTTGTGTAAGCTAGCTTCAAACGCTCATATAATTTCCTCTGTGGTGGTGGCCTTTGCATAGCTCCATTTCGGGAGCAGGCTTTCTTAGGAGATAACAGGACATTTAATACTGTGTAAGGGCTATTGTATTTACGTTCATTGTCATGTTTGTTTTTCCTTGAATTTGGTAAACTTAAGTTTCAGACTTTTCATAAAATGTCCCTAGTATGGTTCTTCTTTCAGGGAAATGTTAAATGTTTGTCAGATGTGCAAATGCATGTTAATGCAATGTAATTCTCATGACAACTCACGTTAGGCCTAAATGTTCTTTTAAAAACCAAATCCCCAAGCCGGTTACGGTTAACAAGCCCTCTCTTACTTTCCCTTCATGCAATGGTCAGTTCTCGAGAAACAACATGCATAGAAAAGTTTCAGTATCTGTTTCAGGAAGATATTAGACCCCAGGTGCTACTGTAAAATCAGGAAGTAAAGATCCACTTTTTTTTCTCACATATTGTCATGTGGATTGAAGAACAATGTTTATCTTATAGACTCGACTGACTTGAAAAGGAGACTGAAGTTCTGCTGAAATTCAGGGTTTTCTGCCAGCCAGTTACTATAGACCAGGTTGTTCTCTCACCCTCTGAAGGCTCATCAACAGAGTTAGTGTTGCTGTAGGCCTACTGATGCAGGGTGTTTGTTTGCTGTAATTTGCCCTGTTGGCAGGAAGATGTTTTTCAGGGTCACCTGACTGGATCAATAATGATTTAACCAAAATCCAGACTAATAACTCTGGTTTTAGATAAGTAATAATTCTACTGTGTTTGTCACTTAGCCTAGATTCTCATATCTGTTCTGTGTAGTGCGATTGTCTGGGCTCTGTTGAACCTACGGCTGCATGTCAGCACCTTGCAACATTATCTGTGATTATAAATACCCTAATCTGATAATTCACTCGTGTGTGTTGACATCTGCGGCTTGTTTGTATCATCGGCCTGACAGATTTTGCCAAGATCACCAGCTTTACATAGTTACTTTAGGATGGTCACTTGTTCTGTCTGTGGTTTTAATAATACCTACAGTATATTACTGGTGGTCTTTAGAAGTGAATTGAAAGCGTGCCATTCCAAATTAGTTAGTCTGAGCCGGTGTGCTTGTGGATACATAGAGAAACTCTAGCATGTTGCGTAACTGTTTCCCTTCTCGGTAACAGCTGTTTGCACTGTTTTAATCTTTTATGTGTTTTTCACCCCTCCTCCCCATGTGTCATTAGGGTATGTTTTGGAGTTGCAGGCAGAGTATTTTCAATGAGATGAAGAAGAGGTTTTCTCAGGTAGTCCCTCCTTGTCGAGTGGAGTGACTGTGTGCAGCTTACTGTGTTGGGTTTGTTGATGACTGCATGGAGGCTCCGGTTTTTGCGGTCCTGAATGTTTAGCCAACCTACTACCAGCTGGTCACTGTGCCTAGACCATAACAAAATATTAACTAGAACAGAGGGCTGATTGAGTGAGGGCCAGTTTTGTTCACCAAAATGGCAGTAACACCAGCCCAACATGACACGCAGGCTACGCATGTAGGTTAAATAAACTGACCATAGGAATTTTTGTTTAGGGGATGACCCATTTTAATCCTTTAAGAAAATACAAAAGGTTCTTGGATTAGGAAACATTTGACAAATGTCAACACACCACACACATGGATTAGAATTGTGGACAATTAAAGGTCACAATAAGCTAGAGGTCGACCGACAATGATTTTTCAATGCCATTACCGATTAATCGGACAATTTTTATTTTATTTGTAATAATGACAATTCCAACAATACTGAATGAACACTTATTTTAACTTAATACATCAATAAAATCAATTTAGCCTCAAATAATGAAACATGTTCAATTTGGTTTAAATAATGTAAAAACAAAATGTTGGAGAAGAAAGTGAAAGTGCAATATGTGCCATGTAAGAAAGCTAATGTGTAAGTTCCTTGCTCAGAACATGAGAACATATGAAAGCTGGTGGTTCCTTTTAACGCGAGTCTTCAATATTCCCAGGTAAGAAGTTTTAGGTTGTAGTTATTATAGGAATTATAGGACTATTTCCCTCTATACCATTTGCATTTCATTAACCTTTGACTATTGAATGTTCTTATAGTCACTTTAGTATTGCCAGTGTAACAGTATAGCTTCCATCCCTCTCCTCGCTCCTCACTGGGCTAGAACCAGAAGCACAACAACAACAGCCACCCTTGAAGCAGCGTTACCCATGCAGAGCAAGGGAAACAACCACAGGCTCAGAGCGAGTGACGTTTGAAACGCTATTAGCGTGCGATAAAGAGCCAGCCATTTCGTTACACCAGCCTCATCTCGGGAGTTGATAGGCTTGAAGTCATAAACAGTGCAATGCTTGCTGCACAACGAAGAGCTGCTGGCAAAACGCACAAAAGTGCTGTTTGAATGAATGTTTACTCGCCTGCTTCTGCCTACCACTGCTCAATACTTAGATGCTTGTATGCTCAGTCAGATTATACGCAACACAGGACACGCTAGATAATATCTAGTAATATCATCAACTATGTGTAGTTAACTAGTGATTATGATTGATTGTTTTTTATAAGATAAGTTTAATGCTAGCTAGCAACTTACCTTGGCTTACTACATTTGCGTAACAGGCAGTCTCCTTGTGGAGTGTAACGAGAGAGAGGTAGGTCGTTATTGCGTTGGACTCGTTAACTATAAGGTTGCAATATTGGATCCCCCGAGCTGACAAGGTAAAAATCTGTCGTTCTGCCCCTGAACAAGGCAGTTAACCCACTGTTCCTAAGCGGTCATTTAAAATAAGAATGTGTTCTTAACTCACTTGCCTAGTTAAATAAAGGTGTAAAAAAATATATTTAAAAAATCTGGAAATCGGCACCCAATAATACAGATTTCCGATTGTTATGAAAACCTGAAATCGGCCCTAATTAATCGGCCATTCCAATTAACCGGTCGACCTCTAGTTATGACATTCATGTGTGAGTATTAGAATGCCCTAACCACTGACTGTAGTCAAATCGCTCAGCTCCCTGAATGCATGCAAATAAGCTGCTGATAACGTTTTGTTTTAATATTTTGTCATGAAGTAGAAAACTGAATGGAGATGTGTGATCTGCGCTCAAGGTGTTTGTGTGTGTCCTGTATCCTACAGATAGAGAATGCGTCAGAGGAGCCCAGAGTGCTGTGTATAGTCCAGGACACTACCAATGCTAAGACGGTCAACGAGAGGCTCACCCTCAACCTGCCAGCCTCCACTACTCTCTCCAAACTCTTTGAGGATGTGGCCCACAAGGCGAGCTATGTGAACGGCACCTTTGACCTGGCATGGGGCAAGACCGGGGACATGGTGAGTCTGTGTCCTAAGACAACGTTATGATCCCAGGTCCCTTCATTGGATCCTGATTGGGGGGGTTTACATAGACCAAACTCCTCCAACACGGCCGTCGTTGTTTGCTCCTCCACACATGGCTACACTGTCTACTGTATGTCAGCTGTTCTACTGAGCTGTACTCAATGACCAACGGCTTGAAATGGTGCTGTTTGGATCCTCCCCATCGGGTGTAAATGGCTTTGTTTGAATGTACGCCAGTCTATCTTTCCTGTCCCTGAAGTAATCTGAGGCTGGAGTTATCTCACGAGTAGGTCAGTGGATTAAGCTCTATTTCCATAGCTGGCTACCCCCCATCCCCTCCCTCCCTCCCTCCAGCCAACATTACAAGGGTAAAAACTGCTGCTTCATAGCATGCTCTCCCAGATGGTCCTAAAAGCTCATTTTTTAACTGATCAACATGGGGAGGATTCTCGTTCTGAATTCAATGTGAATCAATTTGATTTGACAGGTTGATTGTGTTGGGTTGTATTGTGGGGATCTACTGATATTTTTCTCTCAAATAGTTTTATTTTGTTTACGTCTGCAATTATTTTTTCATGCTCAGACCTGCCTGTCCAAACTGAAGGGTGTTTTTTAATTTCTGTTCTCCCCTAGGGGTCGCTGGATCCCAGCAGTGAGACGTCCCTCACTGAGTCTGGGTTCGAGCCCGGGAAGAGGAACTTCCTCCAGCTCACAGACAAGGACGGAGAACAGCCTCAGATTGCATCGGTGAGTGAGTGGGGAAGATAAAATTAAGTTAATGGTTTTAATGAATACCAGCATGCCTTGGGCATTCCTCTGGAGGAGGGATTGCATGCAGTTTGTTCTTGGTAGACTAGTGGTACCTATAAGCTGAAGCTTAATTCTCCTTTGTGTAGGATGAGTCGGGGACAGCGGGCAGCAGTGGTCTGGATGACAGCTCACAGGAGCGCTTCATCGGCCCGCTGCCCAGAGATGGCACGGTGGGCTGCAGCAGCGACTACAGCAGCCCCAGCTATTCCTACTCCTCCATCCTCAACAAGTCTGACACAGGTACACTCTCTGTCAACAGCATAGACTTGACCTCACTTCCTTTTACGTAACCCCCCTGACCACTCACTTAATGAAGCAGATGCTAAGCTACAGGACTGTTTTGCTAGCACAGACTGGAATATGTTCCAGGATTCTTCCGATGGCATTTGAGGGGTACACCATATCAGTCACTGGCTTCATCAATAAGTCCATTGATGACGTCGTCCCCACAGTGACTGTATGTACATACCCCCAACTAGAAGCCATTGATTACAGGCAAAACCCGCACTGAGCTAAAGGGTAGAGCTGCCGCTATCAAGGAGCGGGACTATAACCCGGAAGCTTATAAGAAATCCCGCTATGCCCTCCATCGAATCATCAAAGCGTCAATTCAGGACTAAGATTAAATCGTACTACACTGGCTCCGATGCTCGTCGGATGTGGCAGGGCTTGCAAACTATTAGACTACAAAGGGAAGCACAGCCGCGAGCTACCCAGTGACACAAGCCTACCAGATGAGCTAAATTACTTCTATGCTTGCTTCGAGGCAAGTAACACTGAAACATGCATGAGAGCATCAGCTGTTCTGGAAGACTGTGCTCACACTCTCCGCAGCTAATGTAAAGACCTTCAAACAGGTCAACATTCACAAGGCCGCAGGGCCAGACTGATTACCAGGACGTGTATTCTGAGCAGGTGCTGACAAACTGGCAAGTGCCTTCACTGACATTTTCAGCCTCTCCCTGTCTGAGTCTGTAATACCAACATGTTTCAAGCAGACCACCATAGTCCCTGTGCCCAAGAACACTAAGGTAACCTACCTAAATGACTTCCGACCCTTAGCACTCACGTCTGTAGCCATGAAGTGCTTTGAAAGGCTGGTCATGGCTCACATCAACACTATTATCCCAGAAACCCTAGACCATTCCAATTTGCATACCACCTCAGCAGATCCATAGATAGCAGATCCATAGATGCAATCTCTATTGCACTTCACACTGCCCTTCCCCAGCTAGACAGAAGGAACACATGTGAGAATGCTATTAATTGACTACAGCTCAGCATTCAATACCTTCATTCATTCATTCACGTGCCCTCAAAGCTCATCACTAAGCTAAGGATTTGGCATGGGTCCTCAGATCCTCAAAGGGTTCTACAGCTGCACCATGGAGAGCATCCTGCCTGACTGGTTGCATCACTGCCTGGTATGGCAACTGCTTGGCCTCCGACCGGAAGGCACTACAGAGAGTAGTGCGTACGGCCCAGTATATCACTGGGTTCAAGCTTCCGGCCATCCAGGACCTCTATACCAGTCGGTGTCAGAGGAAGGCCCTAAAAATGGTCAAAGACTCCAGCCACCCTAGTCATAGACTGTTCTCTCTGCTACTGCACTGCAATTGGTACCAGAGTGCCAAGTTTTGGTCCAAAAGACTTCTTAACAGCTTCTACCCCCAAGCCATATGACTCCTGAATAGCTAATCAAATGGCTACCCAGACTATTTGCATTTCCCCACCCTTACGCTGCTGCTACTCTGTTTATCTATGCAGTCACTAACTACCTACATGTACATATTACCTCGACTAACCGAAGCCCCTGCACATTGACTCTGTACCAGTACCCCCTGTATATAGCCTCACTATTGTTATTTTACTTCTGCTTTTTAATTATTTGTTTTCTTTCTTTACTTATCTGCATTGTTGGTTAAGGGCTTGTGAGTCAGCATTCCACTGTAAGGTCTACTACACCTGTTGTATTTGGTGCATGTGACAAATAAAATGTAATTTCATGTCTTTCTCCCCCTCTGCAGGATATGTGGGTTTGGTGAACCAGGCCATGACCTGCTATTTGAACAGCCTTCTACAAACTCTGTTTATGACCCCGGAGTTCAGAAATGCACTGTACAAGTAAGTACTTGTTCTCATGAAGCTCTTTGTATTGTTTTACTAAACAACTGTATTTAATGGGAAGAGTGTTGTCCTAAAACTATTTTCTACTTGTCCACTGTTCCCTCCAGCTGGGAATTTGAGGAGTCGGAGGAAGACCCGGTCACCAGCATCCCTTACCAGCTACAGAGGCTGTTTTTGCTCCTGCAGACCAGTAAGAAGAGGGCCATCGAGACCACCGACGTGACCCGCAGCTTCGGCTGGGACAGCAGCGAAGGTGGGCTGTCACACTGCTATTTCTAGACAACCACCGCCAGGCACCCTCCTGTAACCAGGAGTGGCCCAGGCTCAACCTCTTCTGATGTTTTGATAAAGGAACTGGAAGAGTGTGGGGAAGGGGTACTGTTTGTTTTGTCACACAGTTCGCTGTGTCTTAACTGATCTGTGTGTGTTTTCTCTTCTGTGGTATCTGTGTTTTGTAGCCTGGCAGCAGCATGACGTCCAGGAGCTGTGTAGGGTCATGTTTGATGCCCTGGAGCAGAAATGGAAGCAGACAGAGCAGGTATGAAAGAACGGTGAACCCTGACACTTGTCTAAACACTAATCCAGGGAGCCAATGAGGGTCCTCCCCAAGGCCCAGATCAAAGGGCCTTCTGTAGGAAGGGGAGAAAGTGCCAGTAAGGCTGAGGGTTAGCCTGAGGGTTAGCCTTTTCTGATCTCAGGAGTTTGGTATAAACCGTATACACTTAATTCACTGTGGATAGAAGCACTAGGCTTGTGCACATGAGCTCCTGCGTTTAGCTGTATTTGTAAAGAATGCACTGCATTATCTTTGTGTTTAATATATATATATATATGCCATTTAGCAGACGCTTTTATCCAAAGCGACTTACAGTCATGTGTGCATACATTCTATTTAATCAAAGTCCCATTTTGATATTTGCTATATTTGTGTCCCCAGCAGCAGTTTTCTCCACTTACGGTACTTATTTGAACTTCTATTATTGTTTTCTTCAACTGTTTGTTTGATTTTGTCATATAACAAATGACATATTATATGCATACAAAAAACGTGATTGGGATTGCACAATAAAATTAGATTTATTTCTGTGGTCCCCAATGTTTTTGTTTTTTTTACACTGAGTGTACAGAATATTAAGAATGCCTTCCTAGTATTGCGTTGCATCCACTTTTACCCTCAGAACAGCCTCAATTCATCGGGTCATGGACTCTACAAGTTGTCAAACTCGTTCCACAGGGATGCTGGCCCATGTTGACTCTAATGCTTCTCACAGTTGTCAAGTTGGCTGACTGTCCTTTGGGTGGTGGACCATTCTTGATATACATGAGAAACTGTTGTGTGAAAAACCCAGCAGCATTGCAGTTCTTGACATAAATCTGTGCACCTAGTACCATACCTCATTCAACGGCACTTACATTTATTGTCTTGCCTATACACCCTCTGTGCACACACACAGTCCATGTCTCAAAGCTTAAAAGTCCTTCTTTTACCTGTCTCCTCCCTTTCATCTACACTGATTTTGAAGAAGTGGATTTCACAAGTGACATCAATAAGGGATCATAGCTTTCACCTGGTCAGGGAAAGAGCAGATGTTTTTAATGTTTTGTACACTCAGGGTAGAAAAATTCCAGATATACAGACATGAAAATGTTTTCTACTTTTAAATCATTAGCCAACTTTTTACATTTTATTTGATGTTATTGTTGCTGTGGTAGTTCCACTCAACAGTGCCGGAATATAAAAAAGGGTTCTTACCTGATATACTCTTACATTTAAAAAGGTGATTATTTGAGTCTCTGGCACAGGTATTATGCTGGTGGGCATCACTAACAAAATAAACAATTGGATAAGTATGTGAGGACCGAGTCAGTGATAATTCTGTGGACCTTACCAGACCAAGTTCAATTTATACAATTCATTTTTACACACACAGCCAGCCTAGCTCCTTTAAAATGCTGGACCCCCAGATGAGTACGAGTGCCGGTACAGTTAAAATAAAATTCTAACAAGCTTGTTTCAGCTGGTCTGTGGCTTGTTCTTTAGAATAAAAAATTCCTAAATTATTGTTTAGATGTTTGTGGCTGCTGGTGAACCATGATGAGCACACATAATCAGTGACACTGAACTAGCTTACCTGCCAGACTCTTCAGGGTGTCAATATCAAGCCATTTTGAGGTCTAGCTAAGAATGACATTTTGGGGTTTATTTTTGTTAAACATAATCTCACAGGTCCGGTACCTATCACCTTGGGTGTGAATTTGATGTTTTTGGTGTAACCTCTGAGTTTCCCACTTTGACACTAAAACAAGGGAACCTTGCAAGCGTTACTCTGGAATATAAGATGAATTCTGTTTTTCTAAGATGCAGAGAGTGTTTGTCAAAGCCATTTAGTAATATTGAATAATTCTGCAATAAGGATCTCTTCTAAGGCTTTGTTCTTTTGGGAAACCAATTGAGGAGTCATCCGCGTACAAAAACAATTTACAGGAGCAGGCTGATTTCACATTGTTAATGTACAGTAGGAAGAGCAGTGGACCAAGGACGCTCCCCTGTGGGACCCCACAGCTAATCTCCAGTTTACCATTAACATCCAACACTTGGACCAATTGGTCTCTGACTGCATAAGTCCCCATTTAACAGGTAATGGGCCTGCTGTTGCAGTCACATATTTAGTGAAATGTGTTGACTCTTGGAGAGGAGCCAGGTCATTGTCTTTGGGGAGTTTACGTTATTATTGCGCTGGCATAGAGTTGAGGTTGTGTGAGTAGTATGTACTGTGTGAGCAGTGAAGAGCATGTTTCAGAGTTCTGAGAGATACATGTGAGTGTTGTGACTGCTCGGGCCTGGCTCCCTGATGTTGTGTCCCCCCTCAGGCTGACCTGATTAACCAGCTGTACCAGGGGAAGCTGAAGGACTATGTGCGCTGTCTGGAGTGTGGCTATGAGAGCTGGAGGATCGACACCTACCTGGACATCCCTCTGGTCATCAGACCCTTTGGGGCCAGCCAGGCTTATGGCAGCGTGGTGCGTGTCTCTCTGCCACCATCTCTTATGTCTCTACCCTTCTTCATGACTATAGAAGTATTAATCTAAGTGTGTGAAGTGATCAAAGCTATGATGGTCATTTGTGTTCACCACGCAGACACGGAAGTCCAGACCCTGCTGTATGCTCCTGCATTTTCCTAAGACTTTTAATAGTAAGACAGTGTAATGCGACGTAGATGTGGTTAGAGTTGTTACTGATACAGTGCCTTTGTGACTCACTGAAACAGGAGGAGGCTCTACAGGCCTTCGTCCAGCCAGAGACTCTGGATGGGGCCAACCAGTATTTCTGTGAGCGGTGCAAGAAAAAATGTGATGCCCGTAAGGTGAGTATACAGACTAGTGATCTTGTTGATGTTAAGACCACACTTCCCTTTGGGTCATGGGAGAACTGATTGGGGAGGATGTTGAGTGATGGTCGTCACTGGTCTGGCCATTTGTGTTCTGACCCATGCCCTTTGCCCTCCCTCCACAGGGGCTTAGGTTTCTGCACTTTCCCTACCTGTTGACTTTGCAGCTGAAGCGTTTTGACTTTGACTACACCACTATGCACCGCATCAAACTCAACGACCGCATGTCCTTCCCTGAGGAGCTGGACATGGGTCCTTTCATTGACGTGGAGGATGAGGTGAGACACACCAGCCCAGTGTGGCCTCCTATGTGTTTATAGTCTAGATAGAATAATGATATCAGACCCGGGGTGGAATAGTGCCAGGCGTTCAGGTCCACTCAAATTAGATTTTCGATTATGTTTCATGTATTAGTCATTTCAATGTCATCGTTAATTCATGAGTGTAACTGATACCTAAACTCTGTCTGCTTTCTCTCTCTTTCCATCCCGCTCTTTGTTTTTGATCAATGCCTGCTCTCATAGAAATCTCCTCAAACGGAGAGCTGCACTGACAGCGGGGCAGAGAATGAAGGCAGTTGCCACAGTGACCAGATGAGCAACGACTTCTCGGCAGACGACGGTGTTGATGAGGGCATCTGCCTGGACAGCGCCAGCAGTACTGAGAGGGTCCTGAAGCCAAAGGTACCCAACCTCAACACTGTATGTAATACCACAAAAACCGTCCTTACATTCTAGCACCCGTACTCCCTGTGTCTTATAGCCCATCCTGGTCTGTTTGCATGTAGTGCAATCTGCTGTCATTAGATTTAATTGTTAGCTAATTGTCTCTCCTGCCCCTGTCTCTTCTCCAGAGTTCATTGACCTTTGAGCTGTTCTCGGTCATGGTCCATTCGGGCAGCGCTGCAGGTGGCCACTACTATGCCTGCATTAAGTCCTTCAGCGATGGCCAGTGGTACAGTTTCAACGACCAGCACGTCAGCAAGGTTATTCTCAGTCTTCAAATAACTTATGTTTACTATGCATGTAATACTAGACAAAACAACTCGACCTACGCTTTAAATAGACTTAAGAAATTGATGCCTGTTATTGTAACATTCTATTGACAGTTGTCAGAAACACAATGGTGGTTGTCCTGTGTGTGTGTCCTTCTATAGATCACCCAGGAAGACATAAGGAAAACATATGGAGGGTCCTCGGGGAGCAGAGGCTATTACTCCAGTGCCTTTGCCAGGTCAGTGGAGCTCCTGTCTCTGTCAATCTCTGGATTGATCTGAAATCAATATGTCCCTGAACACATCTCACTCCCATGCCTGGCTCTCCCCTCTTACAATCTCATTGTATGTACCTACTAATGCATGCCTACATGGCCAGAACATTACCAGTATCTGTTCACTTCACACACTAGAGGAAGCTTTAATAGGGATGAACCGGGGCTACATTTTATTGAAGTCTCCCTGGGAGAAAAACAAGAGGGTGGTTATTCAGACTAGGACAAAGCCCTGTTGATAACTGAGCTTTTACGTAATGCACTGTTCTTTCATGTGTTTGGAAAGGAAGATGGAACTCTATTTGGCTACTCATTTTCCTTTTCTCCATTTGCATTTAATAAGATGTTTTTCTGTTCCAACAGCTCTACAAATGCGTATATGCTGATTTATAGGTTGAAAGACCCCTCAAGGAATGCAAGTAAGGGAAACGTATTAATCAAGTCTAGTTCCATTATCAAGTTTGCTTTTTAAATGTCTAAAATGACTGTTAAACTGTATTAAGTTACATATGTGGGTATAACAATCCTAGTAGGTTCTACTTTCCAAGTCTCTCTCAATGACTTGGACCCCCAGTTAGTTGTGATCTCTTGACTGATGGGCCGTGTTGTTACCACTGCAGAGTATCTGGATTGTGAGGACTTCCCTGAGCACATAAAGCATCTGGTCCAGAGGGAGAAGGAGTCTGAGGAGCAGGAGAAAAGACAGAGGGAGATCGAGCGCAATACCTGCAAGGTACATCCTCCTCCTGTGGACTTTCCCATGGGCAACGGTGTCGGTCATTTGACTGAATGTTTTACTGTTGGTTTTCACAGGGGTTGTATTGTTGTTAATTGCTCTGTATTTCTCTGTCAGATCAAGCTGTTCTGCATGCATCCGGTGAAGATGATGGCTATGATGGAGAACAAGCTGGAAGTGCACAAGGACAAGACGCTCAGAGAGGCAACAGAGATGGCCTACAAGGTAAGTCAGAGTGGAAGCTATACCCGGAGGAAAGCATTGAAAGCTAATCTCACTCAGCAGCTGCAGTGCATACCAGCCAGAGGTCGGTGTCAGAATAGAGAGTGGTCCAAGGATAGACATTGTTCTAAGATTAAAATGGGGTTCGCAATGGCCAAGATAAGCCTCAAAACATTCTCTTATGTGTCTATTAGCAATTGGATGTGTGTGTGTCTTTGGCCACCCATTCTGCCCCCTAGCTCATGGAACTGGATGGGGTGGTCCCGCTGGACTGCTGTCGCCTGGTCAAGTACGATGAGTTCCATGAGTACCTGGAGCGTTCGTACGAGGGCGAGGACGACACCCCCATGGGGCTGCTGCTGGGCGGGGTCAAGTCCTCCTACATGTTTGACCTGCTGCTGGAGACCCGCAGAGCTGAACAAGTCTTCCAGCCATACAAACCTGGAGGTCAGTAAAACACATTCAAGACTTAAAATATAATACTATAACTAGCAACTAATTTAGCCTTTTCAGAACTGAGTTGTGTGTGTGTGTGTGTCTCCGTAGAGGTGATGGTGAAGGTTCACGTGGTGGATCTGAAGACGGACACTATCGCCCCTCCCGTCAGCATCAGGGCCTATCTAAACCAGTCAATTACTGAGTTCAAGCAGCTCATTGCACAGGTAAGTTAGTTCAGACAATCCTCTTTAATTCTTCATTTATATCTAATACAGTCTAATCCAGCCTGATAGTCTATACTTGTAAGACCATAAAATCTGCCCGTATTTGTTTTGGAATCTGTGGTGAATTATCTCTCCGGTGTGTGTATTGTATTGTTGAAAGGCCACAGAGCTCTCAGCCGAAACCATGCGTGTCGTCCTGGAGCGCTGCTATAATGACCTTCGGCTTCTCTACGTGCCCAACAAGACACTGAAAGCAGAGGGTTTCTTCAGGAGCAACAAGGTCGCACTCCACTTTATTATTGTCCTTTCCAGCTTGGGTCTGCTGTGTATAATGTTGTGTATCTGTAAACATTTTTCAGCAGTGCTTTGATCTCAGATGTAACACAAATCTAATTTGTCCATTCTCTGGTTTCTCTTAGGTTTTTGTGGAAAGCTCTGAATCCCCAGATCACCAGGTCACCTTCACTGATTCCCTCTTGTGGAAACTGCTGGATCGCCATGGGAACACAATCCGCCTGTTTGTCTCGCTGCCTGTGCAATCCCCCGGCACCAACCGAACTATTTGCCAAAAAGTTGGTGGCGAAACTGAGGAGTGCTCTGAGGGGTCAAAGGGCAACAGGAATTCCGTAGAGACCATCCTGGAGGAGAGCACAGAGAAGCTGAAGAACCTGTCCCTCCAGCAGCAGCAGGGCTCCAGCACCAGTGACAGCCAGAAGAGCTCAGACACCAGTGACTTCGAGCACATAGAGTCCCCCTCACCCTCTCAGGAACCAGACTCCTCCTCCGTATCTGCTGTTGTTGCAGTCGACAACCGAGAGCTGGAGAACCGGATCCGGGCGGCCAGCGGGGGGAGCGGCGGGGGGGCCTACTCTGACCCAGAAACCCAGTTCCCTGGGGAGGAGCGCTCAGACTCTGAGGTGAACAACGACCGCAGCACGAGCTCAGTGGACAGTGACATCCTGAGCTCCAGCCACAGCAGTGACACGCTGTGCAACGCTGACAGCGGCCCCATTCAGCTGGCCAACGGCCTGGACTCACACAGCATCACCAGCAGCCGCCGCTCCAAGGCCAACGAGGGCAAGAAAGAGACGTGGGACACAGCCGAGGAGGACAGTGGCACGGACAGCGAGTATGACGAGAACGGGAAGAGCAAGGCAGAATCCTATTACCTCTACTTCAGAGCAGAACCATATGCACAGGAGGACGGCTCTGGGGAAGGAGGCCAGAAATGTACGTCTTCTCTCTGTATGATGATGATTCTGTACTCAGCAGTGATTTTGATTGCACAAAGTGTTTCTCAACCTTTTCTGAAATGGGGCTCGGGAAACTGGTCTCCCTCCCCTAACCCATTCATATCTCTAATGGAAATGTATAATTTCCTTTGGTAGACATGTTATCTGAGTTTACTGATGGACATATATGAAGAGTTTTTGTCTACAATGTGAGTTTTTGATATTGTACTATATTTAATCTTTGGACAAATGGGGTTACTGTTTTTTTACACATTTCATTAATCAAGTCCTGTAAATACATGTTCAAATGATCAAATCTTAATATTTGTTGGTATATATAATGTGTGTAGGAGATATCTCTATCTAAAGAAATCTACTCACTCCTAGATTATAAGCAAATCCAATGAAGGTCAATGGAGAGTGAGGCCTGCTACAACAATCAATCAAATGTATTTATTAAGCCCTTCTTACATCAGCTGATGTCACAAAGTGCTGTACAGAAACCCAGCCTAAAACCCCAAACCGCAAGCAATGCAGGTGTAGAAGCACGGTGGCTAGGAAAAACTCCCTAGAAAGACCAGAACCTAGGAAGAAATCTAGAGAGAAACCAGGCTATGAGTGGTGGCCAGTCCTCTTCTGACTGTGCTGGGTGGAGATTATAACAGAACATGGCCAAGATGTTCAAATGTTCATAGATGACCAGCAGAATCTAATAATAATCACACTAGTTGTCGAGGGTGCAACAGGTCAGCACCTCAGGAGTAAATGACAGTTGGCTTTTCATAGCCGATCATTAGGAGTATCTCTACCGCTCCTGCTGTCTCTAGAGAGTTGAAAACAGCAGGTCTGGGACAGGTAGTACGTCCGGTGAACAGGTCAGGGTTCCATAGCAGCAGGCAGAACAGTTGAACTGGCTCAGCAGCACGGCCAGGTGGACTGGGGACAGCAAGAAATCATCAGGCCAGATAGTCCTCAGGCATGGTCCTAGGGCTCAGGTCCTCCGAAAGAGAGAGAATTAGAGAGAGCATACTTATATTCACACAGGATAGAACAGGAGAAAAACTCCAGATATAACAGACTGACCCCAGCCCCCCCGACACAAACTACTGCAGCATAAATATTGGAGGCTGAGAAAGGAGGGGTCGGGAGACAAATCAAATTTTATTTGTCACATACACATGGTTATCAGATGTTAATGCGAGTGTAGCAAAATGCTTGTGCTTCTAGTTCTGACAATGCAGTAATAACCAACAAGTAATCTAGCTAACAATTCCAAAACTACTACCTTATACACAAGTGTAAAGGGATAAATAATATGTACATAAAGATGTATGAATGAGTGATGGTACAGAGCGGCATAGGCAAGATGCAGTAGTATCGAGTACAGTATATACATATGAGATGAGTATGTAACCAAAGTGGCATAGTTTAGTGGCTAGTGATACATGTATTACATAAAGATACAGTAGATGATATAGAGTACAGTATATATGTATACATCTGAAATAAATAATGTAGGGTATGCAAACATATTAAGTAGCATTGTTTAAAGTGGCTAGTGATATATTTTACATCAATTCCCATTATTAAAGTGGCTGGAGTTGAGTCAGTGTGTTGGCAGCAGCCACTCAATGTTAGTGGTGGCTGTTTAACAGTCTGATGGCCTTGAGATAGAAGCTGTTTTTCAGTCTCTCGGTCCCAGCTTTGATGCACCTGTACTGACCTCGCCTTCTGGACGATAGCGGGGTGAACAGGCAGTAGCTCGGGTGGTTGTTGTCCTTGATGATCTTTATGGCCTTCCTGTGACATCGGGTGATGTAGGTGTCCTGGAGGGCAGGTAGTTTGCCCCCGGTGATGCGTTGTGCAGACCTCACTACCCTCTGGAGAACCTTACGGTTGTGGGCGGAACTGTGGCCCCGTCCGACGATACCCCCGGACAGGGCCAAACGGGCAGGATATAACCCGACCCACTTTGCCAAAGCACAGCCCACACACCACTAGAGGGATATCTTCAACCACCAACTTACCATCCTGAGACAAGGCCGAGTATAGCCCACAAAGATCTCCGCCACGGCACAAACCAGGGGTGGGGGGGGCAACCCGGACAGGAAGTTCACGTCAGTGACTCAACCCACTCAAGTGACGCACCCTTCCCTCTTTCTCTCACAATCTCACATGTGTACACACCACAGACATTCACACGCTTGGACACCCATGCGCCCGCTCAAACAGCTGGTGGGAAAGTCCAACTGTTCTAAATGTATTTACAAATGCAGGTCTTTGAAGCTAATCTTGTTTAGTCTGATGTCCTAACTGCTTTATTTGAAAGTTTAGTTTGTGGGAACTGTAAAATTGTTATTTTGTAAATAAGTGTGGGTCGTTCATATGAATTTAACTTTTTTTACAGCACCATTTTGATTTGAAGGACACCTTCCATACATGTTTGTCCATGGTAAAAGAGGTCAGAAAGTGCTCAAAGATTACACAGTTTCCGTACCCCACCCTACCATGAGACATTCATGCACACCTGCATGTGTGTATGTCTGTGGTATGTGTGTCCCCCTGCTTGTGAGAGCGAGGGAGAATGATGTAGCAGGCCTCACTCTCCATTGACTTACATTGGATTGGCTTGCGCTGTAAAGTAAGATTTGAAGTTTAAGATCTGAGAGCGGGAGAACGCTGTACAATGACTCTCCAATCTCCATTAAATCAGCGTGTATTGTATATACTCTAGGTGGTGGGTGTTGACAACAAAGAAACAGCAACACTTGTCCAAAGAATAAATATAGTTCGATACAGAAACGGCTGTAGTTCACAAACAACATTGAGTTGAGTCATGAATCATGTATTTCTGCTTAAATATCAATACTATATGCTTTTAAACATTTTAATTTTGAAGTGTATTTCAAAATGCATATGCTGAAGTCATTTTTTAAGTTTTTTATTTCATTTAAATGATCAAATGTGAATGGGTTCATTTAAGATAAGCACTCATGTCAGTTATCTGACAGACCGGTGAGCAACACCTTGGGGGTTAAGAAACACTGGTTTAGATGCTCTTAGAACAAAATCCACATGTAGTATTTAATTACTGTTTTATGATTAGTTTGTTCCAACTAATTGAAACGTATGTTTTGGTGCTGTTTGCCTGTCAGGTGTACTGGTCCACGTGGATAAGAGGATAACTCTGTCAGCATTCAAACAGAACCTGGAGCCTTTCGTGGGGGTCACCTCTACCCAGTTCAAAGTGTTCCGCATCTACGCCAACAACCAGGAGTTTGAGAGTGTACGGCTCAACGAGACCCTCTCCTCCTTCTCTGACGACAACAAGGTCCGTAGCGTCTCACTATCTGCCCCTTTCAAAACATCATGACTCTTCTCAAAATAGAATGGTGTGTGTGTTTGTAAAAAAAGATAATATATATATATATATATATAGCTATCTATAAACATATCTATATGTAGATGTATGTATATATCTGATCCATGATGCTTCTCTTGGTCTTCTTACAGATAACCATTCGATTAGGCAGAGCACTGAAGAAGGGCGAGTATCGGGTGAAAGTGTACCAGCTACTAGTGAATGATGCAGAGGTAAGGACCGGGATGTGCTGATGTTTCTTCACACACAAAAGTGATTTTATTCGGTGTTGTGCAATTTCCTCACTTAACAGCAGCCTGTAGGTGTGTCACTGATGGATATGTCACCAGGGTGTATTATGTGACAGTTGTATATGTCATTGTGTTTCATGCTTAAGTGTGTGTGTGTCTCTCCTCCCCAGCCCTGTAAGTTCCTTGTGGACACAGTGTTTGCTAAGGGCATGACTGTGAAACAGTCCAAAGAGGAGCTAATGCCTCAGCTGAAAGACCAATGCAAGCTGGACCTCAACATCGACAAGTGGGTTCCACCTTACACACTTAAAAACATGTACAGTCAAGTGACTCTAATCTGCATATCTAAGATGATCTATGTACACAATCTAATGCACATGAATGTATGGGCACACATCCAACCATACATCAAATATTATACACTTGAATCCCTTACCTACATATTTTCTTATGAAAGCATTTGTTGGCACCGACTACTTGACTGTAAAAGGTTCCACAGTTGTCTTTGTGGTGATACAATCAGAATGTCAAAGTCTCTAGTAATTTACCAGGTGTAAGTGCCTTGCTCAAAGGCACATCAACAGATTTTTCACCTAGTCAGCGCGGGGATTCAAACCAGTGACCTTTCGGTTACTGGCCAAATGCTCTTAACCGTTAGGCTACCTGCTGCAGATCCTCTCACTTCAAAATATCATGGTCACCTTTGTTCTCTTATGGATGGGTACTGTGAGTGACCTTTTAAAGCACTGACTCACAGCTGATGCTTATTTCTAGAAGTGTTGTTGAATCCTAATTGTGTGTGGGGTCAGGTTCCGTCTCAGGAAGAAGACGTGGAAGAACCCAGGGACAGTGTTTCTGGACTACCACGTCTACGAGGAGGACATCAACATCTCCAGTAACTGGGAGGTCTTTCTGGAGGTTCTAGATGGTAATACTGGTTTGCTATTGTTTCGACTACTCTCTTCAGAGCCATTTGTAAATCGCCTCATGGTCATCATAGCCTGAATAGAGACAAACTTACACTCAAATATAGTACTGCTTTTATATCAAACGCCTATATTAGGTCACGTAAAAATGGTTTTAGATGAAGATTTAACATAATTACTTCTGTAAAAGGGGGAAAAAACCTGTAGAGCTGAATTGTCTCTCCTCTGAATGAGTATCACTTGTGAGAGAGCGAAAGAGAGGCAGACAGAGACAGTGGGTGTGTGTGCTCAGCCAGCCCCAACCCTCCTCTCCTGCCTCTTTCCAGGACCGGAGAAGATGAAGTCCATGTCCCAGCTGGCTGTGCTCACCCGCCGCTGGACCCCCGCCCAGATGAAGCTGGAGCCCTTCCAGGAAGTGGTTCTGGAGAGCAGCAGTGTGGAGGAACTCAAGGAAAAGGTGTGTGTGTGTATTCACATACTGAATGTCGGTGCCAAGCCTTGTCCATGTCTGAGGCCACATACACACTGGATTGCAAGGCAGCACTGGGATTGTCTTACCCACTAAGTGCTGCTCCCAGCAACATCACTGGGTCTGATGCACCACTTGGGGGTAGTGAGATGCACTGTAACTTTTCACATCACAGTATATAACATCAGCCTCTAGACCTTGAGATGCATAAGTAGATGTTGTAAGGTAAATTATAGGGCATGCTAAATTAATATTAAAAGGCCATTTGTGACATCAATTCTCTCTCTCCAGCTCAGTGAAATAAGTGGTATTCCTCTTGAAAACCTGGAGTTTGCCAAGGTAGGTAAACTGTTTTTGACACTAAGGATTTATTTTTTGCTCTTGCATTGATTCACTCCACTTAATTTCCTTAAATGTTTCCCAGTTTACTGACTGGCGTCCTGATTGTCTCCTGCAGGGGCGTGGAACATTTCCTTGTGATATCTCGGTTTTGGAGATCCATCAGGATCTGGACTGGAACCCTAAAGTGTCCACTCTGAATGTGTGGCCTCTGTACATCTGTGATGATGGTGCTGTGGTTTTCTACAGGTAAACCCCTCATGTTCAGGGAAAACTGCAGATATTTGGTTCAATATAGGTATATTCTGCAGAAAGTCTCACAGCTTGTGCTCTGGTGTTTCAGGGACAGCACAGAGGAGCCTATGGAACAGTCGGAAGATGAACGCAATGAGCTGATGAAGAAGGAGAGCAGCCGGCTGCTGAAGACTGGCCACCGGGTCAGTTACTCACCTCGTAAGGAGAAGGCCCTTAAGATCTACCTGGATGGGGGCCCGGTCAAGGACCCGGGGCAGGACTGAGGCCCGTCCCAGTTAGCTGGCTGGCCTGCCTGCCTGCCGCAGTGTAGCTTGGCCCGGCCAGGGGACCCTGTCTGGCGTGGGGCCCCACGTTGACTCGACGACGTCACCAGAGCAGTGCGTTTCACACGCCCTCTTTCATCCTCCCATCTGAGCTCTAGGGGAAAGAGTGGCTCAGAAATCATATTGTGCACTATAGTTTATTGTACTGTGAAGTTTAAAGGGAAGTGCAAAAGCTATTCAATTAAAAAAAAAAAATACCGACAAATCAATTTAATGGAAATGTTCCAGACATGGGTGCACGATCAGAGTAGAGATGTGTAGCCAGAGGGAAAGAAATGTCTTTCTGTTTCCTCTCTTCTCTGCGACACTTTATTTCTCCTCATCTCCCTCTAGCACTTGGTTTCTCGCTCTCCCCCTCTGTTATGCAGACTAGCAAGAGACTACCTGACCCATCTGTGAACATGTACCTGGTTCAAATTCTCCACATTTGAAATTTTACCAGGCTAGAGCGATGCTCATCCCACCCACCCACTTTAGAGACTGTGAGTATAAAGCCAAGAGTATCTACAACAACAAACTCACTTTCAGTTTTCTTCCAGTTTCTTTGTCTTCTTTAATCCAAACTGCAGTTTATCGTCTTTGGCAAATTGATACGTTCACACTCAACATTTGAATGACCTCTGTATCTCTGATTCTATAAAGTGGTCATTTTTAAAATTTGCTGACGTTTATGCTGTTTTCCCAGAATGCCACAGTGTGCATCACTGTGGAAACTCCTCTTACTGTTGCTCCACCCCCTTCTCTTTATAGGAGCTCAGCCTCTGCCATTTCCTCCTGATTCACTGATATGTGTTAGTCTTCCAATTACCAAGGAAATGGCAACTAGACCACCAACTAGACTACGTTAAGGCACTCATCATTTTGTTCAATGTAAATTATTTTGATGTTATTGTGAGCGACCTCTGGCACACATTAAAAACATTTTGTCTGTATTTAACCTTATGTTAATTTAGAAACATGTTTATTTCCTCTGTCGTTTTTATTTCTGCACGATGTGAATGGTGTGCGTGTCTGTCGAGGCCACGTGCATGCTGATTGCTTGAGGGGCGGGAGCCCTTAGTGGTTTTGGGAGATGGTTGGGGGCAATATATACCTGCTGCTGCTTCTCATAGACTGAGACCAGAGGGCATAGACCCTACTGGACCAGCTGACTGGGTCTCCACACTGCAGGGCCCAGCAGAGCTCCTCTGGGCTTCTAATGCTGCCTGCCACAAGCTGTTCACAGTAGAAATGCCAATAAAATAATTTGTTTCTTCGTTTTGAGGATTAAATCTTGTGTGAACATAGTTAAGGTGATTTTAGAATGAAATTAAAATGTTTTTTTCATAACTGCAGTATTCTGTTATTGTAAATGAAGTATTTTGATTCCCCACTTTACCAATGCTGCATTTATATGTATTGAACATGGTATACATATAAGAATATTTACATCTCAAGAATAGACCGCTACATTTTCAAAGCCTTTTATTTTCTTATGAGCAAAAGTTGTTCAAGCTGCATGTGTCTGAGTTATAGTTTCCATTACCAAGTTGTGAGCATGATGAGCTGACCTGTCAAAGTGCTCCATATATTCAGAAATGTCATCTGTTCTTGTTTAAACCACTATTTAAAACAAAACCCAGGAATAAGCAAGCTACTTCACATGTATACAGTGCATTGTGTTTATTCTTTCTTCGTCCCTAACTTGACTTAATTCCTTTGAGGAAAGGGCCAAAAACAGTTAATCTCCAGCAAACTATCCATCCTGAGGGTAGGCACATAAGTGAGACATCAGAGAGCAGGAGGGGGTACATATTTGTTAAAACACAAACTCTTATTGCGGTATTGGAGTGTAGTCATCATACACACTACCTTTGAACAGCGTAAATGTCTAGCAATTGGGGATTTCCCAAAAATGTAAATTTAATCTAATACATACATGGTGTTATGCACTACGTAACATCTAGAGCTTTGGTTAACTTCGAGCAGATAGAGAACTGCAATGGCTTGAATATACAATGACAAGCTTATAGATGGAAGAATCTTACATGTAAGCCTTGTGAGACAGTGAGCAACTTCATTTTCTAGGCTGAAATCACTGGAGACCCCTCTATCTGATTGTCTACAGGCCTGAAAAGGTTGAGCTGCATGGTTACTCCTAGACAATATAGTCAATTTCTGAATAAAGTGTGTCTGTCAGGTCCTCTTCACTCGAGTTCTGTCTTTTCAGACACAGGGAGCCTCGGCTGTCAAAGAGATGAAGAAATATCCATTTGTAGCATCATACTGGGTCAACAGCATTTTGAGTGATGGCTCGGGCATTTGTCTACCACATGTTTTTGCAAAAGAAATTTCATGACTTATGCCTTAATTTCAATTGAATATAAATGTTGCAGGTTTGCAGCACATTGACTCTTACCCGAGATGTTGGCACTGGAGGTCCCCAGCACAGGGGCAGTGTTCCCTTGATCCCTGGCCCTCTATGTCCCAGGACAGCAGCTCCATAAGGTGGTTGGGGGAGCCATGACAGCGCTCACGCTCAATTGGCTTGGCCGTGCACACAGGGAACTGCAGGGCTGCCCACAAGGTAAGGGGAGAGAGATGGGTAGTGACAAAGGTAAGTGACATTACTACAGAAACGTAAATACAGGTGTACAGTATATGGACCGTGCTTGGAGGGGAAAGCAGGTTATGGGCTTTCAAATGATCACTTAACTATCTGAAACTTCAATGCACCTTGCTTCACTTGACTTTGTGACTATCATAATTGGCTAATTACATTGAGAACAGAGACTTTGTGGTATCGCAATTTGAAGCCTCCCTTTTTTGGATGTCAAAGAAATCCCTGTAGGTTTTTATCTGGCTGAGTCAAAGCCAAATGGAAGGAGCCCATTTCGCTCACCACAGATTATGTTAATTTCATGTAGAATGACTCAGGGTGTATAATTTAGCAGAGGAATTATGTTGTGTGTGTGACCTTGTGGCCTGCACCTTTATGGAAAGCACAGCAGAGGTCTGGGCTGCAGTCGTTCTGGTATTGGCAGATGCTGCCAGCTTCCCCCTTAGTGGCGTTCTGGCTGCACTGGCCCCACACACACAGCTGTCCTGAACAGCACTCCTCATTCTTTTTGCAGGGCTGGAACACACACACACAGTGACAAACTGTTAGATGACATGCATGGCATCCTATAAACCCCATGGTCATGGAATTGCATGACCGGTCTCGTGTAACTCATAAGCTCTCTAGGTGCAGCAAATTCCTGTTACTTGTGCGCTAGTGTGCTGCTTGACATATGACTGTGTTTTTCTGTGCAGGACATTAACACAGGCCTTATCAACTAGGAAGAACTATTCTCAGCATACCTTTGACTTTGAATGCAAGCTAGTATCTATAGTATTACGGGGATGGATTTCCACTCTGCCCTGCCAAAAACAATGGTCTTAAATTCAATTACATTGCTTGTGTCTGTAGAGTAGGCTCTCTCATTACCTCTCATCCTGCTCCTCTCTTTGTCCTCAGATAGAGGGGGAGAGAGGTGGAGCTCTTATTCAATCAGACACATGCTTTAATATGCAGCCAAGAGGAGAGAAGCTCTCCCCCATGAAACACTCCAGTTACACTTGTGGCAACACTGCAATGCAGTAACAATGCAGAAGCAGCTGCATCATATTGTTTAAGCAATCTGCTGCTCTGTGATTGCTGCGTGTGTGCACTAAGGCACTGTTACAAAACCTGGAGATGGTCTGAAGTAGTACGTAATAGGAACTAGGAAGAAGTCAAAGCCCCCTGGGAAATATGGGTCTGCATAAATACATTCTACCGTAGATGGGTTCAGTGTCAGGGTTTGTAAAATGTGTGTGGCACTGTTAATAACCATGAAATGGACCTACCACGTCGAGGGCTTTGCAGGTTAGACACTTGGATCGGTGCGTCTCATACCGGCAATATTTCCCCTTCTCACAATCCTCATCAATGATACACTCCTGTGAGGTAGGGGAAGAGGGGACATTCAACACACCCTCCTTCACAGATTCACCTGCAGAGGGTCGCTATATGGTACCAAAGCCGCCCACAATCCAGAGTTTTTCACTAGAAAACAGATTGTACTGGCAAAATTGGCTAAATCAAACATGGTAGTCTTGAAGAGAAATTCAGAGGTTGTAGCCATGTACTATTGCAAACTTCTTTACAAAGGTTACTTTAAAATAACTTTAAAGTACATTTTTGAGGATGTGATACGTTGTTGCACGATCTCCTCCAATATATTTCTGTGGCAAAAGTGACCTGAATAAAATGGGCCTGCTGTTGAAACTGGGACAATGGGCTACTTGTCCCAAAATGTCAAAGTAAACATCCAATTCCCTCTCACTTGTCTCTCTACCACATATCATAAGGAAAAGATTGGCAGGAATAGCACGCTCTGAGACTGTCAATTATTTTAACTAAATATTAAAACCTGTAACTGCAATAAATGGCTGAGTCGTGGCTGCCAAATATAATTCACGTAGACAGGATGCAACTCTGAAGAGAGCTTATCAACCAGCCACCATCCTGCACATGTCACTCTGCCTGGATAAGACATAGCTTTAACCTGGCTTATAGAGAATGAGACAGCGCAGTTGAGACTGGAGAGGCGTACAGAGCCTGAGTCAAGTGAAATGAGACGCCCAAACATGACAGCCGCTGTGGCCGCATGCAGTGCAGCGCAGAAAGAGGAAACACAGCCCATGACTTGATGCATTTTTCATGAATTGTGACTTGCATTAAGGATGAAATTGTTTTCATCTTATGCCCACTGTCTTTTATTAACCACAAAACACCAGTTAGAGTTGTAGTGTTCCAGTTATTGTGGATGTTTTTATTATTTTTTTAAAATCTGTTGTAAATGATGGAGGGAAATTCCAAAGATTGTTGTTGACTCACATGATGAATATTATTTTCCTTGCCACTGGACTGGATAACTGTTCTGGTGATGTGGGTCTCTTCTGTTCTGTTGTCTGTCTCCTAAAGAAAGAGAGACACATTTCCAGTTAGGATCACTTCTGTAGGATTTCTGCAATTTTGCTTTCAGTCTTCATAACAAATGTGGGATGCCAAAATACTCCTACCATACAGTATTACAATTCATAATAGCATTTCAGCATCCTAAGTTTGAATGGAATACAGTATAATAATACATTTGCGTATGACTATTACTGTACCTTGTGTACTGTCTCTATGGTGTGAATGGATTGGTTTTCAACCACACTCTCAGAAGTGCTATCGTTGTGATAATTTGAGGGAAGGTTATTGGGATGCAAGCTGGACTTGGCACTCTCATTGTCCATCTAAAGAGGTTTGATGCAAAAGATCAATGTTACATTGAGGTCACCACTGGGTTTTTTTTACACATTGTGCATGTTAAGATTGACTTAGACTCATCTCAACCCACATGGGCAACTGTTATTATTACTCTAATAAAGATTTATGTCTCAAGTTAAACTTGTTGTTGCTTTAACAAAAAAAGTTTCAGATCAACTAAAAGTATATAATAAGAGTGTACTGCACTATTATCTGTTGCATTTTACATAACATTAAAAATCATACAAATGAAAGGGGTGCTATGGGACATTTATTTATCAGAGCTCTGAAAATATACATCTGAATAGACCTAACCATTAACCGACCTGGTGCACCGAGTCATCCAGTTTATTATGCGTGTCCTCCATCAGTTGCTCTACCTCCTCAAACATGTTGTTTAATGTCGTGTGTCCTTGTGCCATATTATCCTCAAGGATCTGGTTGATGTCCAAATCCACGGGCCTGGCAGATTCAGGAAGGAGGATGCCATGGATAGACGTTAGGCTCAGGGTTAGAAGAGAGAAATACAACATCCTTGCTGCTGCACGAAAAGGCACCAGAATGAATTAGGTTCTTTGGACGTTGCCTCTGCGCATTGGGTGTGTGCGGTGCTGCTGCTGCACTCTGTCGGAGGGGAGGGGGGCTGTATTGCCTTATGCATGTATTTATATTTTAAGAAAGATGTAGTTTATTTTGCCCCAAGTTATACTACGACTATAGGCTATAGCCTAGTCGACAGGTGCAAGCCAAAGTGGTACATTTTCGATGTTCTTACCTTTCATAGTGGCGCCAGTGGCGAGCCTATTCTGGGCCAGCGGAAGCAGGCTGTGGGAGGATGCGGCCAATGGAGGAGGGACGGTGGCACACCGCAATGAGCAGACTTGCCAAGAGCCTTTGTTGACGTTGGAACATTTAATGAGACCCCCGTCAGTGTTGACAACGACTCTTTATTTTGACTCTTCAATTAGAAGTGTATAATTCACTTGTTAATATATTTCCCAATCATTAGGCCTAGTTACAATGTATTACAGTTGTGATAATTAGATACACAGGAATAGAGTCTGCTGTGACTGTATGTAAACGTGGATGCATAATATGGCTATGTCGCATGTTTTCTCCCATTTACCACTAGATGGCCTCATTTGCATGGAAATTATTTTCAGTAGCCTCGTCTAAACCACTGCGGAGTAGCCTAGTTTATAGGTTTATGGTTACTGCTAGACGTTTGCGTTGAACGCCCACCTGGACACTACACTGAACCGCTGGATATGATATTTTTGCTAGAGCCTGTGCACGTGCCTCAATCATTTGCGGAGTGCATCTTGCGCCTCAAAATTTATTTGAATTATTACAATGATATGCATCATGATTTAGGCTATGTGCTGATATTACATTTGGTTAATTTATTTGTTGCTTAATTAGCAAAAGACCAATTAAACTGAAATCCATCTTTATTCTCCATTAAAAAAAATAATCAGAGTATACTACAATCTCTGCTGTAATTATTTTGCACTGTGGCTACATCTACAGTATTTGCGTGTAAAGTTGTAATGACGCCTTTTATCATTTAAATTTCGAGCACAGTGTATCAGAAGTTACCATTCGGTCTTGTAATCTCCAGGACCGCCCTCGTGCAATAGACGGGAGGTACTATAGTGAGACAGTAATTTAGCCCAGTAGTAGTTCAGAGTGAGTGACTGGAAGAAACGTACCGACACATATAGCCAGCGCAAATTCTATTAGAAACATTTTCTCTGACCGGTCATTGAGGTTTTGAATATCCCTCTTCAATCAACTGCGAAGACTGGACCAGTTGATTTATTTTTTCTAATCTGTAAACTAAAGTAAGTCACACTTCCAATTACGCATGTTTCACAAATCAGTGACCGCTGGGCAGATGTCTAGGCAATTGAGCAATATGACAGTTAAGTCTGAACACTGTGACATAGTTCATTCAAGTTTGTAAAATCGAATCTTATCTGAGGAATTTATTTTGTTTCTCTACTGTGGGACTTGTACATGTTTTTTCTTGCCTTTAGTATTCAAATAAATACATTCTGATAGGATTAGATACAGATTCCTGTACATACAGTAAGAGCCTGTGTGTCTGAACTGGACAATAAAGCATCTGGTTTGTCTCCATACTCTGATAAAATAGCTCTGTGTGTTCAACCATTATAATAATGATGAATGTGTCTCCGCCATAATCCAGGTTTAAAAGCCTTTATGCTTGATGTGTCTGGCTGAGTTTTACAATGTTATAGGCTACTACCATGGCATGGTATTCTCTTTAAAGTTACATTAAGAGCGAGACAGTAAATTACTAACACTGTGCTATTAGTTTGAGTAGTGTGATTTGTCACCAGTAATAAGTGACTATTGAAGACTAAAGGATCATTTGGGTATCCAGGCTGGAACTTTTCTCACATCTTCTCCCATATATGAGAGAGGTTGTGAGAAATGTTCCAGCCTGAATACTCAGAGATAATCGTTTAGTCTTCAATCATCACTTGTCTCAGGTGAGACTATATGTTTATGCCAAATTAGAATTGGTCACAATTTTGGATTCATTTGTCAATTGAAATCAAGCTTTATTTATATAGCACATTTCAGAAATGAATGCGACACAATGTGCTTCACAGGAAAAAACATAAATAAAAAATTATGAAAATAAATACCTAAATATTTACTACACAACAAACATAATAGGATAAAAAAACAAAAGAATAACAATACAAACTGAAAGACTAAACAAGCACCCTAAGGAGAAGCTAAGCTAAAAAGGTGTTTATTAAGATCTCTTTTAAATATGTTCGGTTTCGGCCCCCCTCAGGTTCTCTGGCAGGCTATGCCTTTACGCTTGATGTACAGTTGAAGTCGGAAGTTTACATACACTTAGGTTGGAGTCATTAAAACTCGTTTTTCAACCACTCCACAAATTTATTTTGAACAAATTATAGTTTTGGCTAGTCAGTTAGGACATCTACTTTGTGCATTACACAAGTAATTTTTTACAACACTTGACTGTGCCTTTAAACAACTTGGAAAATTCCAGAAAATTATGTCATGGCTTTAGAAGCTATCCACAGTAAAAGAAGTCCTATATCGACATGTCTTGAAAGGCCGCTCAGCAAGGAAGAAGCCACTGCTCTAAAACCACCATAAATATGCCAGACTATGGTTTGCTGCACATGGGTTCAAAGATGGTACTTTTTGGAGAAATGTTGTCTGGTCTGATGAAACAAAAATAGAACTGTTTGGCCATAATGACCATCATTATGTTTGGAGGAAAAGGGGGAGGCTTGCAAGCCAAAGAACACCGTCCCAAATGTGAAGCACGGGGGTGGCAGCATCATGTTGTGGGGGTGCTTTGACTGCAGCAGGGACTGGTGCACATTACAAAATAGATGGCGTCATGAGGTAGGAAAATTCTGTGGATATATTGAAGCATCTCAAGACATCAGGAAGTTAAAGCCTGGTCGCAAATGGGTCTTCCAAATGGACAATGACCCCAAGCATACTTCACAAGTTGTGGCAAAATGGCTTCAGGACAACAAAGTCAAGGTATTGGAGTGGCCTTCACAAAACCCTCCCCTCAGTCCCATAGAAAATGTGTGGGCAGAACTGAAAAGCGTTTGCGAGCAAGGAGTCCTACAAACCTGACTCAGTTACACCAGCTCTATCAGGAGGAATGGGCCAAAATTCACCCAATTTATTGTGGGAAGCTTGTGGAAGGCTACCCAAAACGTTTAACCCAAGTTAAACAATTTCAAAGCAATGTTACCAAATACTAATTGAGTGTATGTAAACTTCTGACCCACTGGGAATGTGATGAAAGAAATCATATCTGAAATAAATCATTATCTCTACTATTATTCTGACATTTTAAGTTCTTAAAATAAAGTGGTGATCCTAACTGACCTAAAACAGGGATTTTTTTTACTAGGATTAAATGTCAGGAATTGTGAAAAACTGAGTTTAAATGTATTTGGCTAAGGTGTATGTAAACTTCCGACTTCAACTGTATCTGGCTGAGTTTTACAGTGGTATAGGCTTCTACCATGGCATGGTATTTTCTTTACATTGAGTTACATTAAGAGAAAGACAATGATTAAGCAGTCATTCATTGAAGGTTCTTCACCCTTTTATCTCAGGAAAACTATATTATTATTTGATTGTTTTCTTAATCATAGTATACTGTTAAGGCTTTATTATATTGTATTCATATCAACAGATATTACTGTCTGCACAAGCCAGTGAGCATTTTCTCCCCCTGCAGCTCTTAGTGGTGAAATACAGAGTTACACAATGGCCCTTTGCGTGTCATTGGAGAGTGGGGGGCGTAAATACACAGGGAGAGGAATTGTGACACTGTCTGTCTGCTTTAGCGCTGCTGTTTCTGTCAGATGAATTCATGTTCCCCTTTCATAAGAATTATGGGAAGTTCTAAGGTTACTCACTAACGTGTTTGATGTTGAGTTTGAACTTGTGGCTTTAAATAATAAATACTTACAGCAGGCTTTGTCCCAGGTGAGGCACATTAGCTACAGAATACAAGTTCAGATGATCACAGATCAGTTTCCGAGACACCTGTAAGGTATTTAGATACGGTATATAATCGGTTATAAGCACACATTTTGGATTACTGAAATCTGAATGGAATTGTCAATTTTCTTTTGTGTACTCTTTAAAGTGTACCTACAGTATGTGGTGGTATCTGTCTGATTTATGTTTATCTCAAAGTCACACTAGAAAATAGGCCACTGTGAGTACCTGGCCATGAGAGAGCAGCTGTGACTCAGTAAGGACATTTTGAGAAGGCAACGGCAATCATACAGTCATGTAATTTTCCGCCCCCTCTTGAATGAGCAATAATTTCCTGTGCATCCTGTGCCAGTTGAAAACATGGCACGCTCTTCCTCACCGTGCTGTAAGATTTAAAGTCCTGCTTTATTACTCTGTGCTTCACTACCTTACTGATAGAGTATGTGTCAACATCTCAATAGACGACATGTCTACGTGTCTCAATCTGTCTCAGGCATTGGTTGTCCATGTGTGATTTAAATACTCTGTCCTCCCTGGATTTGAAAAACATTGCTCGCTCAAACAGAAAACACACATTTATTTTCTCCTGTCTTGTTGGAATTTCCTCAGGAATGTTCAATCATGATAGTATTTCTTGTGCTTAACTGAAGTTAAGGAACAGTACAAATCACATTGTTCACTAAGATTTATACACTTGCTGTTAGCCATGGGAGTATACTCTTAGAAAAATATGTTCTTTGGAGTGCTGTATAGAGCTTTTAGGTGTTCCATGTATGAAGCAAGCGATAGAACCCTTTTGGTTCGATATGGAACCTTTTTCCAATACTATACAACATAGACAAATGTGATTTCTTCAGAGCAAATGTTTTTGTGCAGTGTATACAACAGACATAAACAAATCAAAAGTTTATCTGTTGCGGTCCTCTTCTGTAATTTTTCTCCTTCTTCTTGTTTTTATCACCATACCTATGCTATCTGGAATAACAAACAATACATCATCAGGTTTGACTTGCTCTCCCCAAAAGCAGATTTCTAGAAAGATCACAAGGTTTTATATCGGGAGTGAATGTAGAGATGAAAAGATGCTGAAGGTTGATGGTCTGTCTCTAGACGTCACAGTTAGTCTAATTGGGGGGGGGTGGGTGGGTAAAGATCAAATCCACGCTGATTTATTACGTTTTAATATGTCTACATGAAAGTTCCCAAATGTTGTTAAAACTCAAGAGTTAGTGTGTTGCCAAAATATCTGAATTTGCCCCCTTAAGGGAGTTTCCCAAACTCAGCACGAATCTGCTGTTCTTGTAATTTTGTCAAAATTTACTACGTTTGTAATTAGTGGTTGTGCCGAGGCTTCAGGGGCAGACTGGGACAAAAATTCAGCCCTGGCATTTTAGCCACACCAGCTCCCATCCACATAATAATTCACATTTCCTGTTGCTGCAGGATACTTTCCCTGCTGTAGCAAACTGGCTCAAATTAAGATCATACATTTGTGTGTCTCTCTTTTCTTCCTACTTCCACTGTACTCACCTCTGAGCTGTATCTGCTAAGCCTCCTTTCCCACAGCACTGGTAACAGAAGACCAGGGGACCCCACAGTGCATTTGGAAAGTATTCAGACCCCTTGACTTTTTCCACATTTTGTTACGTTACTGCCTTATTCTAAAATTTATTAAATAGTTTCCCCCCCTCATCAATCTACACACAATACCCCATAATGACAAAGCAAAAACTGGTTTTTAGACTTTTTTGCTAATTTATAAAAAATTCAAATGGAAATATCACATTTACATAAGTATTCAGACCCTTTACTCTGTACTTCGTTGAAGCACCTTTGGCAGCGATTACAGCATCAAGTTTTCTTGGGTATGACGCTACAAGCTTGGCACACCTGTATTTGGGGAGTTTCTCTCATTCTTCTCTGCAGATCCTCTCGAGCTCTGTCAGGTTGGATGGGGAGCATCGCTACGCAGCTATTTTCAGGTCTCTTCAGAGATGTTAGATCTCGTTCAAGTCCAGGCTCTAGCTGGGCCACTCAAGGATATTCAGAGGCGTGTCCTGAAGCCACTCCTGCATTGTCTTGGCTGTATGCTTAGGGTTGTTGTCCTGTTGGAAGGTGAACCTTTGTCCCAGTCTGAGGTCCTGAGCTCTCTGGAGCAGGTTTTCATCAAGGATCTCTGTACTTTGCTCCGTTCATCTTTTCCTCGATCCTGACTAGTCTTGCCACTCTACCATAAAGGCTTGATTGGTGGAGTGCTGCAGAGGTGGTTGTCCTTCTGGAAGGTTCTTCCATCTCCACAGAGGAACTATAGAGCTCTATAGAGCTCTGTCAGAGTGACCATTGGGTTCTTGGTCACTCTGGCCAAGGCCTTTCTCCCCCGAATGCTTAGTTTGGCTGGGTGGCCAGCTCTAGGAGGAGTCTTGGTGGTTCCAGATGTCTTCCATTTAAGAATTATGGAGACCAATGTGTTCTTTCCAAATCATGTCCAATCAATTCAATTTAGCACAGATACTCCAATAAAGTTGTAAAAGCATCTCAAATATGATCAATGGAAACAGGATGCACCTGAGCTCAATTTTGAGTCTCATAGCAAAGGGTCTGAATACTTTTGTAAATATGGTATTTCTGTTTTTTATATTCTTTTATACATTTGCAATATTATTTAAAAACCTTTTTTCACTTTGAAATTATGGGGTATTGTGTGTAGATTGCGGAGGAAAAATAGTTTAAAAATCTCTTTTAGTATAAGGCTGTAACGTAACAAAATGTAGAAAAAGTCAAGGGCTCTGAATACTTTCTGAAGGCACCGTAAGGGCAGTGTGTGCTAGCTTCCATTAACCAACACAGAAAGACCTCCCCAGCAGGTGTTAATACTATAGCTTTTTAAACTATTCATGAAGCTTGGAGCGCAAACCCCTGGTTGTATTTCAACTTTCCAAGCAGAAGTTGTAGTTACTGTATATTTTAGTTGGAAATGGTGATAGCCACATATTAAAATTTCTTCCTGAAATGTTGTTCTGGGAGTACAACTACTTGTTAATGGAAGCCCAAGCGGTTGTTTACTGTAGTTCAACAGAAGTCCTTAAGTTTTTATTATGAAATCTATACAGAAAAAACTGTTGCAAATACCATCATGTGGTCACATCCAACAAGACCAATATAACCAGAGGACAAAGCGGTCAATTCATTCCATCCACTGCAGGATTTTCTCACCATTTGCTGTTGTTATTTCTACAATGGTGTGAATGCAGATGTTGTCTTGTACCACACCTTGCCGGGCAAAGGGAACAACCTTATCCCCCAGCAGAATAATAATACACCCTTTGCATAAACAAATGACCCTGCCCCAAACTAATTAAAGCACCTGTATGCTATGCTGAGCCCCTCCCAGCCATCTCCCAGCACTCATAAACATTACATCACAAAAACACACTGATAACGGACTACAGAATGGGCCCAGAGTCATGAGCACGCCATTGGATTGGCACTGTATATATTATAGAGTAGGTAGGTCCTTCTGTGGCTCAGTTGGTAGAGCATGGCGCTTGTAACGCCAGGGTAGTGGGTTCGATTCCCGGGACCACCCATACGTAGAATGTATGCACACATGACTGTAAGTCGCTTTGGATAAAAGCGTCAGCTAAATGGCATATATTATTATTATTATTATTATTATAGAGGAGCCACAATATTAAGAAACTGTCAGTACATCTCTACAGCCTTTTAGCGAACAAAATAGGCTTTCCAGCCTCCAGTGTCGATGCCTATGTAATGTAATACGACACCAGAGTCACTGTTACCAGTGATGCCAATTTAGCAATTTTATTGCTAGATTTAGCAACTTTTCAGACTACCCTGGAAACTTTTATTTCAAACAGCACCTAGCAACAAATTTAGCTACTTTTAAAAATGTATTTGGAACTTTTAGCAACTTTTGAAAAGTGACTCAAACGCTAAAATGCACAAATTTTCCCTCTAAATGACACAAAAACGATTTTCTCTGTCACACTCAGTCACAACACACGTGCCTGGCTGCAAAAGTGCATTGTGAGTGACGTCAGCAGCGGGCACTGAGCTCGTGCACAGGTAGCAGCAGGCCAGCAGCAATTTCAGTAAATTGCAAATCATTGTTGGCTGACTGCAGCAGCAGTAGTACGTGTTCGGCGAGCCAAACCCAATGAATATAGTTGGTCACGAATGTTGATCTTGAACAGAACTTACAACATCAATCAACATGTCTCAATCAAAATTGTACAGCAAGAAGTACAGAATAGAGTGGGAGTCTGTACCTGAACAAATGTCAAATCATATGTAGAATGTATGCACACATGACTGTAAGTCGCTTTGGATAAAAGCGTCTGCTAAATGGCATATTATTTATTTTATTTATTATATTTATTGCCGAGATGGCCAGTCAATTTGAGAAACGTTATTGTGCATTCTACATAATGACACAGATTTACGTTATCAAGCAATGACATCTCAATGTCATTTAGCAACTTTTAGCAACAAATCAACCTGCCTCTAGCAACTTACCCTGAAAATTAGTTGGCAACACTGCTCGTTACTACATCTCATAAACTTATACCCACTCGCTGACTGAACAGACTGAGATTCACAAACAATTTAAATACAGTCTTTTTAATTGACCTTTAACAGAGGATTATTTAGCAATTATTACACAGTAATTCAGTGTTTCATTGTAATACATTATAACTTTAATAAAAAGCAGTAGCACTGTATTTAATGTCTTTTAGATGGCTATTGGCTTATGCATTATAAAAGCCAATCAAACAACCTTTTTAGGCTATAGCAAGTTAGTGTCCGTCATACGCGTTCCCTCGAACCCCCCCTTCCCTAATTAGGCCTACGTGTTAATTAGCCTACTATTTCGTACAATATATCCCCCAAATATTAACTGGCAGCATTAGGCTACATATGTGTATTTTATCTGTTTTCTCCCTACTTAGCCTAGCATCATTTCTCAGTACAGTCACAGAACTCACCAGAACCAGACTCTGGGGCCTCAGTTTAAGAAAATAAGTTTGTAAATTTCACACATTTAGCAGCGTAGACCTCAAGGCACCACCTTTTACAATCCATGATCTGGGCTGACTGATGACAGAGAGTCAGAGCGGGTGTTTTTACTGAGGCATGTTTGATTTTGAATGTGACAATTTTTGTGACCTCAGCTCAGCCAATCAGAAAACCGGGCCGTCCCAAATGCTCCAATATAGTATTGACAATAGAGAAATTGCCAAATCAAATCTTGACAGGCACATGGGACCTCCTGCCATGTCTGTTTTTTTAATTATTTTGTTTTGTTTTTACCAGCCAGCCCATCAAAAAGATGGTCTGGCCCATCTGGCATTTGCTAGAATTGCCAGATGGACAATTTGCCTGTGTGAGGCTTGATTTATACACAGATGTTAGAGATAAAAAACCACACCAGAGCACCTGCTCTGGGGCCTCAGGTTAATCTAATTGTATAACTAGTTTGACATGAACCAAGCCTTTGGATTCAGAGCTATGTCTCTCTCAGGGCTCACTACAGTAAAGAAGACAAATAAGCTGAAGTCAAGAAAACAGCAGACAGCATTCCAAATTAGCAGCGTCTGTCTGTAGGCTTATTCACAATATCCCAGAGCAGAACTGTGTGAACTTTCTTCTTCCTCTTTGCATTATTTCCTTCCTAGAGCCACACTGTGGAAGTGAGCACATGTTTCCAGGCAACAGCTCCAGCACCAGGACAGAACGAGGATGTGGGAGTTTGAGGCTCAGAAAGCAAATCACTTGCAGGATTTATGCATGGTTTAAATTGGTTGATCCTTTCAGTAGGATCCCACTCTGCCAACTTAAACCACCACGGTCATCAGCAGGATATAAATCGGCAACTAGAACACATTAACACGTTTCCCCAGGCTTGTATAAGCTCAGAAATCGGTCATTAAGGGAACTTAAAAGGAGTTTGACTCAGTCCTTGTGCTTTAACCTCCAGCAAAGGTAGTTTCACAGTGGCAGCTCTCCATCCCTTTGATCTGGACAGGAAAACAGACACACTCACATATCAGATGACCCAATAACACATCAGAGCTCTGCCACATGTAGCTGGAGGCAGTGGTGGAAAAAGTACCCAATTTGTCATACTTGAGTAAAGTAAACATACCTTAATAGAAAATGACTAGTAAAAATGAAAGTCACCCAGTAAAATACTACTTGAGTAAAAATATATTTAACTATTAAAAGTAAATGGAATTGCTCAAATATACTTAAGTATCAAAAATAATTTCAAATACCTTTTATTTTTTTACCTTTATTTAACTAGGCAAGTCAGTTCTTATTTTCAATGACGGCCTAGGAACAGGGGGTTAACTGCCTGTTCAGGGGCAGAACGACAGATCCCCGACCTTGTCAGCACCGGGGATTTGAACTTGCAACCTTCTGGTCACTAGTCCAACGCTCTAACCACTAGGCTACCCTACCTTACATAAATTCCTTCATGTTTTTTTAGACGGGCATAATCCAACACTTAGACATAATTTACAAACAAAGCATGAAGGACGGCAGGTAGCCTAGTGGATCGAGTGTTGCTAGATCAAATCCCGACCTGACAAGACACAAGTCTGTTGATCTGCCCCTGAACAAGGCAGTTAACCCACTGTTCCTAAGCTGTCATTGTAAATAACAATTTGTTCTTCACTGACTTGCCTCGTTAATAAAATAAATGTGTGTTTAGTAAGTCTGCCAGATCAGAGGCAGTAGGGATGTTCTCTTGATAAGTACATGAATTGGAGCAATTGCCTGTCCTGCTAAGCATTCAAAATGCTACTTGTATGGAGTAAGAAGTACATTATTTTCTTTAGGAATGTAGTGAAGTAAAAGTAAAAGTTGTCAAAAATATACAGATACACCGAAAAACGACTTAAGTAGTACTTTAAAGTATTTTTACTTAAGTACTTTACACCACTTGCTGGATGCATATCATGACTTTCTTTACCCTCAAATTACTGTAAGGGTTAAAGTATAATTGTGTTTACAGAGCAACAACCCCTAAGCACTCCATCTTTGTGTCCATGATCACAATAAATGGTCAAGTGTCATGGACAGAGTCCAGCAGTCCTTTTTCTGAAGAGTAGCACAGATCCTTCAGGTCTGATGGAGCTGTTCTCTTTGAGGTCAGCAACACAGTGTATTTATGTTTGTAGAGTGGTCTTATACAGATGTCAGGCTATCCTCCAGGACATATGTTGTTTTCCTCTGGAACATGACACCTGTCTATTCTGAGCATGACTTCCCTGAAAGCTGCCTTACCGGCTCCTCTATTCCTTCCCTGTGGTCATACAGTGTCATATAAACCCCTCGGTGCCATTCTGAAATATGAAACAGAATCTTTGGATCCAATTGCCTCTGCTGACTGAATGTCTGTCTGACTGTCTGGGGGAATGTCAGTTACCAAAAAATCTGCCTTGTGCAGTCACTTCTCACCGTAAGAATCTTGATCTCACTCACATTATGAGGACCTCGTGTTACTGTATGGTCTATTGGTGTAATGATTGCATTGAATATGGGATCAGTCCAGTGTTTCCCTGATTTTTTCAATGTTAATTTAAGAACATCAGAGCATTCTTTGTGTGGGATCTTTATACATGGCGAGAGTTCACTGCGTTTGTCAGCTATTTGCTCATTTATTTGTGTGAAATGAAGAAAAGAATGTGCCACTGGATGAGGTCAAACTATTGTGCTAAGTGGATTACATAATGTCTGTCAAACTTCAAATAGCTGGACAGACATTATTTCTGTGCTTTGTGTGTCTGAAGTTTGTCCAGATAAATCTTTCTCCAAGTCCAAGAGGACATGTGGTTAACACACACTGCGTGGGTCAGACAGGCCTCCAGACGGCAGACAGCTGCTTCACCTCTCCAGCGCCTGCTTCTGTGTAAATTCATTATTTTCTCCTCTCTAGATGAATGACATTCACTGGGACCGGACAGATAACGCAGTGTTTTTAACCGTGTCCAAGACGCTCTCCTTTGTTTTGGCACCGCTGCCTGAAGAAGCAGCCAGATTTCTCAGAGTTGAGATAGTACAAGCGAGATATGAGGGCTGGAGAGGGGCAAAGTTGTTGGCGGGATGCTGGAACATATGGTTTTCTTAGATTGTTGTCCAGCTCTGAGGCGTAATGTCTGCTTATCAGGGGTTGAGGGCTTCCTTCCTGGTTTCCTTCAGTTCTCTCGGTAATTAACTGCATTACGTGTCATTCCCAGCCCTCACACCGTTTTCCTTTGAGTCGTCAGCTTCTCATTGTCTTTTGATAGCTAGAGGCTGTGTGGAGCAACACAGATGGACATCACGTCATTGTTTTGTGTTTTACTGGTCTGGCAGTATGTACTTTATTGCTCAGTTTCTATGGCCATGTCTGATGCATCAATAGGCCCACTTATTAAGTTATTGGCCAGTGTTTTCTGCCTAATACCATATATTGCCTGGTTGGTTGTTATTAGACTAAGTCTTAATACAACCTGACACTGGTGTTGTTGTAAAGGTATTTTAGGTGTTAAGGTGACTTGGGATTCTCCTCACTCCTCCACTACAAGTCTCATTGCATGAATTAAATAGCTGGTGTTTGAATAATTGTTTTGTTCTCAAAGAAAATGTGCCGATTTATTTACAGTATAATGCGTGTACAGGTATGTGTGTGTTTGAGGGAGTGTGTGTCTCTGGCTAGCTCCTTTTAGCTGTTCTGCCTTGGCAGGCCAGCTGTAACAGGTACATACTTCACATCTCGGGAATTCCTCCTCTGGAAACTGATAGCATGTACACTCATCCCTCTGAAAAATGTGCTGGATGACTTGAACTCAGAATAACCTTCAGGAGATGCCTTCAGTGCCTTGCGAAAGTATTCGGCCCCCTTGAACTTTGCGACCTTTTGCCACATTTCAGGCTTCAAACATAAAGATATAAAACTTTATTTTTTTGTGAAGAATCAACAACAAGTGGGACACAATCATGAAGTGGAACGACATTTATTGGATATTTCAAACTTTTTTAACAAATCAAAAACTGAAAAATTGGGTCAGATACGATAAAAAAAAAACAGGTATGATTGTTGAAACCTGTACAGTATGGTGAAATCGAGCGTCCAGGTTCGCGTAAAAACAGCTTAGAACAGCCATTGAGCCCAGCTGCGGTCTGCTCTTTGTGTCTCTCTCTCGCTCTTTCTTTCTCTCTCTCTCTCTTTTTTGTATGTGTGTTTTTTACGGGTGCTTTGTGGGATGGTGCTGTCTGCCTGCGGATTGCCTTTCCATGCGGTCAGATAGAGATCATGGGTGAGGTCATGGGATTCCATCTGGGACAATGTAGCCTCAGCTTTTCTAGCTGACCATACAGTGCCTTCGAAAAGTATTCAGACCACTTGACTTTTTCCACATTTTGTTATGTTAGTGCCTTATTCTAAAATAAAAACTTAAATATCACATTTACATAAGTATTCAGACACTATACTCAGTACTTTGGCAGCGATTACAGCATTGAGTCTTCTTGGTTATGACCCTACAAACTTGGCACATCTTTATTTGGGGAGTTTCTCTAATTCATCTCTGCAGATCCTCTCAATCTCTGTAAGGTTGGATGGGGAGTGTTGCTTTCAGGTCTCTCCAGAGATGTTAGATCTGGTTGAAGTCCGATCTCTGGCTGGGCCACTCAAGGACATTCAAAGACTTTTCCCGAAGCCACTCCTGCATTGTCTTGGCTGTGTACTTAGGGTTGTTGTCCTGTTGGAAGGTAAACCTTTGCCCCAGTCTGAGGTCCTGAGTGCTATGGAGCAGGTTTTCATCAAGGATCTCTCTGTACTTTGGTCCGTTCATCTTTGCCTCGATCCTGACTAGTCTCCCAGTCCCTGCCGCTGAAAAACATTCCCACAGCATGATGCTGCAACCACCATGCTTCACTGTAGGGATGGTGCCAAGTTTCCTCCAGATGTGATGCTTGTCATTCAGGCCAAAGAGTTCAGTTGTGGTTTCATCAGACCAGAGAATCTTGTTTCGAATGGTCTGAGAGTCTTTAAGTGCCTTTTGGCAAACTCAAAGCGGGCTGTCATGTGCCTTTTACTGAGGAGTGGCTTCCGTCTGGTCACTCTACCAGGTCTGATTTATGCTGAGATGGTTGTCCTGCTGGAAGGTTCTCCCATCTCCACAGAGGAACACTAGATTCAGGTTCTTGGTCAACTCCCTGACCAAGGCCCTTCTCCCCCAATTGCTCAGCTCTAGGAAGAGTCTTGGTAGTTCAAAACATTTTCCATTTAAGAAGGATGGAGGCCACTGTGTTCTTGGGGACCATCAATGCTGCATGCATTTTTTGGTATCCTTCCCCAAATCTGTGCCCAGACACAATCCTGTCCCGGAGCTCTATGGACAATTCCTTTTGACCTCATGGCTTGGTTTTTGCTATGACACGCACTGTCAACTGTGGAACCTTATATAGACAGGTGTGTACCTATCCAAATCGTGTCCAATGAATCGAATTCATCACAAATACTCCAATCAAGTTGTAGAAACACCTCAAGGATGATCAATGGGAACAGAACGGACCTGAGCTCAATTTCGAGTTTCATAGCAAAGGGTCTGAATACTTATGTAAGTCAGGTATAATGCGTATATAGATATGTGTGTGTTTGAGGGAGTGTGTGTCTCTGGCTAGCTCCCTTTAGCTGTTCTGCCTTGGCAGGCCAGCTGTAACAGGTACATACTTCACATCTCGGGAATTCCTCCTCTGGAAACTGATAGCATGTACACTCATCCCTCTGAAAAATGTGCTGGATTACTTGAACTCAGAATAACCTTCAGGAGATATACTATATGCTATATACTGTAGCTCTGCCTCAGTTTCTCTGTAGAGTATACTCTGTCAGAGTCAAGTGTCTTTGAATAACAAAGTTATGAGAACTATTATCAAATACAATTATCAAATACAATATCTGTGCCCAGACACAATCCTGTCCCGGAGCTCTATGGACAATTCCTTTGACCTCATGGCTTGGTTTTTGCTATGACACGCACTGTCAACTGTCGAACCTTATATAGACAGGTGTTTCTGTTTTCAATAAATTTTTTAATTTGCTAACATTTCTAAAAACATGTTTCGCTTTGTCCTTATGGGATATGGTGTGTAGATTGATGAGGGAAAAACATTTATTTAATCCATTTTAGAATAAGGCTGTAACGTAACAAAATGTAGAAAAAGTCTAGGGGTCTGAATACTTTCTGAAGGCACCGTAAGGGCAGTGTGTGCTAGCTTCCATTAACCAACACAGAAAGACCTCCCCAGCAGGTGTTAATACTATAGCTTTTTAAACTATTCATGAAGCTTGGAGCGCAAACCCCTGGTTGTATTTCAACTTTCCAAGAAGAAGTTGTAGTTACTGTATATTTTAGTTGGAAATGGTCTGATATTGTGATAGACGGCATATTAAAATTTCTTCCTGAAATGTTGTTCTGGGAGTACAACTACTTGTTAATGGAAGCCCAAGCGGTTGTTTACTGTAGTTCAACAGAAGTCCTTAAGTTTTTATTATGAAATCTATACAGAAAAAAACGTTCAAATACCATCATGTGGTCACATCCAACAAGACCAATATAACCAGAGGACAAAGCGGTCAATTCATTCCATCCACTGCAGGATTTTCTCACCATTTGCTGTTGTTATTTCTACAATAGTGTGAATGCAGATGTTGTCTTGTACCACACCTTGCCGGGCAAAGGGAACAACCTTATCCCCCAGCAGAATAATAATACACCCTTTGCATAAACAAATGACCCTGCCCCAAACTAATTAAAGCACCTGTATACTATGCTGAGCCCCTCCCAGCCATCTCCCAGCACTCATAAACATTACATCACAAAAACACACTCATAACGGACTACAGAATGGGCCCAGAGTCATGAGCACGGCCATTGGATAACTGTGGATGAACCATTGACAGAGCTCGGTAGGCGTTGCCTCTGGTTCCTTGTTGATGGAGCAGTTCAGTGCTATGTGAGGCATGCAGCGTTGGAATGCGGTCTGTGGCTTGGCTGTCTCCAGAGAGAGGCCTATAGGGTTTTGTGTCTGACACTGGGACAGGAGCCGGGGGTCACTATGGTGTGTGTATCAGCCTTGGGGGACAAAAGTTGACACCCCTCCCACATTGTCCTCAATACGAGCTAACATCCCATTATCCAGGATGAATGACTGTAAGGCAAAGAAACAACAACTGCGAACAGGATGCAAAATATACAGCTAGTTTGGGCCAAACAGGATTCTGTAAGAGAGGATGATTTTGTTTGTATGAGAACTGTTTTCAGTGACCACAAATAGTGCTCATGTTCCAGGAAAAATCTATATTTTGTTATTTTTTTCATTAGTCCATGGTATATAGTCCCAACATGCATCATCATCATGAGTGACACTTTGCTTCTTGAAAATCCTATATCTTGAAACTTGACTGCTGACATGCAAAACATTTTGAGACTGTATCAACAGTGGACTAATGGAAAAAACTACCTGAAGATAGTTATTGAGTGGATTTTTCCTTTTAAGTATGCCTATTTGGAGTTGTTTCCCAAAACGCATCCCGAAAGCTGTCTGAGAACGAAGACTTGGTTCAAGGACTTGACAACAGAAGACAAGTCTCATGTATGGAGGTGCTTATCATGTGTCAGTGACATCATAACACTTTTCTTAATGGACAGATGGCATATCGTTCTCTCAACAGATGCTGCACAGTGGAAGAGGAGAGGTGGTGTCACTCGGCCCAACTCCAGTCACTCGGCCCAACAGCTTCCACTCTTCTGGGAAGGCTTTCCATTAGATGTTGGAACATTGCTGCGCGGACTTGCTTCCATTCAACAACAAAAGCATTAGTGAGGTTTTTCCACACCGATCTCGACATACCCTTTCTGTATGAAGCTCGCTTTGTGCATGGGGGCATTGTCATGCTGAAACAGGAAAGGGCCTTCCCCAAACTGTTGCCACAAAGTTGGAAGCACATGATTGTCTAGAATGTTATTGTATGCTGTAGTGTTAAGATTTCCCTTCACTGGAAGTAATGGGTCTAGCACGGAACCATGAAAAACAGCCCCAGACCATTAGTCCTCCTCCACCAAACGTTACAGTTGGCACTATGCATTCGGGCAGGTAGCGTTCTCCTGGCATCCACCAAACCTACATTTGTCTGTTGGACTGCCAGATGGTGAAGCGGGATTCATCACTCCAGAGAATGTATTTCCACTGCTCCAGAGTCCAATGGCGTTAAGCTTTCCACCACTCCAGCTGATGGTTGGCATTGTACATGGTGAGCTTAGGCTTGTGTGTGGCTGCTCGGCCATGGAAACCCATTTCATGAAGCCCCCGACTAACAATTATTGTGCTGACTTTGCTTCCAGAGGCAGTTTGGAACTAGTGAAGTTACGCGCTTCAACACTTGGTGGTCCCATTCTGTGAGCTTTTGTGGCCTACCACTTCGCGGCTGAGCTGTTGCTGCTCCTAGACATTTCCACTTCACAATAACACCACTTACAGTTGACCGTGGCAGCTCTAGCAGGGCAGACATTTGACAAACTGACTTGTTGGAAAGGTCACATCCTATGACGGTGCCAGGTTGAAAGTCATTCAGCTGTTCATTACGGGCCATTCTCCTGCCAATGTTTGTCTATGGCGATTGCATGGCTGTGTGCTTAATTTTATACACCTGTCAGCAACAGGTGTGGCTGAAATACCCGAATCCACTCATTTGAAGGGGTGTCCACACACTTTTGTATATATAGTATACCTCCCCCAGGCCCTGTAGTGTTAGTTGAGTGGGGTCGGCACTGCAGCAGGTCCTGTTGGGCTGGGCTCACCTCTCCCATGGCCAAGCCCAGCACAGGCCAGCCCTCTCCATGGATGATTTGAATATCAAATGACTGCTGTTCCCAAACCTCACAGAAGCCATGATCTCCACCCAAAACGTTCCCATATTTGAGAAGTTTCCATGTTTTGCTTTGATGTTGTGCTCTGGTGTGGATTCCCTGGCATGATTTTCAAATGTTTGATTAGTGGTTATTGAAGGAGGGGATTGGGTTATTTTTCTTGTGTCAGTTTCATTTTTCAATATATGGTGCATGAGGGTAATGCTTAAAGTAAAACTAAGCATATGTGAGCCTCAATCATAATTAATGAAGAGTTTTCATTCTCTCTCAGTTAAGGTGTGGCCTGAGTACCACCTTGGCCACTCAATGATACAGAGAGGTTGTCCTCAAACTAATATTCTGTTTCACTTTTATCCTTCGGACCTGTCGAGACATCAATACTATCTTAGGGAATTCAACTGCTTTGAAATACTAGCGGGAAGCGGAAAAAATACACAGCTCTCAACGTAGTCTCAGAGCATTTCGTATTATTATGTATTAGTACGTAAATTACGAAAATTATTATATTATTACGTAGATCTATGGACATTACATTTAGTGTGTGTTACATTTCATATGGTATGTATTAATTTGTAGATGTTTCTATGATATGTTTAGAATGACAATTCATTGATAAGTTACATATTGCAAAACATACAATATGTTATGCATTTGCTAAACCTCTAATATGTTACAAATTCCCATGTGTTGTGGCTAATGTTATCTAGGTGGCTAATGCTAACATTTGTTTTTTAGGGGTTAGGGTTAGCTAAAAGAGTTAAGGTTATGGAAAGAGTTAGCTAAAATGCTAAGTAATTGCAAAGTAGCTAAAAGTAGTAAGTAGTTGCAAATCTGCTAATTAGTAAAAATGCATATCACTCATACTAATTTGAGTGTCCCGGTTGTACACTTACTATGTAATGTATACCTATGAGACCAGTCTACAACTCTAGGTAGTATATCCAGGGGTAGGAGATGTCCCTCTTCTGCAAATTATTATTATTTCAAAAAATATATATATATATATTTTTACATCTGTCCAGTTTTCAACTGGAGGGCGAAAGCCACAAGACAAGCACTTTTTTCTCCCTGATTAGCAGTATGTCCGTGTCCACTAGTGCCAAGTCAGTGATGTGCAAACAGGCATGGACAGAACTGTCTGACCTCAATGAGCTGTCTGGTATTTTTATCCATAGTTTTGGTCATTAGAATGAAACAAACTGTTTTTTCTCGATGGTGTGTTGTGTATTGTGTTGATATTCTCTGTGTTACTGTATGACCTCCTGTATGTAATTTAGTTCATAGAAATGGGAGTACTGTATCTTTTGAAACAGGTTTCTATTTTGAGCTTTTGAACTTGAGCTGTGACTTTTGGAAATGTGCACTCTTTTACAGTCCATTGTTGTCCAGAAATGAAGACAATCGTTATCCCAGGATCTATCTATAAACAATCAGTTAGTATGGCATGCTGCATTATTTTGTCAGCAAGTAAAAATGCTTTCTATGTGAGTTCAAACACATCTATTCTTACATTGGAAATGTTACAATGCATTATCTAATGCCAAATGTTTCGATATGCAAGTCATCGATTTGAAGCAACATAAATGCAATGAAACCTGTTCTGTAGAAAACCAGTGATTGTTGCAGGCTGGTTAATTGACTGTCTCCCTAATTATCTTCCCCATGCCTTATATGAACGATTCTATTCCCTCTGTGATTATTCTGAAGAAGGCCATTGAAAGTCGAAACGTCAACCTTTTAAACTTACCTAATAAAACAATTATTTTTTTTATGGAGGGTTGCCCCTTGTCCTGTCCAAAATTTGACTGTTTTAAACAATTTTCCACTGTTCCATAAAGCCATCTGTTAAGGATTCTACACTTCTAAAGGCCGTGCAATGACATCAGACTCTATATGTTTTCTCTGTACCTCCTCAGATTGGGCATGACCATGGGGGCCAGGCTGTGGGTGTAGCCACTGAGACAGCTGGGGGAGAGCGAGAGAGGAGGAAAGGCAAGTCAGCACCAGCCAAGCAGCCTGCACTCCTGCTGGGGAAGATGGGGGAGACAGAGGAGGAGAAGGACCAGGCAGGGAAGCTGTTTGAGAATTTCATCCAAGCCTCCACCTGTAAGGGCACCCTGCAGTCCTTCAACCTCCTGTGCAGGCTGCTGGATCTAGACCCTCAGGACCATGAGACGTTCTACTGTAGTCTGAAGACCAGGCTCACCTCCTGGAGGGCCAAGGCCCTCTGGACCAAGCTGGACAAGAGAACCTGCCACAAGGAGTATAAGAAGGGCCAGGCTTGTGTGGGCACCAAGGTAAAGTAACAGCCACTCACCATGACATTCAAATAACCCTTGCTTTGTATCATACAGAGGTGTTGAATATACCTTTGGTTTTATTGGCACAGAGCTCTGTTGCATGGAAGTCTTTGGAGACAAAAGAGACAAAGAACTCCAAGACCATCAGTGTGAAAATTGTCTTGACAATGCCCAGTGCACACCCTACAGTAGTTTGAAATAAGATCCCAATATATTCATGTGGAAGTAATATTTATGAATGTTATGCATTTCACTTCTCGTTGTGTAACTGTGAGTTGTATGACTGGTCTGACCCATTGGCTCATGATTAATCCAGATTCAAGTCACAATAGTGAGGTGTGACTGATTCTCTGCATTTCTCCCAGCTGTAATCGGTTTTAGTCAATCGGCAGTTTGTCCTTCCTTAGTAGAGAAGTGCTCTGTCATTGTGGAGGGTAGTGACTTCGGCAACGTCACGGTCATCACTTTAAACTGTACCTGTCAGGACACATTAAATCCTCTACTATCCTTTACTGCTGCTGACGCATATAAACAGCTGAGAAAGTGTGTTCTTCTGATCAGACAGAACTCAAATTTAATCTCAACACACACACACACACACACACACACACACACACACACACACACACACACACACACACACACACACACACACACACACACACACACACACACACACACACACACACACACACACACACACACACACACACACACACACACACACACACAATCAAAGAAACACACACAGACACTTAAGGCATCAGCATGCTTCAGGTCGGTTGGTGCCAGTTCGAACTCACCTAGGCGAACCGAACAAGCGTGCTCACATAGTCCCTTGAAAAACTAGAAAAAAAGTGGCAGGGGTACTGTTTGTACATTTTGAAACGCCATAGCCAGTATATACTTCCTCAAAATAGTCAGAATGAATTAATCTAAGATAACTCAACAAATCTGTCATTAATTTTGACGTTTTGGGATATCTTAGTTGGGCAATTTTACATCTAACTAAGATGTTTGGTTGCAGATGCAGCATTTCTCTAAATGTGTCCGAACAGCCGAAAAACCCCTCCAAAACGAACAAAAAAACACCACAAAATGTCATCCTAATATATTCACAAACTCTTCCGAACTGTTTTGGCTGGGAAGCATGCCAACGCCTTTACTGTAACTCCCCCCTCCCTCACTTCTGCACTATCCTCATTCCTCCTCATCCACAGCTCTACAGAGTGTTGCCTCTTACATCACCCTCAATCAGTCACCAGAATACTTTCATAACACACATCCACAGACAGCATCACTCAGCAAGTGTGATTATTTTCCTTGGTTCTACTGAGGGGGCAGTGTTCTTTATTGGGCCCCTCCTAAAAGGTTGGAACCCTGCCCAGATATGATTAAAGTGTGTTTTAAGTTATCCAAAATAAGACAGCTTTTTACTAGTTCTCTCTGATACCAACTATAAACCAGGTTGGAACACCATATACCCCCTTGATCTGAGAGTATGCCATGATTAGGTGCTATCCCAGTTCTATTGAACCCTTCATTAAAGTGTCTGATTGTCTTTAGTCCCGTGCCAAATAGTTTCAGCTAGGTTTCCTCAGTCTGACAAGCCACAGAACAGCGTAGAATGGTCTTATTTATCAAAGTAATAAAACAGATGTACAGTCTCTTGGTTCTGGGTAATTAACCATACTGTTGGTACAGTAGGAGAGACTCACGTAAGTATTTGATTTATGCTGGCTGTGTGGATGGAAACAGGAACGACCTTGTAAAAAAATTGAGGCTAGAATTCAACTTACCCTCACTTCTTACGTTTCAAGTCTGTTTTCAGAATAAGAGATTTAAGGAGTAAAATAATTGACGGACAGCTCCCACAGCATATGGCTCTCCTGTTGTGATTAATTGCGGCCCACCTGCCACAACTTGATAAATGACTTTACTTGACTTTCTTCATAAGGAGTGGATGGCGTAAGCGATGCGTTAGGGTTTGGTGGGGGTTCACAGGGAATAATAATGTTTTAGCATTCTTCACCCAGCCTCCAAATGCCTGCTGGAGATACAATCTGTAAAGGATATGAAGTCATCCCCAGTGTGTTACTGCATACAGCTGCCTATAATGCTAATGACACACTTGTACTGTTGGTTTCTTATATATACATTTTTAATAAGGAACACAGTGAAGGCCGTATTTATTTTTAAAAATATGAAACAGATACACTGAACAGAATGGTCATATGTTACTGGGCTTAGTCTCTTTCACTGATTATGCTGTTAAATGTAAGCGCTTTAGGCCTATTGAAGTGGCTTCTTGAGCCCGAGATCTGACAAGCTTATTTTATTAGTATCAGAGTTGCTTTGTGCTCGTCTCATCTGAGAGGTCTGGAGAAGTGAGCTGAAGTGGGAAGAGGCCCAGTGAGAGAGACGGTTAGTTTTCCAGGGCGGTGCCGCTGTCCAGTGCCAGATTCTATGGAAACTATTTGAACCGGCTATGTCCTGAAGGTGAGCTCCTGACCTGCACCTCAGCGCCAGTATACCTCAGCAAAATACAGACACTGTTTTCTATTAAGGGACTGATTTGTCTGTTCTCTGCATTTTTAAGTATTATAGTTATCAGGCAATCAAACTCCACGTTATGACACATACTATCATTGCAATAATAGCCGAGTTAAATCATACGGCAAATAGCATGATCATTTGTGGTCTCAGTTGTGCAAACACAAAGCAACACGGCAATATGTTTGGGATGGCTTTGCATTCAGGAAATGCCTTCAATCATAAGTGCTACATTTCATTTCCTTTTTCTTACGCAAACTGTTATGCCTGTATAATGTTGGCACATACCTCATGTATGAAGCACATGGAAACGTTTTCATTGTGTTGTTGTTTATTGCCTTGTTATTCAGTTCCCCAGTCTCCTGCCCTTTAGACTAAACTACAGTGAAGACATGAACTCTTTACTTCACAACCCACTGAATGCGGGTTAGAATGAAATACAGAACAACTGTTTTTTAAGGATGATTTCCCCCCTCATTGTAGAGGAGCTCCCCTTTATAACAGGTTGTCTTTGTCAGGCTCGTAAATCTCACCCTAGATGGCCCAACATTGAACAGTGTGTCATCAACATTTCCATGCTTGGCATCCTCCCTTGCCAATTGTGACCTCTTGACAGATGGACCTATTTTCCCTTAATTATATGGTTTGACACTGTGGAAAATTGTGCTTCCACTGAGCAAATAATTCACTTTATGGAACCTTCTACGGTATGATTTGAAAGTTCAGAGACACACTGTGCCCTCCTTGCCTGTTTCCCAGGCCTATTTCATGCCCAGACACGAGTATTGCTCCTTTTCTCCTCTTCTAATTCCCATGAAGTCCCAGATGGCTGTCTGAGAGGGTTGCCAGTTCATGTTGTGGCTCTCCTGGTGGTCTCTCTCAGTGGATTGAGTACCTTAAGTCTGACGTTTTGTCCTAAAACAGCGTGATCCATCACTGTGCGCTGGGCCAAGCTAGTGAGGCATCACATCATGTCTGCAGGTGCACAGGCTCCGCTCACTCACACACACAGTCAGTTTGTTTTACTCCGGTGAAGCCAGAATAAGCATGTGTGTTAAGGAGCTCCACTCAGCCCAGTGTTTGGGGGTGTTCCTGTCAATCTAACCTGGCTGGCCTGTTGAAGTGGCTGGACAGCATGTACACACTAGAGACCACCAGTCAGCTAATGTCTTAGACCTTAGAGGACATACTATACTCTTAAAGAGATATAGCTGTAGAGTTTAACGAGTCATTTGTACTCATTCAAAAACAGTGCAGTTATGGAGGATAAGGTTTGGTTCAGCAGTATCTTATAGTCTTGAGCTCTATAGATTGATCAGGATTCCAGGAGACAATAATTGCCAGCTGCCTGACATTGTGTCCACTTTCCATTTGATAAGCATGTTTGAGTTGACCTCCAGTGTACATTCTGCATGAAGTGAGTATGATAAACTGTGTACGTGACCAATAAACTTTGATTTGATTTTGATTTGATTGCCATCTAATAGGGCTCCAGGTGCAGTAATGTAATGAACGGGAGAGAATGAAAGGGGGGGCGGGGTCTTCCACTCCTGGTGAGGGTGAGCGGGTAAGGTCACAGGTGGGGGACAGACAGGAAGTAGCTGTGATCTGACTCAGCAGAACTGCAGTGGGCCTTCAGGAAGCCCTCCCATCTGCGATAACACAGCACCGCATAGAAACAGGGAAAACAAACCGCTCATCTCTCATAGCACCATAGAGACAGACTAAAACAAAAGTAATGCTTTGATAGTGATTATCTAGTTCATATCAGGTTTGATAATTCCCCACATTGTGGGATGTGTGGTTAGGCACATCTGAATAAACTGAGCTAATGTTGTTCTGTGTTTGAATAAGGCATTGTTCCATATGTTTTTTTCTTTTTCCTCTGTGGCGGTGATGCTTAACACACCTGGCACGTCTCAGTGACTGTCTGATTCTTCTGACAATGGTTAAAGAGCCCATTCACTTTAATCACTCCTCGTGATGAAAAGAACTGGACCATTCCTGTTCAGACACAGCCACGTGCAGCCACCTGGGTTTGGCTAGTATACCTGATGAGTATCGAATACCTCATACTCTTACCCCTATGCTGGTAATGTTATGTTCTCCTTCGCCTCCTGATGACACCATGCAGCAGACTCACACACGCAGAATGAGAAAACAGAGTGACTAAAGCCCAATATTATTTTTATTGCCGGGAGCAGTGGCACCATTTATGGTGTGATTTGGGCAGCTGGCACGTTTAGCTCTGTAAACAGCACCCTGGGAGAGAGCGGGAGAGAGAGAGGGGTGGGGATAGAGGGGGGAGAGAAAGTGTGGGAGAGGGAGAACGAGAAAGAGTATACCCCGTTCAGCACAGAGTTACAGTATATAACCATGATAAGGCCCCCGAAGCTGGGGCTGAAACATGACCGTGTCACAATATTGATCAGATTGACACCTCCTGTGCGTTCCTGTGGCTCTTCAGGCAAACACACAGGGTGACAGGAAGTGAGGCCCGCTGTTCAAATATACTGCTGGCCCTCCCTGCACACAGGGAGGATTTAGAGGTCAGGTGTGTGGGTTGACTGGGCTGGGGAGGAAATAAGGGATCTAAAATGAAAAGGTCACAGTGGGCTGAGATGGCTGAGCCTGGTTGAGAGAGGCTCTGATTGGTTATAAGGTTAAGGAAACAGGAAGCCACCCAACTCGTTGGCCACTGCAGGGGCTACTGTCTGACTCAGGAGTGGTTGGATGGTGAGATGATTCCTCCGAAGAACTAACACTCCAAAAAAGTTCATTCTCATCCTTTTTAGAAGGCTGGATGAAGTCATGTTCTCACCACACATTCTCAGAAGGATCCTTTAAACCAAAATAACTGACTTCATGCATATTTGAGTGAGGCAGATGAGTGAGGCAGATGCATGAATCATGTCTTTGATAGGACTAGGCTGTAATAAGGATTTACGGTTGAGGTAATGACACATACTCTCCCAGCGCTGGGTCAGAGTAACACACAACATACTGTAACCATAAACATCCACCCCAGGCACTTTACTTGGCAATATACAGTAAACACTCAACTCATCCCCTCATATTTAATCTGCTATTGAGTATGTCTACAGGTTAAAACAATGATTCTATTTTCAGTAAGTATTATTTATGATGATGATAAGGCACGTTACAGTATATGATCTCTTTGGCAGGCATATGGTTATAATGCACACATGTATCGTATTTTGTGTAACAGAAATGTGACTATGAAATACAATTTTGAGTCCTTTATTTGCACTCATAATGATAATGGTGTCCCTCTGTCATTCTTGTCCCTGCAGTGCCTGATCATTGGGGGAGGTCCATGTGGCTTGCGGACGGCCATCGAGCTGGCTCTGCTGGGGGCCAAGGTGGTGGTGATTGAGAAGAGGGACACCTTCTCCAGGAACAACGTGTTGCACCTGTGGCCCTACACCATCCACGACCTCAAGGGCCTCGGGGCCAAGAAGTTCTACGGCAAATTCTGCGCTGGAGCCATAGACCACATCAGTAAGTACTTTTACATGTGGGGTAAGCATCTCATCAGGAAACCTTTCCGCCCGTACAGCCATAGCAGTTGTTATTAATAAGTGCCATTTCCCATAGCCCGACATGTACTTACTTTTGCAATGGAATATTTTGCTTATCGATATTGTTTGATTCAGCTTATGATTATGCTATTGTATCCTCTTCCCCTCCAAAGCTATTTTTTGTCTGGCAGCCTTGATGCTGCCAATCCCTTCCATTGCATAATGTCAAGGTTGTGAGCCATAGAAGGTGAAGCTTCCATCTGCTCTTAGCTACAGAGATACAAAGCAGAGCTGCCAACTGTTGGTGTTGAAGGCAAATCTTTCTACAGCTCTCAAGTGACAGAGGCCAAAGGCCAAGTTTTGTTGTGTGTATAATGTGTAAATGCATGGATACCGGTGCAGTGTGCATGTACTAGGTACTGTATTAGATGATGCAGAATATACAGCTGGGTTTCTTGCATGGTTCTAAGAACTCCTAATTCTTGTCTGTATTTGCCAGGTATTCGTCAGCTCCAGCTCATGCTGCTGAAGATCGCCCTGCTCTTAGCTGTGGAATTCCATGTCAATGTGGAGTTTGTCAAACTGCTGGAACCTCCAGAGAACCAGGAGAATGACGGTGAGTGACAGCCCACTTACAGGCCGTCACTTACAGTAGCTGTATGTCCATTGAGCTCCATCAACATTGGCCTAGTACCAATCAACCCATCATCCCTGCTCCTTCCTAATAACCATTAAGGGTGTTTTGGATGCAGTTCAGGCAAGGGCTAGGTTACAGCATTTGATACCAGACTTCCAATATCTGACAGGTTAGCTGGGGTTGAAGAGCTTCATGCAATGCATTTGGAGAACATCAACAGTGCACCTTAACATGAGCCTTGCATAAGCAACAGTCAGCAGGAAAATAATCATGCAGCAACAGGAAATGTGAATTGTTATGTGGATTATAATTAATGGACATTTTTGTAGCGGTTGATACATTTTTCTTAAGGGAAAATCAAGTCTGAAATTTCAAAATGGAAATTACCAACTTCAGAAGCCTTTTGAAAAACCTCAAATATACTACAAGTTTAAAATGTCCTGCATTGCAGGAAAGTTCTCCTTCAACAGGGTGATCAAATTAAGATCCTACATCTGTATGTGGCTGCCCAGAGGATCCCAACACAGTATATTCTCTCCCACACCATAGCATTCCGCTGCTTTACATCACTGTACCTTGAGCAACAGGGAGTTACTGAAGTCCATAAGTAGTACCTTTTGGAGTAGTTCTGCCTCCCAATTCAACAGTGTATCTCCTTGGCAACCAGCCGTAAACAGCAGCACTGTTACAGTAGTGCACTGATCACCCTTTATTTGATATTTGCATTGCCATGGAAATCAAAATGTTTAAAAGTCATAATCATTGCTTCGCCATTCCTATTCAGCTGCTAATGGTTAGCAACCTCGCCAGATGCTAATGTTATTTTATGGTTGCTGCTGAGCAGAGCACACAGTAATATCAGTGAGCAGAGCAGACCTAGTGGCTTTGTTTAAGGAGCAGCAGAGCCAAATTACGGCCATGGAAGTTAATTAAGAGCTGATTCGCCAGTGTAATTACAACCGTGCCACCTCGACTAAGTTCTTATAACAGTACAGTACTAGCTGCTTCAAGATGTGAACACTGCGGGGTGGATGGTGATGTGGCGCCGAGCTGAAAGGCTGGCTATCTGAAATACCTCTACACTTGACCCCCCTCCCTCCTACAGAGCTTTGTTGATTGGACTCCTGGACTGGAGGTCATTAGCTATCCCATGTGTGGCCTCGACAGCGACGTCAACCAACTGATAAAAACAAGAGTCTTTACTAAATTTGGATACAGAATGGTCCCCGTACTTTTGCTGTCACAGGGTGCTCGGTGTCCTTGACATGATGGAATGCATTTTTGACATGGTGATATTACACAGCGGATCGACAGCCAACCCAACGCTGCTGGGGTCTCACACTGCCTCTGTGGCTGACATTATTCACCACATTTGATCCACTACGTGCTAAAATGTTGTAATGTATTGAATTATATAATGTAGATGGTATCAATTATACAGTACAAGTGAAACTGACATTTTTATTTATTTATTTTATTTGTTATTTAACCAGGCATGTCAGTTAAGAACAAATTCTTATTTACAATGACGTGCTAGGAACAGTGGGTTAACTGCCTTGTTCAGGGGCAGAATGATCGATTTTTACCTTGTCAGCTCGGGGATTCGATCTGGCAACCTTTCGGTTACTGGCCCAACACGCTAACCACTAGGCTACCTGCCACCCCACATTAATCAATATCTTATATAATTACTGCACGGTATAGTCTGCTGAGTTAAATGACACAATGTGTGTGACCTCTGTGTCACCCTCTTTGTTGAGAGCTGTCAGGATTAGCAAACCATTTTCCCCACTGGTGTTGATAGGCATCATAAATATTATTCCCCAGAAATAACAGGCCGAAAGAGCAACCAAGTAAATATTGTGTCTGTTTCTCTAGCCCGTGTCCTCTCATTCTCTCTATCTGGGTTGAACTCTACCCGTTTGTATACTGATAAGTATGTTTGTTTGAGGTGTGTGTCCCTGTGAATGTGGAACTGTACTGACCCTCTCTCCCCTACTCTCCTCCCTTCCTGCTCTCTCTCCTCTCCTCTGTCTGTGTTTCAGGGCCTGGCTGGAGAGCTGAGATCAGGCCTGCCGATCACCCCGTGGCAAACATTGACTTTGACGTGGTGGTGGGGGCTGATGGGAGGAGAAATACCCTGGAAGGTGAGAACTCTGGAGGGATGGGAGGGTTGTATCCATGCAGAGTATATCTACATACCGTTAATGACCTGACCCCAGACATAGGATATGGTGATATGGTACTGTATATGATATCATGTGATGACATCCGTGGAAGGGCTCTCTCTGAGATTGCTCAATATGTTTACTAAACACTACTTGCTCCAAAGCTAAATTTAGCTACAAGTTCAAATGCAGTTGGATATTATCTGGAGGGCCTTCAAACACAATTTCTATATTGAAAAGTATGTTTTACGTAGCTTTGTTGGCAGTAGCTTGTTTCAAATAATATCCAGGACACCTTTCTCATATCATTATTTTGTCTGGATAGCAGCCTAACAACTGTAACTAAGAAACATACGATTGTTATTGGCTGCGGCTTTTGGCTACACAAAGCATCCATTTTAAAAAAGCATAGTCTCATCCAAGAAAGTTAGGAAGCCATAAAATCAAGCTCGCCTCGGTAAAACGATACCCTATGTCATTAATCTCTCCTTCAAAGGGCAAGGTTACACATGAAATCACCATCTCGTTGCAATAAAAAAGATCTGGGACCCTGTGTGTGTCGTCATCTGGATGCTGTTCAACAGTTGATGCATGCATGCAGGACTCTACCTCACAGATGCCTGTCATCTCCTCACCAATCCACATCAGATGCTTATTCCTAAAAAGGGCATTTTCTGTCTCCAAACAAAGAGGCGTTTAGGTCATCGTCTGATGACGAAAAGCCTGAGGCAAACTTTCTTTTTAGAAGTCCTTCTACTTTTGAACTGCCATGCAAGCCCTGTCTGAGAGGGGGGTTAAATATACCGCAATCTGTTCTGTACCCAGCTAATCGTCTGAGAGGAACACAGCTGCATTGGAAAGAGTGATGTGAGGGGGGAGGGGAATGCCCCAGTGAATCAGCAGTGACCGTAATGGAACATTTCTGGCTCATATTAAAATGCTACCTCCTAGAAAAGCATCTCTCAGAAGCTCATACATTATTTTGTAGGAGGAAGAGAGGCTGAACACATTATAACATTCATCTCCCTTTCCTTCCTGAGTCACAGGTCTAGAGGTAATGTTGATGTATTTTCCTTCGCTAAAGGGCTTTGGTACAGAACCCTCCTCTTCCCCAGGACAGTTATAAGCATACTAACATGTGGCCTGTGGGACATGCATCCTGGAGTGACATATCCCGGGTATTGGCTGTGGTTGGTTGCCTTTTCCAAGCTTTAGGAGCTTTGGTAGAGCTTTGACACCACAAAGAGACGTAAAAAAAATATCACCACATTCTATTTCACAAAGGCAACGTTTTGCATGTCATTTAAAAAGTCAGACAGCTTTTTATAAAACTGTAACTGTGAGAATAGCAGCAACAGGAACCCAAGTGAATAGCAGTCTGGCATTAAAAGTCTGAGCCCATGATTCAGTCTATTTTAAGGCTTGCCTGCAGTAATGTTTGGCCCTGGACAGGACACAGAAAGTTCATATTAAATGAGCCTCTAAAATGTCTCCATTTAAAAAAAAGAAATTCAGGATCAGTGAGAGGATGGCATTAAACTTCAATGCAAGAAGCATTTCCCCAATGTTTCTATCTGAAGAGGAACTGAATTCTGTTCCATTTTTGTTGATATGCTAAATAGCAGAAGTATACGAAATTGCAGCCAAAGTAGTACATATTGTAAAATCTCACCGTGGAAAAATGAGACTGCACCTTCTCTTACGATAGTCCAGTTCATGTAAGGAGTGACTGCACTCTACTCCACCTGAAGTTGTGAAAGTTAATCAACCTGGAAAACATATTTATTAGATCATAACATTTTAGTACTGACCCAACTCTCCTGCCGAGGCTTTTGTTTCCCTGGTGATATAAACAGTATCACCGCGGTAACAAGCCTCTCTGATCCTAAAATAACTGGCCTGTGATTACAGCTCAGTGCTAGATTTCCTCTGGATTAGTATGACTCCGCTGGCCTGGCCAGAGAATAGTAACATCCCATCTCTCTCTCTCTTTTCTCTATCCCTCTCTCTCTTTCTCTATCTCTCTCTTTCTCTCTCTCCCTCTTTCTCTCACACTCAGGGTTCAAGAGGAAGGAGTTCCGTGGTAAGCTGGCTATCGCCATCACGGCCAACTTTGTCAACAGGAACACCACGGCCGAGGCCAAGGTGGAGGAGATCAGTGGTGTGGCCTTCATCTTTAACCAGAAGTTCTTCCTGGACCTCAAAGAGGAGACAGGTGGGCCTGAGATCCCCCACAGCCAATGAGTCAGCCAGAGGAGCAGACTGCCCCTAGAATGCACTTAAATTCACACATTGTCAAACAACAGCAATCTTCAACCCTGTCATTATCATGGGGGGGTTTAACCTTCCTGTTTGTGTCTGTCATTTGTTGCAGGTATTGACCTGGAGAACATTGTGTACTACAAGGACAACACACACTACTTTGTCATGACAGCAAAGAAGCAGAGCCTACTGGACAAGGGTGTCATCATTCATGTGAGCAAACATTGTTTAGATCAGGGATCATCAACTAGATTCAGACTCGGGTATGATTTTTCCTGCTGTCTGAGGGTGTTGTATTCAGATGTGTGTGTGAGAAAGGAAGAGAAATAGAGAGAGGGGGAGAGAGAAGGAGAGGTGAGGAGTTAATAGAGAAGGGTGCTGGGTCGGAGGAATCTCATCCTTGGTGGTCTGCCAGCTGAACAGACCATGAGCCGGGCGGGCACCACAATGACATCCATGAAAGCTAAGTGTTATAAACATCCCTAAAGGAGCACATATTTCACTTGCTTATGAATCCCTCGCTCTCACTTCAATTTGCCAGGGTTTTGCATGAGTCATCCCATGAATTCATTCATAAAGACAATGTGGGACTTTGAGACTGGCGTCACAGTACAATTTAAAGAGCATCCATCTTTAATGGTCCTCTAATATACAAGGTGAATAACTGTTGTTACACCTAGGGTATCAATGTTGCATCTCATTTTGCCTCTTTTACTTAATCCTTTTGGTCATGTTCTCTCATAAACACAATTCCCCTGACTTTGTCTCGTAGGACTACATAGACACAGAGATGCTGCTGAGCAGTGAGAATGTGAACCAGGAAGCTCTGCTGGGTTACGCCCGCGAAGCTGCTGACTTTGGCACCAACTACCAGCTTCCCACGCTGGACTTTGCCATAAATGCCTGTGGCCAGCCGGACGTGGCCATGTTTGACTTTACCAGCATGTATGCCTCGGAGAACGCAGCGCTGGTCAGAGAACGCTTCGGACATCAGCTACTGGTAGCACTGGTTGGGGACAGCTTGTTAGAGGTTAGGAGGCTGTGACAACAGGGTTCAATCATGCTTTAAAATAGTTGGACATTAATACTGTATGTTCAGCTAAATGTACTGTTATGCTGATGTTATGTGTCTGTGTGTGCAGCCGTTCTGGCCAATGGGTACAGGGTGTGCGAGAGGCTTCCTGGCTGCTTTTGACTCAGCCTGGATGGTGAAAAGGTGGGCTGAGGGCAGGACCCCTCTGGAGGTGCTAGCTGAGAGGTCAGTGGTCAGTACACACACACACACACACACACACACACACACACACACACACACACACACACACACACACACACACACACACACACACACACACACACACACACTAAATATATATATTTCTCCAGGGAGAGTCTTTACAGAATCCTGCCGCAGACAACCACTGAAAACATTGGCAAAAACTTTGAGCAGTACACCATTGACCCGGGGACTCGGTATCCCAACCTCATCTCCACCTGTGTCAGGCAAAACCAGGTACGAAGGCCATTCTCAAGGATCACATTGCTTGTTGCAGTATTCACTTTCTGCTGTGACCAATATCAGATTCACCCTTAACATTGACACAAGAAGGATGGACTGTGCTTGTCTTCTTATCTCTTCTTCTGCCTAAATCTCAGCTGTGTCTCTTTGTTATTTCTTCCAGGTGCGTCACCTGTACATCAATGGCGAGCTGCCAGTGAAGTCGTGCTCTCTGGAGCGTAATGGTACAATACGTCGCCCTGTGAACCTGGCCAGACGAGGTGAGCCACACACACGATACAGGAGAGGCCAGAGAGACTGTGGAGTTGGGAGGCTTTAGTACAGTGTTTGGATACCGCTGTCTAGTATGGACTTACCTCTGATCCAGTGCATGGCTCCAACCTACAGAACATGTTGTGATGTCTATTCAACTGGTTCAAGTAACTCGAAAATGATGACGGATGAGTCCCTTGGGTTTCATGGGCCCAAATATCTGCAGCACTCATTCATTCAGTGGCTATTTAACCAAAAAGTAGGAGCAGATAAGCCATTCCACTCTAGTTCTATTGAGTTCTCTCCCGTTCCCTGTGCTCTGGGAGTGTTCTGAGACAGAGGCCCACAGAAGTTTTAAGGTGAGGCAGACCTTTTCTCTCGCTAACAGCAGTGTCAGACTGAGGACGAGCCCCATGAATCTCTGCTTAGGAAATAAGTCGCCGTCTGAGGTTTGTTTTTTTCAATGATCCATGGTGAGAGGGGGGTGTTGGTGAAGCCTCTTGACTGTGGACAGGGTCATATAGGGTACAGACCCTCCCCCCTATATTCATCATTTAATTGGAGGCCAAAGCTGTGGTTCTGTGTATTGTGAAAAGGAAAAACGTGACTTGATACACTAGTAGTTAAACGCATCTGTGATATCTTTAGGATGATCTCAGATACCAGACCTAACAAAGTCTAGCTGGTTACGTTTCAAGATATTTTTGGTCCCATGGATCATGTTAAACATGAGTACGGTCTCCATCATCAGAAAATGTTTCTTCCATGTATACAGTATATCTTTAAGCACACCCTGGCCTCTACATAATGCACCAAACACAATGTTACACAACCATGGGTCCTATTACACAATGACAGACAGGTTCAACATGTCCTGACAGAGTCATATGCATACCTCAGCCCCTATTCTAACTTACCTCTTATCAGTCTTACCTCTCATTAACGTCACCTGCTGTCACTGTCCCACATCTATGATCTCACTTCCTGTTAGCTCTGTGTTTGTGTTGCCGGGTGAGTGGGTGGGTGGCTGTTAGCTGGGTTGTGTTTAGTATTTTATTTATTTGGATCCCCATCAGCTTTCGCAGAAGCATCAGCTACTCTTCCTGTTGTCCACAAAAACACAACACACGACAAGTGACAAAACACTGATACACTGGTAGACAAGGACAGTCACACAAATGTCAAATAGGGAAATAGAAAACAAACATCTATGTTCTTCTTATTGGACCAGCTTAGGTAGTGCCTTCCATTTTCACGCCATTTTCACCCTACTGAACACTTTGTTCCTGTCTGTGTGTAGAGTCGGAGATCAGGCCGGGCAGGCTGCTGACGTGGTGTCAGAAACAGACCGAGGGCTACAGGAACGTGAGCGTCACAGACCTGACCACCTCGTGGCAGAGCGGCCTGGCTCTCTGTGCCCTCATCCACCGGTTCAGATCCCACCTCATGTATGTAGAGCAAAACACTGCAACACACAACTACCCTGTTAACCACCACAGTAAGACTGGCCTCATGTACCTTCCTGTAACTGTAAATGACCTCCATGTGTGAGATTTCTTCATGTCACACCCTGGCATGTAGCACTTTGTCATTGTAAGTCGATAGACTGGCTCCTCATAAAATGCCTCTATGGCATATTGTGTAATGGGGAATTTCTACATTAGGCTAACATTTACATCAAGACACCAGTAATAGCACAACTTCTTACACCGTAATATTGTCTCCTTCTGACGGTGTCTAATGTAAACTATGTCAGGCATGAAAGTATGTCAATGTATGTCCTGGTGTACTATCTACACACAAGCCCCTGCCTCTCACTCACAGCCCATCTTTGTGTGAGAGTAAATGTATGTCCTGGTGTACTATCTACACACAAGCCCCTGCCTCTCACTCACAGCCCATCTTTGTGTGAGAGTAAATGTATGTCCTGGTGTACTATCTACACACAAGCCCCTGCCTCTCACTCACAGCCCATCTATGTGTGAGTAAATGTAAGTGGTGGGTGTGAATGACTTTTGAGATTCATCGAAGAGCCTTTTTCCCAATGTTAGTTCTCTCTCTCTCTGTCTCTCTCTGTCTCTGTGTGTGTGTGTGTGTGTGTGTGTGTGTGTGTGTGTGTGTGTGTGTGTGTGTGTGTGTTACTGATAGGTGTGATGAAACAGAGCACACAGAAGACACAACTGCATTTAGAGAAACCCTATAGTATGTGAACGGGAGTTTGGAAAGCATAACTATGTATTACATGTCACACTCAGTTTGTAGGGCAGTTTGTTATTTATGACTTCTTCTTTGTGGTAAAGGGAGGGCTACACTGCTAGTCTAGAACTGTTTCATAACTTATATGTTGACACCAGCTTAGTCTTCACCTAGTTACCCACACAACATTACAACAACATCGCGTGATATCATTTCAATCGGTTTCCCTCAGAGAGTTTGATTCGCTGAATGAGGAGGATTCGGCTAACAACCTCCAGCTGGCATGTGACCTGGCTGAGCAGGAGTTTGGGATCCGGCCCTTCACCACTGGGGTGGAGATGGCTGCTGGTCAGGAACCAGACAAGACCAGAATGGTCACCTACCTCTCCAAGTTTTACGAGCTGTTCCGTGGCACCCCCCTGCCCGTCTCAGGTACGCCTCACACCCCTCACCCCATCCCCCAGCAGACACGTGTGTCCTGAAGCCCCAGACTTCAGATTTCACTCCTGCACACACCCACACAGATTTGCACACACACACACACACACACACACACACACACACACACACACACACACACACACACACACACACACACACACACACACACACACACACACACACACACACACACACACACACACACACACACACACACACACACACAGTAGCAGCCCTTTAAATCATCAGGTCTTTTTTGAAGGCTCCTTCCCATGTCAGAGTTATTTTTAAATGCAGCAGAAGCATTTGGCTCTGAACACTTCATTAGGAGGAGCAGACAGGGTGGAGAGGCATAAGGTCCTACTGCTCTGCCCTGGCCACTGGCAGGTGTATGCTCCCCCTGTAGACACACACACTCACACACACATTCATGCTACACTTACATCACAACGGCTGCCACCAGACTCTCATTATTATTGCTTAATACTGCACAATTTAAATACTAGCACCCCTATCCCCATTCCCCATAATGAGTGTAAATATTGGACTATAAATTGTGCCTTCCTGTATTATACTTATAGTAAAATGTTTATTCTATTCTACTGAGCCATTTACTTGATGTTCATATTCTTATCATTTCTTATTTCTTATTGTTGTTGCATTGTCAAGAAGGAACCTGCAAGTCAGCATTTATATGGACTGTGTATACCATGTGTAGTCCGTACATACGAATAATAACAAAACCTGAAACTTCACACTTTAGCACCTCGTCATTGTCACCCTCGAAGGCCCTCCCACTCCACTGTGTCCACTGTATTAAAAGCCCAGCCTCTCACTTTTTCTGTTTTCACCGGAGCCATTTCTTTACATATCAAGCTGTCTCTGTCCTTAATGTAATTCATCCCTGACCCCTGCTTTCTTTCAGATAAGTTATGTCTTTCTAGAGACACTTTTGCCGGTGTGTAAGAGGGTATGAGATTTCATCTAGCTTCCTTTGAAAGGAGCTCTGCGTTGCACAACCTTATCAGTCACATTGTCTGGCATGAGAGGAATGCACATCTGCCCAGCACAGTGTAGGTTACCTTACAGATAGTTTCTGAGTCTAGGGTGTCTGTAGAGAAAACACTATACCTTACTCCAGTTTCTGGTCTGAGATGCCTAAGGTGAACAGAGCATATTATTGCCACAGGGACATCAGTTACTAGCTTTATGGTCTCTGTGAGGTCACATGATATGCCTCTCTCCACAGCAAAGCTGGTTTCCCACATGATGGAATGAGGATGTACTATTTAGCAATAATTGTATACATTCTTATGATCGGAAGTGAAGTGTTCCCAGTATTGGTTTCCACAAAAAAAAGCCCTTTATTTATTTGGTGGCATTTCTCAGGAAAAGCAGATGGTCTGGCCCCATCTGGTTCTTTCCAACACAATAATATTAGGTTTCTTTTAGACACCATGTTAAAAAAAACATTGGCCATTGCTTTTATTTGGCATTCATGGCTGAGCTCCGTGGAATATATCATACCTTTTAATGCATTCGTGTTTCATTGCAGATTCTAGAGGGGCCGACGAAAACAGTGAAGACTATCCTTCAAAGGCAGTCAGAAGTATGAACAAAGTTCTGAACTTGGTACCAAGAAAAAGGGTACCAAAGGTAATCCCACTCCTCTCTCAAAGGTGCCTGTCTGCCTTGATCACTACTGCAACTTGAGAGCCATTTCAGCCTCCCTGTTATCATTTCAAAAGTCACTTCATTTGAATAAGTGGACAGTATTGGGACCTTCCACAAGTTACATGTATTCTTGGAGAGTTTTTTTGAGATGGGCTCTTTTTAATTTAGTTCACTTTCATGTTGAATCTTTTTACCATTGAGTGCAGTCTGAAATATTTAGTCATATACTATGGCCTGTTTGTTTTCTTTCAGGATGAGAAGAAGCTAGAAGATACTGACCCAACGTACAAAAGGAGACGAAAAGTCTGCAGTTATTTGGAAGAGGTAGTTATTATCATCAACTACAATTTCATAATGCCATTCTAAGTGCACCAACGTCAAATACGACAAAATACCATTTACTTTGGCCCTGATAACTCAAGTCACTATTTCTCATGACAGGCAACCAACTTCTCCAGTCAGAGTGCGTCCTGTGTGGGTGAGGGGAGGGGGGTTAAGGAGAACAAGGTCCGCTCCATGGCCAGCCAACTCCTGTCCAAGTTTGAGGAGAGCAACCCCAGCTTCACCCTCCGGAGACAGGTCAGAACCACCAAGATATGTCCTCCATTCCCCATCCTCAGGACACTGTCAGTTTTGGACAGTGTCCTCCATAGCTTATACAGTACTGTAGTATGGTATAGTACCTGGCATGTTTCTTCTCAGATGCCTTAAACCACAGTGTGCTATAGAACAGAGGCGTCACTACAGACACCCTAGTTCGATTCCAGGCTGTATCACAACCGGCTGTGATTGAGAGTCCCATAGGGCTGTGCACAATTGGCCCAGCGCCATCCGGGTTTGGCCGATGTAGGCCGTCATTGTAAATAAGAATTTGTTCTTAACTTATCTTGCAAGTCACTTTCTCTCTTTTCTTCCTTTTCTGTCTTTCTACTAACCTTTTTCTTTGGCTTTGTTTCTGGCTGACAAACCCCATCAGTCTCAGTGTGATTGGGGTTCTGAGAGGGCCTCTCGGCCACGCTCCATGGACATGACTGAGACCCCACGCTTCACCAACCTCAGGCAGCAGACCCCACTCAACCCTCCCCCCAAGACACAGGTAGAGGACTGGAGCAGCCTGGTCAACATACTGTAATACACACGCATACCCATGCTAATACACTCTGCAGAACACACACTGTCACTCAGTTTTGGTATACACTCACTCACAAACCAGTCATCCTCTACCTGGAGTGAGAGTGTTTAATGCTCCCTGTGGGTTGGAAATGAAAAATAAGCCCCCCAGTGAAGTAGATTCACACGATAAAGAAAAGCATGGGGCATAAATCTCCCTCCTATTCTCTCCAGCTGTTAAACTACTGGAGCCTGTTAGCTGCAATTGCTTCTTGTTTTTTCATCATGCTTACCCTGAGTTGACGGAGAGCCATAGAACTGCAGCTCACATGTGCTGTGTGTTTCCAGTTTCCGTCTGCAACCTGTGCCAAATTTGCAGCTGAGTGCATCGCTCGGCCCCCACCACAGCCTCCTCCCAAACCCAAGCTCTCTCCCCAGCTCCAAGCCCAGCTTCAGTCTCAGCACCAGCCCCAACCCCAGTTCCAGCCCCAACCTAAGCTCCAACCCCCATCCATCCCAAATCCCACCCTCAGGAAGGTCAGACAGGCTGATCAGACATGTGCTCAGACGCAACCTCAGACGCTTCCTCAAAAGCCAGAGAGCATAGAGTACCCTGGCTACTCTTCCTCCTGCCACTCTGCGGTCCTAGCCATGTCTAGAATGCTCCAACGCCTTCAGGAGGTGGAGGAAAAGATCACCCAGGTGACCTATTCCCCTCTCATTTCCTTTCCTCTCCTTTCCTTTCCATCTGTCCATTTCTCTTTGTCTGCTCTGTCTTTTTCTATTGTTATTGCCTCCTACTGTGTGATCATATAAGGCATCCTTTTTAGGAAAAGGCTGAATATGAGTGTTGAGATAATCATCGTGATTATACATTTAGCATTGTATAGCACATAGTCGGCTGGTGAAGTCAACCCCTAATCATCCACACTGACCACAATGGCAAGAACAGACCCACAGCCCTGGCAGAGACAAATAGGCACAGAGGCTGCTGACTGGCAAGTTTAGCCAGTGGGCTGCCCTTGTAGCCTTGTTCTGTGCCAGTCCTGTGTGTCTGTCTGTCTCTGTCTGGGTCTCAGTCTGCTGTTCCAGGAACACATGTCTAAGTGTGGAGTCATCTCTGCTGGTGTGTCAAATTAGTGTTAAAAAACTGCCACTCTACTCAACACAGCAACACTATTGTTCCCCACCACCCATTAAACAATGTGCCATCCAGCTCCTTCAGTGGGAAAGTAGGACCAAAGTCCACTTATCTTGCTTGATCATCACCTTTGACATTTTAGTAATTTGGCAGACGCTCTTATCCAGAGCGATTTACAATAAAGAGTGCATACATTTCATACTTTTATTTGTCCGTACATTATAACTGATTTGGGAGTTAATAATCTGCCTAATTCTGTTACTATTCAGACCCATTCATCAGACGGGGAGTATGTGGTACTGTGTTGCGGGTGCAGCTTTCTCTTTCTGATGCCTGTTCTTTGTCTCTGTGTCTCATGCTATGTGTCCTGCAGAAGAAAGCTCAGACCCAGAATGCTAGAGAGTTTCATAATAAAAGTATCAAGGAGAAAGCGGTCCACCTGAGAGCACTGTTCTCTGGGGATGTGACCTCTACGTCCCAGGTGACTATCTAACCCCTGAACTCTGAACACTCACCTCTCCCGTCCTTCAGTGTGTTTGTCGTGTTACATGCTCGGTCTTGTTTGCCATTACTGCTGCTGCACAGAGTTCATATAATCCTCCCTGTGTTGAAATTCAACATCCATCATCTCCAGAAGCATTACCTTTTTGGCGATGTCTTCATCAGCTGCTCAGAGTCTGTAGCAACAGAACACAGCTAGCGCAGGTGATTTCAGGTTATTGTAGGACACAGTGTTCTGCTATACAGATGTCGGATCTTAATTTGAGACAGTTTGCTAAAACAGGAAAATAATCCTGCAGCAACAGGATATTTTAATTATTATGTGGATTATAATTAATGGACATTTTTTTGTTTTTTTGTGTTGATACATTTTTCTTTAGGGCAAAGAAAGTCTGACATTTTAAAGTGGGAATTACAAACTTTAGAAACCTCTTTAAACCTTGAATATGCTGCACGTTTGCATTTCCTGCTGTGCAAGAAAATTCTCAGCAACAAAATAGTGATCAAATTAAGATCCTACACCTGTAATTTAAATCGCCTTCACTGTCAGTCAATATATGACTGTTTACGTTGTGGGTTTCAACAAGGCTTTTTTAAAACAATATAACGCCCTGTGAAAACACATCAGGCAGTTCGTTGTTTAAGCAGAAATAATTGTGAATCTATATTCCCACTGAGACAGACCTGCAGAAGAGAGGTCAGGCTGAAAACTAGGTAGCCTCCTCTCTCAGCTCTGTCTGTGATGGTAATTCGCCTACTCTGTGTGCTCAGAGACTCAGAGGGTTTCAGCATGGACACTGTTGAAAGGTTGCTCTGGGTTCTCTGTGCTTCACTGGAAGAGGCTGCAGTCATCAAACAAGGTGTTTCGTGCTAAAGTAGTCATCATACTGCAATTTCCATTACAGGAAAAGGTATTTCCTTGGTATTTTATCATCAAAAAAGAAACTGCTCACCTTCTTTAAATGAGTTTCCATCTCAGTGGAAACCAGGGTAAACTGTTGTGTTGAGGCTCAGCAGGTTGGGGTTTAGTTAATACTATGATAGGAGAGTGCCACGGAATACCTTTGCTTAAAGCCCCCTGTGCACACCATTTCTCATTGTAACTTATACCTAATTATTAACACTCAAAGTTCTCCTTTAACAATCCTCTCCCTCTCTTTTCATTTGCAAATCTCCCCTGTCCCATTCCTCACCTGGCCTGATTCTGATAAACAGGCCATTCCCTCAGAGTCTGATCCCATCCTCCCTAACCCCAGTCCAGAAGTCACCTCATTATACCTTTACCCAGAAATCACCCTTTCTGCCTTCTCACCTCCAAATCCCTATTCCTCATTCTCATCCTGTCTGCCCCAACCTCAGGTAAAAAAAATAACCTCTCACTGTCTTGTATGTGTTCCTATCACTGTGTGTCATGCTACAACCTTTGATCATTTAACATTTATGATGGCGAAATACACGTTTTATCTAAATCAGTCTGAATTTCCATTTCAATGGAATGCAGTGTCATGGAATATCAGGCATTTTAGGCTTGAGGCCCAACCCACTAAGCATGCAAACTCTAATTTAACCTCCATCTGATGCTCATAATATCTTCCTCTCTTTGACTTTCCCATTCCCACACTAGTCTGGATCTGCTAGACAGAGTCAGACCATTCCCTCACCTCACATCCTCCCTGCTCCCCATCCTAAAATCTCTTCATCAGTACTTTGTCCAGAAATCACCCTTTCTACATTTTCACCTCCTCATACATATTCTCCATCTTCCTCCTCTTCCTGTCTACTTCAACATCAGGTATAAATAACCACATCCATGTCTGTGTTTCAGCATGTCAAATCAAATCCAATTATATTTGTCACATGCGCCGAATACAGTAGTAGACTTTAGGGTGAAATGCGTGCTGTGTCCCTATCGTTGTGTGCTATGCTAAAACCTCTGTGATCATTCAATATTCATCATGCAGATATATTGCACATCTTTAATCTGTAGCACTGTAACTGAGTTGACATCGAAACTAATCTATCCCTTATCTGTCACTGAACTGTTAAACTAAGTTTTCTTCTCTGTTTCCTCTAATTACTTCATTCTTCATGGAAAACCAAAGACCAGTCAATCTGGGGCACTAGATATGCAGCTTTGTAAGAAGGAAATGCAAAGAGATCCCTTGAATGAGTCACATGTGGTGAGTGACTCTTTTGTGCCTCCAAACCATAGCACTATTTATGGCCACATCATTTCTATATGCAGAGCCTGCTGCCTCTCAGAGAAACACAACATGAAGTGCTGTCTGTTTGGTTTTAAACATGATGTAAATTGTATATATTTTAGAAGTATATATTTGTTTAACTTTGAATCTAATTTGCCTGTAAATTACAGTTGTAGTTATTAATATCACAGTCATGTTGCTGTTTCAGTGTCACAGCAGTGGCTCCACATATATATCTCAACAACAACGCACTGCAATACTACAACCAAAGCGAGAACCTGGTTTTAATAACGTCAAACAGGTATTTTGCCCCCAGCGCCACATGCCTGCTAAAGTAACTTGTACTATCCTCTAAATCACAAAGGACACGTGTAGACACAAAGGTCTAGCATGCAAGAAGCATTAGAGATGTTTTTTTAGCTATCCTGGGGCCTCTCATGCAATGGTTGAATATATTTTTGTGGTGCTGCACTTTGTGGGTTAGACTGCCCCTCCCTGTCCACAGATTTCTGATCATTTTGAGCCAGCGCCGTGCAGTCAGTGCAATCTGAAGCACCCAGACAGGCCCACCAGCTAACCATAATGAGAAAACATTCCCTCCTCTTCTGTGGCCATACTTTTGAGCTGAGACTCTTATTTTGATGAAAGAACTTTACTAATTTCCCCAACCGTGACCTTAGTCAGAGTACAAAGTAATCAAATCACTATCTATCTGTCTGTCTGCCTGTCTGCCTGTCTGTCTGCCTGCCTGCCTGCCTGCCTGCCTGCCTGCTTGCCTGCCTGCCTGCCTGCGAGCGAGCGATGTGGACTATCACTTTTGCTTTCATCATTCTGACCTTTATTCTTACTCTCTTTCTCCCTTCCTACCTCTCGTCCTCCCTGTCTTCCTCCTGTCTTTTCCTCCTTGCTGCATGTCAGAGGACGGTGGGGAAGGTGTCTCTGGCTATAGCAGCCAGGGCTGAGACGCTGGTCACCCTCTATGAGACTGACCACAGGCCTAAAGCCTCCTCCCCCTGTTCACCCCCAGCCTCTGCGCCTCTGTCTCCGGTAAGCATGTCTGGTTGAGCATGCAGCCACTCAGACTGTACCAGCCTTGAATAACAGCCCTTATCTAGGTGAAGAACATAGACTATGTCCCAGGCCCTGGCTCTGAATCAGATGAAGAGGGATTGTGTAAAATAAGGATTGGGATGATTATTCTTTGCAGGACTCTGACTCTTTATGCTTTGTGAACTAAAGGCCAAACTCGGCCATAAGGCCTTTTAGGGTCAAAGTTGTGGAATCTGATACAAGTGCATCACTCCCTTATTATCGTCATTTTCTGGGCTGACAACGTTTGTAGCACTGTCTGCCTCTCTGTTCTGTTTCCCAGGGTTCCTTGCGGAGGGAGTTCCCCGGGTCTGGTGACCAGTGTCACTCCTGTCAGAAGCGTGTGTACGTGGTGGAAAGGATCAGTGCTGAGGGACTTTATTTCCACAGGGAGTGCTTTCGCTGTGACACCTGTGGCTCCATCCTGCGCCAGGGAGGCCATGCCTTCGACTCTGAGCAGGGTATGTGTTTCCCAACACTAAGGTTTAGATGTTCGCTTGCTGTCAATCAATCAATCTATCAAATCAGCAGTTGTGACAAAGTGCTATACAGATACCAAGCCTAAAACCCTAAAGAGCAATCAATGCAGATGTAGGGGCACGGTGGCTAGGAAAAACTCCCTAGAAAGGAAGGAGCCTAGGAAGAAACCTAGAGAGGAACCAGGCTCTGAGGGGTGACCAGTCCTCTTCTGTCTGTGCCGGGTAGAGATAATTAACTGTTTATGTGCCAATTTTTCTAAATCCTCCTTTGATCATGTTCAATTAGGCAAGTTGTACTGCAAGCTGCACTTCACACAACGTAAAAATGGAATGAACCATCGGAGGACATTCAATTCACATCTGGTAATTGTTCTCGATCATTCAATCATCCACTTGCCATTTTCATTTTGATGTTCATTTGTGGGACATCTTTGTGACTAAATGGGTCTTTCCCTCAGGGAGCCGGGGTTCAGAAGGGATCAGAGACACAGACTCCTGATTGTGACACAACAGAAGGACGGCAGAGCCAGTCACCAGGTACCATCAGCTCCCGCCTGAGGAAGTGCCTGAGCTGGCCCCTGAGTGTGACCCGGGCTGTGTGTGACTCCCCCCGCCTCCTGTCTCGCTGGGTGCATGGTACAGCCCAGGCTGTGGGCCTCCACTTTAGAGCCAATGTGGAGGACTATGTCTTCCTGTATGAGCTGCTGAGCCTGGGAGTGCCCCTGCTGTTCATGCTCCAGGAGGTGCTGCTGCAGATGTACTCTGAAACCGGGCCTATCTCCCAGTCCATCCAGCCCCTACTGCTGTGGCTGGAGGAACACCTAGGCCATAGGCTCATGTAGAGGCCCACCAGGGAGGAAAGCCTAATCCTAACCCTAACCCTATCCCTATCCCTATCCCTATCCCTAACCTTCATGCAATAGGGTCTGAAGCCTGGCCGAACATTAACTGGCGTATCTTGCATTTGTGCCATGTCATATGATGGCAAGCTACCGTTTGACCATGTGTACAAGCACCTTGTTAATATTTTCTCACAGAATATGTAGCTGTCAGTGCATTAGATCTAATCCTACACCAACCAAAGAACAAATAACATTTTCCAAGTGGTAGCTTGGTTTGTGATACGTGCGATGTTTTCATGAACATGACATTTTTCTTTATGATGAGGGGTAATGTTCTGTACATGGTTTCATGGTGGTCTAAATCATTTATGGTATGTGGTTGATATGACTGCTGAAATCATCCAATCTATATTGCTCTAGAGTTGAGTCTTTCAACAACTGGCTGTCAAAGTCGAGCCAGTTTTTACATGGCTTAACTCAGGTTATGACAGATTTGTTTGTGTGGAAAAAGTAATCTAAATGAAAAGACTGACTTGAAGCACTTTAACTTGGGGAGCTGCCTTGATCTGTGGCTGATGCCTGATGAATGGTGTGGGAGTTAATGGCTGCCTAATGGCTGTCCAGGCCTTGGATAATGACTAGTGCTGACGCTGCACGTTTACTAAACCCTGCTGAACTCACAGGTCGGGGTCTGGGTCGGGGGCCAACGTGGATCTGTGCTCGACAAGGTTTTCTCATCTTTTTTTCAATTTCAATATTGTTTGACACGAATTAAAATGTTTATGTTTTTATTGTAAGATCTCGTATGACACCGTGACCATAGTGTACTTTCGCTACACATTATGATAACTTTTATTGCTTTATTTTATGGCCCAGTGCCTCCAGTATTTTTGTGCATTGTCTGTTGTACTTAAAAAGGGGAAAAGGTTTCATGAACATGGGCTTTGGTTTACTACTCCAGTTCATGGACTGTTTAATGCTTACTCATTGCTGCCACCTGTTGGTGAAACAGATGCAAGGCCAAATTCTATTTACTGTATGATCAGGTGGAATAAGAGACAATCTTCTAAAGAGTTGTTGTATGCTTGTAATAGAGGAGGTTCTTCTTCATTTTTATTATTTGTACAGGTCTATTTCACATCAATATGTTTTTCAGAATGTTAAGAATATTGCTGAATTGAATTGTTCAGAAGGACTGAATCAGACATGATAACACAGGCTATGTTTGAATGCTGTGGTGTGTATGTGCTTGCCACTCATCTCACTGTTAATAACCATGTTAAGTATGATAGCAGGATCTCAGCTTTATTACCAATACAAATTCCAAAGATGCAGTTGGTGCACTTTAAAAATGAGAAGTGTTTTCAGCCCTAACCAGAAGTTACATCATTCATGCAGTACACTGTACAGTGCTAAATTGCATGTTGTTGAATAGCACAATCTCATGTTATCTAACAATTACAAAGTTTCTATGCATTTGAACTGGATTTGATCCTTCCTCTGATTTTTCTCTATATTCTAACCTACTATATTTCCTTCCTTTCATTTCTATTCTTGTTCACTTGGAAGTCTATTTTCAACTTTCTGATGATGGGTCTCCTGATTGGTTAGGAGACATGCCATTCTGAAGGTGATCACCTGCATGGTCACATGGTTTTGTGAACAATATTTTGGAGTGGATGCTTTGTTAGATTAGTCCAATTACTGTCAGCATTTCCACACACAAGTAAAAAATGCTTCTAATCCCTGTGTTTGAGCTACCGACAGCAGTTTTTAGCATAGGATTTTTCTATTTCGTCTGCATCCGCCGATATTAGATCCCAAAAACGATTCTTCTCACAGAAATGTCTAATCTACAAACTATTATGATCGTACCCCGAAAGGCTGAGAATCTCACAAACACGTAAATGTAATCTGGTCTGCTCTATGACGCTCATAAGCCAATCAAGAGTTGTTAGGAGGTAAGAGGTTCTTCTTAGTAGATCATAGGAAATCTCAGGACATAGTGTCTATAAACTCACATAGTTGCTGTCACAAACTCCATACTCCACACAGTTGTCACTGACTAGTTGGATATTAATTTCCCACTAAGCAAACCATTTTTGAATTTACAATTGTAATTATTATATACTCATTTTTAATCAGCCTTTTTTGGGGCTGGGCCTTGTTTTTTTTATAGACATTTGTCAATAAAACTCATGAATGCAACTGTTTATGTCAAATGTTATGTTCTACTTGTAGCCCTGGTTGTCCTGAAAATAAAATGGTAAAACACGTCAATGTGAGGCTAAATATGTGGGATTCCCTGGAACCTATGAAGTTATTAAACTACTAATGTCTGTGTCCTGCACCCCCAGCAGAACCATAACTACAGCACACACTTGTTATAGGTTGAAACGCATCATAATACCATGATGTTCAAAGTCACACCTTCTAAGAGACTGTCTTTTCAGTGTCTGCATGCATAACAAGGAAACTGTGGTGTTCGGACTACATTGGTCTTCCCGAGTGCATGTTGAACGATTGACAGACAGCTTTCTGTCATGTAAAGGCTTTTTCTCCCATCTTTTGCCATCTTTCTTTCTCTCTTCCAGACGCTGTCACCCAGGATAACTTTTTCTTGACCCACACAAACAAAGGGAATGAATCTCCCAACAGGTTCATAGCTCATGTTGTCTTAAATGAATACATGGAACAATGTTTTATGGGACTTCAAATGCAGCCTGCTTTTCTCATGGAGATTCTGTGTTGCTTTATGTATGGCCTAAAGCAACAAATGTAAATAAAGTGATTTGTCATCTTGATCCAGTTTACTGTCATTCTTTCATAATATCACAATGATGTTCTCCCCATGGGTTGATATGGCACATAGAATAGTACAGTTAGGGGTAACACGTTTAAGTCGAGCCGTTCAGCATCACATAGTATACAGGCTCAGTACTCAAAGTAAATCCTAAACATCAACTCCTTTTACAGAGCATGTCCTATATTTAGTCTACTTACCATGTCTAGTCTCCTAAATTAAGATGTATGATTGGATGGGTTAAGTTCCTCTGTCCCAGGCGGACATGTTCCTGGATGGGTTCCTGGAGCTCTTTCTGGATCCGTGAGAGCCAGAAAGGATTCTTTTGTGATGAGGTCAAAGGGGACATGACAAACCATACAACTCTCTCCCCAGCCAGTCCACTGTAGTCCTGCCAGATATGGTTCATGGTTCTCACAGGAGGGAGTCAGTTCTCTTTCCCCATATGCTCCATCAGTGTCTTGTGTCTTATTCAACAGCCATGAAATCATCTCTCATCATACCTGATTAAGATGTTTTATTGTGACATACAGTACACAGGATAGGTGCAGTGAAATGTGTTGTTTTACAGGGTCAGCCATAGTAGTACAGCACCCCTGGAGCAAATGAGGGTTAAGTGCCTTGCTCAAGGGCACTTCGACAGACTTTTCACCTTGTCGGCTCGGGTATACGAACCAGAGACTTTCGCTTACTGGCCCAATGCTCTAACCTCTATGCTACATGCCACCCTACACCACTAGAATACCTTTTTTTTTAAAGCATCTACTTTAGAATTTTAAGTGTTTTAAAAAAAATTGTGTGTACTGTTTATAAAGAATACAATTATTTCAAAGGAAACATACAGTCAATGTATTATACTAGCTGCCAAAGCATATGTCCCTGGCTGTATTATCACCAGTATCCAATACCTTCCATTAGCTTTGCTTTTAAGGGGAAAGCTTGATTTAATGTAATCACAACAGAGGTACATACTATTGAAGCACTCTTTTTTTCTAGTATCATCCACTTGTCCCTTCAACCTATCACAGCCTGGACATTTTGTTCAGAAGCTTTGCATCACAAGGTATGACGGACCAATGGTGTGTGTGCTGTGATGTAATCAAAGCTACTGGGGTCAGCAGGTTATGCCTCACTCCCTCCTCCAGTACGGCAGAGATCAGGGGGAAGCTGAGGAAATGTGACCCTTAAAAACATTGAAACGTCTACAGAAGGCCAAGTGTTTCTTGACTAAATAACAATGGAGGTTTGTAAAAGCAATGTATTCAGTGAGATAAATCATGACACACACAGGTATGTGTCTCTTTGGTGTTGTATAAAAGTAGATATTTTATTTCATTAATCTGCTGCCTTCAGAGCATTCAACCCTTAGCATAGATTTGAGATTGTCAATTGAGAAATGCCAACTGTTTTACCTCAGCCATTGGAGCTATCAAGTCAAGGGTAAATGTGCATAGCTGACATTATTTAGTAATTGAGTGATCAACAGGATAGAATATAATAAATAATTTGTAAAAAATGAAAAAAACTGTTTATGCAAGCGGGATCCAGGGGCAAGCTACAATTTTTTAAGTGGCATTTGAGCTATTTAATGTCTCCAGAAATTACAGAACAATTACTTGCAAAGGGAAATTACACTCAACTGAAGTGGCACACTCTCTTGACAGTCAATTTGAGTTGACCGCCTTTGACATGGCATTTTCTATTCAGCAGCCGTGCTTTGTAAATCACTGCCTTATAGTAATATGCAGCTGGTTAAGGGACTGAGAACTGTTTTTCCTATCTGGCCTGGATGAGACTAACGTTGAGCCTCTGATGCCACCCACTGGCGGAATCACTGTTTCCAATAACAGTGTGATATGGCTTCACTTTCTACTCTGACTCACACCTTCCCCTCAGCCTGATCCCTGATCTATGCCACTGTCCCAGGAGAGGGAGGGTGATGAGATATTAATATATAGTGCCTGTATGTGCGGGTATGTATGTTTGCCTGTGTCTCTCACTCTCCCCTACTTTGTCTCTCCTCTGCCACTATACTGCATGTCTGCCTCTCTGTCTGTAAGGTCTTCCTCTCTTGTCTCCACCATTTCCTTTTCCTGTTGTACCTCTTGCCCCTTCCTTCCTCCTCTGTCATCACCCGTTGCTGTGCAGCTCTGCTACGTAATAGCAATACCCTCTGGACTCTAGTTCTCACAGTAACTTTTGTGACCTCAACTCTGGGAAAATAAACTAAATGGATCAAATTACGTTATCTAAGTTATTAACTGATCACGTATGAGTCATTTACGGGTTGGCAACTACCATCTACCACAGCTCATAACAGTGTAATGATTCTATCCTACTGATTCTATTTCATGTCCTCTAATATGTCATTGGAACAGGTAACCACTAGAAAGCACTGTTGTTTAGAAAGAGGCTCATATCAAGAGATCATGGAAATGACCCAAAAATGCCTCTATGTAATTGTCTAATATGTGGGTTCAGGCATTGGCCAGCATAAACATGTTAAAAAGAACCAAGGCCTACAGCATACCAATAGAATTGGAAACACTTTCTTTCTCTTTCTGTCTCCAACTTTCTCACTTGTTCAGCTCACTGAACCAGTTAAACCATCAGCTTCAGGCAGGTTTATGTTGGTATCACAATATGCATGGTGGCTGATTTGATATCTCTCCTATCAGACCACACTGGCTGCTCCATGCTTAATGTCATTCACAACAGGATGAAATCTTGCCTGAATAATCGTATTGCTCAAGGGAGGGTCTGTTTGATCCCCAGTGTTTGGCTCCTATCATATGGCTCACCTCTCTATTGTAAGATAAGGCAGCTTGGTGACAAACAGGCCAAGTTTTACAGGACAGACTGCGTTATCTTCCCAATGGAAAGGTTAAGGTGCTCTGAATACCACGACCATCAGTCACATCTCAATCTGACAAACAATGTGACCGTGTGCCAACCTGTCAGATCCAACATGTGACCAATACTGAGACAGATTCTAATGAAATCTATCAGTTGAAGGAAATTAAAAAGTTCTGTTTCTATTTTAGGAACTTGCTAAATAGCTAGCTATCAGTTGTGATAACCACTTCTATTAATTTGTTTCATACATTTTGTATAACCATACCTCTTGATGTCAGTTATTTATCATGGAACAGATGCTTGGGCAAGTGGAGGTACCAGATGCTATATAATACAGTACCTAAGGGTTATCTGCCTATTAACTGGCTAGTGATATTAAATTAAATTACCAGCTGAGAACAAATCATGCAAAGTCATTTAGACTCGGCACACACTCCTTGCTTACGTAATTGAAGAGAACAGAGATGCAGTTTAAAAGCATTTAGCCCAACCAAACTGCACAGATGATCTCTTTGGCATTGGATTACTTGTCTGTCACGGACACAGCATTTAATGCCTGGAGATGGAATTGGTGAGAGCTGGGGTTAATTGAGACCAGTTATGGAGGGCAAGTCAAGTATCACAGTGATAACTCAAGTCTGTTTTGATGTGTGCACATGTGTTTGTGTGTGTCACCGCTGCATCTGAGGAGCCCTCTGCCTGTGAACTTGACCGTCCTTAACCTGGTCACCGTTCTGAAACAACAGCACTGCATCAATCAAAATACATGTTGTTAATTCAGTACGTTATGATCAGCGTGTTCTGGGAGTCCACCTGCGAGCCGCACTCATGACCTAAGGGTTCAGATGAGACAGTAGTCCGTGGTGTAGGTTGACAGGGTGCATGGCCCTGGATGGTGGATAGAGAGGTGGGACTCCACTGAGAGGAAAGGGAGCGTTTTAGAGTTGTGTTCTTTGTTATTCTTTGTGTCTGTGGAGATGACCACAGCGGGGAGTTTAGAAGGCACAGAGGAGGCCGGATGCTGAGGTCGAGGGGATGTGGAGGTGTAAGGCGGAGGGCTGTGGGCTCAGCGCTCAGCTCTCCCACTCCTCTTTAACGTGCTCCTCGTGCCTCACACCACAGCAGGATCCTCCAGCACAGGGGAAAACCTAACAGAGCTGACACGGCCATGGGAGAACACATGCACTGACAAATAATCACACAAGCACTATAACAGATCTCTCTCATTAATTGTATCTAGTCTAAAGAGTTACATTCCCACCTCCGCATGTGATCAACACAACAGAAGCTGCAGGGACATGTTGAATGTGATTTCAGAAACGTATCTCTAACAGCAGAGCAAAGACCGATATGAGGTTTCAGTCATGCAAAGAATATATGAAGTGGCCCTGCTCTTACCCCTCACTGTCTTTCACAGAACTGAGTATGGCACAGCAAGGGGCATTGGTAGAATGCTGGTGTAAAATGGAATCCACTGCAGAGGTCATTGTTCGTTGTTGTATCTGCCTGTCCGCTCTGCTCATCCCCGTGGACTGCAATGTGACTGTGGATTGACCCTGAGAGCATTTCATATTTTCATGTAAATGCCCTTATCTTAAATGGAAGAAAACTGTCGTTCACACAGGTTATATAATAACAATGATTAGCATTAAAAAAGAACAGCAATCTGAGGCTGAAATTGCAATGAAATTACAGAAGCTGTGAGTGGCAATGAAAATAGAACGCTGTGGAGAGGATAAGTAAATAAAATTCATATTTTCATTTTCTTAGCACTTTCCAAATCATTCCCTTAAATGAAACAAGACAAATGTTCCCATAAGCAAAAAAACCCACATTGTTACAGTAAATGTATCTCAGAAGAGTAATATCTACATGTGTTAATTATAAACCATGTTGCAGGTGAAATAATGTATCTAGGACTTCTATTCCTTTTGCTGTATGACTCCTGATGGCAGAAGAAAAACCTATAAGTTGGTAAGCATGCTCTTAGTCATATCAGTTGAGTGCTAATATGAGTCAATTTGATTATGTCATTCTTAAAGCCTGCCTTAAAACAAGCTTCTATGAGCATATCTGTCCATCTCTTGTCAAATAGGAGAACGTCAGTCTAGTGAGAAATGCATTTGAAAGCTTGGTCAGATGGGTCAAACTCAATGTTAGAGCTCTTGGGTGAAGTGGCCCCAGACGTCCTGACCAGAGGGGCTCCTCACTGTCTGCACCAGTGCCATGCCACAGATAGTCCAACAGTACTGCATGGGAAATGTCTCCTCTAATGACAGCCCAGGGCAAGGCCAGGGCCATTGTGCATTTTGTTTACATGGCTTTGTTCACATAATTGTATCAAAAGAGAGGGCAAAAGGGCTGCACAATAGGCCTTTTGTTCACCCAAAGGTTTTCATAAAACTGGACAGCAAGAGTATGTTACTATTCATGTAAAAACAACACACAAAAATGTATTTATTATCATCTGCATATTTGATTACATCCCAAGATGTTGGAGGTAAATAATGTGGCAGAAATGTGTAGGCCTGTGTTGTCAAGTAGGGGCTTGAATGTCCTTGCTTTGCTAACAGCTCCCACTTGCCTGGTCAGCTGTGCTAGCTAGACCAAGTTCACCAGATCATTAGCAGAACGAGGTAAATAAGCAATCATGTATTGATCTGGCTGAACACTGATTGAGTCCGCTGCCTTGGCTTACCCATTCTCCCCCATTAAGGATAGGGGTTCCTTGAACAAGTTTGTTACACTCCATGTTAGGACTGCAGAACGAGTGTGCTGTATATCATTGGTGATATTTCCTATATTGGCCTTGTTCTAGCCCCATGGAAACTCATGTTTAGCAAAAGTAAAATAAAACTGATGGGAGAATTATATTGCTGAAAGTAAATTAATCTGGATAGTGGAAAAATACGTTTGATAATTTCGCTGGACTTAATTTTCCTATGGATATAATCGAAAACCCTCTGATTCTTTTATATTATCGTCTCATGCTTCACTATACCGTTATTCCTCATAGCTGGACATAGGCTATCTTATTTTTTCCATATCCATAAAATGTGGGTGGGAACGGGATGTGTACGGGAATCAAATAACAGGGAGAAGTCGGATGGCTGCCCAAATACTTGGAATTCCGTTTCCGTCGTTGTCTATTCCGTAAACTTTGACAAGCAGAAAGTGGTGTTTCTATGATAGGCTACAACAGTCTCAATAGCTTGAATATCCAGTAAAAACTGGAAATGGCTTCTTCGCCACAGAAATCACCTTCTTCTCCCAAATCTCCGACTCCAAAATCACCACCTTCAAGAAAAAAAGATGACTCTTTCCTCGGAAAACTTGGGGGAACTTTGGCCAGAAGAAAAAAGGCAAAAGAAGGTTCGTTCATTAGGCTATATTTTTTGTATTTATTATTAAGGCATCTACATAAAAAGGTTGACATCACGAAAGCTAAAAAAAATATAGAAATAAAATACGATTCCTGTTGAACAGTAAGCTACATTAGGCTATATGCTATAAATAGACACATTCCACCGTTTTTTCCCTTCAGAATTAATCAGTTTGTTGAATAGATTAATTACAGTTTTTGCGTGAAAACAAGTTAAGAAACGTTGCTTTATGGTGCTTTCATGACAACTGGGAACTCGGAAAAAACTAGGTCAAATCATGGCGTATATGATCTTCATGTCGAAAATTCGGGGCTCCAGAAAGATGCCCGAGTTCCCGACTTTGAATTCCGATGTGGATGAAAAAAAAACATTCCCAGTCGGAGCTCGTCCCCCCCCAAGTTCCCAGTTGTCTTGAACACACTGAAGAATGAAGTCGGAGATTTCTGAGTTCACAGTTGTTTTGAACGCGGCAATAGTATCAGCCCACGAGTAATTGCTGAGGTGTGTCTATTTCCATGACGTCATTTTGTTATACGACAACGGGGATGGTGATTGAAAGGCCCTCTTCATGTTTGGTGTCTGAATCTATCATCAAATAACTTGTTTTTGGTGAGGGGGACAGGGTCTATTTGAGTTGTATTACATTGTGTTTGTCCAAGCCATAGCAGAAGACTGCTGTGTGTGTCTGTGTTTACAGTACACATGGCTGAGCTACTGCCATGTAAGGATAAGAGGCTGCTGATATTCCATCACAGATGTGTTCACCAAGGAATGAGGAAAAAGTTGCATGCTCTCTCCAGCACAACCACTGCCTGAGTTCAGACCAGAGGCTGCCAAGGCTTTCATAGTTTCACATTTATTTAAATCATACCTTCAATTAAGTATGAATTAGACAAGCACTTGAGTTTTCGTTGAATATTTTTGGTAAATGAGCAAGCATCAAGTATGATTAAATGTCTGAAGCACTATTATTGTTTATAATGTTTCTTGGAAGACACTTTGACCCCTTTTTTATTAATTACATTTGAAGTGTATCTGTTGATACAGACATGCCCTATATATACTCCTGAGGGGCATGTGAAAGTGAGTGTGCAGCTGAGCCCCATTCACCAAAATACTGAACAAATACCATCCAACCTGGTCCTGTAGGGGTCTGTTCCATGGAGGGCCTCTCCGCTGCCATGCCAGCAACATACAGTATTTCAATCATATGAGCGTTATTGTAAACCATGTTGTGTCTCTGCCTGTGAACTGAGGAACAGTCCTTTCAGATCAGAGAGACAGAGACAGACAGAGAGGTTTACATTATCCAGATGACGCTTTTGCGTTGGTTATACAATTTGTTGAGGAACCAAATGGATGCAGCTCTTTTAGTGTGAGGAAGGAGGAAGGTGTCTCTGTGGGTTAGGCCTGAACAGCAGAGGGAGATCTTGGTGTTGATTACTAACAGGATGTTGACATCTCCAGGGGGCTCTTTCTCTGTTTGGGAGGAAACTGAAAAAAAAACATCTAGAAGTTTGTTCTGCAGGCCTTTATCACGTTATGTTATGCAGCTCTACATCAGTGCTATAGGGATCTTACTGACATCAACTGGTCTGGACAGGAACTAGCAGTGCTGGCACCATGGCCAGACAGAGTGGTCAGGTTGTCACATCACCTGTGTGAATTCCCCACATGTGCCAATTTGCACAACGCCAGGCGAGGTAAGTGAAATGATCAGGGAAGGAGGCGGATGCTCAGGACAGCAGCGTGAGACCGAGCATAGATCTATGAACGCCTAGCAACTGGATGGAGAGGATGGCCTTGTCCTGTGTGGGGCGATGTGTCTCAGAGAGAAAGGTTTTTTTCAAAGAGGTAATAGCTCAGACCATGCTGATAGCCATCAGAGCAACTGACCATGAATGCTTAGTTAATAGACATACACTCTCTTACATCTACTCCAATTTACGGTAATAGTGTGATTGGCTCATTCTGGGAATCTCCCCATGTAGTATTATCACTGGCTACAATGAGGCGCTTCATCTTATTGATCAAAGCTAGACTGAGCTCTCTCTCTCCTGGCTAACCCGAACGTGACCAAAGATAACCGGTTATAATTAGAGACATGCGTTGTGAGCCAACTTTTCCTGGTAAGACCAATGTGCCATAATACTGACAACCTGGCATGAAGAGCACAGCTTAACCTGAAGAAAAGAGCCCTAAATTGGGTGGAATCAGTGTAGAGGACAACCTTAGGTGAGTGGAGGAAAGACTCACTCTCCCTGTTATTTGTGTACATGTGAGCTTTACTGCTGAGATGATGAGGGCCAATGTTGTGTGTTGCTGATGCTACTTGACTTGCCCTCCGATTTTCTCTGCTGGACACATTTTTCATGACTATTAACTCAATGGAGGTCTCAGCACAGTTGTATAATAATTAGCCTGTCACACATTGAGTCACGCCACTAAAGGTCTCTGCTTCTCTGCTTTTGCAGTGTCTGAGCTCCAGGAGGAGGGCATGAATGCCATCAACCTGCCACTCAGCCCCATCCCCTTTGAGCTGGACCCAGAGGACACCATGCTGGGTAAGGCCTCCACCTTCACTCCTGCAGTGTATCACATGCCCACGCGCACAGACACACACACACACACACACACACACACACACACACACACACACACACACACACACACACACACACACACACACACACACACACACACTCTCTCTCTTTCTCGCTCTTTCAAATCAAATTGTATTTGTCACATGCGCCGAATACAACAAGTGTAGACCTTACCATGAAATGCTTAGTTACAAGCCCTTAACCACCATTGCAGTTCAAGAAGAGTTAAGAAAATATTTACCAAATAAACTCAAGTAAAAAGTAACACAATAACGAGGCTATATACAGGGAGTACCGGTACCGAGTCAGTGTGCGGGGGTACAGGTTAGTTGAGGTCATTCTTTACAGCAGTCTTATGGTTTGAGGGTAGAAGCTGTTAAGGAGGTGTTTGGTCCTAGACTTGGCGCTCCGGTACCGCTTGCCGTGCGGTAGCAGAGAAAATAGTCTATGACTTGGGTGACTGGAGTCTCTGACAATTTTATGGGCTTTCCTCTGACACTGCCTATTATACAGGTCCTGGATGGCAGGAAACTTGGCCCCAGTAATGTACTGGGTCGTACGCACTACCTTCTGTAGGGCCTTACGATCAGATACTGAGCAGTTGCCATACCAGGTGGTGATGCAACCGGTCAGGATGCTCTCGATGGTGCAGCTGTAGGATCTGGGGACCCATGCTAAATCTTTTCAGTCTCCTGAGGGGGAAAAGGTTTTGTTGTGTCTTGTTCACGACTGTCTTGGTGTTTTTGGACCATGATAGTTCGTAGCTGATGTGGACAACAAGGAACTTGAAACTCTCGAGCTGCTCCACTACAGCCCTGTTGATGTTAACGGGGGCCTGTTTGGCTCACCTTTTCCTGTAGCCCACGATCAGCTCCTTTGTCTTGCTCACATTGAGGGAGAGGTTGTTGTCCTGGCACCACACAGCCAGTTCTCTGACCTCCTCCCTATAGGCCATCTTCATCATCGTGTCGTCAGCAAACTCTCATGCTCTATCTCGTGTGTGTGTGTGTGTGTGGTTCTAGAGGAGAATGAGGTCCGCACCATGGTTGACCCTAACTCCAGGAATGACCCCAAACTACAAGAACTGATGAAGGTGTGAGATATAAAATGACTGCCGTATGTCACAATCAAAGCATTGGAAAGCAATATTGTGCCTTATGAATGTACAGTTTGTATGTGCCTGTTAATTTCTATATAATGTTTTGTATGCAGGTACTCATAGACTGGATCAATGATGTGCTGGTGGGGGAGAGAATCATTGTCAAAGACCTGGCTGAGGACCTCTACGATGGGCAGGTTCTGCAGAAACTCTTTGGTAAAGTATTTAATTCCCTCCAAAACATCCCTTCTATGCTTGCAATGCAGCACTTTATCCTCTGGTATTTGTCTGATTCCAATTGGATCCATGTGTTCTCGTTGTATGTGACAATAAAACATATTTATTTATCTTTGTATTACAGAGAAGCTGGAGGGTGAGCGGCTGAATGTGGCTGAGGTGACCCAGTCTGAGATAGCCCAGAAGCAGAAGTTGCAGACAGTTCTGGAGAGGATAAACGACACTCTGAAGGTCTCAATCAGAAACATCAAATGGACCATTGACTGTAGGTGACATGTTTCACAGAGCGCTGTTTCACTCGAATCCCTAGTATTCTATTAATTTGTTAATAAACCATTTGGAATGTGTTGATCAAAATTATTATTATGCCAATGGTGTGTGTAAAAGACAATGTAAAGGTAATGTAATAAGGTCATTATTTTTTTTACCCTGCTTGTTTGGTCATTTTGTTGGGTGACAGAGAGGCACATAGAGAGTTCACATTGGACTAATCTGCACCCTGCTGACCCTCTGACATTATGACCATAGAAGTAATCCCTGTCTCAAGTGGTGGGAGGTCACGGTACATAGCAGGTCAACGAAAAAAAATCATTTTTCAATTTGATTTTTTGCCATGTTTATTTTTTAAGAATATGCTGAAGCCATGTTTTTTTCTCCATTGGTTTATTGTTCTTTGGTGTATTGCAACCTTCTAATTCTCTTACATTTCAGTTTAATTTTCGGTTTATCCTTTGTAGATGATCTAAAAGCACTTGAGGAAATCAATAGGATTGTTTCTGACTGTGATCAAAGGACAGCTAATCCCTTTGTTTTTCACTCATATCCTCCCATACACCATACAGGTTCTCTAAATAGTAAATGTAATATTTTTGTGGTAAATGAGCACGTTTGGAATTCCATCTTTCAAGAAGATGTCATTTGCAGCTCGGTGTATCAGTCACATGAATCACTTTGACACAACAGACAACAAGAATGGAATTGGTTGTAACAGTTTTCGAACAAAGGCACATTACTTCTACCCCAAAGACACAAGTTCAGTTTGTACCTGACACGGAGTTCATCGTTTTGTTTTTGACCTTTGTTTAACCTTCAACTTGGCATTGTGAAAGCTGAGAGTCGCCTATCTCGCTAATTGTGAAAAAAGAGAATTCCTTATCTGAACCCTGCTCCAGTGCACCAGCGTGTGCATCATCTGTTTAATGACAATGCCCAGTGGATGTACTATAACATTCCTCTCGTTTCCTTCCCTCTTTCCTTTCCTATGTTCTCCCCTAGCTGTCCATGCTAAAAGCATCGTGGCCATTCTCCATTTATTGGTGGCGCTGTCTCAGCACTGCCGCGCCCCCATCCGCCTACCTGATCATGTGTCCATTCAAGTTGTGGTTGTACAGGTATAGTCCTTTCCTGATACATTTTGTACTATGAAAAGGGAAACCCTGAAAACAAGTGAAATATTTGTCAAATGTCATAATTGTCTGTTTTTCCCTACAGAAACGGGAGGGGATCCTGCAGTCTCGCCAGGTTCAGGAAGAGATCACAGGGAACACGGAGTATGTCTTTTACTAACTATGTGCAGATGTCTGGATGAAACTACCCAACTTGTCCTGTCTCCCACTAGGCCTTTATCAGACCCTCAGGGTATGAAGAGAAAATGTTGGAAAATTGTTTACAGAGGCAGCCAAGAAAATGAAGGCCAATGTTTAAGGAAAGAGGGCCTTAGAAACTTGTCAGTGAAGATTATGTTAATTGTATCGTTTGCTTTCCATATTCGAAGTTAATGGAGGTATAAGTATAAGGGACGAGAACCGAACACAATCATGTACTTTGCCTTGGAAAGGTCATTCAAAACAAGGTGATTATAGGGCGAATCACATGTCTGTAAATATCTGTTTACAAATTAGTCAGCAAATGAGTCCGCTGGGCATTGAAGCAGTTGGAACAATTGAGGGACTGATGAGGGGAATGGAACGGCCTCTCCCGGTCTCGCGTTAAAGCGGAAAGACAATGCAGACACTCCAACACCTTGGGGGGTTGATATGGACAGTTGGAGTCCCATGCTGATGGGCGGATTTAGTGAGGGGAGGAGGGTTTGGGGGTTCTGCTCCTGCCAGCCACACCACTGCTTTATGGAGCTGCATCTGATTAATAGTGGTCCAACGGGTGCAAATCAGCTCTGGAGATAAGAGGGAGGGGGCCCTGGGCTGTTGTCCTGCGAGGGGCAGCAGCTGCTCAAGCATGTCTCTGCCGGGGAAGATTGGACCGTGAAGACAAGCCACTGCCTCCCGGGCACATGTCCACCAGGCAGGCCCACCACACAGCGTTTGATCGGACTGCTCCTGGGATAGAACCACAACGCAAATCTCTTTGTCTTTCCGCCTGGCTTTCTTGATTAGACCATCTGCATTCAGTTAATATTTTCCAGTTTAAACAAAGTCCTAGTTAATTTCTTCTTCTCATTTGAACTTGTCTGTTTCGTCTAATGTCGGTCTCCAGCGCTGTGATTACACAGTACGATACCAGTGCTGAAATACTTTGTTCTCTTCTCTTGCAGGGCTCTATCAGGAAGACATGGTAAGCATTTTCAAAATGTGTCATATTACCATGTATTCATTTGAGTTAATTAGCCATTACATTATTACTATTGTATTACTTCTGTGTTAATAAAATGAACATTCTGTTACTGTAATCATTTAACCTCCTATTCAAATTCAGAGCGAGATGCATTTGACACTTTGTTTGACCATGCACCAGACAAGCTGAATGTGGTGAAAAAGGCATGTCTCCATCCTAATTTGAAAAATCGAAGGTATCCATTGTTTGTGTAACATTAACATTGACTGAGTACCTGCCCTTCTTGCAGACTCTGATCACCTTTGTGAACAAGCACTTGAACAAGTTGAACCTGGAGGTGTCTGAATTGGACACACAGGTGAGATTACTTTGTTTCCCTTTTAATATACCTGCTTATGAACATGGTCGTTATTGGTATGTTGTTCTACCTGTCATGCAGTTTGCTGATGGTGTGTACCTGGTGTTACTGATGGGACTGCTTGAGGGCTACTTTGTTCCTCTCTTCAACTTCTTCCTAACGCCAGAGCATTTTGACCAAAAGGTAGGCTAAATTGTGAAAGTTTACAGTGAGCTGCTTACTGGACTGGCATGGCTCATGCTGGATCTCTTTTCCCATATAGGTGCACAATGTGGCTTTCTCCTTTGAGCTGATGCAAGATGGCAGCCTGGAGAAACCCAAGCCACGGGCAGAGGGTGGGTGACTTCATTCTGTACACATACATTGGGGCAAAAAAGTATTTAGTCAGCCACCAATTGTGCAAGTTCTCCCACTTAAAAAGATGAGAGGCCTGTAATTTTCATCATAGGTACACTTCAGCTATGACGGACAGAATTTGAAAAAGAAAATCCAGAAAATCACATTGTAGGATTTTTTAAATGAATTTATGTGCAAATTATGGTGGAAAATAAGTATTTGGTCAATAACAAAAGTTCATCTCCATACTTTGTTATATACCCTTTGTTGGCAATGACAGAGGTCAAATGTTTTCTGTAAGTCTTCACAAGGGTTTCACACACTGTTGCTGGTATTTTGGCCCATTCCTCCATGCAGATCTCCTCTAGATGTTTTGGGGCTGTTGCTTTCAAATCCCTCCAAAGATTTTCTATGGGGTTGAGATCTGGAGACTGGCTTGGCCACTCCAGGACCTTGAAATGCTTCTTACGAACCATTCCTTCATTGCCCGGGCGGTGTGTTTGGGATCATTGTCATGCTGAAAGACCCAGCCACGTTTCATCTTCAATGCCCTTGCTGATGGAAGGAGGTTTTCACTCAAAATCTCACTATACATGGCCCCATTCATTCTTTCCTTTACACGGATCAGTCGTCCTGGTCCCTTTGCAGAAAAACAGCCCCAAAGCATGATGTTTCCACCCCCATGCTTCACAGTAGGTATGGTGTTCTTTGGATGCAACTCAGCATTCTTTGTCCTCCAAACACGACGAGTTGAGTTTTTACAAAAATGTTATATTTTGGTTTCATCTGACCATATGACATTCTCCCAATCTTCTTCTGGACCATCCAAATGCTCTCTAGCAAACTTCAGACGGGCCTGGACATGTACTGGTTTAAAAGTAGGGGGAAAACGTCTGGCACTGCAGGATTTGAGTCCCTGGCGGCGTAGTGTGTTACTGATGGTAGGCTTTGTTACTTTGGTCCCAGCTCTCTGCAGGTCGTTCACTAGGTCCCCCCGTGTGGTTCTGGGATTTTTGCTCACTGTTCTTGTGATAATTTTGACCCCACGGGGTGAGATCTTGCGTGGAGCCCCAGATTGAGGGAGATTATCAGTGGTCTTGCATGTCTTCCATTTCCTAATAATTGCTCCCACAGTTGATTTCTTCAAACCAAGCTACTTACCTATTGCAGATTGTCTTCCCAGCCTGGTGCAGGTCTACAATTTTGTTTCTGGTGTCCTTTGACAGCTCCTTGGTCTTGGCCATAGTGGAGTTTGGAGTGTGACTGTTTGAGGTTGTGGACAGGTGTCTTTTATACTGATAACAAGTTCAAACAGGTGCCATTAATACAGGTAACGAGTGGAGGACAGAGGAGCCTCTTAAAGAAGAAGTTACAGGTCTGTAAGAGCCAGAAATCTTGCTTGTTTGTAGGTGACCAAATACTTATTTTCCACCATAATTTGCAAATAAATTCATAAAAAAATCCTACAATGTGATTTTCTGGATGTTTTTTCTTCTCATTTTGTCTGTCATAGTTTAAGTGTACCTATGATGAAAATTACAGGCCTCTCTCATCCTTTTAAGTGGGAGAACTAGCACAATTGGTGGTTGACTAAATACTTTTTTGCCCCACTGTACATTGTTTCTGAAAGAAAGATATGTGACAACAGAATTTCAACATTTTGTATTAAGGGATAAAGCATTTAAAAATATATATTTTTCCCTTGGGGCAGTATTCACTCAACACCCTGTATATAATCAGAACATGCCTTCTCATCATAACAACCAAGAGACAGCGCACATATTTTAGTCATTCAGCAGACACTCTTATCCAAAGCTAATTATAGGCACTACTTTGCTCAAGCGCAAATCAACACAATTTTCACCTAGTCGGTCGGCTTGGGGAATTGAACCAGCAACCTTTCAGTTACTGGCCCAACGCTTTCAACCGCTAGGCTACCTGCCACCCTATTTGATGTTGGATTACTTTTCCCCCTGGGTATTACTATGTGACCGTTGTGTTAATTGAACTGAGGCCTGTAATAGTTTTAATGGTACGGTCAAGCACCAGTGAGTGGCCCATGATGACTACATTGGGCTGTAACATTTAAGTGTTCCCCTTTAGCTTTGATTTAAAGGTGGTTGCATGCCAAATTATAGCAATAGGCCTACTTAAAGTGCACTGCAATCAAAACAGCTTCATGGAAGCATCTGTTTTTATAATGCATCTTTCCTCACAGCGTAGCTGAAAGAGGCCAGTTTTGCCTCACTGGATGTAATGGGCTAATGTAGATCTTATAGGTGTTGTGTCTTAAGTATACAGTAGCTAGCAACAGGAGCTGGTTCCAATTACAGGCAATGTTTGAAGAAGGTATCATATAGCATGTAAATCGTAGCTCTGAATCTGGGTCATTTTAGATTATTTTCTAGTAAATGTTTCCCAGACTAAAGTTTGCCTTTGGGTTTTCTGATCTTTTGGCAGATATTGTGAACTGTGACCTGAAGTCTACTCTGAGGGTACTCTACAACCTCTTCACCAAATACAGAAATGTGGAATAAAGACGGGAGCTTCACCGTTCATTCAGTTATATCGACGTATCTATCAAGCAAATGCCCTGTTTAGATGTATATTTCAGGGCAAACACAATGCATCTAATAGGGAGAGCACACCTGTGTTAGCTTTGTCCCTGCTGAAGGCTCACTAAAACACAAGTACAGCACAGTATGTTGTAAAGTACTTGGATATGAAAAGACAGATATATTTCAGTATTATTGAAGGTTAACTTAATGAGTTATTGATTATGCCGTCCTATTGTTGAGTCATTGCCATGTTGAATTGTTCTTGCCATTCCGGCCCGAAACCGTTTGAAGTCTACTTGGATTCTCTTCCGACTACATGAAGGATCAGAATATAGATGTATTGAATGTATGACAGCTGAGTTTGTGCTTATCAAAGTATTTACTTCCCATCTTTTGAAAGAAATCAGAAGTTTTGAATTGGCTCAGAATGTTTTTGATTTTTGGGCTTATAACGCAGTGGCACCCAATAGTACGCACTATTAATTTATATACTGCCACGCTGCATATCTTTACCTTTGTTTGGTTTATGTCTAATTTTATATATTTTAATACTGGTCATTGTGCTTTAAAAATAGTCTACCTTTTAGTGACATTTTGGCTCATCATTTACCAAAGAAAGTATTTTAGATAAATTATATGAAGCTGTTAGTCTTAAAAATATTTTGTACTTATCCAAAGCATGATGTATGGCTAATTTTGACTATTTTTTTACAAACCTTTTTTATGAATAGATTATAAAGTAATGTTCCAGAGCAGTGTTTACTAAAACTACAGAACAGCAAGACCCCAGTACAGTGCTAGTTTCAAGAGTGGAGTATGAATTCAAACGATAAAACATACACTATATTCAACAGAACAAGCTAGTAGTGCTGAGAATGTAGTGTGGGAATTTGACCAAAATTGATTCCGTTGTGTACTTTAATTTGAAGGTCGTAATCATTTCTTCCTATGTTGTGGTCTTGAGTGCAGTTTTGATTATGGGCCTTGTGCTGTAGCAAACTTGTGGCATTCCTTCCCATGGAAACTTGTATGCTCTGTATTGTTAATATGCCATCTCATCAAGTGAAATATAGAAGAGCACAAGAAAATGTGGCACCCGAGCGGGACAGGGGTCTAAGGCACTGCATCTCAGTGCTAGAGGTGTCACTACAGACATTCTGACTGGCTGTGATCGGGAGTCCAATAGGGCGTCGCGCAATTGGCCCAGCGTCGTCCAGGTTTGGCCGGTGAAGTCCGTCAATGTAAATAATAATTTGTTCATAACTGACTTAACTTTTTTAAATACATTTTTTAAATACCATCAGGATTTGGTGGTTTTAACATAACTTTACCCAACTTTCATTACACCTGACACCGTTTCATAGACAAATAATACTGTATGGGACTGTGGATGTTGGTGGAAGTGGCTGCTTTACAACGAGAACTTAGCTTACAGTATTCCCAAGAAGTAGAGGTGCTCTACATGCAATTCATGAATGAATTTGCTAACCACACACTGACGGAGTGGCTTTGCTAAGTGCTTAGCTGCGAATAGGAAGGTCACATTTTTCCTTTGAGTAACAACACTACTGAGCACAGCACATAATGCATATGACAAGGGTACAATAGAAGTTTTAGTGGAATTTCTTTGTGCCTGATTTGATCTATGTAGCATGTTTCTTTTATTTAATTGCTTATTTTTAGGAGTTGAAATTCACTTCTTTCAATTTACAGACACTTAAGATTAGTTAAGATGCTTTTAGTGTGTCATGTCAACTCATTTAATTCAGCACAGAAATGAGTGAGAGGAGAAATGAGTGACTTACCTAAAGTAGAAAATACTCAGCTCAGTTCTTTGTTTTCTTGATATTTCTGTTTTTACTCTTGGTCATATCTCTTGTGAATTGAGTTTCTATCTTTCTATACATCATAATGTATAACCTCTGACCCTCTGTCTTCATCTTGCTTTTTGTGGTGCGTTTAACAAATACCACTATTTCCATGAATTGAAGCTCAGAACTTGAAGGCTTAGACCTTTAGGGGAGAATGTGACCATGTATTTTGGTACTTCATTGTTCTGACACATTTCTGGTCATGCTATTATCAGTCAAGCCCAGAGACTAAGAGCTCTGCGTTTTCATCAGAAAGCTGAAATGACCATCCATAATCAACCATTGTGCGCAAAGGTGTTTTGAACAGGAGCCTTTGCAGCCATTAAAGTAATTACCCTCCCATCGCATCTTCTACATCCCTCCCTCCATTCATTATATAAAATAAGCCTCTACGCATGACTAACAGACATGATACTCTCTTGCCTCTGTAGTGTAAGAGCTGCTCTTATGCTGAGAAAACAGACGCACACACAAAAGGTGAGGTAAGAAGTGAGTAATACTACTGATAAGTGGTTCGTAGTTATTACAGGGTTGGCACTTTATGTTGGCATCTATTGATTGGCACCACGGATTCTGATCTGAAAGAGTGAATTGGTCCTTCATTGAAGTTACTTGAAAGCTCCTATTTTCTATGTAGCATATGGGTGTAAAGGCTTTACCTTGTACTCCTTTTGTATGGATGGTTTGTTACATTTCTTGCTGAAGATTGCTTAAGCCATTTTCCCTGTGTGCAATCAGTTTTTTCCTTTCCATGATTCTTCACACATATTTCAACAATAGATGGAAGATATTGATTTATGTTTGGTAAGGGTTTTGAGATTTTCTGTAATTAAATCCGGTCAAGAGATTAGCAGATAGGCAGCAATGCATATCACGTTTAGAGACACATCATTCCTGTTTGTTGCTTAAAGACATTTCTAAAGGGAGAGATTCTTAATTTGCTTAAAGATGTGCAGCACTGAAGTGATTTTTTTTCTAGATGGCAGGACATGAAACTCTGCTTTAAAAACATGCTTTTGTGTGATACCGTAAAACCCTCTGCCTCATACAATCTGCACTCCCATCTGGTGTTAATCACATTTTAGAAATCGGTTATGCCATAATCTCTCTCTAATGGCCGTGGTTTACTGGCAGATACCTTCTGCTGAATAGACAGTGAAGTTTGTAGATGGAAAGTCCTGCTCGGTTTAGATTAATCTACAGTTGAAGTCGGAAGTTTACATACACTTAGGTTGGAGTCGTTAACTCGTTTTTCAACCATTCCAGAAATTTCTTGTTCACAAACTATAGTTTTGGCAAGTCGGTTAGGACATGTACTTTGTGCATGACACAAGTAAATTTTTCAACAATTGTTTACAGACAGATTATTTAACTTATAATTCACTGTATCACAGTTCCATTGGGTCAGAGGTTTACATACACTATGTTGACTGTGCCTTTAAATTGCTTGGAAAATTCCAGAAAATGATGTCACGGCTTTAGAAGCTTCTGATAGGCTAATTGACATAATTTGAGTCAGTTGGAGGTGTACCTGTGGATGTATTTCAAGGCCTACCTTCAAACTCAGTGCCTCTTTGCTTGACATCATGGGAAAATCAAAAGAAATCAGCCAAGACCATAGAACAAAATTGTAGACCTCCACAAGTCTGGTTCGTACTTGGGAGCAATTTCCAAACTCCTGAAGGTACCACGTTCATCTATACAAACAATAGTACGCAAGTATAAACACCATGGGATCACGCAGCCGTCATACCACTCAGGAACGAGACGTGTTCGGTCTCCTAGAGATGAATGTACTTGGGTGGGAAAAGTGCAAATCAATCCCAGAACAACAGCAAAGGACCTTGTGAAGATGCTGGAGGAAACAGGTACAAAAGTATCTGTATCCACTGTAAAACGAGTCCTATATCGACATAACTTGAAAGGCCGCTTAGCAAGGAAGAAGCCACTGCTTCAAAACCGCCATAAAAAAGCCAGACTACGGTTTGCAACTGCACATGGGGACAAAGATTGTACTTTTTGGAGAATTGTCCTCTGGTCTGATGAAACACAAATAAAACTGTTTGGCCATAATGACCATTGTTATGTTTGGAGGAAAAAGGGGGAGGCTTGCAACCCGAAGAACACTATCCCAACGGTGAAGGAAGTTAAAGCTTGGTCGCAAATGGGTCTTCCAAATGGACAATGACCCCAAGCATACTTCCAAAGTTGTGGCAAAATGGCTTAAGGACAACAAAGTCAAGGTATTTGAGTGGCCATCACAAAGCCCTCACCTCAATCCTATAGAAAATTTGTGGGCAGAACTGAAAAAGCGTATGCGAGCAAGGAGGCCTACAAACCTTACTCAGTTACTCCAGCTCTGTCAGGAGGAATGGGCCAAAATTCTCCTAACTTATTGTGGGAAGCTTATGGAAGGCTACCTGAAATGTTTGACCCAAGTTAAACAATTTAAAGTCAATGCCACCAAATACTAATTGAGTGTATGTTAACTTCTGACCCACTGGGAATGTGATGAAAGAAATAAAAGCTGAAATAAATCATTCTTGTCACGACCCCTTTTCGTGTATCTGTTGGTTTTGTCTGATTGGTTTCACCTGTGTGTTGTTTAGTTTATTAGTGTCTGTATATATAGTAGGTTGTCCAGCCCTTGTTTTGTGCGGGATTGTTTATTTGTCATCATTGTCTGTCGGTGTATCTTGTGTTCTTATTCTCCGGTTCGTCTTTTATCCTGTGTTGGAGCAGCAGCGTCTCCTCTCCCATCGATGGAGGAGAGGGTCCTCCATCATACCAGCGTGATTCACCGGATTGGTTCTGCTATGGACCAAATGATGGAGAGAATAGATCGATGGGAGAGGAGTGGCCTCCCCACCTCATCTCTAGCAACCCCTTCTCCAGCACCTCTTGTTTCTGTGACCACATCTGGCTCCGGGGCTCTTCAGCTGACACTCCCACGGGAGTATGACGGATCGGCGGCTGGGTGCCAGGGTTTCCTCCTTCAACTGGAACTATACCTGGCTACCGTGCGTCCTGCTCCCTCTGGAGAGGAGAGTGTGTGCGCCCTAGTCTCCTGCTTGACTGGGCAAGCCCTCGAGTGGGCCAACGCAGTGTGGAATGGTCCGGACTCAGCTAAGGATAATTACCCAGAGTTCACCCGCCGATTCCAAGCTGTTTTTGACCAGCCACCCGAGGGTCGGGCAGCGGGTGAACGGCTGTTCCACCTGCGTCCGGAGACGAGGAGCGTACAGGATTTTGCTTTAGAGTTTAGGACTTTGTCAGCAGGAGCAGGATGGAACGACAGGGCCTTGATTGATCATTTTAGATGTAGTCTCAGGGAGGACGTCCGCAGGGAGCTGGCATGTCGGGACACCACATTCACACTGGATGGACTTATCGATCTGGCTATCCGTCTCGACAACCTGCTGGCTGCTCGCGGGCGTTCGGATCAGGTCCTGTCGTTTCCTATCCCCAGCCCCCCTGTCCCTATCCCTATGGAATTAGGAGGTACGGCTTCGAGGGGGACTGGAGGAGGAGTGTCCTCCTGCACCAGTTGTGGTCGACGAGGGCACACGTCCGACCGGTGCTGGAGGCACTCGTCTAGGAGTCGGGAGGACAGGCGGAACACTGCTTGATCACCCCAGGTGAGTAAGCACCAAACTCATTCAGAGCTTCCTGTCAGTCATGTGTTTGTATTGATTTCTTTCCCTGGGTTTTCCCCCTCTCTACAGCATAAGGCGCTAGTCGATTCAGGCGCAGTTGGGAATTTTATGGATCGTGGGCTTGCGTTAAGGCTAGGGATTCCCCTGGTGTCGTTAGATCGACCTTTCCCCGTGCACTCCTTAGATAGCCGACCATTAGGGTCAGGAGAAATTAGGGAGGCTACGGTGCCGCTGGACATGGTAACGCAGGGTGATCATAAGGAGCAGATTAGCCTGTTCCTTATAGATTCACCTGCGTTTCCAGTGGTGTTGGGGGTTCCCTGGTTAGCTCGACACAACCCGGTGATTTCTTGGCGACAGGGGGCTCTTAAGGGGTGGTCAGAGGAGTGTTCAGGTAGGTGTATAGGAGTTGCTGTTGGTGCGACTACGGTGGAGAGTCCAGACCAAGTTTCCACCGTGCGCATTCCCTCTGAATATGCCGATTTGGCTATCGCCTTTAGTAAAGGGAAGGCGACCCAATTACCACCTCATCGTCGAGAGGACTGCGCGATAAACCTTCTGGAAAACGCTGCACTTCCTAGGAGTCACGTGTATCCATTGTCCCAGGAGGAGACAGTTGCGATGGAAACATGTTTCTGAATCGCTGGGGAAGGGGTACATTCAGCCCTCCGTATCACCCGTCTCCTCGAGTTTCTTTTTTGTGAAGAAGAAGGATGGTGGTCTGCGTCCGTGTATTGATTATAGAGGTCTAAATTCCATCACAGTGGGGTTTAGTTACCCACTACCTCTCATCACTGAGGCAATGGAATCATTTCACGGGGCGCGCTTCTTCACAAAATTGGATGTGAGGAGCGCGTATAATCTGGTACGTATCCGGGGAGGAGATGAGTGGAAAACCGTATTTAGTACTACTTCTGGTCATTATGATTACTGCGTCATGCCACACAGGTTGAAGAATGCTCCAGCCGTTTTCCAATCCTTCGTAGATGAGATTCTCCGAGACCTGCTCGGGCAGGGAGTGGTAGTGTACATTGATGACATCTTGATCTATTCTGCCACACGCGCGGAGCATGTGTCTCTGGTGCGTAAGGTACTTGGGCGACAACTGGAGCATGACCTGTATTGCAAGGCAGAGAAATGTCAGTTTTTCAAACAGTCCGTTTCCTTCCTGGGGTATCGTATTTCCACCTCCGGGGTGGTGATGGAGGATGATCGCGTTACAGCCGTGCGTAATTGGCCGACTCCGACCACGGTGAAAGAAGTGCAGCGGTTTTTAGGGTTTGCCAATTACTACCGGAGGTTTATCCGGGGTTTTGGTCAGGTGGCTGCTCCCATCACCTCACTGCTGAAGGGAGGACCGGTGCGCTTGGGCTGGTCAGCAGAGGCGGGCAGAGCTTTCAGTCATCTGAAGGAGCTGTTCACTAATGCGCCCGTGTTGGCGCATCCGGACCCCTCTTTAGCGTTCATAGTGGAGGTGGATGCGTCCGAGGCTGGGGTTGGAGCCGTGCTGTCGGGCGTGCCATCCAAGCTCCGCCCGTGTGCTTTCTTTTCGAGCAAGCTCAGCCCAGCGGAGCGAAACTATGATGTGGGGGACCGGGAGTTGTTAACTGTAGTCAAGGCTCTGAAGGTGTGGAGACATTGGCTTGAGGGGGCTAAATACCCTTTTCTCATCTGGACTGACCATCGTAATCTCGAGTACATCCGGGCAGCTAAGAGACTAAATCCACGTCAGGCTAGATGGGCCATGTTTTTTACCAGGTTCCAGTTTAACCTCACATATCGGCCAGGCTCCCAAAACACCAAAGCTGACGCACTGTCTCGCCTCTATGATACCGAGGAACGGTCAGTTGAGCCAACTCCCATCATTCCACCGTCATGTCTCGTGGCACCGGTGGTATGGGAGGTGGACGCTGAGATAGAGAGGGCCTCACGGTCAGAGCCGGCTCCTCCTAACTGTCCAGTAGGGACCAAATACGTGCCGAGGGTGGTCCGGGACAAGCTGATTCGGTGGGCTCATACTCTTCCCTCCTCGGGTCATCCTGGTATCAAGAAGACAGTGCAGAGTCTGAAAGGGAGATACTGGTGGCCCACACTGGCTAAAGACGTGAGATTTTATGTCTCCTCCTGCTCAGTGTGTGCTCAGAGCAAGGCTCCTTGGCACCTGCCTAGAGGGAAATTACAACCCCTCCCCGTTCCACAACGGCCATGGACACACTTACCGGTGGATTTTCTTACCGACCTTCCCCCGTCCCAGGGAAGTACTACGATCCTGGTCGTTGTGGATCGGTTTTCTAAGTCCTGTCGCCTCATTCCGTTGCCCAGTCTCCCTACGGCCCTGCAGACTGCTGAGGCTTTGTTTACCCATGTCTTCCGGCACTATGGGGTGCCTGAGGACATCGTCTCTGATCGGGGTCCCCAATTCACGTCCAGAGTGTGGAGGGCGTTTATGGAGAGACTGGGGGTCTCGGTTAGCTTAACCTCAGGTTTTCACCCCGAGAGTAATGGGCAGGTGGAGAGCGTAAACCAGGATGTGGGCAGGTTTCTGCGGTCCTATTGTCGGGACCGGCCTGGTGAGTGGGCAAGGTATGTTCCGTGGGCCGAACTAGCCCAGAACTCCTTACGCCACTCCTCTACAACCTTGTCTCCTTTTGAGTGTGTGTTAGGTTACCAGCCGGTCCTGGCTCCATGGCATCAGAGTCAGACCGAAGCTCCTGCGGTGGAGGAATGGGTACAGCGCTCCAAGGACACCTGGAAAGCCGTTCAGGACTCATTACGGTTAGCGGGAGAACGGCAGAAGAGGAGCGCTGACCAGCACCGCAGTGAGACCCCCGTGTTTGCACCGGGGGACAGGGTCTGGCTGTCGACCCGAAACCTGTCCCTCCGCCTGCCCTGTCGGAAGCTGGGGCCGCAGTGTGTGGGGCCGTTCAAAGTCCTGATCAGAATAAACGAGGTGTGTTACAGGTTACAACTTCCTAGGTATTACCGTATTAACCCCTCGTTTCATGTGTCACTCCTCAGGCCGGTGGTGGCTGGTCCCCTGCAAGAAGGTGAGGTGCCTGAGGTCCCTCCGCCCCCTCTGGACCTCGAGGGGTCCCCGGCGTACACAGTTCGAGTCATTCTGGATTCGAGACGCCGGGTGGGGGGCCTACAGTACCTCGTGGACTGGGAGAGGTACGGCCCGGAGGAGAGATGCTGGGTTCCGGTGAGGGACATTTTGGACCCTTCTCTCGTGATAGAATTCCACCGCCTCCACCCGGATCGCCCAGCACCTCGTCCTCCGGGTCGTCCTCGAGGACGGTGGCGGCGCGCTGCAGGAGCCGCGCGTCAGGAGGGGGGTACTGTCACGACTTCCGCCGAGGTTGGCTCTCCTGCCCGTTCAGGCGGTGCTCGGCGGTCGTCGTCACCGTCCTACAAGCCACTACCGATCCCTTTTCGTGTATCTGTTGGTTTTGTCTGATTGGTTTCACCTGTGTGTTGTTTAGTTTATTAGTGTCTGTATATATAGTAGGTTGTCCCGCCCTTGTTTTGTGCGGGATTGTTTATTTGTCATCATTGTCTGTCGGTGTATCTTGTGTTCTTATTTTCCGGTTCGTCTTTTATCCTGTGTTGGATTGTTCACCCTGTGTGTATTGGGTTGACCGTGTTTCTTGTTCACCGGAGAATAAACTATCTGCTCTCTGCGCCTGATTCCACCCACCTTGATTAGACACCTTGATTAGACGTGACAATTCTCTACTATTATTCTGACATTTCACATTCTTAAAATAAAGTGGTGATCATAACTGACCTATAACAGGGAATTTTTACTAGGGTTAAATGTCAGGAATTGTGAAAAACTGAGTTTAAATGTATTTGGCTAAGATGTATGTAAACTTCTGACTTCAACTGTATATGTTTTACATGCAATGCAGTGAAAGAAAAACACTATTTCAATTAATAATGTGTTGACCAGGACTTATGTGTCTTATTTAATGATTACCAGTTACCTCTTTAAGAAGTTACCTCTTCAAGAAGTTAATATCCTTTGTTGGGGGTAATCAAATGTCAAGACAAACCTATAGCTGTAGCTGTTCTTCGTTCTATTTACATTGTGTCAGGTTACTACAAAACAGACAATTGATTAACTCATCCACTCTCTCCCTTGCTATTTGTATTGATCTGGCAGAGGGTGTAATTATGAAGAGATAAGATATGTGAATAAAGATAGCGCCTGGTCTGTTCTTCTCAATGCAGGGTAGGGTTGGTAGGATTCATGCTTACTGTATAATGGTCTTCCAGTACCTTAGGAGTTGTACTCAAAGAAGAAAATGTTCTCCACATGGTTGCACACTTATCCTTCATGTGATGTGATTCTGAAATAGCACATAGTCCTCTATGATGAGACAACAATGAAAGGATCTGCATGGCCACGTTGGCTGCATCATGTGATGGGGTCCTTGTTTGTCTCTGTAGTGCAGGATTGGTCCATTGACATGCCTCTGACTACCAGGATGACCATCAAAGGCAGCAGGCATCGATCCATATCTTCAAACACTGCATTATGGAATTGAATTAAAGAGGAACTTAGTGCACAAACATTTAGACATCAAAACCTCAGCTGTTGCCTGGAGACTAGTGAAACTGGCTAAGTGTCTGCAACCTCAGAGAGAGAGATATAGAGAGACAGAAAGAGAGAGAGGACGAACGGATGGACAGGCAGATTGTCTGTATGTATGTCAGTTCAGAGGGTAAGAATGGTAAGGAGTGAAATTGCCCCTCCTTGTGAGAGGCCCAAGTGTACCCTGTTATCCACTGTCTGTAATTCAGTCTGCCTGCTGAATTCACTGCTGGAGTATGCAGTAATTCCAGTTTTGCCCTTTGTCACAATTTGGCCTTTGTCAAGGCACTTTTTTGCTGTCAATTACTATTGAATATTCATTTATATACACAGATAAATATATTTTCCAACTTTGAGTTTACATCATTTCCCAGCTTAATATTCAGCATGAACAAATTACATCCTCATACTTTTCAACTGTCTTCAATTTCTCATTGTTCAATACATCACAATGATTGGTCACGGAAAGTTAATTTGAAGTGGGGGCTGTGTACAGTGTTGAAAGTTTTAAGGTCACATGAAGTTGGACCTTAGAGAGAACATTTGCAATTATGTGTCAGTCGTTGACTGAGCTCTGGCTCTACTATGGCCTGGTCATACTGTACTATGTGTTATTGACTGTACGTTTGTTTAACCCATGTGCAACTCTGTGTTTGTGTCGCACTTTCTTTGCTTTATCTTGGCCAGGTCGCAGTTGTAAATGAGAACTTGTTCTCAACTGGCTTCCCTGATTAAATAAAGGTGAAATAAAAAATAAATAAAATAAAAGTAGTCGACATATGCAGCTCACTCAATGTTCCTTAGTATGTTCACAAAGCACTGTTTCTAAGTGACCACAAGATGGCATCTGCTAACACAGTTGGTTTGTTTGCATGATGCACTTGAATGTCTATAGTTCCCAAACAAACTCCAACGCATGTCCAATTTTGGCCAATGTCAACGCAAAAATGGCCACACACTATGATATACTGTTTTGTTATAATAATTTAACCTCCAGGTGTTGAGGAATCATTCTGGTATTTCATTTTCAGAAAAACATTTTACTTTATGTAAGATACACTTAATTTGAAATCAATTTAAGTGATCATATTGACCCAGAGCCACCTTAGGTATTACCAATTTCTCTATATATTTTGATTGAAATTATGTGAGCTTTTTCCACCAGAGAGAATGGTCCTCAGCTCCTTGCTAACCCCTCTCTTATCTTCTAATAAAGCGAATCAGTGTGCCGTCAAAGCAGAGAGCCAGTGATGGTCTGCACCTGCCCTCCCAGGGCTGCCTGATTAGGAGAAGTCGGAGGGCAGGGCAGCCGGTTCACCTCTCTCCCCATCCTCCCCAACCAGCAGCACCTCAGGCCTCCCCTGGAGCAGAGGCTCCAGAAGGCTCCAGTTCAAAGCCCTGCCACACTAGACCTGTAGGGCCTTATCTGCCCTGGTGTCAGGCAGCAGGCAGCTATCCCTGGAGGCTTCTGTAGTGACAAATGGTACTGTAGAGCGCAAATCCTTATCTGGGGTAAGACTTATGTAGTTAACACTGAATGAGAAATGTGTCGTATAAAAAATTGGCCTGATTGAATTAATATTCTAAACTAAACCCCCACCCACACACACACACACACTAAAATCCTTGCTGTGAGGTTTCTGTCCTCCCTTATTCCACCCCCACTCCTATTGCCACACCCAGTCATAAAAGAGTTTGAAGGCTGTGTGTGAATAAGGGGGTGGGGACAGAAACCTGCAATGTCTGTTTTGGGGTAAACAGTTCAGCCGTGTTGAGCACTGTCTTCTCCCCTCACCACATGCAGTGGTCCTTTGTAACAGTGCACACAGATTCAATGATTAGTCTTGGTAAAATTTGCCAGCGGAGACACACGAGAATTTCAGATGTTACGTTTTCACGCACACTGATAAATAATTCAGGTCATACAGAAATGTGTTTCCATGCTGTCAGATAACACTTTTATGGCTTCATTATGACATGTAATATCTATTGAAATATGTACTATTAACTCAGTTTAACTTGTTCACCTACACATAGGAAGGAATAAGGAATAACAACACATTCTACACTGAAATTAGTGTTGGTTCAATATTGTACCTTGTCAAATGCCATCCAAACTGGGTATAAACATGCACACACACACACACACACACACATTTTCATATGGCCACATTTCCTGGATGCAATCTGCCAGGCGACTCATGTGCCCGATAAGGCAATGAGAACAGGCTCTGATGTAAGGCTATGAACCATTTTACAGTTTGCCATTATGCTGGGATCCATCGGTGGGCTTCCTGGATATGCAGGGCTAATATTTAACAAGGAGCTTGTGAAACACTGTCGACAGATGACCCCACGGCTGTGAATGAATCACCGCTGTGACTGTACTCAGGTGTTGGTGTGGTGTCACATGTGCTGTGCTAGCAGAGTTTGTTCCTCCAGGGCTTGCTGCATTTGCATAGATAAGACTCCCTTTTGATGGTTAATAGGTTGGTATTGAGGGAACAGACACCACCCTGGAGAAGAGAGAAGCTGATAAGATAAGGGGCCCTTGGAAAGCAGACATGCAGCCGGTGGTTAAGAATCACAGCTTAAAGTAGAGCTCCCCCAAGATTATGCAATTGAGACTGCCTGATATAAGGAATATGGAAGTGAACCACAATTTAAATGAAATTGCAAATGAGGATGTTGTTGACTGGCAATCCATGTGTGTGTGATACTATCTATAGTTCAAGAGCAAAACCCCACCTCTCTCCCTCTTCACCCACCTCTCTCTCTTGCCTGCTCTCTTCCTCTGTCTCTCTTTTCTAAACATGCACAGACAGGTGTTACAAGTGTTGATGGATGTCTTCAAAAAGCCAGCCATTCATCTTCATAGATCTCTCTTTATAAGAATTGGTGTCAAAACATTTCCTCCTAATGGATGGCTTGCACGGACACGATCAGACATGTAGCCCAAACCAGGTTTGCTGTAAGCAAACTTGCTCTATGTTCTTTGACATGTCTTATGATTGTCTGCTCTCCCATATTACCAGTTTGTACTTCATAATTCCCCCTCCCATGTGGTTGTGTGGTGGCACTGGCATGGTTCTCTCCACAGGCTCACAAGGTCTAGCCAACAGTTCTATCCTGCTTGTGTCTCAGATGATACTGTATTGAAGATATAGTTCTGAATATATGAGTCCTACTGTTACATTTACAACCCATGCAGCTACCGAAGTATGAGAGGCAGGTGCCAGATGTTCAACCTGATAAATGTTTCTAAATGTGCTCCATTTCATGTCCCAGCTGTGGAAGTGTCAAATAAAAAATGTCAGTGATGTATTCACATCATATATTTATCAAGCAACAACATTTGAAATGACTGACATGGTTGTGATAAAGGTACAACTTTTATTCAGCTTTATTGAGGTAGATGATTAAAATAGAATGAACTAACTCTACAAAGAAATCCCATCTTCTTTCTCCCACCAATTTGAATTCGACATGTCCTGTGAGGTCATTCTTCTTATTTTTTCCCCGCTTGTCCCTCCTATCAGCCATAATCTAGGGCTGTTCGGTTCGGGATGACGCCACATGTGCTCCGCCCCCAATGCAAACTCGCTCTTCGCGTTCATTTCATTCCTGTTCTCATTCCGAGCATTCTTCGCATCTCTGTCCGTGCGTTGTCGATTCACGTACACATATCTGGCTGACCCAGAAACACAACAATAACTTTACACAGTTTACAAAAACTATAATATCCCACATTAGACAAACAAAGGGGGACGAATTTTATTTCAAATAACAATAACGGAGGTGTTTGAGGTAAGTTTCAATGTAGTTAATAATATGCAAAATGGTTGCAGACTAACACTGTTATGATGAAGTTGCGCCTTTCATTAGAAATAAGAAACAATGTATGGTATTAGAATGAGTGGGCATATTTTTATATTACAATAAAAGTGTGTCTCGGTGAGATTGTAGGTTGCCGTTTCTTGTCGCTGTTGCAACAGGGTGCTTTCACTTTGTCCACTCAGTGTTGTATTCGACTGACACGAATATCTTTGACATTTTTCACATTTTTGTAAAGAAGCCCGACCATACGCCCTGTTATATCACAGTAAGTCCAGTGCATGAACCTCAAACTCCTAACAAGATTCCGGATACGATTGGACGTACATTATTTTATGAATGACAATTTTGGACAAGATGACGGATCAAAATGTTGCTGTTTTCTTCTCCTTAGTTGGCTCAGCCGGGAGTTGGAGATTTCAGTGGAACATTTTCGGAGCAGTGCAAAAACATTCTGCTGAAAGACTTGTTGCTCCAACACCTTTGATCGTGTATTTTATCCATCGTCCATTGAAGTCACTGTAAGTATATTTTTGTTCTTTTATCAGGTTTAGGCTACAAAAATTCCATCAAATTCTTTGCATTCCATTTTCCACATGCGGAATTGATTCAACCGATCATAGACAAGATCCATCAATGTTGCCGAATTGATTAGATGTGTCTTTTAAGATAATTGTTGATCATCTTTGACAGTAGAAGATTATTGCCTACATTTAAATACATATTGCCCATGTGCTCTCCCAGTGTAGGATAGTGGGCCGGGCAACATACTTTTAGAGAATATAATTTATAAAACACATCTTTTGCATTTACAAAATAATCTAAAAATGGTATTACATAATTTTGGTGTTCTAGTGATAGTGAATGGAAACATTTGATATCTGTTTGGATTCAATGCTAGGTTTTTCTTGCTTTCGGGCACTATTGAAACGTTGCAACAACAACAAAAAACGACCATTGATACCCAGTCGTTATTTGCAACTCTATTTGTCTGTTTAGTTTTTAAACAATTGGTAATTCAATATTGATTTGAACTATTTCAAAAAATAAATTATTACAAGTAGGCTATTGTGGGCTCTGAGCTATGTTTATGTCTGTTTCATTGCTCTGTTCGATCCTTTTCCATATCCGCCTTTTTTTCGGGATACATTGTTGCCTGCTCAGCTAAAATCTGAATAAATCACAGGGATGGGGGTCGTATTATGTAGCCAAGGCCACTTCTTTCTATGTGTTATAAAGTTTCATCGCATCCGAAGAAACCGTGTGATCCGATGCCTATTACATGTAGGCCTATAACGTTAATCTCAGGAAAGTATAGATCAAGATTAAGGAATGTTAAGGAATATTATGTCGTTTTTTATTGCTTCAGAATTTCGTAATATACATTCATTACCTATAGATTACACAGATGCTCAATTGTTGCTATTTTAAGGATGAATTTGTTGGGGGTAACTTTGCGGGAAACTTTCCACTGCCTTTTCTTGTAGGCTGTGTGGATGTAGTGGTTTGCGCTGATGCTATTACAGAGCTTAAAAACATATGAATATGAATAGGTTATGTAGCAAATATATTTTATAGAGTAGGCTATGCAATTATTGTGTAATTAACTTATAGTGTTGTTTAAATTATCTAAAATAATGTAAATATTCAAATATATCTGTATATGCTTGTTGGTGAATATAGAAGGTGGGATGTCTTGTTTATTTTGAGGCGTGGTAATATCCACTTAATTTGTCACTAAACAAACCAAACTGCATGAGGGTATTCTTTGGATGTGCAAGTTCTCGAGTATAGAGTGGAATTCACCTCTTAATTCTCTTAAGTTCCCCTATTGTGTGATTGGAGAAATACCTCCTTTCTTGCAGTTAATTATAGCCTTATATTTCAGTTTGTCTCTCTTGAAAGTAGGGGCCAGCAAGATACAATGTGTTATTTGTTGATTCCTCTAACTAGGCATTTAGAATTTACTACATTAATTAGGTTGACTTCTATCAGACTTAACCCCTGACATGTCATGATGTTGAGAAGTAAAGCTGCTTGCTGTAGAGGGGAATCAGGACCAGCAATAGATGCTTTGTTTTCTGCTTATGCAACAAGTGGACCTGTTGGACACTAGCCCGCATGGCATTTTCAAGTGCAAGAATAGTACATTGTCTTTGCATGACTCCATGAGTTTTTACTTTTGAAAGTGGGCTTATCAATTCCAATTTTACCAGATGATATCAGTTGAACCCCAAATTTGTCCTTAAGAATTATAATAATTATCTGGAATTTCTCTTATTCCAAAGTGATACCATCTAAACTTATGTTAAATCCCAATCACAGAAACATATAAGATGGATAAAAAATAACAAGTCAATGTACATTATGGCAATTTGTATTGAAGGTATTTTGAACTTGGCATTTAACACAGATAGACTGTAGCCTACTAAGTAAGCCCTTCCTCCCCCTTTTCTAAACATAAGCTTTGCATAGTTTTTTGTTATAACATTCATTTAGCCCCAATGACTCATTGGACAGGTATTTGTTAGCACTCAATTTTACATGTGCATTTTCAATGTGGTGGAAATGAGCTTCACAATGTATTACATCGTACAAAAACACATATAAGCTTAAAGCTGTTATTTAAACAATAATACAGCGTTTTCCCCGTCCCTGTTTTGCTAAAGATGCTAAGGGATGAGCCTGGAGAAATGTAACGACTCTCAAATTCATAGACAGAGCTATGGATGCAAGGACTGACCACCCATTATATGAAATATGTAGTTTAACCAGGTTTTGAGGCTATACAGTGTTTGTTTACATTTGCATTGTTTACAAACATTGGAGTTAAACAAGCTTATATTTTGGGTTCCGGTGGGGTACGACAGTAGACCTAATCTCACAACACATAAGTTATATTCTTCAAGAATCAATGGGCATACAGTGACTTTGGGAAGTATTCAGACCCCTCGACTTTTTCTACATTTTGTTAGGATACAGCCTTATTCCAAATTTGGTGAAATATACTTATTTTCTCAGCAATCTACACACAATGCCCCAAAATGACAAAGTGAAAACTTGTTTTAGATTTTTTTGCAAATGTATTAATAATAAAAACAAAAATACATTATTTACATAAGTATTCAGACCCTTTGCTATGAGACTCGAAATTGAGCTCAGGTGCATCCTGTTTCCATTGATCATCCTTGAGATTTTTCTACAACTTGATTGGAGTCCACCTGTGGTAAATTTAATTAATTGAACATGATTTGGAAAGGCACATACCTGTGTATATAAGGTCCCACAGTGCATGTCAGAGCAAAAACCAAGGTTACCAAAAAATTTCTGCAGTGTTCTTAAATGGAAGATGTTTGGAACAACCAAAACTCTTCCTAGAGCTGACTGAACTGAGCAATCGGGGGAGATGGGCTCTTTATTTAACTAGGCAAGTCAGTTAAGAACAAAAAATTACGGCCTACCGGGGAGCAGTGGGATAACTGCCTTGTTCAGGGGCAGAACGACAGATTTTTACCTTGTCAGCTCGGGGATTCGATCCATCAACCTTTCGGTTGCTGGCCTAATGCTCTAGCCACTAGGCTACCTGCTGCCCCAAAACCTTACAACCATCTCTGCAGCACTCCAACAATCAGGTCTTTATGGTAGAGTGACTAGGCGGAAGCCACTCCTCAGTAAAAAGCATATGACAGCCCGCTTGGAGTTTGCCAAAAGACACCTAAAGACTTTCAGACCAAGGGAAACAAGATTCTCTGGTCTAATGAAACCACAATTGAACTCTTTGGCCTGTATGCCAAGCATCACGTCTGGAGGAAACCTGGTACCATCCCTACGGTGAAGCATGGTGGTGGCAGCATCATGCTGTGGGGATGTTTGTCAGCGGAAGGGACTGGGAGACTAGTTCAGGTTCGAGGTAAAGATGAACGGAGCAAAGTACAGAGAGATTCTTGATGAAAAGCTGCTCCAGAGAGCTCAGGACCTCAGACTGGGTCAAAGGTTCACCTTCCAACAGGACAACAATCATAAGCACACAGCCAAGACAATGCAGGAGTGGCTCTGGGACAAGTCTTTGAATGTCTTTGAGTGGCCCAGACAGAGCTTGGACATGAACCTGATCGAACATCTCTGGAGAGACCTGAAAATAGCTGTGCAGCAATGCTCCCCATCCAACCTGACAGAGCTTGAGAGGATCTGTAGAGAAGAATGGGAGAAACTACCCAAATACAGGTGTGCCAAGCTTGTAGTGTCATACCCAAGAAGACTCAAGCCTGTAATCACTGCCAAAGGTGCTTCAACAAGTACTGAGTAAATGGTCTGAATACTTATGTAAATTTTATATATCCATTTTTTGGTTTTCATAAATTAGCAAAAAACTATAAAAACCTGTTTTTGCTATGTCATTATGGGGTATTGTGTGTAGATTGATGAGGGGGGGGACTATTTAATCAATTTTAGAATAAGGCTGTAATATAACAAGATGTGTAAAAAGTCAAGGGGTCTGAATAGTATCCGAATGCACGGTATATCATTAATTTATACTTTACAAAATGGATGTAGCAACTAAGGATTCTAGCTTAAAACATGCTCAAAAATGTGAGTTTTTGAACCTCAACATGCAGTAGTTGTACGCAGACCACCTCTCTCTGAATACACATGCCTTTTTATAGATCCCACCACTGTGCTGTTTTGGCTAAGAATGTGGAAGTCTCAGGGCCGGGAAAAGAAGAATATAGTCTTTCACTTGTGAAATGTGGGGAGAATATGTGCATTGCTGAGGCATTGAGTGGATTGGATTACTTCTGGGAGCAGAGAGAGACCCATTGTCTTTCCTGTTGTCAAGACTGAATGTGTGCGCGGCTGTTGAGCTGCTGAGCGCAAACAAGCCAGTTCTCATTGACATCTGCTTGGGTCATTTTCTGCACCTGTATGAAAAAATGCAAATATCAACATTTGCTCTAGCTTGTACTGCTCTGAGATTTCATGCCAACGACCATTAGTCAACTTGTGATTCTACGTCCTGGCCAGGCCATTGTTGTGTCAAAAACAGTCTGTGCTGATTATGACACCATATGGCTCTTGTATGCTTCCGATAAGCTATCTGTTCCCTTACCTTATCAATAGCATTTAATATGCTTCATATTTGAGTCGCCATCTGTAGGACAGTGTGTGTGTGAGTTATTGTAGGTGAGCGCATGTGTCTGTATGTGTATTTGTGCACATACGTGATTTCTTCTTGACTTGAAATTCCTGGCCTTGAATTGCACTTCAAGGTTTACTAAGCGAACAAATACGTTCATAGTTTTGTAAACAAGTTCACATAGACAAGGCAACAGTAGGTATGAATGAACCACACATGGGCATTACCACATCATTTACAATCAGCAAGCTGGTTTTTCCCTCTGTGGTCATGGGTCATTGTGAACATGTAAACTGTAGTGGGATTACAGCCCAAAGCAAACAGGCACGTCCTGTCGTTTTAATATTCCACTAAGTCATAATTTCCTATTAAAACCATCTGCGGTCAAAACTAATTAAGAGTTATCATAGGAAAAAAGAATGCCATGGAAACTGTTGGATGTTTGAGTGCATTGGTTTTGTGCAGGGGGATTGTGCTTGGGCTGGTGCCACATATCAAGTTTTCCTTCACAATGTTATTTTATGTATTTATTTAGGAGTGTAGGTTGGCATGGAAGACATTTATTTTCTTCAGAAAAATCTATTATTTTTCAATCCTCTTACATTTGTTGCATTCTTTAAGAAATGGAAACAGCTGTTAGGAAAAAAGGCCTAAACTGATCAAAAGCACAATTACGCATACCCAACAAATATTTTCTATTTCCTGTATGATAACAGTCTGAGAAATGCCTTGTGGGAATCAGAATGGCACAAAGCATTCCTTTATCTAATCAAGGGAAGAATTGATGAAATGAAAGGATGCTGCTTTTGTTATAGCTACACAAAACAAGAGGAGTAGGGCGAGTAAAAGAGATGTGATCTGTCATTTAATCTGGACACAGGGTCGTTAATTGTGTAATTACATGGAGACATTTAGCAGGGGAGGGACTCATCGTCACATCATTGTGTCTGTGATCGGATAGCATGCTTCACTAAAACACACTACCGTACTGCTGGGTTCCAGTCACTCTGTACCCTGAGGTAAACTCTGTTCTAGAAAGAGAATTTTGCAGTATGGTCTGCTGCTCAACAGTTTCAGTAAGGCCTCAGAGACGCCGGTGTAGAGTGCCACCAAAAAGGAAAAGCTGGCTCAAAGCCACTGACGTCATCTAAGTAAATCTGCTTCAGGACTGCAGTCATAAAATGACTGCCAGCTAGAGTGCACTTTGGCCTTGTCAACTGCCTTTGCAAGTGTAATTCACTTTTTCTACATATGTATAATTATAGCAAACAGCTTTTGTATTATTTTGTTTGTCCCGCTTTGTCTTTTGGTATATTGACCTTTACCTCATCATATGTTAATTTTCAAAAGGTCCAAAGCACTTTCTCTCTAGATAAGTCAAAGAGTCAAAGAAACCTTGAAAAGCTGTAGAGCATCATGCTGCCATACTGTTGCAGGAAATCTGGGGGAAATAAGAAGGAAAGAGAAAAATAAAATGTAAGAGCTTTCCTCATCTTTAGAAGTCATACAGTAAAGAAACCACTGTTTCAGCACTTTACAATTATAGCCTCATAAGTCATACCATATGTCAGCCTCAGTCAGCTTCTCAGGAAAGTCGTCTTCATCGCGTCTTATTAAACTGTAATGATTTGGAAGTTATTGGGAAATTGTTATAGGTACCTTCCCCACTTTCACACTCTCCGAACTCTTTGTTTTTGGATGGGAAAAAGTCATTTAAACGAGCTACCACATTACCAGAAACACATGAGAAGCAATATCTAATCCATGAATCATTAGATGAGTCAGTTCCTGAAACCACTATAAACCTTCAAGTTGTTGGCCACAGCTGAAAGCAGGAAATCCAGGCTTCAATAACTTCCTTTCCCAGTGCAGGCTATGCTAGTGGTTTAGTGCCCACTAGCAATAGGAAGATGTACCCCCGTAGAACAAAGGCCCTCAGTCACTTCATTTACTGAAACTGTTTATCATTTGTGGTCTGTATTCAAATGTGGGCTGTCCAGGCTCTCTGGCACCGTATTCCCCAGTCCTCTCCTGTAATAAATCCCTACAGGGCCTTTCATTAATGGCTGCTGTATTGTTATCATGGCCGACAGAGATCAGGCAGGCTCGCTCTGCCCTGAAGCTGCCCTGGATTCAGCCGAGGCACAGATAGACTTTGGGTGAGCTCCCAACATTAGTATGCACTCTGTGCCCAGTGAATGAGTTTGAACTCTAGCCCGAAGCACGGCATTCGTAGGTTTCTTTACGGCTTAGATCTGTGTATGTAAATACTACTGTAAGCATGTTTGGCTGGGAAACATTGGCCTAATATGATTACACCTCATAAACAGTTTTAATTGCTCCGTCTGAGGGCCATACAGTACATATTGCTTTGGTCCATTTTTGCGTTGATGCTGTATGTGGCTATGGACTACAGCATGTTGAGACATTCCTTGCATTTATTAAAAATGTTGTCTCAAAATGTTCTGACAAAGTTGTGTGTTTTGGTATCGTTTTGCCCTGACAAATAAATGATATTACAAGGTAAGCACTTAGAGTTCCCCTCCTTACATTTTGAGCTTCAAATAGGGAAATGATCATTGTCAATGTAAAACTTTCTTTCAATAACTGTTCAATGGTTTTTTGTTTGTGTACACTGCTTGCTTAATTGAAATAGCTCAATGAAATGAATTAAAGCTTTGTGCTGAAGTTGGGTGAAAAATTCAGTTGAGTAAATCAGAGTTTGAGAAAACCTTGAGTGAGGTTTGAGCTTTTGTTTGACACTGGCAGATTTATATGCTATTTGTTTCGTACAGTGACTCAATATGTACTTAACCAAGCCAGGTCAACAAGGAATTTTCTCCATCAAATTACCTTGGAGCTTCATGGGGGACGATGTGTCTCATCTGGCCATGCCTTCCTTTAAGTACCAATAAACTGGACAGCATCCGCCACACAATGAACAGCAGACAATAGTTTCTAGAAAATTCCATTTTACCTTTCTACCGGTAGCACCTTGGGCTGGTTTATGGCAGATGGAGGCCCAAACAGACGTCCTTCCTGAGATGGAGGGCTCTGTGATGGTGAGTGTGGTGTGGAGGAGCTGGATGCAGATGGTGGTCTTCATGCTCATCGCTGATTTGTTTTTTCATGCCAATCCACAGTGTCCTGACTGAGCCTGCGCCCAGCCTGAAGCCCCCAGACTGCTCTGCTCTCATAACTGTCAGGGGATCCTTTATCTGCCGGACGTTTATTTACAGCTTTAATTTCCTGCGCTTTATGTGCTCCCCCTTCTCTCCTCACTAGTGTGACGCGACCACAAGCAGACGTTGGAATGCCCTGCATATTTTTGACGAACAGAAGTGTATTGCGTCGAAGGCATTGATTTCCAACATTGTTGCGGTTGGATGGCATGTTTTTATGTCATGGATTTGTAGTTCATCATTTCTGACGTGAAGAATGTATCATGGGCACATTTTTCAGCAGATCATTTGCTAATTTTCTTAATAGACATCTATAGTAAAAGACTGATGGAAATTGGTCCCCTGTACTCCCACTGTATCTGATGTGACCAGGTCTAGAAGGTGCTACTTGATTCTGATACGTCGTGAGGCAGGTGGGGACTGGGAGAGCTTCTTTGACAGCGCCTGTAAATCAATCCCATTCTCTACCGAGTAGAGATTGATCCCCGAGCGGGCGGCCCGTTGGTCGGGCGCTGGGCGGCGGGCTCTAGGCCTCACATTTGAGTGGGATATTATCAGACAGATTCACTACACCCAAGCTTGCTGGTTTAAAGAGGCATGAAATAAACGCTTGGCCATTGCCAACAACAGAGGGAGCATTAGCGAGCTACTCTACTGAACCTTTTGCTCCCTGCATTGGGAGATTGGTATTGAAAACCGTGTTCATTCATTTATCAGCACTCCATACCCAGCAGATTTATTCATGAAACCTGGAGGAAAATCCAATACTACGTAGATCAATCGGTTTGTCCCTGTGTACGGCTGGACATTCTTGTATTCCCCTGTACACCTTGTCATTTTCCCCTCTTTAAAGAGGCTAGAGCAGAACAGAAATTGTGCCAATTGGACATTTTTGCACAATACTGGTGCACTGGGTTCGTCAGTCAAAACTTGCGTCCATAGTCATAGATGGGGTAAAGCTTTTAATAAGCCTGTTTCAGAAAGAATAGATGTCTAACAGAAGAAACGTCATATTTCGATGTTGCTAGGTGTGCATCTAAGAAATGAAAAGAAATATAAAGCTTTATGAATGTTTGAATTGTATAATTTCATGAATGTTCTATAACTGTATATCTCAAGGTCCATACCGTACTACAGAAAGGGTTTCTGATCATCATTCTTGATACATGCCATTCCAGTTATAATGAACATGTTTTGATGAAGCAAACTGTAAATGGAATCTCAGTAATGTCCCATCATGGTAATATGCATAATTGGATACTTTTTGTTCCAAACATGAGGGCTTTGGCATACATTCAACATTACTGAAATAATTAGCCGAAGCCCATGGTACGCCTTTAAAACTCACAGCGAACATTGAGTTTTGTAATCACATGGTAATTATAGTTCTCCACAGTGCAGGCTTAACTACTATGGGTCATTATGGGGTGCGCAAAAGCCATTCACAGGATCATTATTGCACCCTCTGAGATAACAGCACAAAAGGACTCCACATGGAAAATTACATTTGAGACCTCTCATCTGCTATTTCATTACCCAGGTCTGTATGATCGGTGAAATGGTTTCTTTTAATTTAAGGAGCTGGATTCCATTTTAGCGTGAACGAGAGTGGTTTATGTAATCTGCCGATAAGTGTCATCTCCCATAATGCCATGTCACAACTATGGCCCAACCCTTGCCAATGCATTCACTTGTTGCCCGCTTTTGTCCTTATCTTGCTAATAAGACCATTTCCATGGTTCCGACCTTGGTGTGATAGGAGTATGCAATTATCTGTTAGGGCCCCAAGTGTTTCTACAGGTGACATTCCTACCTCTCTCTTTGGCCGGGATAATTAGTGTTCAGATTCTCAGACACTAGGAGACCAGCTCAATAGGAAACCTCACAGTCCCCATGTACCTCTCACATCTCAGGACTATCTGATTGATGCCACATGGTGTTGAAGACCTGGCATCTGGGGACAGGGATGGAGATGGAATCTGGGCACACATAGTTTTGAGCATGAATTCTGTGATGCACTCTCTCAATCCATGTTTCAGGAGTATTTTTCACAAAAATGATGTATTTACTAATTCCTAACAACTTTTAGTTCTCTATTTATCACATTTGACTGTCGACAGCATTATTACCTTCAAATCAAATTTGAATGGTCACATGCGCCGAATACAACAGGTATAGCAGACTTTACATTGAAACGCTTACTTTCGAGCCCATTCCCAACAATGCAGAGTTAAAAAGTACCTTCTAACAGCATCAGTAATGGCCGTTCTTCCTTGTGGGCCTGGTGGCTACTGGAGGTTTTGTGATAAACAAGGTGCAACATGGTGTCCTGGGGATATGTGGAGTCTATGAACACCAGTAACAGGAATACACAAGGAGATGGGTCTGTTCCATGACAGCCTGTGTGATGAAGTGATAATGATTCTCACTGCCACAGAGTCTTCTGCAGGAATACAAGAACCCGGACCCACTCAGCAGAGAGTGAGCAGACACAACAAAATATGCACACTCAGATGTGTGCCATATAAATGTGAAAGGTCGGTGGAGATTATGGGGTTATTAAGGGGTTCTTTTTTAGGTTAGCTTAATTGAGTAGACATTTTATGATTGTAGTTTGTAGAAATTATTTTGAATTGATCCAATAACCTTATTCATAATCCTTGGCAATAACCTTATTCACAAGAAGCTTGTTTTAAAACATATGGGTTGGAATGTACTCAACATAGTTGTACCGTAAATTAAAATGTCAAACCAAGCCATGGAGTTTACTAGGGTTACAAAGACAATGGAATCAGAATATAAAATATTGTATAGAATATTAGGAACACCTGCTTTTTCCATGACATAAACTGACCAGGTGAAAGCTATGATCCCTTATTGATGTCACTTGTTAAATCCACTTCAGTGTAGATGAAGGGGTGGAGACAGGTTAAATAATGACTTTTAAGCCTTGAGACATTTGAGACATGGATTGTGTATGTGTGCCATTCAGAGGGTGAAGGGGCAAGACAAAATATGTAAGTTCCCTTGAATGGGGAATGGTAGTAGGTACCAGGCACACCGGTTTGTGTCAAGAACTGCAGTGCTGCTTGGTTTTTCACGCTCAACAGTTTCCCCTGTGTATCAAGAATGGTCCACCACCAGAAGGATATCCAACCAACTTGACACAACTGTGGGAAGCATTGGAGTCAACATGGGCCAGCATCTCTATGGAACGCTTTCGACACCTTTTCGAGTCCACGCCCTGACAACTCAATATTAGGAAGGTGTTCCTAATGTTTTGTATACTCAGTGTAGATGCTTATTATCTGTCCAAAAGTAATCTTGTTGTAGTTGTATTGTCATTGCTAAGGAAAAGCAGGACACAGAAAACATTCAATTATGGGAAGAATGTCTCCCCCCTGAATATTGTACATTTGACAATCTCAAACTTTGTTCCGTAGTGGTTTCCTTTGTTAACGAAATCTCTTTCCTCCATCTTTTCCAATGACCTTGAGAGAGCGTGACACGTAAAATTGGCCCAAAGTGAAATTCTATGATTGTCAACATCTTTTGAATTGTCCGTCCTATATTACTAGTGCAGTGAGCCGAGTCTTTGCATCTTTGGATAGCGTTATCGCCTTTGGAGTTCCAGTAAGCAAGTTTTTGGCAAGCACCCAGATTAGACAGTTCACTTCTCTAGGGACTTAACATATCAATCATGATATAGTTTGTGTCATGTTTTATTACAGAATAGGGTTGAATTTTCCCCCCCTGTATTTTACAAATGTTTACAAAACCCGGTATTTCCTGCCAAAACCGGAAGTGTCATTCGAAAGCATTATAAAGCATGTCTGGATTTGATTGGAGCTTTGATCAGCGTGAAAATTCCAACCTGATGCTACCTGAGCCTGATGAGACATACATTAAAGACATTTAACGAGCCCAAGCGTAAAAAAAGCCCAAATGCCGTTATCCAATACATACAGTGTCTTTGGAAAGTATTCAGACTCCTTGACATTTTCCATATTTTGTTACGTTACAGCCTTATTCTAAAATGGAATAGATGGTGAGAGACAGAATGCGAGAGAGTGCTTGCGTGTGCACTGATTTAAAGCAACGATATTCGAGTGATAGGCTTTTTTAAAACTCTGCAGCTGTAATTAAAAAATATATAATCTTTACAATTAAAAAACAAGCTGACCCCCGAAAGCCAGATGGAGATGGGTAAATTAGATGCCAATTCGGTCTTTATATTACTGTAGCATAGACTATTCTGCAGCAAATGTAGGCCTACCTGTCACAAGAAAAAAAGTTACCATGATGAGATGGTAAGTCTACATGCATTGTGAACTGCGCTCCATACTGAGATGGACTGTCTGTCCCCACCCTCAGCGTTGATTCATCATGCAGAGGCCGTAGAGAAGCCAGATTTATGCATCACATTTAATTTAACAGTTGCACTTCACACCATTGTCACGTGTGCTCCCTCTCCGGCCTCTAGGTCACCACGCTGCTAGTTATGGGTCACACCTGTCACCATCGTTACTCGCACCTTCGCGTCTTCAGACTCACCTGGACTCCATCACCTCCCTGATTACCTTCCCTATATATATGTCACTCCCTTTGGTTCCTTCCTCAGGTGTCATTGTTTCTGTTTCTGTTTCATGTCTGTGCGTTGTTCGTGTTTCTTGTTTTGTATTATGTTTCGTTTATTGATTAAATCACTCACTCCCTGAACTTGCTTCCTGACTCTCAGCGCACTCGTTACAACCGTGCTGTTCATATAAATCATTTATTATAATTTTACCAGTTTCTCATACTTATTTATCCCGGGAAAAGGGAGTGGTTTTGGGCGGTAAATCCAGGAAAATTTCAGTAACCAGGTTCCCGCCATTCAACCGTATCACTGAACTCTCTGAGGTATAAGTTGTAATTTTCTTTGTTTATGCATGTTGATAAATTGATTTTTGCTCTGATTCGCTCTATCACTCTCTTGCTTTCTAACTTTATTTTTTCTACCATTCTCTCTCTCCCTCCTCTCTCTCTCACTCTCTTTCTCTCCCTGTCTCTCTCTCTCTCTCCCTCTTTATCTCTCTTGTGTAATAATGGATGAGACACATCAGTGCCTTATCATCCAACCAGAACAGATACCAGAAATCCTGCCATCAAACAACAGCCACGTGGTGTATCCTGCTAAGCTTCCATCATTTTGTTTTACAGATCCAAATCCCCGATCCTTGAACTGTGTGTGTGTGTGTGTGTGTGTGTGTGTGTGTGTGTGTGTGTGTGTGTGTGTGTGTGTGTGTGTGTGTGTGTGTGTGTGTGTGTGTGTGTGTGTGTGTGTGTGTGTGTGTGTGTGTGTGTGTGTGTGTGTGTGTGTGTGTGTGTGTGTGTAGATGTCTCTGAGTTGTGAAAGAGGCGTGTAGGGGCACATCATGGCTGCAATGATTGGGGAGACTTTTCAGAGAGGGGTAGAGCCTCAGGAGAACCTGTGAACACACACACAGATACAATGAACACAACCTTTTGGTGAGTGAGGAAAGATATTGAACTCCACTATGATATTATAGGCACATCAGTACAAAATTATAGAAACATAGGCCTGGCTTAAAGCATAGAATTTGCCATCCACAGTGTTAGGCTCTTAGAGAAGGGAAATCCTCATTTACAATTCTATGTTAGAGTCGACACGATGCAAGAAATCATCCATTGTATGTGAAGAGGGTTACAGGAATATGTGTGAGGAGAAAAGTACACACTTTGGGTACACGCTGTTGTTTCATCATTGATTTGATTTTTGGGAATTAAATTAATCAAATTAATTTAAAGTGGTCGCATTATAGTCATCACATACCTTTCATGTGGGGTTTTGTTGATGTCTGTGTTCTTGTCCATTAGTCTTGATGACTGAAACAGTTGGGCTTAGTTGAGTTGGGAATTTGATTTACAGAAATATTTCCAGACATTAAATTAACTAATGACTCACAAAAGCCACAATGCTCTTTACCTGCTGAAGGTTGCAGGTGTTCGTATTGTTTCACCATTTTTGTACTATTACGCAGAAATATATGAATGGAGCCAGATTGAGAAGCTCCCATCTACCATACAGTTCCATTATTACAGCCAAATGCATTTTAATTAAGCATCTTTCTACTTTGTAGACTTGCTGTAGGGCAACTAATGCAATGTTGCTCTACCAGTCTAGCTCCATAATTGTATTGAAAAGTGTGCAGCAAACACCTGCTTATAGTGATACGTTAGTGCACACCAGATGAAATTATCATGTTTGTTGGTGGGCTATTTTGTTTTGAGTGATGTACGTACGATCGTGAGAAAGCGCCTCTCCCTGGGTGGGAATGGGATTTGTCTGTAGCCTATGGTGTCCTTGTTCTGGGTATGTCTGAAATGCTTTCCCTGCTTTGAGAGCGAGGTGTAGCGACAGCAGCCCAGCCACAGTATATTGTTGCATGACTAATCTCTGTCTCCCATCTGCCACTGGGGCCTGGACAAACATCACCACTTCAGCATCATCTGGAGACATATTGCACTAATCACAACACGTGTCTCTCTCCCGGTCCAAACACACAGCCAGCTCAGCATAGCATACCTGTTATGGCTAAAGCACCCAGGCACATTCTCCTCTGTGCGTATTTATACAGAAGGTTGTGTAACATAGACTAAATATTAGAGACACACTTGTTTGATTGCTGTAAAAAAGTTCTTAACAACACAGTAAGTCTGATAGGTTACTATGCTCTTGCCTTGGTGTGCATTTGGATTTGGCTCAGTTCAGCTACATCATGTTGTATTGGTGAATTTCTTTCCCTTGCCTTTCATTACTCAAGTCTATAGGGGACAGCAATGATTTATGTTCGTCATGTAAGTGTTTTAGGGATGAAAAGTCAAGGTCTTGGGAGTCAGCAAATCCTCCATTCTCTCCTATCAAGAAAGAGAAGTGTTTTATTTTCTGTTTGCAAACATGCCCCTGCGTTTGTTTCTCCATTAAGACAGCTGAATGACCATAGTTTAGAGGACGTTCATTAGAAGAATATTCAAGGTGTTCTATGATATTTGTCTTGTGTTTAAAAACATGTTTTATCCGTTAAAAAAAAGTGCAAACTTTCAGCAAAGAATGTCTACTGCTATGCTCCACTGATGATCTCACTCTGTTCAAAACGGAAAGAACGACTCACTTGTCAATGTCGAGAGATCAATGAAACAAAGGGTTATCAGTAATTGAAAGATGAAGACATACCCATCAAACTCTGGCTAATTGAGTGAACCTGACCTCATATTTCCTCAGCATGCTCAAGGAGGTGGTCATCCGCTTGGACCCAGAATTCATCTGGTTGTCGAGGAGCTCTCCTGAGAGATGCTCCTTATGCAATAGTGACAGAGGTCAATTATGTAGGGTGATTTATTACTAAGCCAAATGACTGCAGAGTCACTTCAGCCATGCCCAGTGATTAAGCTGTTGTAACTCAATAGATTTATCTGATGTTCTCTAACACTTGTTCAGGTTAATAGACTACAGCGTGCTAATGACAGTGTTAGGTTAAAGTCATTCATTCAGGGGACATACGGTAGAGTGCTTCTGGCTGTGGTGTCTTGGTGGGAAATAAACTTCTTAACGCCCTTGACAATGTATTATTCCATTGAATTGACTTTGGAGAATGGTGGCAATAAACGTACCAATAACAAGAGAAATGTGTATTCTATGACACCAGTATGTTATAGAATTATGCAGACATTGATTATATCACAATGTAACTGCCACTAAGTAAATGCATTTCTAAATAGCATTGACTTACTGTAGATCTGTCAGCTGTACGACGTGGATGCTTCTATTGGCCAAGAGAGGTACTCTTGGGCCCCTTTGCTACCTCAGTCTTTGAAGCTCTTTGTGATTACATGGCATGGAGTGTGTACCGCTGTTTCCCCCCTCAGAGTAATCCTGCAGCAGATGCGGCTTGCCACCATCCCCAGCAATGGATGGAGGAGAGAGGAAAGGTTTATTTATAGTGGTTATATTAAAAAAAATAATTTAGAGTACCACTTAAAATGAATGAATTAGCCTACCAAGTTCTATTCAACCATTTCAATATAAGCCTACCCCCCTCGATCTTTATACCCCGGATTCAAATATTTTCTGCTCTATTCTTTTCATGTAGTAATATGATAGGCCAAGGCTCTCTGCTGCCTTCCCTAGCGGTAAATGCTAGTTGTGGTTGAGAGCTCAGGTTTTTTTTGGGACAGGGTGGGGTGGTGGATTCAATAATTCATTGCACGCTTCAGTGTAACAGTATTCATTTCCTGGTGTGGCGCGTCAGGGGAAACCACCTGTAGAAGAGCGGGGAAACATCAGACCATTGTGGAATGAACATGGCCATGAACTCACTAAACACCCCTCCAAATATCAGTGTTGTTTCCCTCTTTTGGAGGGAAATCATGAGCTAGCATGGAAACCAGACGTGTCCAGACACTCACGTTAGCTCTCGCTCTCTTTCTTTCTCTCGCTCTCTCTTTTCTCTCTCTCTATATATATATAGATTTTTCTCTCTCTCTTTCTGAATGGTGAACCCCTGGAAAGAGTATTCACAGCCATTTAAGAAAAATAAATGCTGTATCACAGAGAAGACTCAGAATCCCTTACGGCATTGGCAATGACAAATGCAAAGGCGTGTTTTTCAAAGGTCCACTCAAAAATACCACTATTATGACTTGACTGGATTTGACTTGTTGAAGAAGTAAAGAGAAAATCTTGCTTGAGGTCAGGTATTACAATCATGACCGGGCTGCCTGTGATTACCGGTGTAGTTTATTATTCAGTCGGGGTGGAGGGAGCAAGGCTGGAGAAAAAGCCCAAGCCATTTAGTGGTCGAAATGGACGTTTTTTTCCCCTCCCTCATCAGTCTGTGAGTAAGTTCTGCAGAGTCAGCAGTCAGTTCACAAAAACAGAATTCAGTAAATGCTCCCTCCACTCTCTGGGAGGTTTTTTTCTTCTCCCAAACAGCTTGCTCCCATCCCCCCCTCTCCCCCCTCACGAACCGACATTCTAGAAGAAACATATGCTGCTAGTCCCACTTCACAACAGCTTGTGCAGCTTGAATAGGATCTTGCCTAGAGAGGAAGCGGTCGTCTGGAAGGGGAGAGGAGGATAGGGAGGGAGAGGGGAAGATAGGGAGGGAGATGGGGAAGTGGGGGGTGGGGGGGTGCTAGAGTGAAGGGCTACAAAAACATCCACCAAATGAACTCCCTAGTTGTGATTTTCACCGTTAAAATTCAACTCAGCATGATTGTCTACAGCAATACATAAGAACCTACATTGCTTTCATGAGTTACTTTGTGGACAATAGTTTTGATTGAGGAGAGATGGACACTTTCAGTTTAGGTACTTTTCTGCCTCGAATTTAAATGTGATTTCCTCCTCCTTCGCTTACAGTCTAGCAGTTTGAATGAGTTTTTAATGGGGATCTAATTCAGATCAGGTTGTTTACACAGCATAAATGCAAAGAAAATTGAGGAATCTCACAGTGGAATTTTCTGTCAAGGGAATTCACAATGTGGAAAACAGACTCTTTCCTTGAACAAAGAGGACAGGGGATATTTTTTTCCATTTGAAATTTAAAGTGGTACAGATATGGTTGTGTCCTTTCTTGAGTGGGCTTCTCTATTTCTTTTTGCCTCATAAACATTCTACAGTTGTCCTACATGAATTTCATCCAGATTTAAGAGTCTATTTGACAGTCCTGACAGCTGGTATTAAAAGGCTTCAACTGCTCCTGTGCAAGAGATGCCAGGTGCGCTGGATGTGTTTTAGGGTTATGTTCTCATTAGATATTTTATATTTCTTGTATTTTTTATTTGCCTGATTATCTATTTTGGAAAGTAAAGGAGGGGATTCTACTACAACAAGCTAAAAATGGATCCTGTGATGAAGTCGCTGCACTTGACCTCCATCACATCATTTGTTTTAAATGGGAGATAACATGAAGTATTTTCAATAGTACCATTTAAAATTTCGGACAAAAACTAGCATGAAGGAACGTTTCAGTCCCTTCCATGGCATCTAGTAAAACTGTACCACAGTCATCCTAATCCTAACATCATAGGTAGATAGCCAGGCCAAGAATCCTCTCCTGTTTGGCTCACCACACTATTGACCAGTGGCCATGAGCAGTGTGTTGTCATCTTGGAGGCAGATGCCTGTGCTGTGGAGAGTAACGGATGGCTTGTGTTTGTTTATTTGGGAATTCCAGATCTCTCCCTACTGTGCTCCAGGCTTCGGCTTGGAGATCCCAAGCACCACCATGGACCCCAGCAGCTGGAGCGGCAGCGAGAGCCCTGCCGAGGACATGGAGAGGATGAGCGACTCGGCAGACAAGCCCCTGGACAATGACGCCGAGGGGGTGTGGAGCCCCGACATCGAGCAGAGCTTTCAGGAGGCGCTGGCCATCTATCCCCCCTGTGGGCGCAGGAAGATCATTCTATCTGACGAGGGAAAGATGTACGGTGAGTACATGGGGTCAGGGGTGTGGGTTGGTACATGGGAGGAAGAGCGACGATACCCTCTTTTGTAATTATATATATATATATATACTATTTTTTTAACGTAGATTTTTTAAGATGGTAGTCACAACATTTCACTTTTAAAACCAATTGCATATCATCATTTCACACTCAAATAATCTTGGTATGGGAGCTTGTGCCCAAAGTGACTGAGGAAGATTTTCAGAAAGATTCAGTGTTAATAAAGGGACCGTACAAGTGAAACAATAGACTGGGAGTGAAAATGTCAATCAGGAATTCATTTGTGGGACTTGCAGGCTGTTAAGGGCTCCTTGGCGGTAGCCATACATTCATGTCCCTTCTCTGCAGAAGCAGGAGTCTATAAGTAAAGCAGCATTAACTATTAGGCAGGGGCAGATGGTGCTGTGGCTGCCACCAGCTGTGGCTGCCACCAACCCCCCCCCCTCCCCCATTCCTGGCTGGGTGATGTCATGGAAAGAGGGAATATTTTCTTTCTGCAGTGTTGGACTCTCTCACAGCCTGTCAGTGTCAAGTGAAAGCAGAAAGCCCCTCGGGGTGTTAGTTTGCAGCTGTCATGTGACCCCTCCGGCCAAACCAAATGTAAAGTCTAGGAGTTGCAGCGAAGCCTCCTCAGCTGCCGGTACAAAGAGGCTTCAGACCACACGACCAACCAGCTCACCACCTCAGCACCACCTCCTCTCTCCCACAAGCAGAATGGGAGTGCCATTCTGAGCATAACAAATAGGTTTGCCTAGCAAGTTTTAAATGATTAACGCCAAAGACAAGACTCACTAGTGCAGACTGGACACGCCAGTCTCATTTTTGGTTGGACGCATTCTTCTCTCCGATAAGAGATCAAATGGCCACCATCAGACAAGTTATATAGCTCAGGCACTTCCACCATTTCAAATTCCACAAAACACCATCTAACATAAAACAGCACGTTTTGTGTCAAATGCAAACCTTGGGAGAATTGATAGGCCTTTGCTGGCTCTGCTAATGCATAAAGAATATGATAATAACCGATTCAAGGTTATTCATTTTCATAAAATCCATTGTCTTCTGCTTTGTTTGTTTCCAGTGCTGTGTAAAGGGAAGTGCCATGCAGAGTGGTGTCTACAGCTATTCCGTCAGTGGTTGTGTTATTGGTGGTATTGAATGTACCTTGACCTGCTTGGGATCAGGGGGATTGAGCGGAGGTCAACCATGCTTGATGTGCTGGGTATCCGCTTGCATATAGTGGGGCAAAAAAGTATATAGTCAGCCACCAATTGTGCAAGTTCTCCCACTTAAAAAAGATGAGAGAGGCCTGTAATTTTCATCATAGGTACACTTCAACTATGACAGACAAAATTAGAGAAAAAAATCCAGAAAATCACATTGTAGTATTTTTTATGAATTTATTTGCAAATTATGGTGGAAAATAAGTATGGTGGCTGACGAAATACTTTTTTGCCCCACTGTATATACTCACCAGCATAATCCACTGTGTCCACAGACTGGCCTTTCACTGTGCCCTGAGCCAGAGATGTCAGCCCATCACAGTGAAATATTGACTGAAATATACACTCAGTGGCCAGTTTATTAGGTACGTCGTTCACGGAAATGGTTCGCTCCTACAGACAGAGTCACTTGGCCGTGGCTTGCTATATATAGCAGGCAGACTGGCATCAAGGCATTCAGTTACTGTCCGATTGAACATTAGAATGTGCAAAACAAGTGACTTAAGCGAATTTGCCTTGTCTCAACAGTACAGGCTGATGGTAGTGGTGTACTGGTGTAGGGAATGTTTTCAAGGTCCCTTGATAACAAATCAAATCAAATGTATTTATATAGCCCTTCTTACATCAGCTGATATCTCAAAGTGCTGTACAGAAACCCAGCCTAAAACCCCAAACAGCAAGCAATGCAGGTGTAGAAGCACGGTGGCTAGGAAAAACTCCCTAGAAAGGCCAAAACCTAGGAAGAAACCTTGAGAGGAACCAGGCTATGTGGGATGGCCAGTCCTCTTCTGGCTGTGCCGGGTGGAGATTATAACAGAACATGGCCAAGATGTTCAAATGTTCATAAATGACCAGCATGGTCAAATAATAATAATCAGAGTAGTTGTCGAGGGTGCAGCAAGTCAGGACCTCAGGAGTAAATGTCAGTTGGCTTTTCATAGCCGATCATTAGGAGTATCTCTACCGCTCCTGCTGTCTCTAGAGAGTTGAAAACAACAGGTTTGGGACAGGTAGCACATCCGATTGAGCAACAATTGAACACCACAGCACATCATGCCCCAAAGAAGTCAGGCTGTTCTTGAGGCAACATGCGTAGGTGTGTAAATCTAGTGGGATGATCCTTGTTTTGAAATAATGCTTCAAGTACCACTGAAGTTTATCAGGGGATGTGTTAATGGACAGTGTATTATGTGAGTAACACTCTCTCTTAATTTTCATGCTGCACAATTCAATTGCTTTTCTGCAGCACAATGGCCAACGGATCCAAAGATGTGAAGACAACAAGCTTACATGCTGCACATGAAAGCTCTATACAAGGTTGTTTGTTGTGCCTTGGAAACAGACTGGGTCGAGAGCCAGTGTTCAGCTGTGTGAAAGAGCTTTTGAAAGACAATGTGTAGAGGAATATATATATATTTTTTTCAGGGGGCTAGCGAGGAGGGGAGACGTGGACTTTCTGTGCCTAACTAACACAAAGTTTGGTAGGACTTTGAGGCGGGAGGGCGGGGAGGGGAGCAGATTGGAACTGGTCTCAGTGTGTTTGTGGGCTTTTTCTGGGGGCAAGGCTAGCTGTTCTGTTCAACCCTGCAGCTGTTGCTGGGTCCTAGTGCCAAACCCATCATAGCGTGAACTGTGAACCCACTCATACTCACTGAGCCATTAAGAGGACTGTAGCACTGCCCAGTATGGAAAATAGGCTGCCTTTTTATTGGGACTGTTTTGATTTTTAAAAACATGGGTATAGTGTTTGTTTACATATTATGACTGTGTAATTACGGAAATAGTAAGAAATATCAAACATCTTACCTTCAAGCAATTTTACCAAAATAATTTAACTCAAATGTTATTGTTTTATTAAGAAATACTATTTGCACAAAAATGTAATAATTATCAAACATTGAAATTGTATTAGTATTATTATTGGAAGAATGCCCATTTTTAGAGGGTAGTCTGTTATGGATGTAGTCAGTGGTGTTGTAAACTGTGGAAAGATGCAGCTCTCAATGAGGCAATGTTGTCTCACAGGAGACACTGTGTCTGACTGGAGAGCCAAGAGGAATCTCACAACACAGCCTCTTCCATCTCCCTCAGGAATCTCACACCTTCCTTCCTTTCTCACCAATCATGAATTGTTGGGATATCTGTATGATGCCGGTGTCATTCTTTAAAAAACAGAGAACAAAGGGGATATCTCTAGAGGTAGCCCCCGTCAAAACAGATTTACCAGCAAGAGCCTCATCTTTAGACATACCGACCTGTTGCATTTCCCCGAGAAAAACTGAAGCGTTTTGTTTATGATGTTAGATATGTGTCTGTTTCTCCCTGCATGCTACAGATTTCCATTAGTGAGGTGCTCTAGCTCGCAGGGCATCACTTCAGAATGCCACCAGAGATGATGAGAAAGCCATGAAGTGGTCCTCAGTGCTGATGGAGGGCATTGATTGGTCTGAAATGCCACAGTGATTTGTGTTTTAAGAGGGCGAGCCGGGCCCTGCCAACCATAGAGCATCTCCCCTCACACAGCTTTGTAATCCTGGTCCACAGGGTTTGGTCCTGATGGACACACAGACAGACCACCACCGCCCCTCTCATGGCATCTGTGACAGGTGGGGGGTGGAGACGCAGGTATTTTGGTGATGAGAGACCCTGGGGATAGTACTTGGGTACCGTGCATAAAGCTCATCACAAGAGGAATCGTCCTGAGTGCCCTTAAGCCCTTTGGTGCCCCCGGACCGAGTGCAGTTAATTAGCAACAGTCTCTATAGCAACTGCCTCATGGTTCAAAACAATGTCTAATTTCGGCTTCTTAGCCTATCGTGGCGGTGTTTACCTGAAGAGCTTTCTGGTGCCCTGAGTCTCATCGGGGCTGGCGCCGTGCCCAGTCTCAGAGGTTAATTGTGACTAGGGTGAACAACAGCACAGCTGCATGGTAGGCAGAGCCTGGCCCTGGGCTGGCTGATGAGAGGATCATGAAAAGCACAGTGAGAAAGTGGCTGTGGCCCCAAGCCCCCAACACTGCTGCTTACTTACATAATTCACCTGCTGTGCAAGCCTCTATTTAACTCAGCCCAGAAATGGGGTTGACGCATGAAATGACATGCCCCACATTATGAATGTATTCACTGTGTATTTGCATTTACGCGCTAGCCTTGCAATACAAGTGAGTGAATATTTCCCATTTTACTGCTGCCAAAGAAAATCTGAATTCATTCAATTTTCCCAGGTGTTGCCTATAGTCACATTTCTTGTATTTTACGCTCATCACTTTCAAAGGATGGCTGTATCTAATTCATGTGTTCCATTGCAGAGCTGTTTAACTCTAGTGTGTGTGTTACATACCGCAGCAAAATATTCCACTTTACATCAATGTAGATAAAGCACTGGCACAGCTATCATAAACCAGTCTAAATATCACAATATGTTTGTGTTGGAGCAGTAAAGCCGTGGCAACAGTAATGATTATGATGTGTGAAACGACCATCTGTGCTCTGCTCTTGGAGGCTGTCTGATTGGGCCCTATCTGGGCCTGGCCAATCACTACACTGTATCTGTTGAGTTTAGAGGTGGAAAATGTTTACTGCTTTCTGTCATTTCAGCTTGATGACTAAGGTACAGGTAAGACAGGGCTTTACATGCGATTCTGGAGATTGGCGACACTATCAGTCCACGTATGTCTTGGTCCTTCTTGTCTTTTGAAACAAAGCTTTCCCATTACTGCTATGCTGTGTGCTCTGTCATCTCATCAGTGGGCCGACCCATGCCTCTCCTACGGGCACTAAGTGGCACTTGGTTTGCAGGGATGCCAAGGATGAGTTAGGCATAATGAGCAGACCTGGCTCACCCCCGATGGCCCAGCTCTGTGCTCCTCTGGGGCCCGCTTTGCCGGCCCTGCAGTGCTTCCAGAGACAGCGAGCGGACCTGAGATCCCCCGCTGGGCAGATAATGAGGAATTCTGGGATCAGCTCAGGCTCCCTGAGTCACCTGCATTCACACAGATTGGAGTGTGCGGAACTTCAGGACGGAGAGGCATCAGACACCTCCACAATAATCCCCTCTTTGTTCCTGAGCCATTGTGGCAATGGAGCACTGCTGTGTTTTTACACACATGATGGAAAAATTCCAATTATATTATATTTTTCTCCTGATAAGAGGAACCCTTGAAGTGTAATCGGAGTTCAGTCTGGACCGGCTAGATGTTGGCATTGTGAGACTAGCAGGGGGTTGTGTTGAATAATGTAAAGGATGTAAAGGTCATGAGTTCATAGGTTGACACACCAAAGTTATGTAGTCATTCTGGGTCAGTCAGTGAAGATGTTTCTGCTTCTATCTGCCCGTCTCTCTGTTTGTTTTGTCGTCCGCCCTGCCCCACTCACTACAGTATATTTAGTTTATTCTCAGGGACAATGCTTCCAATTGTCTGCTCCTTAAAATTCTGTCGGATTTTCAAAGGGAGACTGTTGCAGTATAACGAGACTCACATGACATTTCAGCCTCTAACATTCGAGGAGGGTACCTTTTATATGTGCTCTTTGTGCTGTCATTTTAAACCAAGCTCAACACTGACAATCCTGCTGCTGCTTGCCTGCACCTGTTGTTGTTTTGTGCCCGTGGCAATGAAGAGAGAGACGTGTGTTCGTTCAATAGGCCCAGCTCGAAGAGTAGGAGTACAGGTGATAGAAACAGGTCTGGTTATATTTACAACTGGATTTCATATCATCAATGTAATCGTAATGTAATCAATTTACATTAGAAGGGATTTTAATCTAGATTCTCAGCTTTTTTGATGATCAGTACTGTTATTTTTAGTAGGGGTCTCCCCAGCATGTAGACCCCAGTGTCGACCTGTGTTGATATTGAAGTGACCCTGTGTGTGAGGTGTGACCAGGCATGGCATGTTGGCACTTGTCTTAGATTCCTGTCTCCTGCTTGCCTGCCTGCCTGCCTGCCTGCCTGCCTGCCTGCCTGCCTGCCTGCCTGCCTGCTGCGTTAACCAACCTCAGGCTGTTGGGGGATTGCACCACGCTTGGCTGCTCAGCCAGAACAATGGGCCCTGGACTCTTGTTGTTGTTATTTGTTGACCAGTGGGTGACGGGATGCTATTGGCAGGCGCTTAAATAGTGCTAAAGAGACGGCTTGCTCGCAGACGGAGATTGTGTGCAACGTTTTTGAATATTGAGGATGCTTTTGGTGTATCCATATGTCAGGGTTAGATGAAGGAAAATCCTTGTAAATCTCTTTCTGCTGGATTTGTTTAGTGGCATTTAGGGACTTTTCGGTATATTATGTAAATCCATCAGCATACAGTGGCTGGTATGAACAGCAGTCTCAGTTTGTCTTTTGTAGGTCAGGACCTCAGTTGGTTTATCAATGTCCAGACACAGGCTCCTCATCAGAATGGAATGTACCATGGAATCTCAGATGGTTTTCTTAGAGACTGTGAGAACCCAGACACATTTATACACAGACAAAGCAGGCACACATACATGCATGTAGGCTAAACACACACACACACACACACACACACACACACACACACACACACACACACACACACACACACACACACACACACACACACGCACACACACACCTCTGTCCTAAAATGATCAACACTGAGGCTGTTTTTATCCTTAAATGATTGTACAAAATACAACGTTCGTTTTTCCCATGTAAAGGACACAATCGTGTTTTCAAGTTCCATCCTGTTCTAACAAGAGCAGAAAGAGCACTTTCTTAAGGTGCCATGTAATTCCTGACATGCAGGGAAGAGAGAGGGTTACAGTGTGCTCAGTTGTGATTTGACCATAGTGAGGTTTGCTCAATGTTTTATCAGGAAAGGTTTGCATGTGAGAGCAGGGTTAGGTTAGTAGGGAATATTCTGCTGCCTGTGTGTGTCAGGGACTTTATGGGGTGTGTCCCAGCAGGGAAGCCTGTGTGAGTCTCTATAGAGCTGGGCTGGTTTCAGGTTGCACGCTCCCAATTGGCTGCTTTTGTTTGAGTAAAATGCTGGAACTCTGGACTTCTTAAAGATACAGTGTCTTATGCTCTCCATTCATGTACAGCATCAGTTTAACACTGATGATGGTACCATTTTATATTTATGAAACACATTCTACTGATGAGACCAACCATTCTACAATGATAAAACCATTTTGTGTAATATATTTTTTTTAATTTCACCTTTATTTAACCAGATAGGCCAGTTGAGAACAAGTTCTCATTTACAACTGCGACCTGGCCAAGATAAAGCAAAGCAGTGCGACAAAAACAACACAGTTACACATGGGATGAACAAATGTACAGTCAATAACACAATAGAAAAATTGTATACAGTGTGTGCAAATGAAGTAAGGCGGTAAGGCAACTAATAGGCCAATTTAGGTATTTACACTGGAGTGATAGATGTGCAAATGAGGATGTGCAAGTAGAAATACTGGTGTGCAAAAGAGCTGAAAAACGAAATCAATTATGGGGATGAGGTAGGTAGTTGGTTGGATGGGCAATTTACAGATGGGCTGTGTACAGCTGCAGCGATCGGTAAGCTGCTCGGACAGCTGACGCTTAAAGTTAGTGAGGGAGTTATAAGTCTCCAACTTTAGTGATTTTTGCAATTCGTTCCAGTCATTGGCAGCAGAGAACTGGAAGGAAAGACGGCCAAAGGAGGTGTTGGCTTTGGGGATGACCAGTGAAATATACCTGCTGGAGCGCTTGCTACGGGTGGGTGTTGCTATGGTGACTATGAATGAGATGAGATAAGGTGGAGCTTTACCTATCAAAGACTTTTAAATGACCCGGAGCCAGTGGGTTTGGCGACGAATATGTAGTGAGGACCGGCCAACGAGAGCATACAGGTCGCAGTGGTGGGTAGTATATGGGGCTTTGGTGACAAAACGGATGGCACTGTGATAGACTGCATCCATTTTGCTGAATAGAGTGTTGGAGGCTATTTTGTAAATGACATTGTGGAAGTCAAGGATCGGTAGGATAGTCCGTTTTACGAGGGTATGTTTGGCAGCATGAGTGAAGGAGGCTTTGTTGCGAAATAGGAAGGTGATTCTAGATTTAATTTTAGATTAGAATGCTTAATATGAGTCTGGAAGGAGAGTTTACAGTCTAGCCAGACACCTAGGTATTTATAGTTGTCCACATATTCTAAGTCAGAACCGTCCAGAGTAGTGATGCTAGTCGGGCGAGCGGGTGCGGGCAGCGATCGGTTGAAGAGCATGCATTTCATTTTACTAGCATTTAAGAGCAGTTGGAGGCCATGGAAGGAGTTTTGTATGGCATTGAACCTCTTAACACAATAGAAGGTTTGGAGGTTTGTTAAAACAGTGTCTAAAGAAGGGCCAGACGTATACAGAATGGTGTCGTCTGCATAGAGGTGGTACAAAGAATCACCGGCGCAGCAAGAGCAAAATCATTGATATATACATAGAAAAGAGTCGGCCTGAGAATTGAACCCTGTGGCACCCCAATAGAGACTGCCAGAGGTCCAGACAACAGGCCCTCCGATTTGACACATTGAACTCTATCTGAGAAGTAGTTGGTGAACCAGGCGATGCAGTCATTAGAGAAACCAAGGCTGTTGAGTTTGCCGATAAGAATGCGGTGATTGACAGAGTCGAAAGCCTTGCCCAGGTCAATGAAGACAGCTGCACAGTACTGCCTTTTATTGATGGCGGTTATGATATCGTTTAGGACCTTGAGCGTGGCTGAGTTGCAACCGTGACCAGCTCGGAAACCAGATTGCATAGCGGAGAAGGTACGGTAGGATTCTAAATGGTCGGTGATCTGTTTGTTCACTTGGCTTTCGAAGACTTTAGGAAGGCAGGGCAGGATGGATATAGGTCTGTAACAGTTTGGGTCTAGAGTGTCTCCCCCTTTGAAGAGGGGGATGACTGTGGCCGCTTTCCAATCTTTAGGAATTTCAGACGATACGAAAGAGAGGTTGAACAGACTGGTAATAGGGGTTGCAACAATGGCGGCAGATAATTTTAGGAAGAGAGGGTCCAGATTGTCTAAAATGGAATCCGTAAGAATGGAATCTGTACTGTATCTCTATATTTTTCAACCAGTGCTCCTAAAGCCTGTCATTTAATGTTGGCAGCAGATGTTGAAGCATGTGATTGTATGACCAAGGTAAGGCCCATAGGATTCTCAAATGTACAAACTGTAAGTCTGTTTGTGAAGAGGATCATGAAGAACAGTTAGGAGATATGCTAGCCTTGCCAATAATGCAGTGTTTATCGCAGCGAAGCAGACAAAGGAGCTGCACTTAGAAGACTTCTATATTCATATCTCAACAGCAGAGAAATGATCACATTGGGCACGTTTACTATCATTAACTATTGTGGTTGGTCTGTATCACAGGCAGCTATCTCTTCTAGACTGATTGGAGCTGTCAGACTGTTACAGCCTTGACAGAGAGGATTGTGTGTGATTTCTCTGTTGGCAAAGGATAGAATTCCCTCACAACTTTGAGAGATAAGGTTTTTACTTTCAGCCCGTGTGAGTTAAAGAGAAGCACACAGGAGAAGGAGAGGCAGACCACATCAGGGCCACAAAGTTGGGCTTTTCATTTACACATATTGGTCGCTGCTAACAGGTTTTTCTTTGTGTTCAGATGCCAGATTGATCCTGAGAGATTGAAAATATTGATTTAACCCTGTGAGGAGGCGGGTGGGGGTGCCTCCCTGCCTGCCAGCCAGCGTCATGTTCACACATCGCCCGCGCTCCGCTACAAGTTCCTCAGGGGACTCCTAATTACCGCCGCCCTCACAGATTAGTCCAGCAGCCAGTCTGACTGTAGCCCGACTCACTGGTTGTTTATTTAATCCCTCCCACCTTCTCTCTCTCCTCCTCCCCCACTACTCCTAAAAGACACACCCCGACCCAACGGCCAGGCCTGCCTTTGCAGTAGTGTATGTGATGATACACTCAGTGGCTCCTAATTGATAGAGTGATTCAGACTAGTGCTGGCTGCGTTAATTGTTCCCCGGTGAGCGCATGTATTGCTCTGAGAGGGGGGAGTAGGCCTCAGCCGCAGGCTCGCCTGAGCAGGACAGGCCAGGGAGAGAGGACGTAGAGCCGGCCAGGGCCTCTGAGTGATGGGTGGCGCCCCTAACTCCTCGCCCCTGTCCAAAACACAGTCAACATTTAGCAGAGGTTAGCTGGTGTAATCCTCTCTGTGTCTCCGTGAAGACCCGGGTCAGTAACCTGTTGATATCTGATGTCCTGTTAGCTGGATATAAAATACCCCACCTTTAACCTCTCACGATTAACCTGACTCATTACCTCAACCACTCACTGGGCTTTTAACCCACTTTAAGGTCAGTTAAAGTGAAGTATTGATTTCTTTTTGGTGTTGGCAGAAATAAATAGATTTCTAAAGAGGTATTAATTACATACAAAGACATTATACGGAGAAATGAATTGATCCGCAGTCAGATTTCCAGCCACCGAATGAGACTTTTTATCCATTAATCAGGCCTGAAGACTAAACACAGTGCCTTTGAGTGTCTGTGAGCACCGACCTCCACTGGGTTGAATTATGGATGTGTATCAGGAGTCGCAGGAACTTGGCAAAAGCCCATTCAGCTGGCCACTTTCTGCGGGTGAAAGTGATGGTCTACTACCACTGAATGCTTGTAGATCCTGGTTGCATACCATGCTGTTACTCACTGTGGAACAACAGTTATATCACATGACAATGATTAAGTAGTGGATATTGTTGGACGGCTCGACGACTGAATGAGAAACGTTACTCAAGTTTGGGGTCTGCTGCTCTGTTTGTTCTTTGTTTTCTTAAGACTATAGCCCAAATATAGCCTAGCCGTTCCATGGAAGAGCTCACCCTTTGTAGCCCTGATCGTCAGAAGGAACTGCTTCTATTTTCTCAATCAATCAGCAAAGTCCTTATATTAGAAACCACAAATTAACAAACTGCAGAAATGGGATCGATGAATCTCTTGAAATCAGTGTATCTAAGAGAAAATGTGATTATACTTCAATAAATATAAGATCTTATCTTCTCATAAGAACTTATATCTTCTCATATCTTCTCATAAGATCTTATCTTCTCGTAGATAAATACATTTTAGACGCAAGTATTAAAAATATAGGTTTATGGTAGTTTTGCAACGTATATTTGTCTGCAACAGATTACTAGCACATCGATTTTAGAGAAATACTGTAAATGTATTTGAGTAATAGTTTTGAGTAATAGTAGGCCCCTGTTTCTAAAATGACAATCATGTCATTACATTTGAATGTGACTTTCTATCATTTCACATTGTATGCTAAAGGTTATGCAAGAGATTGGGAACGTCATTATATCTATGTCTTTGAAAGTGGACTGGATTACGTCTTTTTGTTTGTGGAGCTCATTTTATACATAAAATGAGCTCTTTTATATTACACGTGATATTATGTAAGCATAATCTTAAAAACATCATCTGTTCGTGTAAACCCATATGTGAGTTTAGTGAGTTATTCGAGGGCATTCGTGTTTCGTAAATGGGTGATATGAATCTCTGTGGTTTCTGTCTGCCCCACCGGCCTGTTTGAGAAGTCCTGAAGAGGGGACACATTACTTAATGACTTTTTAAACCAAATTCATTAACTCTTCACATTTCTTCTACAGTGTTACATAAGTGCCCTCATGGATTGGGTTCATTTTTTCATGTTTCTGTTTCAAATGAGCACAGAATTGTTGTGGTCTGTGGCTGTATGAATGAGAAATACCCATGTTGAGTGTTCGGGCTGAGGTCAGAGCCGAAAGCAAACAGCCACTGATGTTCCATTTCTCTCTCCCAGAGACATTAAGGAGCCTGCCCTACATTTACACAGGCACACAACAGGCTCTACAAATCAAATAGTCAAATCATGGATTGTGGAATTTTGGGTGGAGGCTTCAATGAATGTACAGACTGCAGATGACAATCAGAATCCCTCAGTATGTTTCACTTCAAATAATTCAGAACAATATTCTTGAAAACTATTTGCACAAAAAAACGAACATATGGTCTTTGTTAATCCTTGTTTCCTCTAACTCAGCAGCATGGCACCATGCGATGGATTATCAAAGTGAGCTGAGTGAGTAGGATGTAGAGGATGTGTATACGTGTGTTTGCGTGTGACCGTGCCCTCTCAGCAGGAGGCAGATGGACACACACACACAGACGGCCGCTCTAGAAGATATAAAGGCTTAGATATATAGGCTCAGATGGATGGATGGGACGTGTGTGTGTGTCATCGTGGGGGGTGGGGTAAACTATTGTGACCCTAAAAATGTCCAGAGTGTGTGTGATCGTCGACATGCCGACTTTGACCTTGAAGTCTTTCTTAGGGCACCACGCTTTAAATGGGGGGAGGGAGGGGGTTAAGGAGGAGGAAGAGAGGAGGGAGTTTCTTTGAGCCACACCTTCACGGGGAAACACCTGCAGGATCTTAGCAACTTCAAGCCTTTATTTTTAGAAGCATTGGAATTGTTTCAGCTAGCCTCTCGCTCAAAGGACAGACCTATTGTTTTGTTCAATACAATACAAACAACATACATTACATTACATTTAAGTCATTTAGCAGACGCTCTTATCCAGAGCGACTTACAAACATACTTTTGCAGTGTGGTTATGTTTAACGATTATAAAATCTGGGCTATCGTTACGTAAAAATATTTGTTTTATTATTTTGTACATATTCAAATGTAGGTTACTGGAAACTGACAGCCACATGTAGGATACCATTGTCTGTCACCTGTTCAACTTCCAGGCCACAAGTCTCCTTTATTGTTAGTGACAGGTTCTCCTCTTGGCAAGCGCTGTTTCCCAGTGTGCCGCTGTTCTTGTCAAGTTAAAGGCTTTCTGCCTCCTCTACCCACACTCTGATCCAGCCAGGGACCCTCCTGCTGAATGCCTCCTCTACCCACACCCTGATCCAGCCAGGGACCCTCCTGCTGAATGCCCCCTCGACCCACACCCTGATCCAGCCAGGGACCCTCCTGCTGAATGCCCCCTCTACCCACACCCTGATCCAGCCAGGGACCGTCCTGCTGAATGCCTCCTCTACCCACACCCTGATCCAGCCAGGGACCCTCCTGCTGAATGCCTCCTCTACCCACACCCTGATCCAGCCAGGGACCCTCCTGCTGAATGCCCCCTCTACCCACACCCTGATCCAGCCAGGGACCCTCCTGCTGAATGCCTCCTCTACCCACACCCTGATCCAGCCAGGGACCCTCCTGCTGAATGCCCCCTCTACCCACACCCTGATCCAGCCAGGGACCCTCCTGCTGAATGCCTCCTCTACCCACACCCTGATCCAGCCAGGGACCCTCCTGCTGAATGCCTCCTCTACCCACACCCTGATCCAGCCAGGGATCCTCCTGCTGAATGGCCCCTCTACCCACACCCTGATCCAGCCAGGGACCCTCCTGCTGAATGCCCCCTCTACCCACACCCTGATCCAGCCAGGGACCCTCCTGCTGAATGCCTCCTCTACCCACACCCTGATCCAGCCAGGGACCCTCCTGCTGAATGCCTCCTCTACCCACACCCTGATCCAGCCAGGGACTCTCCTGCTGAATGCCTCCTCTACCCACACCCTGATCCAGCCAGGGACCCTCCTGCTGAATGCCTCCTCTACCAACACCCTGATCCAGCCAGGGACCCTCCTGCTGAATGCCTCCTCTACCCACACCCTGATCCAGCCAGGGACCCTCCTGCTGAATGCCTCCTCTACCCACACCCTGATCCAGCCCGGGACTCTCCTGCTAAATGCCTCCTCTACCCACACCCTGATCCAGCCAGGGACCCTCCTGCTAAATGACTCCTCTACCCACACCCTGATCCAGCCAGGGACCCTCCTGCTGAATGCCCCCTCTACCCACACCCTGATCCAGCCAGGGACCGTCCTGCTGAATGCCTCCTCTACCCACACCCTGATCCAGCCAGGGACCCTCCTGCTGAATGCCTCCTCTACCCACACCCTGATCCAGCCAGGGATCCTCCTGCTGAATGCCTCCATATTGTTGCTTTAGTCTATTGTGATGCTAATGTCAGCCTGAGACCCCTGAGTCATCTATCAGGGATGACAAGGAAGTCAGGCCTATTGTCTGAACCTGCTACTCCATCCACATAGATAGAGAGGCTGGCCTCTGGCCCACACTGCATTCTGGGACAGGAAACCCAATGGAAAAGGATCAATGCCGCTCTTACTCTACCCAGACAGGAAAACTGTCTAGCCGTTTACATTGACAAGCATTCATGTAATCAACACTTACATAGATGTCTGTGTCTGTAGAGGGAGGGTGGGAGTTATATATATATATATATGTGTGTATATGTATGTATATAGAGAGAGAAAAGAGAGAGAGAAAAGAGAGAGAAAGAAAAGAGCGAGAGAAAAGAGAGAGAAGAGAGAGAAAAGAGAGAGAGAGAGAAAAGAGAGCGAGAGAAAAGAGAGCGAGAAAAGAGAGAGAGAGAGAGAAAAGAGAGAGAGAAAAGAGAGAGAGAGAAAAGAGAGAGAAAAGAGAGAGAGAGAGAGGTTTGAGAAAGTCCCCTGTAGTGCTCCTTGACTTACAAATGAATGTTTTGAGACAGGAGAATGTGTAATAGGTGCTTTACCCAGTAGTTTCCTACAGCACAAGGTTCTAAATATTGGGTTGAGATAATGACTGAGCAGTGCCGTAACATCTTACAGCGTGTTAAGCTTTCACAAGTCTAATTCAGGTTAAGCCTGGGCGAAATCACATTGGTGGTTCATTTTGGGCTTTGACAAGTGACACTTGAGAAAATTACATTGTAATGAGAATGAATGATAGATATGTTTGGCAGGGCGGGGCGTGTGGGTGAGAGGTTGCCCCCTGTGCTGTTCAAGGCGTGTCCCGTGCTCCTACTAAGAGGAGAGAGTTAAAACCACATGAGTGAGCGCACCGCTGGCTGACATGGAGCCAGGCCCAGCACGGTCTCAACATCCATTGACATCATCGCCCACCGCCAGACCAGATGTGACTGTGGTTGTGCCTGCATTAAACAAAAGTGCTGCTACAGGAAATGATCGCCTTGAAAAGGAGGAGGGAAAAAAACCTTCAGGAAAGCGTTGTTATTACCACTCAAAGGACGTAACCAAGGCAGTTAAAACGTTTAATACACCATAACCTAAATTAGCCCAATGTTTATCATATGTGGGTGTATTGCTTTGGGGCCTTTTCAGATTTAATCATCTTTTCATTGATATGCCAGTGGAGATGCTTTGTTTACAATGGCCTCTGGGTGCATGATCAATGGCTAATGTATGCACATCAAGCTCACTAATTGACCAGCACACCCACTGGAGAAATGTATCACATCACTGCCATGGCTAGGCTGAGTTCAAGTTCTGAAGGGTCAGCTCCATTTTAGAGCAAAATGAAGCTCTCATGCCATATATATTTAGTGGATATTATGTCCACATGACCCAGATCTATCTCATTCCCTTCTTCAGATGAGGCTCTAGCACTGATGTTTTTTATTTTTTTATTTTATTTAACTAGGCAAGTTAGTTAAGAACAAATTATTATTTGCAGTGAAGGCCTAGGAACAGTAGGTTAACTGCCTAGGTAGAACAACAGATGTTTACCTTGTCAGCTCAGGGATTCGAACTAGCAACCTTTTGGTTACTGGCCCAACACTCTAATCACTCGGCTACCTGCCGCCCCCATGTTCTCCTGGCAGGTGACAAAAGTCAGGCCACAGCACCACCTGTCTTCCCCCGGTGTCACTCACCACTCATAAGTACTTTAGAATTTGGGCTGAAGCAGAAGGACATGTGGGATGAACTATCTTCAACTCAAACGTCAATATACTGTATCTCCTGCAAGACTCAGCTTCTTTGCTTTTCATAGAGCAGCTAATGATGGAAGTTTTGTTAGCAGTGATTAGTTTTAAATACAGAGACAGTAATGTGATGGGAATGGAAGAGGAGAGAGAGTCAAGACGTATAAATGATGCGAAGGGCTTACCAAGAAAAACTTCCAAAAGGACTCATTCAAGGTAGAAAGGAGTTGGAGCGCTCAACCAGAAAATGACACAGTGGGGATTTTTGAAACGTTGAGAAAGCCTCTATAAATTTCAGAGGAAATGATTGCTAAAGAGCGAGTTCAACTCTGAGTAATGCTAATGTTACTCAAAGTAGTGTGATGGAACATTGTCAGAATACGCACAGGGAAAGTGGAGGAGTTGTAAATAAACTGTGAGTCTGTTCTTTTTTGGGGCAGCAGGCTCCAGCAGCACCAGAGGGGGTATGAGTGGGGTGGGGTAGAGGCAGTGTGGGGGCTGGCGGTAGAGGGGTGTTGGATGGGAGCTAGGAGCAAGCAGACACAGCAGCTGTGTAAACCCCAACAGTCCATGGGGGATAGAGCGGGGGGGGACTTTCCAGTGACTACTGCTGTCTCACTGAAAAATGGTCTTCTTTTTACAGTTTTAATGGTGGAACGTGTTATGTGCTACAATAACTACATACCTTAGATGTTTCAAACCATGAACGAAGTGGTGCTGCTGTCTGAACCATGACAGCTAATAGGCCTAAGCAGCAGGTCATCCATCACATGTTGAATTGAAACATTATCCTATTAAAAGTGTGTTTGTGCACCCTTACCGTCCAGCGAACGTTACCGGAGCATGGGCTCTTGGACCAACAGGCTCCGAGACAGATTCTACCCCCAAGCCATTAGAATGCTAAATAGCCATAAGACTGCTAAATAGTTCATTAATGGTTACCTGGACTATCTGCACTGACTCTATGCAAACTCACAAGACTTTATATACACACTCACACACACAGTACATTGACACACTCACACAAATCCCTCAAGCATTCACACACACACACACACACACACACACACACACACACACACACACACACACACACACACACACACACACACACACACACACACACACACACACACACACACACACACACACACACACACACTCTCTCTCTCTTCTACAGTCATCCTGTGCTGCTGCTACTCTGTTCTTTATTTTACTCTTATTATTATCTATCCTGATGCCTAGTCACTTTACCCTGCATTCTTGTGTATTTTATTCCTCTTGTGTTCCATTTTTTAAAATGATTATTTTTTAACTCTGCATCGTTGGGAAGGACTCGGCTCGTAAGCGAGCATTTCACGGTTAAGTCTACACCCGTTGTATTCAGCGCATGTGACAAATAAAATTTGATTTGATTTTTGATTGCAGGGGAAGAAAATGTGCATTCCTGTGGTCAGGCTTGAGTGGACTGTGACTTTATTCTCTACTACTATTGTAACACACCCAGCAGGGCTAGGGACCAGGGTGAGGCTGTCCCGGGATCCTCCCAGGGAGGAAGGATGCTATAAGGGCCAAATTAGACTTCTGTCTGAATGAAGAATCAGCTGCTGGGGGACAATCCCAGGAAGAGTGGACCGACTGGCTCTTTGTGGTGCTGTGGTTTGAGTGCCATTGATATGGCCCAGGACCTTCAGGGTCATTGAGGGTCAGAGGAGACCATTCTTACCGGGGGGGAGGAATCCACAGAGCGACTCTACTCTGGGGGTCACACCATAAATATCTAATCCTTTTCCTGCTGCTTTGAGTGACAACAAGAACCCTCCTTCAAGAGTTAACTCCCTCAGTCAACCCGCATCCCCACGTCATGACTTTCCCCGTTTTTCTCTAGTGGGGCACAACTATCCACCCGTCAACCTGAATGAAAATGAAATCACTTGTCCTTACGATGGTCCCAACTCCCATAGATTGAGAGCTTCCCCCTCAGCAATTATCTTCCAGCGCTCTGTAACTCAGGCGGATGCCCAGGGCATCATCGGTTACGATGCAGGGTTACTTTTGCCCAGCGGGAAACCTCTGGAGGAGAGATGCAGAGGAGCCAGGCCAGCGTAAAAGTCTGGTCTTGCGTTGGGAGAAGGTGTTAGCCAACATGTTGACAGATAGTGGAGTAAAACAGGTGGCTGCAGCGTCTTTAGGGGTGATAATTCATCCCAGTCGTATACCTCACTAAATAAGATGAACAGCTCATGTCAGCTCTGACTCTTACCTCCCACAGAGTGGAAATAAGCATGTGTGATGAAGCAGAGATGGGAGCCTTATGTTCATGTGGAGGAAAGGGTCTATCTTGATTCACAACAACTTTCAACTCCCATTGGTTCTCACTGTTTAGGGCACAAAAATCTGTTGATTCTTATTTGAATTGATTGTTCTCATTTGTATGAATGTAATTACTTCTTTCACTTTAGTTAAGTCAAAATGTTCATGGCATCGAAAAGCTTGCTTGACCCAATGGCAATTGTTTCCAATTATGTTATGTGCTTTTAAAAGAAGAAAATAAAAACCCAAAGATTTACTTGAAACCAACTGTACTTGAAAAAGTGTGAATAAAAAAGTAGAGAGAGAGAGGGATGAATAAAGTCATGTGACACTGCTTAGGTTCCAGTGAAATGAGAAGGCCGGACTTTAAAATGTTGCATTATTTGTATTTCTTTATTTGATTTATTTAACCTTTATTCAACTAGGCAAGTCAGTTAAGAACAAATTCTTATTTACAATGACTGCCTACCCCGGCCAAACCGGGAATTAGAACTCTCAACAGGGGTAACTGTTGACTCCAGGCACTGTGCCACATCTCCCAGAGTAAAACACAAGTGTTGATTAGTTTATGGGAGACACAGTATTGCCCCTTCGAAACTTTTTATGTAGGAGGAGGGCAGTTGAATAAAGTGGATTCAGAGTGCTGAATGTGGCCAGTTGCTGTTTTAGCAAATGTTGTTTTGCAGTGGAAACACAGGAAAGAAAGCAGGCTTGCCAAGACCCGCTGAGCAGTCTTTTTTCAGCCTGGTCAAGAAAAAAAATTAAATTCAGCGGTAAGCATTTGTGTGCTTTGATCTAGGAATCAGGCGTCTGCGTGAATGCCCTTATTGTCATGTTATGTGTACACAGTGTGTGAATGATTGAAAATAGCGCGGCTCCCAGGTTCATCTGGGAGAGATGACAGTGCTGGGAGGCCCGGGCCGGGATTGAAATCCCCCAGATGCTGTTTATTTTTCCAGGGGAAGGAAACTTAATTCAGTCACCCTGGCCTTGTCTAAATGCTCCTTGCGAGGAGGCAAGACTTGGGTCACGACTCTCGCCACACCCCTCCCTCCTGGTGCCTCGCCCACAACAATCCCCAGCCCCCGTCACGCAGCTGAGCAACACCTGTCTGGGTGTGCCAGACACATGGAGCAAGGTGTTGAGCTACACAACATGTGTTTACTTAACTTCTTCAGTTTTTTTCAGTGCGTTGATTTAAATGTGCTATTTTGAAAAGGCACGGGTTATATCTGCTACATCTTTCAAAAGAAACTGAACATTTGAAATGCTTATATGTGGAGCCAGTAGTGAAACTAGCGGCTAATACATTTGATAAAATTATTATTATATTATTATTATAAAATAGTGAAAGCAAAGATCTTGGCATCCAAAACCCTCTGGCATCCAAGAGAGAGACAGAGAGAGAGAGAGAGAGAGTCAGCCCGAGAGAGAGACATACAGAGAGAGAGAGAGACATCCAGAGAGAGAGACAGCCAGAGAGAGAGAGAGAGACAGCCAGAGAGAGAGAGAGACAGCCAGAGAGAGAGAGACAGAGAGAGAGAGAGACAGCTAGAGAGAGAGAGAGAGAGCTAGAGAGAGAGAGAGAGAGAGAGAGAGAGATAGAGAGAGAGAGTGAAAGACCCTCTCCGTTGACAGGTGTTGTTAATGGCAGTAACTCGAGGGGCAATACCCAGACTGAATGTCCTTTCATCTGGCACACCTGAACAGAGCGCGCTCCCTGGGTTCACAGCAGGTGGAGGCTTCTGCCTGGCTGCCTCGGTGTGACATTACACAAACAACAGGCAGCACATACAGCCCCAGCCTAACAACCCAGACCTGCCTGCCACCACCTCCAATACGCTTGTTCTATACTTCACTTTAGTCACCATCCCCATGTGCAGCATCTGCATTAGGCCATCCACTACCTTTCACAGGAAATATTGTAGCTTTTCCATTCTGAGAACACAGTCACTGCTCCGTAGCCAATGTACCGTTGTATATTGATGATGCTAAGTGAAATATCAAGACAAGGCCTTTCATTGAGCTGGAGAAAAAAAGCCTGTTTGGTTGTTTAAAGGACGTGTTGCATTACATGGGAGGGAGAAGTAGGTCCATGGCATTGGTTGCCTTCAGCTGGACACATAATTAGAGTGGCTCCTTACCTATAATTTGCGTAATAGTTTTGGGGTGGCGGTATGTTATTACCATATGAAAAGGCTAAGCAGGGGTCATTGTGCATCGCTACAGCAATTAGAGGCGAGCTGCGGGCAGAAGAATGTTTGGAGCTGCCATTAATTGGAAATCACTACAAAGCCCATGCTTTAATTATCATTTAGTGAGAACAGCACTGCTTAAATTAATATATTTCCATTGCCATTATTTACAGTAACAGTATGAATGTCTGGATCAGTTTCCTTTCATAGAGTGAGGCTTTGAAGAGAATGGAATTCAATTAGATGAATTTGAAAGGCTGTATGCTTGTTGTAAGGCTTTCGCATGCTAATGCAACATGCCGCTTTTACATTTAAATGGGATTTTTGTTTGTTTGTTTGTCGAGATGTATATAGTATAAAGTAAATGTCTGATGATTATACAGTATGATGCATATTTGACTATTGTGTGCTTCATTTGTGTAATTGTAAATTGAA